>NC_138542.1:3715980-4315980 GCF_964234715.1 Podarcis melisellensis | reverse complement strand
TATAGAATATTTATTAAGATTTTTAATAATAATACAATAAAAAGAAAAAGAAAAAATAACAAAAATACAAAAATAAAAATAATTAAAAACACACAGATTTTCCATTGCTTATTTTCCTTTAGCTTGTTTCCCGGACCTCCTCATACCTCCCTTTTTTGTATTCCAATTCAGATTGTTAGTTCAGCAAATCCTTACCATTAAATTTTTACCTGTTTCTAAGCCTTTTTTTCATGTTCTCTTAAAGCATTACAGCTGGACTACAACTCTCATCAGCCCTAGCAAGCATAGCCAGGGATGATGGGAGCTATAGTTCAGCCACATCTGCAGGGTCAAAGGTTCCCCACATCTGCCATTGGGCAACGTAAACCAGAAGAAAAATGTGGACACATTCCAAAATGAAAAAAAAGCTTTTGTTCCACAAAGACATATAGGATATCTGCTGCTATAAGCAGAAAAGCAATCAGCAGCCAGATAAATGAAGAATAAGCAACTAGCAATAATAATAATAATAATAATAATACCACCAGCCCATCTGGTGGGTTGCCCCAACCAATCTGGGCAGCTCCCAACATCATTGTTGTCATCATAACATCAACAACAATAACAAGCATTAATAGTAACAATCAGATCCTATATAAAAGTCACATTAACTTTAAAATAAACAACATATCAAATAAAGCAATACTCAATAATCCATTAGGATCCAATACTAAACAGTAAAAATAAACTAGACAAACCATTACATATATCACAAAACTGTCTAAGGTGAAATCTACATATATATAAAAAATGCTGTGAAAATGCTTTTTTTAAAAAAGTTTTGAAAAATACATTGAATTTTACATAGCCCTGTTGCGCCATCTAGTGTCGCATTTGTATATTGCACTTTACAACACATTTAAAACATTTTATTTGCAGCTGTATAGCTGAGTCCCAAGTTTGCAAAATACATGCACATGAAGCTGATCTGGGCAATTGCCTGAAAGCACTTCTCTCTTAGAAACTCTTGGCCCTGGGCAATTCCTTCAGTTTGTTCTTTTCCAAACGGCTGACCACCAGCAAATCTCAAAAAAAGACACTCCACATTTACTTACTTTTAACACCTCATTATCTTCCAACTTCTGAAAACATGATCTCATTTTATAATATTTTATAGCCTTTTTCCAAGCAAGTTCAAAGCAGTAAAGTTGTCAAAATGTCATAAGAAACAGATAAAACCAACAAAACAAGAAGGCTAGAAATATCAACAAATTTATTAGGAGGCTATTCACCCCTCACCCTTCGCCTGGTATCCCAGGACTGTCTTCAAAAGAGATCAGTAGCAGGAAATGAGTTTATGCAATTCTTCCACAACCGCAGGGGGAACAACAATAATCTGAACAGGCCTGAAGTCATATAAACAGCGCACCTAATATCACCTAACATCAGCTCAGCCAGCCAGCTTCAAAAATATTTTGCTCAAATGCTCTTCTAAAAAGCAACGTTTCCTCTTGTCTATGGAAGTTTGTCAGTTAAATATCATGATGCTTGGACTAGACTAGTATTTTGGCAATACTAAAAGCAAATTAAAACATTGCTTACTTGCAAGAGAATGGAAGTCCTTTATTCCTGTTGCATCTTTTGGCGCACTGTTCCGTAGTATTTAGCAGCTTGGTCTTCACTTTCAGCGCCTTGTCTATTCTCATTAACGTGGCATCAGCTATCTTCCTGTAGTCATGAAGGGCATTTCTTTTCCCTTTGCCTTCTGCAGAAAGAACCAACAGGTTCATAGAGGCAGCACTTTTTCCCTAAAGAAATATTTAGGGGAACTCCCATTTCCCTACTCATATTTAAATACTGCCCCCCAATGAGGCCAAAGTTAGATTCACAAAATGTTTAGGAATATGCATCCCCCTGCGTCCCCCCCCCCAGAAAAAAGCACTATATACAGGCATTAATCACATATGGATGAGGAACTGGGAAAAAAAATGAAGAGTAATGAACAACGCTAACAGAAACTCAGGATCCAGCAGTAATTGCAGATTTGGGCTGTAAATTGGGGAGATGTGGCAGGAGAAAGGTGATGATGGAGTGATGGTAGCTGAAGGAAAAACAGCAATGGACAAATTACTCTTTGACTACAGGTGTAGCTTAGGGAGTTTGGGGGGCCCAAGGGATGGTGCAAGACCTGAGAGATGGCATAAACTGAATTCAAGCTGAGCCAAATGCTTCTTCACTCGTTTTGTGGGGCCATTCATCTCTCTTGAAAGTGAGGGGGATATTCAACAATTCTGGGGCCAGGGGGAGGCAGGCAAATTCTAAAGTGGTGGCAATCTTACTTTTATGATTCCATGATTCTATGAAATCAGAAGCTAGGATTGCGTCTGTAATTCCACAGATGTCCTGGAGAAACAGGGACACTTGGTGGGTATGTACTAGTAGTCCAAGAAAAGATGCTTGGAAGTTTCCCTGCCAGGGCTAGAAGAAGCTGAATGGGGGCGCAATTTTCATCAGAACTGTACTGCAAGAAGCAAAGGTTTATATCCTCCCCCCTGTGCACCGCAGTCACAGCACATTTCCAATTACCTAAATGCATTGGGTTTTCTTAATGAAATAAATCAAATATAGACACAGTGGCAAGTTTATCATCACATCTAGTAAAGGGACCCCTGACCATTGGGTCCAGTCGTGGCCGACTCTGGGCTTGCGGCGCTCATCTCGCTTTATTGGCTGAGGGAGCCGGCATACAGCTTCCAGGTCATGTGGCCAGCAGGACTAAGCCGCTTCTGGCGAACCAGAGCAGCGCACGGAAACGCCGTTTACCTTCCCACCAGAGTGATACCTATTTATCTACTTGCACTTTGACGTGCTTTTGAACTGCTAAGTTGGCAGGAGCAGGGACTGAGCAACGGGAGCTCATCCCGTCGCGGGGATTTGAACTGCCGACCTTCCGATCGGCAAGCCCTAGGCTCTGTGGTTGCAGGCTTGCTTCCAGCTGGTGTTGAAGATAATGTGAATGCTGAAGGGGATGCATGAAAAGTTGTCGAGGCTACTTTGTCCTAATGTGGCCCTAGAAGTAGTGTTCATTTTCACTTAGGGTAATTCCAACTGCACACACCAAAATGGGAAAGGACTGCTAAAGCAGCAACACATACACACCCAAACACACCGGAAACCTCAACAGACAGGGTGGTAGACTGGATAAATTGTTGGAAAAGCCAAATTCACATTCCCACTCAGCTGTGATGTGACGCTCACTGGGTGGCCAAATACTCTCTCTTTCCACCCCACCACTGCCTAACCAGCACAGCAAGCATAAAATCCCACTCAAAGGTCCTTGAGGGTGGGCTAAAAGTGTAACAAATAAGCACAACAAATAAGTATTCAGCCATTTGGAACACAAGCTGAAGCCTTTATTACTTTTACCCACTGGTTTGCATTATGATCTTCTGAGAATAAAGCTGATTTCACTTTAGCAAAGAAGCTACATAAAATGTAAATCTAAAAGCAACTTAAAAATAGTTGAGTGCCAGAAATCTGTCACGTTACTGCACATGAAGTATACTTTTGTTTCTCCTTTTGCAATATTTCCTTCCTTCCTCTAAAATACATTGCACCAGTAATAAGCTAAAGAGGTGTCACAAGCAATCAAGATTACAACAGAGGTTTCCTAGAAGGCCTTTTTTAAAAAAAGCAACTGTAGACTTCTACATCTCGTGGCTCCACCACATTTTTCAATCTCAGTGACAGCTTGGATGGCTTTAAAAGAGGATTCTACAAACTCCTGAAGGAGAAAGCTGCCAGTCGTGGTTCTGCTCAGGTTCTGGTTTCAAGCTTCCCATTGGCATCTGGTTGTTCTCTGTGAGAACAGGACGTGGACTCGACGGGCCATTGGCCTGATCCCGCAGGCTCTTCACAGGTTTTTAAGTGTTATGTGAAACTTTCTCAGCACCCTTCCTCTCCTCTATCCCCACCTTCATGATATGCAGCAGATTCCGCAGACCTAGCTGGCCTGACCTTAGGTCCCCCAGCTTCAAGCCTGTTGCCACCAGGCAACCCATCACCTATCTGTACGGGGACTGCCTGGTGGTAGCAGTGGAGAGCAGCAGCAACACTGTATTCAGCGCTGGGTTGCTTGGAGCCACAATTTCCCTCAACGGTTCCTCAATACACCAATGTATTTTTTGAAATTTAAGTGGTGCTGCCAAGCCACCTGACACAGGGAAGCTTATGGTAGTTATTATAGCAGTGGCAATGTTTCTCAAACTTGGGTCTCCATCCATTGTTGAACTACATCTCTAGCTAACAGGACCAGTGGTCAGAGATGATGGGAGCTGTAGTCCAACAACAACTGGAGACCCAAGTTTCAGAAACACTGGATTAGAGCAGCAGAATGCCCTGTCAAGGCAATGGGGTCCCAGCAGCTGCTGAAGGATGCAACACACTAAACCTTGACCTGTAATACCATCTACAGACTTTTGGCTGGCCGTTAACAGCTGCGTAGCTTGAGCCCTTGGTCCCTATAGAAATGAAAGTAGGTCTAATTCTGAAGCACCCTTCACATATGAAGGAGATGTTTCCACATAGTGCAATCTTCCAAAACTGGGAGATCCATATAAATGACAATGATCTTGCAAGTGGTGCCAATTTTGGGGGCCTTTCCCACCTAATTCCTAATTAGCATCTTTCCTTCCACTTGTGATTGCATCATTCACTCACAGTTCCTTCATGTGTTGAATTGCCTCTGTAAAAAGGTAAAGGGACCCCTGACCATTAGGTCCAGTCGTGGCCGACTCTGGGGTTGCGGCTCTCATCTTGCTTTATCGGCCGAGGGAGCTGGCGTACAGCTTCCGGGTCATGTGGCCAGCATGACTAAGCTGCTTCTGGCAAACCAGAGCAGCACATGGAAACACCATTTACCTATTTATCTATTTGCACTTTAACGTGCTTTCAAACTGCTAGGTTGGTCTCTGTAGGAAAGCACAAAATGAGTGTCTGAGTCATGGTGAAAAACGTAACGCTGGAACAAGGGTAGGGTACCCTTTCAGCAACATGGATCCTTATCAAGATCAACCTTGCAGGCCAAATTTGACATGCGGGGAGGGCCACCCATGTGGTGACATGGCATTTTATTCCTAGGATAGCTGACAGCTCAGGCAGCAGAGAATGAGATTCTTAATCTCAGGGTTGAGGTTCAAGACCCACATTGGGCAAAAGATTCTGCATTGCAGGGAGTTGGACTAAAATGACCCTCATGGTCTCTTGAGACTCTGCAATTCTATTATTCTATTATCATTATGACGTCACATGATTGATAGGTGGGTTGTCCTCCCCACCTCTCAAAATCCCTTGTGCACCCATCAGTCAGCAGCTGACTACAGTATAACAAAGAAATCACTCACTGGGAACCTGCTGCTTTCACCCCCTCGAAGAGTGAACATAGCTAGTGCCAACAGGACCAAGGGCCACAATGGGCCACTGGGAATCAAGAGGGTGGTATCAGAAAGCTCAGAGGAACCCCAAGGTTTGCAGAAGTACCAAAAAAACCCTTCGAAAAATCCTGAGGGTGCACAAAGCCCCCAAACAGCCTTCACAGCAAGCCCAGTAGCTATGAAATATTGAGTGTCAATTGGAAAATAAAAATAACATATAGTCAGGGAGTGGAATGCTTGAGATCTTTACAGTTTATAGTATCCTGGAGGAAGCCATGGCTGGCTGGCAAGAACCCTGAACAGGAGAACTTCTGCAATGAGATGTGGATATACTGCAATATTTTGTTGCAAGTACCACCTGTATATAACCGGTGAAACTAGCATTCTTTTCCAAGTACTGCTGCACATTACGCAGGGGATGGGGAACTCTGAAATAAATAATGTTATAAGTTTGGGGGGTGGGGAGCAGGCTGTATGCCAACTCATTCTAACTCCTGGATTCAGCAAGTGTTAAAAAAATAAGCCAGGCTGGCTTCCTTGTAAGGTGATCACCTAGGTGATGGGCTATTAAAAGGAACAAAGAAGTGGATCTGTGCAAGATGGCAAGTGGGTGGGTCCCCTTCCCTCAAATGTTTGCTTTCTCTTGGGATTCAAGGCTGTGGCTGTTGGGGAAGCAAGGCCTTCTGGAGGTGTTAATGCTGTGAAACCCTCCATCGTAGGCTCAGGTTGTATATATGTGTAAATAAAGCATGTTCTCCTTCATGGAGAGCACGTGTTGCGGTGGGGTCTGCTGAGCCACCCCTCTGTTACCAGGCAGGGTCTCTAAAGATGGCCTGGGGCAGTGATTGGTTCACTGGGTTGCTGGGGTAAAAGTTATGTTGCAATTTTGGTGGGAGGGGTAAAATGTTTAAATACTCTGCACGCAGCCTGGAGCTTTCTCTTTGCTGCGTGCAACGGATCACCCGCCCACCTGCTCTTGAGTAAGGGGTTGTTGCATTGACCTTGCTATGCCTGTCATGGGGTCGTCTGCCGTTGGGGCAGGGGCTTGGTAGGAATTTTGTCCATCTGGCTGATTGGCTGGTCCATTTGGTTTTTGCCTACGGCGTAGCAAATCGTCACAACTTGTAAGGTTGCGGTTAGGCATTGGTTATAAATTGGTGGAGGAGGGGTTAGGATAGGCTGGGCCTGCCCCTCCATGGTTGCTGAGAAAAGGGAATTCCGTTAAAGGAATCCTGGGGCTTGCCATCTTTTTGTCCAATCCCTGGAATGGGACTAGGGCCGGCAAGCCTTCGGGGAGCATGCGGATGAGAATTGAGGGTCTGTGACTCAGCTCCATTTTCCCCCGACTTGCTTTCCCCCGCACTGTCTTTCGGTGGTGCCCAGAGGTCAGTTCTGTCCCCAGTCGGGGGGACAGATAGTCTTAACCAATGCCTAAACAACCACTCACGGTTTTGTATTTAAATAGAGTTGTGGCCAAAATTATGCCAAAAACCTTAAACAAAAATTAAGTGTGCGTTGTGAGTTATTTGGGGGGTGGCTTGGGGACCTTGACACGCAAACCATGTATCATAAAGACACCAGGCTACACTTCATTGCAAAGGAAGCACAAACCCTGGGTAAATGCCTGGAACCCTGAAATCTCACACTGCTAGGAGATTGGGGTACAACAATAGTGTATTAAAGTGAAGAAACATGAAATCTCCAAACTCTCCAAACTGAAAGGAACTTTAACAGAGGAGGCAATTGTATGCAGCTTCCATTTTTTCCCTGGACTTATGTAAAACTGAAGACATGCCAAAGAAAAGATTACATCTTTCGCATTAGTAGGTGGAATGTCAATAGATATTTATCTATAGAAAGAGCTACTGACTAGCCCTTAACCATCAGCTTAAAAAAATGCAATCTGTAGTTTTGTTTTGTTTTTAATTAAGAAAAGAATTTCACTTGGTATTGTGTAAGACTGCTTGTTAGCAGTTAGCATATGGATAATTCAAGCCAAATAAATACTAAAAATCAAGTAATTTGTAGTAAAACACGCACACGCAACTAGGTCACAGCAAAGTTACAAAATAGATTTACAAAGTACAGTCAAATACAACCCCAGGGCTAATAAAATTGAACTCCAGCTCAATTGATTTTTAAGGGAAAACAGCAATGAATATGCTGGGTGAAGGAGAAGGCAATTTTTAGGTAGTTTGGTATTTTTAAACATTTTACCAAGGAAATGAATGTTACCCAGCTATGATATACATTGAATTGTCTTTTTATCTTCTTTGCAATCCATTTTTCAGTATATTACTGAGGCTTCTGTTTGTGCAGTTGTCACATAGACCCTCGGAAAAGACAAAGGAGTTGCCTTTCATCTGCATCCTGCATTCTGGTACATGTTGCCTTCACAACCTACATCAAGAAGGGCTACCAATGCAACAGGCAGTAACAAAGAGCCACACAGGCTGTTTTATAATATACAGTAGTTAGGGCTGCAATACACCCAGATTTTCCTGGACATTACTGGGACTTCAAAGGCAAGTCCAGGGGGAATTTCTGAAAGGCGGCGCTTGGTCCTGAATCATAGGCAAGTCAATCGAAAAATCACATGGGGGGTGTTATCTAAAAAAAGCTGAACAATTTCGGGGTCTTTCTATTGGGGTGTCCTGGTTTTTACTTTTTGAAATATGGCAACCCTAACTATAATTGGAAGGTACATGGCCCCAGACAGGGACAGCCCCTTTCTTTCTTCTTCCAGGAATAGGTTATCTGCACATCAGGGTGGTTTGGCAGCCTGGCATAAGGTTTTGTTCTGCTGTTGTCCCTCTGTAGATGCCTATCAGTCTAGATACACATCGGACGAACAGCAGCACAAAGCTTCCAAACAATGAATAAGCAGATTTTGTTTCGACGTCCAGCATCCCCTCCCACTAGTAATAATGTCACCAAAGTTTCCACTCCTTTTCATAGGAAACAGTTCCCTTATGTGACATGTATAATTTTATAACTGGTGCCATTTTTGTTTTTATTCTGCTAATGAATATAAGTAGCCTGTGCACTCCATTGGGTTTGAATTCAAGTGTCCTCAACCCAAGTCCAATTCCATATCCAACCCCTAGACTAGCTCTTGCAATTTTCTTACCTTAGTCCTGAGGAATGGGTTTTAATACATGAGAAAGGACAGTTTAATTAGAATTTATCTCTCCAGGCACCCATGTGTGGGGATTGAACAGAGTTTGAAGTCCCATCCTTAGTAGCAAAATTGAAGCAGGAATTAGGCTGTAGAGCATGGGTAGGCAAACTAAGGCCCACGGGCCAGATCAGGCCCAATTGCCTTCTGGATCCAGCCCATGGATGGTCCGGAAATCGCCGTGTGGATCACCAGTGTGCACGTTCTTTCCCTCTCCCTCCCTCTCCCTCACATGGCGGTGGCGGCACCTCCTCCCTCCCTCCTCCTGGCTTCTCCCTGCCCTGCCTAGAGGAGGAAGGGGGCTGGGCTTTGTTGGTGCCATCAGCAGGAGCGCTAGAACGGCTGCCATTTTAAGCAGCCCCTCTCTGGAGCCCTTTTGTGCACCGCTCATTATCCCTCCACTGCCACCAGCCCCTGCCGCTCGCAAGACACAGGTATGCAGCTACTGGGGCTTGTGGTCCTCTTCAGTCCTCAGCTACAGCAGTAGTAAAAATTATGCAGATAAAATACTTATATTTGCATTTGAAACAGGCTCATGCCTGGCTGGAGCATGTGGAGGGCATGTCTGCCCCCTCGCTGGTCCAAGGAAGAAAATGGGAGGGAAGGAACAGGAAATACTTCTTTGATTCTTCCTGCTCAAGAGAAAAGCGGAAATGACATCACACAGAGCCCTCTCTTTACCAATTACATTTCTATGGTCCGAGTCTTTGCCTACCAGCAATACAGCTCTGTGGTCATTAGCCCCTAAACTTACTAACTACAGTCACACCTCGGGTTGCGAACATGATCTGTGTGAGAGGCACGTTTGCAACCCGCAGTGTTCGCAACCTGCAACACTGCGTCTGCACAAGCGTGTGATGCGATTCATATTCATCCATATTGCTTGGGAAGGAGAATCTGGAAGGGTAATAGTGTGGCAGGGTATCATATCCAAGAAACCCTGAACACAACAATTGGTGGGGTGGCGCCACTTTCCTGGGCATCCCAGCTGGAATCAGGGCGAGAGATGAAGCAACACATACCTCCAGTGAGTATTAAATGTAACTCCACATTCTATGGCTCTCCACTTGCACTAGTTCAAATTACTACAGCAGCAGTTGTAGTACTCATGTAGAAATGCAAAGGAACAGGTTTAATACTTGAGAAATACAGAAGTCTCATTCTTCTGTGAAGTCCCTGCACTGCTTCGTTAAGCTAACTTCCCTCATTTCTAGCTAAGTAGTTTGGTTAGGGCAGGCTAGCTTCAGGAGACCAGGAGGATAATATGTGCACAAAGTCCTACACACGGAAAAAATGAATGATGATGACAGGTTGAAAAAGCAACAATGGTTGAAAGCAGAAGTGAATAAATATTACTGCACAGTGAACAACCCACAGAAGGACTTCATTAAAAAATCTTAGCTCACCATGACATTTCCCTGAGCTGAGTTATACAGAAATACATACCAAATTAAGAAATGAGGGCAGGGAGTAAAGAGGAAGAAGCAACACATCCCCTCCTGTGTTTGGAACAATGAATGGCCATACCTATTCCCCAGATTAACACAGTGTGCGATAGCGTAGGCAAAACAATTCCTCGCCAAACACCCAAACATAACAATCACTGACATGACATGCCACTATGACAGGTGTGGAGAACCTTTGGCCTACAACTCCCATCAGCTCCAAGAAGAATGACCCATCCATATTATGGGAGTTGTAGTACAGCAACATCCAAAGGACCCACAGTTCCCAATACCTTCTCTATGAGAATGATCTGAGAAGTAGGAAGTCCTTTTTTCAATTATCACATCCAGCACGAACTCATTGGGTAGCTTAGGCCGGCAGCATTGGACCATCGCACAAGGAAGCTGCCTCCACAGCTCCCTTGCATTCCGGATCCAGGCCCCAAAGGCCCAATCCAGGTGCGACTTCCTTCCCCGCAGCTCTGGCCTCAGTGATGGAGCCTGTCGTGGGGGCACCTAGTTGTGCCTCTTAAAAATGTACCTGGGTCCATGCCCCCCCCCATTCTACACCACTGCCTTACTCTATCTTACCATTCAGTGTGTGTGTTCCAGATGTTGTGGACCACAACTTCCATCAGCCTTGGCCAGCAGAATCAATGGACAGGGATTTGAGGAGCTGTAGTCCACAAATATCTGGAGGCCCCAAATTGGCTATCCCTGTGATTGAATATCCACTGGATTCCTTTCCAGCACTGTGGATTTCTTATAATGGGTACAATATTTATCAGATCATATTAACTAAAGATGGCATGTGCATTTGAAGCCGAGGTGTTCCAATATGCCTATTTGAAAAACTGCAAGCAGAATCAACGTGAGCACAATTCCCCACAAGCAGTTTTCCTCTTGAATTCTGCTTGTTCCCTACCCCAGCCAGTCCCCACTTCCCCAGGTCTGGACTGGCTGCTTATTGAAGTCTGATTATCAGCACCAACATTGTCCTCTGTATCCAGGACTATCAGTGGCGTAGCGTGGGGGGTGCAGGGGGTTCCGGCCGCACCGGGCGCAACATCTGGGGGTTAGGGTTAGGGGGCGCAAATCCACGGGTTAGGGGGCGCAAATCCACAGTTTAGGGGGCGCAAATTACTTGCCTTGCCCCGGGTGCTGACAACCCACGCTACGCCACTGATGACTATGGACTGCAAAACTTGCTGTTCCAAAAAATAGCTAATTCTGGTCAAATAACAGTGTTCAAGGGCTTCTGACAGCAAGTTTCTTCTTGCTCTGCACCAGCCATTTTTGTATATGTAATTTTCTTTTTCATTTTTACCCTGAGATGCATCACTTTACAGTTGTTTACACTGAAATGCATTTGCCATTTGCTATCCCATGACTGCTAGGGACGCGGGTGGCGCTGTGGGCCTAGGACTTGCTGATCAGAAGGTCGGCGGTTCGAATCCCCGCAACGGGATGAGCTCCCATTGCTCGGTTCCTGGCTCCTGCCAACCTAGCAGTTCGAAAGCACGTCAAAGTGCAAGTAGATAAATAGGTACCGCTCCGGCGGGAGGGTAAACGGCGTTTCTGTGCGCTGCTCTGGTTTGCCAGAAGTGGCTTAGTCATGCTGGCCACATGACCTGGAAGCTGTACGCCGGCTCCCTGGCCAATAAAGCGAGATGAGCTCCGCAACCCCAGAGTCAGTCACGACTGGACCTAATGGTCAGGGGTCCCTTTACCTTTACCTATCCCATGAGTGCTAAGCTTACTTAGGATTCCTTGCTGGCATCCTTTGGATTGGAATTGCCCTTGCAAAAGCCATATTGGTTCTGCTCCAGCAAGGCTTGTTCTTCTATATACTTGATCATTATGGGTGGTGTTCAAGCACGTTTTGCTCACAGTAGACATATTGGGGTGTTTTTTTTAAAAAAAACAAAACCTGCAGCAAAACTGTCATTTTCCTGCCTTTTAAAATCTGTCATCCAAATTTCACAGAATGTGTGTGTGCACTTTGTTCTCTGATATCTATACCCATTTTTTTAAAAAAAAGTTTCATGAGGAACAGCCTTTACACACCCATCCACCAGCCCTCAGAAGCAGAGATCCCTCACTCTATAACAGAGAATGCACATTTCCACTCTAGCTTTAGACCATGTTATAGAGTGAGATAAGCTTTCCCCACTAAGAGGCTTTCCTTTCTTTGATTTCAGTGGATGATTTTCCAGTTTTTACGCAACATCCTAATCTTGAGCCCTTCAGCTCCACTTTCCTCATGCTGCTCTGCTCACAAAAATAGCTTTAAATAGGAAAAGTGGAGGGGGAAACTCTGATAAAGGGGATCAAATGCTATGTGCTTTAGGACTCCCCCCCCCCTCTCTCTCTCTCTGTGTGTGTGTGTGTGACCAATAAGCAGCTATTGGCACTTTGCACCGAATGGATTCCATTATCCAAAAAGAATACAGTCTTCAGACTGGCAGAATATCATTTTAACTGCTGACAGCATACGGCATAATAATAATCTACAGCTGAAAGAATAAATCACTGCAGGCTAATGACATGTAGTTATGTAAACACAGAGCCAAGAAGACACAGCAAAATCTCTACTATGCTTCTGAATATTTTGATTGACCAAAGTTCAGATTTTCTTCATCTGTGATGTGTGGCTACATGAGTCACATGGAAAATGCCATGAAATGTGACCAGAAGCAGGCATGTTTGCAAGAAACTCAGCTTCCTTGTGAGGTGGTTTATTTACACACTTGAAGTCTGAGTACTCTGGAGAGGTTGTGGCAAAAGCATCCACACCATACATTTAAAGCACTCTTACACCTCTGGGGAAATCCTGGGAACGGCAGTTTGCTAAGGGTGGTGGGAATTTGTGAGGTCAGCACAATTTAAAAGTCTACATTTCTCCTGGTGCACATCAAATACAGCACCGTTACAGAGAGAATGGGATGCAGCAGATTCCTATTCCAACTCAAAGATGGCCTTGACTTAATAATTCTCTCCCAAACTAATCTAATTCACAGGGTTGAGCTAAGGGTGTAGCATTAATCCACTATGAAGAAATTTGGCCAACAGATTCTACCACCAAAGTGTTACCATAATTTAATAAATCCAAAATATAAGGGGGTAATGTTTTTAATTAGTTGATCACAAAAATATATTTAGGAGCTATACTTAGTGTACTGTCACTAAGATATATAGACAGCAGATTTTCTAAAAGCTCAGGGAAGTGTCGCAAACTTTTATCTGTGATTTTTCATAACTTATATTCGCATGTATATTGAAAGAGATTCAGATAATCTAGAGCAACTCACAACTGAAAAAGTCAGCATGCATTTTTAATTGAAGTCCCCCTGCCCATGCCCTCAAGAATGTGATGCAATTCAAATAAGGTGTGATGTACAACCGAGGTCTTGCTCTTGGCTGAAACAAACAAAAACCTACTTTGCAAGTATAAACATTTATGTTTATATATTTAAAACTTGACCAATCCAAAACCAGCCCAGAGATCCAACAGCAGAATAACCATGATGTAATAAGACTATTTGATTCCTAGACACTTGCAGTGATCAACTAGATTAGCTTCTGGAGTTTCTATCTATTTCTTTGAGAACTGATATTAAGAATTTATAAATCCTGTAGCAAAAATTAAAGTAACACTTTCCATAACAAAAGATTAAGAAGAAAATAAAGAAAATAAATGGTAAGGGGGGAAATATTTGTGTTTATAATACTGTATGGAGTCAATCTATTGTTTTCCCCAGCATGTGAAATATTTACATTCTGAGAAAATAAGACTGAAATAAAATGGAATTTGTCCATCCAAGGATGCACTTTGGGGATGGAAATGAAATAAAAACTTGTCTTCATCCTAAATCACGTTAACTGGGATCAAATGTTAAAAGTGATTGCAGGAGAGAGAGAGGGGATAGGACAAGAAGGATGCTGAAAGTACGGGGGAGATCATGTTAGTGACACAGAAACTAAAGCTCACCTGGACCGACATGAAAATAAATAAATAAACAGAAATAGCACTTCGTATCAGACAAACTACTCGACTATCAACTCTTCACAGCTGTATAAATAAGTTGCATTAATAAGATGTATAAATAAATTAGAGGAAGTTAGCAAAGTGCTCCATCATGCTGTCAAAGTTATCTACAAAAAAGGTACACGTGGTTCCAAACCGATAAGCAGGTATATCTGTTTCCACAACATTTGCCTTAACTAACTTCAAAAAAGAGAAAGAGGGACAAAAACCCAACGTGTTTCCTTTATAATAAAAAAATATCCCCCAAACAACAGAGAAATGCAAGCCCCGTCCCTCCGGTGTTCCAGTCCCATGGAAGACACTCAGAAAACAAAAAACCAAGTCAGCAGTTTCCAGTTGTTGATTGCTGATTGTTTGCTCTTCCTACTTTCCACAGCCTGGGGAACTTGATTGGCTCGGAGATGAAATGTTAATTAACTTGGTCCAGAAATAGACAGTTTACTGCACTGGGCACACACAAGGACATGGCCCTCATTTAGGTGTTCGTTCCAAGCCTTGGAACTAGGTCTCCTGAGGTTAGGATGCTCACTGTTGTCCTCATACTGCTTAAGATGTAATCAATTACACTGCAATAAGGGACAGATGTTTCCTCTTGCCCCATCACAGCTCAGAGAGCCTAGAAACAAGCAGCGAAAGAACTCTCCCGCTTCCCCTTAGATCTGCTAATCTGCCCAGTTCACAAAGACTGCACATATGTAGGTCTTTGGGCTCCGAAAACTGTGCACATGGGGTTTTTTTTTGGGGGGGGGCAGAGAGTGCCTTTACACAGAACAAGACAAATTCTGCAGCCCACATCCACAGAGAGTTCTCTTCCTGCACAGATCCATGAAGTCTTTTTAGATCTACTGTATTTACAGGAACACTTAGGTGGGGCAAAATACATTTCTCTTTTGATTTCTAACCCAGCCAGTCTCCCACTGGTCCCTCAAAGGATAACGGGGTTTGCTTTGAGGCGGATTTTTATTTCGCTTCCACTTTCTGGAATGGATAAAAGGGAACCACATTCGATCCAGACCCCTGAATGATTTGATGCCCTGCTACAAGCCTCCTGGGACACGGATCTGGGGGTGTAGCTTTAGCCCTGTCCCGGGAGGGGGGGGACTTCGCAAAACAAACTTAACCCTTTTGTTGCCGGGCGCTTTTCACACGTTCATTCGCCCTCCGGACATCCCTCGCCAGGAGAAAAAAAATCGAAATAGTTCTCGTCGTGCATTTGGATACATCATAAGCACAGAAAATTCTCACTATCCCCCCTCTCCCATAGATGCATACTCGCGCGCGTTCACACGCACGTGTGCGCGTGTTTCCAACACAAACGTGGGGAACTTTCAATGCACGCCAGAAGCGCACTTGTTCAAAAAAGAAAACGAAAAGGCAAGAAGTGGGAAACGAGCGACCAGCTCCTTGAGGGGAAAAGAAAAGCAGGAGCCGAACTCACCTGCCCAAAGGATGTTGCTGATGGAGTGAAGGAAGAGTCCGAGGGGCAAGAGCCGGCTGGTCCACATGGGGGCTGGGGGGGGGCTTCGGTGGCCAGGAGGGAAGAGGAGATGCCCAGCCGGCCAAGAGAGGAGACGGAGCGAGCCGAGCTGCTGCTTTTTATTGCGAGGAGCCAAGTTTGGTTGTGTGATTAACTGGAAAGCTCCGGGTCCCAACTCCCTCTTACGGTAAGAAAGTGTGTAGACAACACTCCCCTCCTCTCTCTCCCCGCCTCTCCTCCAAGCCAGTCCAGAGAGAGGAGCGCGAAGGGCGCAGGGACCCCCGCAGACACCGACGGGCAAGCCGCGCCCGCGCCGGGGGAGGGAGGGAGGGAGGGAGAGGCGGGCGCGGCGCCGACGACACGCGCCCAGGCGCACAGGGGAAGCCCCGAGGCACCAGGGAGCAAGCACGCCCGGCCGGACGGGGCCCGAGCGCGGGGCCACGTGTCAGCGGAGGTGCAGAGAGAGAGGCTGGCCCGCGGAACGCCCTGCCCCTAGAAAACGAGCGGGCCAGGAAGACGCTTTATCTAGTTATCCGTTTGCAAAGATGTTGTTGTTTAGTAGTTGTGTCTGACTCTTGGTGACCCCCTGGACCAGAGCACGCCAGGCACTTCTGTCTTCCACTGCCTTCCGCAGTTTGGTCAAATTCATGCTGGTAGCTTCGAGAACACTGTCCAACCATTTTGTCTTCTGTTGTCCCCTTCTCCTTGTGCCCTCCATCTTGCCCAACATCAGGGTCTTTTCCAGGGAGTCTTCTCTTCTCATGAGGTGGCCAAAGTATTGGAGCCTCAGCTTCAGGATCTGTCCTTCCAGTGAGCACTCAGGGCTGATTTCCTTAGGAATGGAGAGGTCTGATCTTCTTGCAGTCCGTGGGACTGTCAAGAGTCTCCTCCAGCACCAGAATTCAAAAGCATCCATTCTTCAGGGATCAGCCTTCTTTGTGGTCCAGCTCTCACTTCCATACATCACTAGTTTGCAAAGATACAGCCCGCTTTTCCGCCAAGGGCGCAGACATACATCTCTCAACAGCCCTGTGAGGTGGGTTAGGCTGAGAGGGTGAGTGACCACCTGAGGTCACCCAGTGAGCTTAATGGCCAAGGGAGGATTTGAACCCTGGTCTCACCTATGCTAGCTTTCCTGCCAGTGAGTATGCCCATGTTTCTACACTCTGTGGCTCGGTGGGTCTGGCTGTTAACCAGGAGGTTGGGGGTTCGAACCTGTGGGCAGGATTCCTGCATGGCAGGGGATTGGACTAGATGACCCTCAGGATCCCTTCCAACATAAGATTCTATGGTTCTGTATTCAGGGGAGGGTTTTTATTTTTATAATGGGGTGGGGGTATCCCCACTTCTACAGTGCAGCAATACCTTTATTAGTCCCACCCAGCATTTGATAAAATAGTGAGGAATCACTCCAGTTCTGCAGGACACATAATGAGGATGGATGTAAGAAAAATGGGAGAGCAGAGACAAAAACAACTGACTTGAGTGTTAAGCTCACCCCCATTCTCCCCACCTTACCTTGGGGTCTAGGCTGCAGAACTCAAAAGTCGTGCTCACTATCTTGTCACACTTAGCTTGATTATTCCAATAATTATATTGCCCAACTCTGGATTTTGGAATTTTTCTAATGCCACGCTGGGCTTTTAGAAGGAAGGGTGGATAAACACCCAATTCTTTAAATAATACACATTAATAGACCAAGACTTCTCCCACTGCTTTTACAGTGGTACGTCGGGTTACATATGCTTCAGGTTACAGACTCCGCTAACCCAGAAATATTACCTCGGGTTAAGAACTTTGCTTCAGGATGAGAACAGAAATCGTGCGGTGGCAGCAGGAGGCCCCATTAGCTAAAGTGGTACCTCAGGTTAAGAACGGACCTCCGGAACAAATTAAGTTCTTAACCCAAGGTACCACTGTATTACTTTCTTTTTGTCCCTTGCAGAAGCATTCAGAAATGTAAACTCCCATCCACAACTTAAAGTGGTCCTGGCGGGGTAGAGAGAAATACCGCCCAATTCTGCTGAATGCATCAACAGGGCCTGAGCCAGTATGTTTTCAGCAGCTGGGCTCCTGTGCCTTTTTTAATGGCTGCATGGTGGGCAGAAATGCTGCAGGTACATGCTTAGCAAGGGAATGTGGCGGTGATGGAGAGAGCATCACCTGTTGCATTTATGGTTCCAAAGCTGTTGTTATTGTCATAGGACTCCTGACTCTTTGCCCCCATTCCCCGGATAGTTACTTTAGCCTGCTCATACTCCCTTAGAACACTTAAAAAAAATACTGCTCTTAAGCATTTTTGCAGCCTAGGCAAAAGAACTGGCTTGGTCATGTCCACAGAATGGAAGGTGGCAAGATCCCCAAGGAGCTGGCTTCAGGCACCAGGCCTGTTGGCAGACCAACTCTGCATTACAAAGATGTTTGCAAATGGGACATGAAGGGTGGCAACATCAACCCCGCCATGTGAGAATTCCTTGCAGGCGACCTCAGTGCCTGGAGACAGGCAGTCAAGTTGTCCATAACAGTGACCAGAGGAGGAGTGAGAAGAAACGGCATGGTTCATCTGCAGCAGTACAAACAGATGCCTTCACTTGCCCCAGCTGCAACAAAACATGTCTCTTCTGCATTGGTCACTACATAGTGGTGTCACAAAGGGGGGGCAGGGGCGGGGGGGTGCCATGTCTGGGGGGGTGACAAGAAGGCATCCCATGGGGGCTCACGGCGGCGCAAGCAGCCATCGCGCTGCTGCAGCTACATGTGGAGAATCGTGCTGCCGCAGCTACATGTGGAGCAGAATGTGCTGTACGTAACAACACCGCACATGCACTGTACATAGTGGTTTGCCACCAGCGACGCTCGAGCGCCATACGGACAGCGGTGGGATCCCTCTGTCGCCGCTACAGTTGCATGTAGAGGATCTTCCGTTTGCGGCTATAGGAGCAACAGAGGGATCCTGGCACTGTCCGTTTGGGGCTGGTGCGCCAGCGCCAGCAAACTGCTATGTACAACGCATGTGTGGTGTCTACATATGGCGCATGCGGCGTACATAGCGATGCCGCACATGCACCCTATGTAGCGACGCCCCAAGTGTCACGACGCCTTCATTCGCCCCTGTCTCTACAGCCACAGCAGGTGCTCTAACCTTTCAACAGTTTGACTTCACCCCCATCTCAGAATGGGTTATGCTACAGAACCAAGCTCCCTTTAACATTAACACAAATCTCAAGAAGCCCAGTAACAGTACAATTAGATTTGAAATCCCACTCACATCGACTCAACTGTACCCCAAAACTGCATTTCTTCTTAAATAGCAGGCATCCACCCAAACCTGTGGCAGACTTGCCAGGGCACAAGCCCCTTGACTGTCAGTCAGAGAAGTGTCCAAACTCAGATGTATCAATCTTCTTCCCCAGTATACTCTGAGTATGACTAACATTGGCTACAACCTGATATTTGTCGTGTGTTTGAATGCAGAGGTAGTAGGGAGCAGGGGTGAGCAACCTTTTGTCCATTGCATGTTAGTGGGCAGGGCTGAAGGTGGGCAGGGCTGGAGCCAAAAGTGGGCAGCCACTGGTTTCTCTTCTTTCTAAAGCCAGTGCTGGGATTGAAGGCACAGATGTCTTTTGCCAGAGGTTTGCAGAGACTGCAGATTGCATGAAGCACTAGATTGCAGCTTGCCTACCCCTGGCATAAGAGATAACACTTATTAGTAGCAAATGAGCAGAGATATGGCCAGCCATTATTTTAGTGGGTGAGTGCAATTGGTGAAAAAACACAATTTGGTTGTCTCCCATTCATCAGATAAGTAGAATTCAGTTCTTCCCTACGTAGTTGAGTGAGTGTTTGCCATTTCAATTCTGGGAATCATAGTATGATAGAATTGTAGAGGTGGAAGGGACCACAAGGGAAAGCTTGCAGGTATTCCATTTTTTGCTTTTTACAAAGTTCTTAAAGGTACAGAGGCCTGCCAGGAAGATGAACTCTGTGAATGGTATTGCTATTGCACCATCTGTGTATATAAGAGCTCAAGTTTCCAAGTACACACATACAGAGTATTTGCAAGAAGCCCTGAGGATCAATTCACACATACACACAGTTGCTCATACTGTTGCAGGCCACCCAGTCTCAGAGTGGTGTGAGATTCCAGGGGTTCCAGACAGAGTTCGCGTTTCCTTTCGCAGATGAGACACTGCAGAGACTTTGGTGTCTTTAGGATATATGGTTTATTTATACATATGTACAACTTGAGCCTGGCAATCCAGAGAAATTTTATCAGTGAAGCAATTTTTCCCACATTCAAGTGTTCTGTTGAATTTTAGATTTTTAATGTTGTTTTTCTCCTGCAACTTCTACTTATTTTCTGTTTGCTTATTCAATTTATATCCTGCCACATGCTTTAAAAGGCCTCAGGGTGGCTCTGTTCTGTTCAGAGTTGTATCACGTTATCTTGCCTTTATTTGCCTAAGTGCTTATTCAAAGTGCTGCCAAACTTCGTTTCTCTTCTCTATTTATCTTCACCTACCCACTGTCAGAAATTGGAGGTATTCTCTTGAGACCACCACTGAATGAATAATCCAAGTAAGGTGGTATTTTCTGAGGTGTTTAGTCCAAAACACACAATCCCATAAAATGGTGTGGAATACCTCTTTATTTCCACTGATTTCAATGGGACTGTCTCTTCAGTAGGAGCATAGTATTGCAGTCACAGCCCATTGCTTTTGGTAAAGGGAACAGAGATTTCAAAATGTCAAAATAGAATAAATTAGAGAATACATACAGAAAAAAACTGGGGAGCTTGGATGCATCACAAGAATATACTTTTAACATGAACCAGCATGGAGTGGTATCTGACATGACACTGTAAAAGGTAAAGGGACCCCTGACTATTAAGTCCAGTCATAGATGACTCTGGGGTTGCGGCGCTCCTCTCGCTTTATTGGACGAGGGAGCTGGCATACAGCTTTCGGGTCATATGGCCAGCATGACTAAGCCGCTTCTGGTGAACCAGAGCAGCGCACGGAAACACCGTTTACCTTCCCACCAGAGTGGTACCTATTTATCTACTTGCACTTTGACGTGCTTTCAAACTGCTAGGTTGGCAGGAGCTGGGACCGAACAATGGGAGCTCACCCCGTCGCGGGGATTCAAACCACCAACCTTCTAATCGGCAAGCCCTAGGCTCAGTGGTTTACACCACAGCACCACCCGCATCCCAACACAACACTGTAGCAGGTAGGAAAATAAGAATTGTCCCATAGGTTAGATATGCAGTTTCTGTTTGACTGGTCCCTGAAGTCACATTTGGCTTGAGCAAAGTGTTGTAGATGAAAGTCCTGTGTGCAGAAGCTTAGTTCAATAAGTGGTATTCAATCCTCGACCGACTCAGAATCATCCCATTGAAGTTAATAGACATGACTAACTTAAATGGGTCTACTCTGAGTAGGACTTACAGCCCGGTGCCGTGGCATGTAAAAGGCTAGTTCACATGTACATATGCATAATTTGATTTCTCTGTACCTGATTGCTATATACCTGAGCTGCTATCTGAAACGTACTAGGGGAAAAGTCCCTTAAACACATTGAGATGTATTTCTGGTTAATATTCATAGTACTGTGCTGCCAGGTTTGGAAACAGGTGAATGCTCATCTGTGGTGAAAATCTGCCAAAATTAAAAAGTCTAGTTCAAGTTTGTTTTTATAGGCTTGTTTGTTTGAATGGACTGCCAGATATCTGGGCAGAATCACAAATGTCATGCTTTCCAGTGAAGTTTGCTCACTCATTCTTGACCAAGTCACAAAGTTAGATACTTCATAACTGTGACATCATGATGACTTGAATATATAAAATGGTCATCACAGACATGTCTCTACACCAACTGAAGCCATTGGGGTCAGTTCACACATTCAGCTGTGAAAAATGAAGTCACAGTAATCGAGAAAATCAAGTGATGTGCCAGAGTCACTGGCAGCTGAAAGGATGGAGAGAATCAGTTGATACCAGATGTTGGAGGATAAAAAGTATGTATGTATGTATGTATGTATGTATAAATAAATAAACAGGAGAGATGTTTAAGATGCCACAGGACTTCGTTTCATCTTCTACTGAGTTCCCACGTACTTCTACAGTTTCTATTAGTAAAATTACACTTGCATTGTATGTAATGTAGCATCAGTTCTATCCATGTTAAGGTTAGAAATACAGCCTTTCATTTCTTCTGGTGTAATGACACCTTTTCTCCATGCTCATGTCAGCATGTCACACACATTCAAGTAAACAGACATTAAGGAAATGTAAGTTGACTCCTGCAAATATATTGGAAACGAAATAAAGAGAGGCTGGCAAATGCCTTAGTAAGGGGCAGCCAAAAGAAGCCTGACAAAAAGCAAGTTAAAAGCAAGGGTGCAATTTTATTTCATATTTTAGATTAAGGGTGTGCTTCTCAATTTAAACTCCATGGTTACTGTCACTGAGCCATGCCTGGCAGCGGGTTGTTACAGAGATAAAATGCAAGGGCAGAGAAACACTTTGAGTTCCTTAGAAGAAAGGTGGGCATAAAATATAATAAATCCATGTAAGCCCTGCATGCTTAAATGTATACAAACAAACACATTTCTGAAATGAGAACTGCTGGCATTCAAGCCTGGCAATGGTTCCTCTGCAGTGAAGGAAGCCTACGAAGTGTCCAACTGAAACAGACCACGGTTGAATCCAGTCTAACATATTGTTCCTAGCAGTGGTCAGCCTCTGAGGAAACTGGAAACAGCACATGAAGGCAACAGCCTCTGTTTTTTCTCTCTCTCTTTCTCTCTTTGTCCTCTAGCATCTGGTAGGCAGAAGTATGCTGATAATAGTCTTGAAGGTTTCACTTAACTTCCAGGCCTAATAGCCACTACTGATAGACCTGTCTCTTCCACAAATTTGTCTAACCCCTTTAAAAAGCCACCTAAGCTCATAACCGTCGCCACATCTTATGGGAGCTGGACACTCTCAGCACCACTTTCCTTCATTATTTTTTCATTTGTTCCAAAGCATCAAACACAAATTTTCCTGTCTGGGACTGAGCAAAGGCTCAAATTAGGTCCTATTCACCTATGCCACCTTTAGGTACAAAGACATCTGGCATTTGATCCCCAGGCTTAAAATAAATTGTAGATGACCTGCAATTAAGTGGCAATGTGTTTCTGAAAGAGGTCTGATATGTAGTCCCATAGGAAGAAGTGGTGTAGAAAACTGGCTCCAGATCTGGAAATAAGCTTATAATAACTAGCAGAAGCAGACAAATGACTAATTTTGTGAACATTATATATTGCCTTTCAGACAATGAACACTGATGACATTGCTAAACCATTTCTGTAGAAGCGTGCTTAGAACTAGGTGGGAAATGAAAAGGGAGCGTGCCTTCGCCCTGTCACTATTTTGCAGGAAGGATTCATAAGTGCACACCAGAACTTTAGGTTTGTCCAGCTGAAGTGGATTAGAGGCTTCTGTCCCCTCGTGCAACAAAGCCACTTAAAAAAAACCAAAAAGTACAGTATTGCACTCTTTGTGGTTTGGAACGTGTTTGGGAACTGCACTGATCAGTATGGGATAATGACTAAGGTAAACATCCTGCAAACAAATCAGGATAAACACAAGATGAATGCTCATTGTTGTATAATAACAAACAAATCATGGTGACTGCTCAGTTATCTGGAGGGGCCTTAATTTAACATTTCACGATTGAATGGAATTTTTAAAAATGTTGTAAAGAACTATATTCATGGGGAAATGATGTTTAATACTTTCTCCTGGGCTGCTTTACCCAAACGCTTCCAGGGACTGTTTCCCCCCTCCTTGCATACGGGGGGGGGGGGGGCTGGGGATTCAGATGCTAGTGTGCCACTCTCTGCAACACACTCACACCAGCTAAAGTCCAGAGTCTCCAGGTTTCCTCCTTTTTTTCCAGATCCACAAAATTGAAGGTTTTTCTGTTTTCCCTCTTAGGACCTGTGGCCTTGTGGGCTGATTAAGTGAAGCCCTCACTCACTTTCTTCAGGTTTGTTTTCCACCAGCCTTCCACCAATATTCTGCTCTGCAGCTTACCAATAACCATGGATGTAAAGCCTCTCAGTTATGTCCAAGTTGGCCTTCAATCTCCAAGGGAATCATCTTTCTTGCTCCTCTGAACAAATCTTTATATGGGAATAGTGCATTGGTTGGTGAGTGTAAAGAGGGGTGTGTGAGCAAGAGGGAAAGGTGAAATAGACCAAAAGAAGATATTGCAGGTACCCACAGTAAACATGCATCCACAGATTTTTGCAAGTCTCCATACATAATGCATTACTTCAGAAAACGCTATCCTAAATAAACTTCTAAAGCAGATCCCCATGTTCCACGAAGCACCTTCTTTTTGATATTTTAAAATGGGCTATCTAAGACTTTCAAAAATCCAAATACAAGGGTAGCACTGAAGGGTTCAGAACCATGAAAAAAGAGGGAAGCAGAATTCCTAGGAAGTCTCAAAGGCCCCACTTAGAGAATTCTTCTTCTAAGATATGTTACATTATATAAAGTACCTAAAACAGATAAAAATATTCAATATTAAACTAAAAGAAATAATTACACTTCAAAAGTATTTATGGATTATATACATTCATAGAGGATTTAAAAAATAATAATTCTCAATAACCAGAAATTACCATGTTCTTGGGGAATATTCACATGTGATCTGAAACATGGGGGGATGGTTGTGTAAATGGGGCTGCCCACCAAAGACCAGCCATCTATAAATTTCATCCTGCTGGAAATTATTATCCATCAGGTTGAATTTCTGAAACTGGATATTGGTTCACATTTGTAGCCCTGCTTTTTTGAAAATACAAAGGAATTGTAGAGAACACTTGGATTATGCCAAAATCTACTGCAGAGCTTTATTGTGATATTAATACACTAATAAAAATGCTATGTAACCATTACAACTTCTTTTAAAAGCTGGTTTCACTTTATAGTTGGTCTAAATAGCAAATGCAGATGTACAAACCGTACTAAGATTGAATGTTACAAACTGCCTGGCTGAGCTCATAGAGGTGGTCCTGAGCCTGGTGTCGAAGAACTCTCAGTTGTTAGTCCTGGAGGATTACAGCATTCACATTCATTCAGAGGCCACCTTATCAGGTACAGCTCATGACTCCACGGCTGTCATGGCAACCATGAGGCTTTTCTGTTGTGATTTAGGCCCTACATATTCTGTTGCTCATACTCTTGACATGGTATTTTACTTTGAATATTTCAATGGGGTTCTGGGAGTAGGTAAAACATTCAGGGTGCGATGGCTAAAGAATTGCCTGATGATAGGTGACACTGGTTTTCCCAGTAGTGATGTATGGGAGCTGGACCCTAAAGAAAGCTGAACACCCAAGAATTGATGTTTTTGAATTATGGTGCTGGAGAAGACTCTTGAGAGTCCCATGGACTGCAAGAAGATAAACCTATCCATTCTGAAGGAAATCAGCCCTGAGTGCTCACTGGAAGGATAGATCCTGAAGCTGAGGCTCCAATACTTTGGCCACCTCATGAGAAGAGAAGACTCCCTGGAAAAGACCCTGATGCTGGGAAAGATGGAGGGCACAAGGAGAAGGGGACAACAGAAGACGAGATGGTTGGGCAGTGTTCTCGAAGCTACCAATATGAGTTTGACCAAACTGCGGGAGGCACTGGAAGACAGGAGTGCCTGGCGTGCTCTGGTCCAGGGGGTCACGAAGAGTCAGACACGACTAAATGACTAAACAGCAACAACAGGTGACACAGGGCTCTATAACTTTCAAAGTGGTTGATACCTGATTAAATCAGAATCATAGAGTTTAGTCCAATCCCCTGCAATGCTGGCCTTTTTTTGCCCCGCGTGGGGCTTGAACCCATGAACGTGAGATGAAGAGTCTCATGCTCTACCTACTGAGCTACCCCAGCTGTTGAATCAGTCTGCCTCCAAATGCTGCTTGTGTCTCTGGACTCCCAGATTGCTCTTGGGAATTGGAAGTCAATCTAGTAGGCTCTTGTACTGAAGCCCTGGTCAGAATTAGGATTTGACTTAGGATGCTGAAATTCTTTCCTGTGATTTAGATCTGAAACTGATTTCTGAGGAGCTGCTGGAGGTGACATGATTGAGACGTTGACTAGAGCACAGGTGATGGGACATTGGTTAAAAGAGCTCATTTTAACTTTCTAAATTGTGCTATAGACCTCTGCCCTTCTTATCTAGTTGTATCTAATTGTAGGAAGCCATCTTGCTAATGAGCATGTTTCTGTAGGACTACTACCTGTCAGTCACCATGAAAAAGGTAGTCTTTAACTCCCTTCACTAAAAATCTAGACCTCACTCACCTACGAAATTGTAGATCCATATTTAATTTCTCTATAACATCTCACCTGGAAGAGGCCAGATCAGTTGTGAGCTGCCCTGTGATCTTCAGGTGAATGGCACTATACAAATTTAATAAATAATACACTGAGTGGAGCACCTGGCCACACATATATTACACCTACACTGACTGCCTATTAGCTACCCAGCTATCTTCAATGTCATATTGTCAACATATAAATCCTTGAACAACTCGGCACAAGTTTGCAACATAAAAGCGGCCCTTTTCCATGGTGGCTCCTATCCTCTGGAATAATAATAATAATAATAATACATACATACATACATACATACATACATACATACCCTGCTCAGCTGGCTGTTATTCAGGAAGCCCTGAGTCATGAGTACTGTTAATGCAAATTAAAAATTCACCTATCTGCAAGGGCTTTCCCTGAACATTTCCTACTATTCTATATTTCTGTTACTATCTGTGATACTGGTTTCATTTTGAAATGGTTTTATTTAATGTACATTTATTATTGTTTCTGTAAACCAGATCAAGATTTCCCTTTTCATGATCAATTGTATAATATATTAAATAAACAAAAGCTTCTTTTTGAGCAAAGTGCTCTTAGGTGGAATAGCCAGGGGGCTGCTGCCACTCTACACCATCTGCACCCCAAAGCAATTTTGCAGCCATGTTTGCTATAATTATACAGCCAAATCTTTTGTTAAGAATAATTTGGAAGGCTTTCCCATTCATGTCTTCCACCAGGAGTAAGATTGTTGTTTTCTGACTCAAAATAATTGCCTTTTGCCCTGAACATCCTGCATAAGTTGCTGGTTTTGAGCACCAGTTAGAATTCACCACAGAATGCTCAATTGACTGTCCCCACAGAGGTGCCTCCAAATCTGCTTCACCATTGACTTCAATGAGTTGTGCAGATCATGTGTGATCTTGAGTGTTACAGCTTCCTCAAAAAGCCACAGAAAGAGTATAAAGGATATAAACAAACCGTTCTAAGGCTTAACAGTCCTCAGGAGTCTTGCAAAGTCCCTTTTGCTCAACTTTCAGAAAAATGACTGAAGTATTGTGCAGCACCATTCTGCACATTTAAATCAGATGGAGGTGGAGAAGCCAATTTTACTTCTAATCCATATGGTAGACAGCTGTTCTTCACATGAGCAAGTTCTTAAGAAAATGTTTTCTGGAAACCACAAAAAAATAAAACAATGAAAGTTCCAGTAAGTTTATCAGAGTAAAATGTTTCATGACAAGATGGGTTGTTGGCGTGGCTAATAAGGAACAAGTTTTGAACAGTTAACAGCAGGCAGCGTATAATCAAGGGCTGCCATTTTCCAACAAAACAGCAAGGGAGAATAAAGATTTGCAAAAGCAGGGACCAATTTAAAACAATGTCTGGAAATGTAGTGTGTATTTTGGAAGGGGCATTTTGTATTGTTTTACGATTATGTTTTTGAAAGCACTTTCTATAAGCCAATTCGGCTCCACAACAAATCTCTCACTGACTTCAATAGAAGAACATTTTGTTGCTGTGTCTTCCTCAGCTTGTGTCAAAGGCTGATTTTCCACCGGCATTTAAAGTAATTTAAGTTTGCATTGTCTTTTACTGAAGGAGCTCTACTTATTTCAACTTTAGTTTGTGATGTTAATATTAGCTTGTGCATACTTACCATTCCAACTCTGGTTTCTGTTTTGATCCTAATCATAACTCTCAGCGATGGCTATGCATTCTTCATACATGATGCCATACATCTTTCCATTTCCTAATTGTTTGAGGCAGAGCGTCAGAGGGTATAGAAACCATAGGGGTACTAGGAATTAGTAAGGTAGGTGGGTTTCTGTACATTTCACAAAATATGCAAATTTTCTTTGTAAAGTTCAAACAAGCATTTATGAGGAAATCCACTAAACCAACCCATTGCCATTGGCCCAATCCAACTCTCTTCTTACGTTCTTAAAGGGCACATTAAGTCATTGTGGTTAAGCCAATAATGTCAAGGAAATGCTTTTACTGAACAGCAACCCCCAAAACTATTTTGGAGATGGTCAGTGTTCACATCTGATAGTCTTAGCATGCAGTTAATCAAGCCTCAGAAATGTTAGCGACAGTCTTTTAAAGGGTCATTTTCCTTCCCTGAATATTGGAAAATTATGGTGAGTTTGTAATACATGTTTATTGACCTATATGCAAGCTGAGAATTGAAACCTAGGAAAACATTCAGATACAGAGAGTGCAAGTCTTTAAAACAGAAGCAGTTCGATCCAGATGTCCACAAATCACTGTTGCCAAGTTGTCAATTGCAACCATCCAATCTGCTTGCCATTCTTGGCCTACAGACTGAGCACGGAGATTTCCTCCATGCCTTCCACATTTTCCTTTAATGAGATGCAATTGTTACAATGACTAACAACAACAACAATAACAATTCATGTAGCTTGGACTCATATAAAAATATATCTCTGTGGTGTACAAAATCCTAATTAAAACCAAAACAGCAGAAGTGCATAATGGGGAAACTGACAAGGAGGTTATAAAAAACAGTAAATCATTTTCATAAGGAGGCTTGCTGAAATAACCTACTCCCAGGATGGCACCCAAAACTCATTGCAGATGGTTCCAGCTTGATTTCATTAGGTAAAGAGTTCCATAACTCCAGGGCCAGCACCCCAAATTTCATGTCCAGCAAAGTCTGACGCTGCCAGGCACTGTCAGATGTGCTTCAGTGACAGATCACACAGATCAAACAGCGGTATAAGGAATAGGGAGATCTTTTAAGAATACTGCCAGGATGTTTAAGGTTTCAAATAGTAATAGAAAGAACTTGAAAGTAGCTCAGTAGTGTATTTGTACCCAGTACAGCTCCTTCAACAAAGGTGCTATAGATCGTCCTTGGCCAACACCCAATAACAACAAACTGCAGAATTCTGCACCAGCTGTAGGTTCTAAACTGGCCTCAAGAGTAGCCCCACATACAGCACATTGCAGCAATGCAAACACAGGGTTACCAGTGCTTGAATCACCATAGCAAAGTACACCAATCCAGGAATGGTCAGAGCTGACACAACAATTGAGGCTACCCGCTGAAGTAACCTGAGGCGCAAGAAACGGCTGGATCCAGGAGCACCCCCAGATGGTATCCCTGCCCCTTTAGGGGGAGTGCAACCCTGTCCTGAACAGGCAACTGGTTTACCTCCTGGACATAAGAACCACACACCCACAGTGCTTCCATCTTGCCAGGATTCAAATTCAGTTTCTTGATCTTCATCCTGCCCACCACTGCATCCAAGCACTTACCCAGAACACCCCACCTGTTATGTAGAAGTAGAGCTGAGCATCATCGGCAAACCCCCATTGCCTGCTCCCAGCGGCTTTCTATAGATGGTGAATGGTATCTGTAGCATCGGGAATAATATAGTCCCTGCAGCACTCCAGAAGCACCGGTAGGAATGGGGACACACTTCTCTAATGCTACTGCCTGGACCCAAACCCCATAGGGAAGATCGGAACCCCTATAAAAGAGTGCCCCAGGACCATGGTCAATGGCATCAGAAACCACAGAGAAATCAAGAAGTTAAAGGGCTGCTCTCGCCCTGTCTCTCTCCCAGTAAAGTTTATCCCACAGGGTGACCAAGGTCCACTGAGCTCCCAAACCGGACTTGAGCCCTGATTCTAATGGGTCTGGAGAATTAGTCTCCTGCAAGACTCCCTTCAGTTGCACCACCCACTTTTTTGACACCTATGCCACAAAGGGGAAATTTGGAACTGAGCAATCATTGCTATAAACCTATGGATTCAGCCATGGCCTCTTTAGGAGAAGCCGCAGTAGTGCCTCCTTTAAGGCAGCAGGCAGCTTCTCATCATGTAATTACACATTAACTGCACCTTAAGCCCACACAGGCATGATCTTAGATGGGCAAGGAGCCTTTAAACTGTCTTGATGCTTTATTTTGGTATCTGTAACACTGAGGAATGCCAGAATCCTGACTTTCCAGATTCCTGTTAACATTGTTAACAGAAAACACATCTACTGTTCTGTTTTGTTTCAGAGGTTTCTGCTCACTACTTCTTTCTCTCCTTTTAAAAATAAAAGGAGTCTATTACAAGTTGTACATATTTAAAACAAAATACATAGATGCAAGTCTCAATTTAAATTGCCTATTTGGGAAATTTTAGCCACTTTTGTCTGTACAATTAACAGAAGCCCAAAGGAAGGGATCTTTTAACAAATAAGCAGCAAAAAATAATAATCATGTGAAGTTCAATTAGTGTTTATCTTATTCAGAAGTGCACTTTTCTCTGTTTCTGCATTGATATGGCATTGCAGGTATGGATAGCATAAAGTAATAATCTGATTGATCTCAAAATCCACTGTGAGGCAAATGCTCCCTGAATGTCACCTAATTTTTACATGATTTAGCTGATTTCCCCACATTTGCCTGAGAAAAACTGCATTAGCCCAAGCTCATTAGCAACCATGAGTTATGCAAAACTCACACAATTTCCCCTAGTCTTGTCCACATGAAGAAAAATGAGTTGTGATGGGACTTGTGAATTTTTATTTTTGCCTTTGCATAACCTTAAATTGCTACGGAGTTCCACCAAAACTGAAAGTGAGGCAAATTGGAGGTTCTTGCCCAGATAAAACATCTGTTAAAAGAGGAATACAAATAATTTTGCTGTTTGGACAAGAAAACTCCAAGTTCAAGTCCACATTTTGCTCTAAGAGAAACATTGCTCCAATTTAGGTGTATGCTGAATGTTCAGAATGATTGTCAGTATTCGTATTCACTTCCCATGGACAAGACTAGGGAAAATGTCCAGGGTAGCATCTACACACATATAAAAACGTTCCATAAATGCTTTTTTAAAAAGCGTTTTAAAAAATACATTGAATTTTCCATGAGACTTACCATCACCATCTAGTGTCACATTGTATATTGCACTTAAAACACACTCAAAACATTTTAGCTGCAGCTGAGTCCCTGGTGCAGCTTTGCATTCTCCTTGGTTAAGCTGTTGCGATTTCTCAGGAGTAGGGTGAGCTGGCATTCCACAACTGGTCTGCCACAATTTTGTTATGGGACCAGCAACCAAGCTTCTCTGCGAGCAGCCCTAATACTGAACAGCTTGCTCAAGCTGCAGCAAATGCTGGAAATAGGATTCTCTGGATCCAATAACACTGGATCTAAAATCAAGAACATGGGTTTTCTCAGCAGCAAAAAGCCTTGTGCTTAGTACTCCCACCCTTCCACAGATGAGCTAGAAGAATTAACCACCGGGATGTCTACATTGCAAGTGAACTATTTGGTACTGGAGTGTTAATTGGCTACCTTTGGTGAAGTATTGACAGGCCAGAAATCTTGCCATCTGCTTCCTAGATGGATTGCATGAAGTGGCCACATGCAGTTGGGTCACCCTGAGCCAAAATTTTCTGCTGCTAAACATGTCTGCCATGTTTTTGTTACCAGCTGTACTCTCTCTGCAAGTCCCCTTTGGGTTCCTGACAGCATCATGCAATAGCAATCCCTTCTTGCTTTCCTGTATGCATTTCCCATCTATACGTCATTTGCACAACTGCACAGATAAACAACAGTCACACAATGCTTCAAAATGATGCCTGTGGTAAATATTACCTACTGTTTACATTGTTCTTTCCTCATGCAATAAATATTTGATTTGTCACTGACAGTACTTGTTTCCATAATGTCCAAAGTTCTTAATTGGAAGCAACTGGTCCCTTCAAGGTGAAATTGAGGTTATTTAAAATTCAGTAAAACCCTCAGTAAGACAACCAATACTTTCAATGACAAGCCAAATGCATTTGATTATGTTGTTTTGCGTAAATGTTTTGGGGTTGTTGTTTTAGTGTGTTTGTATCTGGGACAAATTGCATTTATTTGCTTTGAATGGCAGATTGATTGAAAACTGATTTTGAAAACTCTGGCTATACTTTTTGGATGAGACATAGAAATAACTGGTGGCTGAAGACTTGCTTTCCTCTTCACTTCTCCTGCCCCCCCCCCCTTGTTACAATGTGTGTATTTGGACTCAGCAATATATCACAGCTTCTATAGCCTACATACGGTGGGGGTATTTAAAATGAGTGTCATCATAATAATCCATAGTTAAAGGTAGAAGTTGGCAAATGTGTCCTCTTTTTTGCTGTTCAAAATATGACAACCCCAATTTAATAGTTTGGGAATTGTGCACAACTAATTTGAGGGCTCAACTTCATCAGGCCTTCTGAGATGGAACCCAGAATTATTGACATGACTTACGATGTTACTCACCAGATTCTTAAGTAGAGCAAATTGACTAATTAAAGAGGGCATTTTTATATTGGATTTCATAACCAACAACCTTTAGCTGCCTTGTCGTACTAAATGAGATGTCTGCACAAAACGTAAGCTGAAAATATGACTAATACGGGGGAAATCGAGCATTATGTAAGCACTTTGACCTTTCTTGTGGCTTTTTGGTACTTGAGTTTATAATACGACATCTGGAATGTATCTGTCTTATGAACAAACAGGTCTGAAAAATCACAGTGAATAAGTTCTAAGGCTGGACAAAATCTGGTCCAAAAGCTTCATGGGTGTTTTTTTTTTAACAGTCTGGGATGCTGGAGCCCACGTCTATTGACCCTTGTTGGGGCTGCAAATATCACTCATTGTTGTGGATGATGCTTCCCTCTTTCCTAGCAGTGCTATAACATTAGGAGAGTCACCTGGCTGCCTAGGCAATGCAGGGATATCTCCTCTTTTCCGAGACTCTCAGTGCAGTAGTGGAGAATGGGCAAAGTTGCTCAGTTTCTAGGCAGAAATCAAATTAAGACATATTTGGGATGGGGGGCATTCTGCACCCCACAAACCCCCAGTTTCATGCCAAATTTTCAAATGCGAAACACTTTGGTGCACACTTAGTAAATTATTTGGTCCAACTTTAGTATCTTCCATAGGACTCTATTTCTGATTTTCTATCAGTTCTGTATGGGATAATGGGTCAGAAATGATTTCCTGGAGTCAGTCTTTTCATGCAGTTTCAATTTTAATTGTACATGCTCAGCCTTGTAAACATTTTACTACTTGTAAGGCATCAAGACAGAGTCTCCAGGATTCCTGCCTCCAGCAATGATGAGCTCAGTCCCAGTATGACTAGAAGAGTACAAAACTAGGACCACCCCTTGGGATTTGGTGTTGGTTTGTTTCTAGATGGTAACAGAAAGCTACAAAGTACGAATAAGGCTTTATCCATATCACATTTTACAATGTCTTGTGATAGGATACACATTCAGTGATGGACGATGGGGGAATTCAATTCACTTCATATTTAAAGGTTAATCTACCAAATTTGCACTTTCCATATCCTTATGAGAACCAAAACACTGCCATCCTTTAAAAATCGAACTTTTCCGAGCTTCGCATTGCAGTTCTCCAACCACACTTGGTGGGGTGGGACTAGCCCCATAGTGTTACAGCCCCACCCTCACCCACTCTCTCCCTTGTGCAGGGTGCTTTGTGGCAACCTCCCATTTGGGATTCGTCCGCAGCATGGCCTAATACGTTATTAAAGGCCTTTCAGGGATATGCTAAAGCGGTGGTCCTCAAACTATGGTCCACGGGCCAGATCCGGCTTGCCAGGGTCCTGAACCCAGCCTGGCCGGCAATTGCAGAATCTGCCACGTTCTCCCCCCCCCCCCATTTTCCTTTTCCCGCAGGGAGGCACTAAGCAAATGCTTGGCACACACAAAAAGGGAAGAGGCCACAATTCCGTCCTCAGCGTTCCAGAAGGCTCCTCTGTATTCTGAAAGGGCCCCTCCTCTGCCCCGCTCCACACTCCCAGCGTGCCAAAGCTTACCCGCCCCAGCCAAGGAGGGCTCGGAGGGGAGACACGTGACACCCCTGGGCTGCTGGGAGAAGCAGGATAGGGCTAGCCGAAGATGCTTCTTTTAATATATGTTGGTGTGGCTGCTTGCTTGATCGCCTTTCCCTCCCCGATGGTCACAGATCCATTGCAAACACAGGAGGGCAACGTAACGGCGGGCGAAGCTCCCTTTCTCTCTGCCTCTCTTAGCCCCCCACCTTTCCCCCCCCCCAAGCCCAGGCCAAGAGACAAGCTCAACAAGTATACAACCAATTTAATAATAATGCTAAGGCGTTTCGGACAGTGCTGTAAGTAATTGGGAGGTGGGCAAAACTCAGTGTTACTCCACGTAGACCCATTGAAATTAAAAGACCCAAGTGACTCGTGTTCATTATTTTCAGTAGACCTATTCTGAGTGATCTAGCAAACTGGCAATGGCTACAACCCATAATCTAACATTTTAAATATTGTATTGTTTTCCTGGTTTTTGTGCACTACAAATAAAATATGCGCAGTGTGCATAGGAATTTGTTCAATTATTTTTTCCAACCTGTAGTCCGGCCCCCAACAGTGTCTGAGGGACAGTGAACTGCCGCCCTGTTTAAAAAGTTTGAGGACCCCTGTGCTAAAGCATGATCACAACACCTCAGAGTTTTCCTAGGGCCATATCACTTAGAAAATCAACATGCTTTGATTTCACAGGGTAAAAGCAAGTTAAAGGCCTAATTATTTTGATAATTTTTAGTGTGTGTGCTGTTTCTAAAGTCTGCTTTTATTGTTATTTTAATGAATATTTTATACCATGTTTTATATACCACTTGAAGTGAGACATTTTGAAATCAAGCAGCATATCAAATCTTGCTAAATAAATGCGTAAGCATGACAGAGAGGTAGAGAAGGCCAGAACTCCCGGAAGTCCTTTTTACCTTGTCCTAATGGATATTCATTTCACTTCCTTTGAATTTCTTCTGATGTTTTGCCTTAATATTTCACTATGGGCAAAGCATAGTGGCACTTTAAGAGTTTTACATGCTACTATCATCAGCTCCACACCAATAAATGTTCTGAGCCTTACACAAATTCACTTTGCTTTCCTCACAGTTCCTCAGATTTGCCACCCAAGCAGGGCTTAGTTAAATGCCAAAGTCTACTCAGTTAAAATATTAGCCATGCTTGTTTCGAAATCAATCAATAGCAATCACAACGATGTTACAAAATCATTTTTAAAAAACCTTCTCTATGGTGTACAGAAGAGGAGGCAGTAGGCAGACCAACAAAGATGAGTGTGTTTTAAAAGAGAGAAAGAAACACAGGCTATACTTTAATCTCTATAGGGATTTACAGATTATGGGGATTAGAAATGACAACCTCTATATGTCAGTTTTCATCAAAAGACATCCTTTCAGAAGAGCTCTTTATAAAGGAAACATTTAGTCCCCTTTCATTTTTATTGTGGGTATTTTATATGCAAAGCTGTACTGTATACACTTTTCAAAAAAAAATCTGTATACACTATCAAATACCCGGGCAGTTTATGGCAGCCTTTAGCAACAACACAATGGCATTAAAAAAATAAGGAAAAATCTTTGTGCAGCCTAACTTTCAAACAACAGCAACACAAACTCACCAAAAATTTGGGGGAGTCCAGAGACTGCAAGCTACCAAGCCAGTCTCCAATGAGCGACTGAGAAAATCTTGAAGCAATAGGTGAAAATGTCTCCTGTGCCTTTTAGAACAGCAGTAGAGCGGATGGTTGGTGGTTGCCTGTGAAAGTATCTGGCGTGTTTTCCATAAAGGAACTCCATACAGGGGCAGACTTTGGTCTTCCAAATTTCAGCAGTGCCCTGTGCATGGCCACCTCTTGCCTTCTGTTCTGCTCAGTTTACTACATCATAGTTGTGACGCCCTGCAACACCCCCCAGACCTGGCACCGTGTGTGGTGGAACCAGCTGCGTCCCCCTAAATCTGCCTTTGTTCCACGTACCTGAAAGATGTGAACAAACAACAGGAGAAGATTATTACTTCAATACCTTGGACAGAATCTGACTGCAGTCCTTAAACTCACAGAAGTGCTAATGATCCAACAGGGGTGCCATATCCTTACTTATAAGATCCAGTGGGACTTAATTCTGAGTGAAGACACATACCTTTGTGCTCTAACATGATGGGGTGCATCAGTGGCGTAGCGTGGGTTGTCAGCACCCGGGGCAAGGCAAGTAATTTGCACCCCCTAACCCGTGGATTTGCGCCCCCTAACCCCCAGATGTTGTGCCCGGTGCGGCCGGCCCCCCCTGCACCCCCCACGCTACGCCACTGGGGTGCATAGAATTTCAGCCTCTGGATCATTCATGTAACCAAACAGAGTGGACAAATGATAAAATAGTAACCAATACAAGCACCTGCCTGATAATAAAAGTATTTTCCCCTTAAACAATAAAAATAAATGCAATCATCTATAGTCATGTTCACTATTTATGAAAAAATTCTGCCTTGGGGAATGTACATCCCCGACACTTGCCGCAATTGTTCTTATAAAGTCGTCAAGCTAATGTGTGTGTTGTTGTGGAAAGAGCTATGCATCTTGCAGCATAGCAGGCCTGCTCGTGCAGTTCCATGTTTGCAGAGTGCTAACCTAGTTGCTGGCTGCATTCTGTCCCAAGTGACAGGCTTGCAGCAAATTTGACGTTGGCTCATGTACATATATTGTATAACCCTTCAAGTGGTTGCCCCAGCTAATGTTAGTCAGACCACATAATTTCAGGTTCTTTCATCATTTCCTGGAGTCCTCAGTAACAAAGATTATTGCTTTACTACTTCATCAGCCTTGTAAAGGTTTTACTACTGTAAGTAAGAGTCACGGTGGAAGTAGTAGCATGTTTATCTCCAGCAATGATGCTCCAGTGTCATGAGCTGCTGCAATGAGGAACTGACAGAACCACACAGAGGGTATTCACACTGTCAGCCCCTTAAACCCAACCCAAGGACTGACGAAACAACAACTAACACTGCTATATCAGCACTCCTTCCCCATAGATGTGGGGCACCTCAAGGAAGGGCCTAGCCAGGAAATGATCTTGGAGACAAAAGCTATAATAGCACCGCCTTCCGTAAAACAGATGTATGGCGGCAGAATGTCTCTGACCAGTTTGTCATGTATGAACATGCGCTTTTTATGCAGAAGTTTCCAGGTTCAATGCCTGGTATCTCCCTGTAAAAAGGATTAGGCATGAAATGCCTCTACCTGAGACCCCGAAGAGCCATAGAATCATAGAATTGTGGAGTTGGAAGGGACCCCAGGGATCATCTAGTCCAACCCCCTGCAATGCAGTCAGAGTATATATTTTACTGCTGAGAGGCCTGCAGAGTTCAAGGTTTTGCCCTTAGCATTTAAAGCCTTAAACAACTTGGCACCAGCATATCTAGTGTTGCAGCCAGTGTTCGAAACTCCCATTGTTCCAGGTGCATTTTGCAACAGGGAATTTCATTAATGAGAGCAGTTTCTGAGCTCCTGGCGCACCTAAGATTTTAGATTAAAACTACAGAGTGGAAGGAAAGGAGGACCTTTTTCTGCCTCCCCACTTCCAGCCACTCTCTGAAGACTGGAGAAGGGACCCTCGTAAGAATATGAGGGGAGTGGGCAGGGGAAGTATGGCTTTGTTTTTTTGCAGATGAGGACTAGACCATGTGAAAAATGAACATAAGATTTTAGCTGCAGTTCATTCATTTTCAGCTTTGTACACCTAGACACTCCATTGTGGTGCCCATAACCTAGGTTTAAGGTGCCATTTAGCTCCTAGCTTTCATAACTCAGTTTTTAAAATTGGTTGCATGTCCAGCTTTCTGGAATCAGTTGCCAATCAAAATCAGACAAGTGCCTAATGTCATGGCTAGGTGCCAATAAAGACATTTTTGTTTAAGAAGGCTTTCCCTAAGGTATGACTCAGCCATTTATGGAATATCCATTGTATATTTGCAGAAATTGTTTTATTGGTTTTATAATTTGGAAGGATGATTTTACTGATTTTAGTTTGTTGTAATGCTTTTATTGTTTTTAGAACTTGTGCTTTATTCTGCTTGTAATCTTGTACATTGGTTGGTAGTATGCTGGGAAGCGGTCTATGAATTTGTTAAATAAATTGTGTGTGTGTGTGTGTAGGACTTGATGGAGAGACAGTTTGCGATGGTAGCTTCCAGTGTTCTTACATATGGTGCATTACACAATATCCTATTTCCATATATTTATATCTGTATGGAGGCACGTGCACAACTTACAGAGATTAATGTTTTATCCACATCACCCATTGAAGTGGTACTCATAAACAGGTGCTTGGGGGTGGGGGCTAATTACACGCAAGTAACATGGAATGCTTAAGAGGATGACAGGCTGAGATAGAAAAGAAGAAGACAACCAGAAATATTTGTGAGCTTACTGAATAGCATTTAGGTGAGGCCATTCTGGGGGAGACACGGTGGGCTTACATTTCTCAGGTGTACTCAGGAAAATGCAGATCATTTCGCCCCCCCCCCAACTATTTTATGTGGAACCAGTCTAGAAGTGCAGGGCTCATGACTGTTTCCACAATGTCATTATGAACGGATTTATACCAGTCAACTCCAAAATGCAACCCCATCTGTTGACATCCGACTAAATTGCCTGCAAAAATGAGTCAGTGCTTCTAAAGGTCACTCTGGCCTGATGTTCACTTATTAGTCACCACCACCAAAACAGCTCTCTATAATAAATATAGATTAAATAGGAGAACAAGACAGGAACAGCAAGATCACCGATTTCTTCTTTCTAGTCTTCATACTTTAACTCTTGTACAACAACAAATCTTGGACCGAAATCTTCTCAGGAGCCAGACCCACTCTAGTCTGAATGTTGAGGAAATGTGCATCTAGAATTGCTACATACGTCTCTTGCAGTACAATATTTGGCACCCAGTATGTGGCATTTAGGGACGCGAGTGGCGCTGTGGGTTAAACCAGAGCCTAGGACTTCCCAGTCAGAAGGTTGTTGGTTCGAATCCCCACGGTGGGGTGAGCTCCCGTTGCTCGGTCCCTGCTCCTGCCAACCTAGCAGTTCGAAAGCACGTCAAAGTGCAAGTAGATAAAAAGGTACCACTCCGGCGGGAAGGTATATGGCGTTTCCGTGTGCTGCTCTGATTCGCCAAAAGTGGCTTAGTCATGCTGGCCACATGACCCGGAAGCTGTATGCCGGATCCCTCAGCCAATAAAGCGAGATGAGCACCCCAACCCCAGAGTCGGCCACGACTGGACCTAATGGTCAGGGGTCCCTTTATGTGACATTTAACTATATTATTATATTTCTTGGATTTATGTTCTGCCATTCTTTCCAATGGAGCATAGGTTAACAAACACATCAGTGACAAAATAATACAATTAAAAATAAAAGCACCTAGAAAACATTTAACCTACAAGAGCAGATAGAAAGGCTGTACAATGAGAGGTCTATATGTCTTCTCCACATGACTGCAAAACATTACATTGGAATTGGTCTTCATAAAAAAAAAACCTCTCATATACCTCACAAATTAAGTCAAGAAATGTGAATGAGGCTCTTACTGCATTTCAGTAGATTTTGAGTTAGAGCTACAAACTGTTCTACTTTGCTGAGCTTGGGAAGATGGTGTCACAAGAGGCTGGCCACATTTAGCTACTTCTCAAATGCATTATTTTCACATTTTTGAACTGAAATAGTAGAACAGATTTCTGCAGTTCACACTTTTTAGATTTTTGACTTGAAATATGTGGAATTGGACAATTTCAACATTTTTTTCTATTTCTGTTCATTTCTCTGCTCCTAGACTTCCCAAGCTTCACGTTTCGAAAATATTATTTGTGCATGTTTTTGAAGAAGGATGACTTTCCAGCTTTCTAACTATTCCTTTGTGCCCAACTCCACTGTATTTGCTAAGCAAGCAATTCACATGTATTAAATGCACAATATTTTCCATGGATCATTAGTGTGCAAGAAACTTGGGCAGAAGTCTTAGGGCCCCATTTGCCCAAATGCCCTCATCTCTCACTGGCTGCAGAAGCCTGCCTGCTTTAAGTGCGCTAGGTTACATTATTCAGATCATACCTTGAGAACTAGACTTGTAAATAGTCAAGGAACCTTTGAACATTTTGTGGGCATATGCCGGTGCAGCATTTCCCATCAAACATTTTAAAAAACTTTTAGATAGAGTTGTTTGATCCAAGCGAATGCTTTCAAGCCAAAATACAATTAGTACAAACTCCTCATTATGATCTTTGCAAATGCTGTTTGCATATAATTAACATTACCACAATACTGGTAACATCCACTGCAACATTCTTTGGGCAGAAGGTGAAACTGAAAAAAATCATAGCAGCTACCCTTGTAGAATAACAAAAATGTTAAGGGAAATCTGTTAATTTTAATTGGATGTTTACAAGGGAGAAACACTCTGTAATCATAAGAAGGGGGAGCATCTCCAAAACGGTTTGATTGTATATCGTTAACACTTTTGGATTGACAATGCAAACAAATGTCCATGCCCCACGGTGCCATATTTTAGAGTAGAATTCATTTGAGAGAGTGATAAATTCAGACTGAAGCTGTCCAGTGTCTGAATACTGCCCTGTTTAATATGGGAGCCCTGTCACAATTTATGCAGTATGCTCCTCTAAAGGTTAACAAGAAAGCATCCAATCTCTTCCGCAAATGTCAGCCAAGCACTTTATGGATTTCTTCACATCCCCTTCTGCTGCCCCTTCCATTAAATTAGTGCAGCTGTCTCCACCATCAAATTTAAGACCTTGGTTTGAGAGCGCATGCACAACAGGATTTGCCAGTCACTGATAAGGTGAGTGAAATATTTGTGTAAATAAGATGTGACAGTGGGAGAAGGGAGGAAGCAGGCGAGGGTGGGGCTACAAACTGATGCCTAAAAACAGACATAGCTTAAGGATACAATCATGCAAAGCACAGCACTGATGCCTGGAAATATTTTTACATTGATGGGCAGAGTATAAATTAATAAAATAGAAGAAAAAATCAATTTGATTAACAGTATGGTCCTATATATGCCCACTCAGACATAAGCCCCATGCAATTTGGTGAAGTTCACTCCCAGGAATGCAACCTGAGTGACTTCACTAGTCCTGTGCTGAATGTTAGTTTTTATTAGCTGACCTGTTAAATTTGGTATCAAAACAGTAAAGCAGCCATTGCTCCAGCCCCAAAACCACAAGTGAAGTGTATATTCTATTTTGCACTACTGGCAATAGCCTCGCCCACCCCACAATAAATATATTTATTTTTAAGGTGCCACAGTAGTCTTCCTCATTTTTCCTCCTATTGATGAAAAAGGTAATTTGTTTGGGACATAAAGTGAGACAGTAGGTGCTGTGGCAATTTAGGCCTGATAACGTAGTCTGTTTTCAACTACCGGTGTTGAAAGGCATGCTTTTCGACCCCATTCCACATGCTTGCCCCCTACTTGATTACTGGTGATGACTCACAGCAGAAGGCAGGGACAGGTTGCTGGGGGGGGGGGGGAGAAGTAGAGTACTGTGAAATCTCAGGCATGTTTTTTGTTCTGTGGTGGCTCTTTCACACATTCAGGTCATCACTGGAGTGTGCAGTTGCTCAGAGATGAATATGCACACGTGACCAAGGCCTGTAGGAGAGATTCTATTTTTCTCCAAGGACCATACAACATTTTCCATCCCACATCATCAAAATAAGCAGCTAACTTTTAGATGTCAACATTTGGACTTTCATTGTCATTTTAAAAAGTTCTAGCTCATCTGAAGCCCTTATTGGCTGCCTGTGTCTCATTTCCTTTTAGCATGAAGGCAGAAACTGTTGGATTGTATGAGCTTTGTTTAAAAAAATCAGGACATTTAACTGCATGTTTTGAGTCTGGTGAAATCATGGATTATAATTAATCCAGTGTGAAGTCACTTTGTTGTTTTTTTAAAAAAGTATTTAAAGCACAAGCTCCACCCCCCCTTATTTCAAAGTGGGGGGGCTGCACTTTCAAAATCATTGTAAGTACTATTACTTCCTGCTTTTCTTTTTCAACCTAACTAGGTTTATAAAGCACCCTCCTCTTCTGGTTTTAGAAACTTCATCTGTAGCTGAAAAATTAGCAAGAGGCTTCTAACTTCCCTGCCCCAATTTTTTAAAAATAGAGTTTCCATCAAGCTTAGTGGCATTGTTATTCAAATAGGCTGTGTAAAATGAATTTAGAGCAGAAGTGAAAATTGGCAAGTGAGCATGGAAATCAATGCCTTTGCAATCAACAGAATCATAAAATAGAGTTGGAAGGGACCCTGAAGATCCTCTAGTCCAGCCCTGTGCAATGGAGGAATATGCAACTGCCCCATATGGGGATCGAACTTGAAGCCTTGGCATTATCAGCACCATGCTCTAGGCAACTGAGCTTTTGTTGGACTGTACCTAGGGATGGGGATAACTTTGATTCAGTTTGTATTTAAGGAGAACCAACCTAATTTGTGCTTTCTGGGGGGGGGGGGACAGCTGTCCTTACTTCTCACAATTTTGCAGTGCAGCTCTCCTGCCAAGTAATATGTGTGTGAGTGCATATACCTGGGTAAAATGTGCATTAAAGTCCATATATTAGTGAAATGGGAAACTAGCGTGCAAAATGTGTATGTTAGACAAAATTGCATCCAAAAATATTAGGAGAAATTAACATGAAAATGCTGACTTTTCATTAGGACTTTTAAAAATATTCACAACCTTATTGTTTATTCAATATATACCCCAGTATATATTCAATATATATTTAAGAGAGAGAAAATGAGGAACTGAGAGAAACTGAAATTGACTGATTCACCTGCCCCTAACTTTACTGCTGCAGAGAAATGCAAATTTGACTTTTCCTCCACAAGGACATGCTATAGAAAGAATCTGAGGGAAAGATGCCCCATGCTCTTTCCTTTATTTCTTTTTTATCTGAGAGCCAGTGTGTTGTGGTGGGTTTGAGTGTTAGGCCAGGACCTGAGAGACCAAGGTTCAACTACCCACTCAGCCATGTAGCTTTTACTGGGTGACCTTGAGCCAGTTACAGTCTCTCTGCCTAGCCTACCTCACAGGATTGTTGTAAGGATAAAATGGGAGGAAGTGAACCATGTGCACCACTTTGAGCTGGCGGAAGAGAAGAAAAGATATAAACAAGCACAGCAGGTCAGAACAATGAAGTAGAAACAGAAATCTCCTAGAAGATCCGTGAGTGTTGGCAATGCTGTGTTCCAGCAGGTAATATCCACATCATGAGAGAACATTTTGGACAAACCACACAGGTTTATAATGAAGGAGATCAAATGCCAGTGAAATGCTGCTGGATAATCCCAACCCACATGTAAAAATGTTGCATTTAGTTGCTACCACATTTTGAGTTCTATACTCATTTCTAACAGAAAGGAGAATTGTTCCCATTAAGGTTTTACAATTAGTCTTGCTGTGAAGCCTAATTTCCATCTGTCCTAAGTCTTTAGAAACTGGGACTTTGCCTTAATTCCTCACCTCCTGCCAATTTACTTCTGTGTCTGAGATTGGAATGCATTAAGGCACCAGTTCATTAAGGTAAAGGGGTTGGGTTTTTTTCTTTTTTTAATGGAACCCCAGGTTTTCTTAAAAGTTGAACTGAAGATGGGAAAATAACGCATTAACATTTGACAGTGTGTTGGCGGTTCGAATCCCCGTGACGGGTTGAGCTCCTGTTGCTCTTTCCCAGCTCCTGCCAACCTAGCAGTTTGAAAGCACGTCAAAGTGCAAGTAGATAAATAGGTACAGTTCCAGTGGGAAGGTGAACGGCATTTCCGTGTGCTGCTCTGGTTCGCCAGAAGTGGCTTAGTCATGCTGGCCACATGACCCGGAAGCTGTACACCTTGGCCAATAAAGCGAGATGAGCGCCGCAACCCCAGAGTCGCTCACAACTGGACCTAATGGCCAGGGGTCCCTTTACCTTTACATGGGAAAAGAGCCTCCAAGTGAAACAGCTCACCTTCAAACAATCCAGCACACCAACAAAATATGTTTTCACATCAAGCAAGGCACAACAATGCTACAGAGGGAATTGGTTTGGTCATTTAGAAGGAGTTGCTAAGTAAACATACAGAAATCAGAGGTTTATCTCCTTTTCTAAGATTCTTTCACATCCAAGACTGGTACAGATGCCTAGATCATAAAGGGGCAATTGGAGCAAGGTGGGTCAACTCTTCCTTTTGTAGCAACCCTGCAAGTGAGAAAATTCATAGCACACTTGCTGAAGTGGCTGAAAACAATTGCAGGTCCCTTTTTATTTTTTGCTAAATGAAATCTGATCCTAAGAAAAGGGTTCTGCCTGTAATATTATGTAAAACAATCCTTTTACATTTATAAGTGTCTGCTTTCCTGTTTTATCTATAAAATATCATCCTTAGGGAGACAACCATTTTCAGCACAAACCATAAAAGCATTGTAGCTCATGACAACATTAAAATTAATTTAGGGGTACAACAAGGAACATATGTGATATGATGCTACATACATGTATTGAAGAATTTTTGCGGGATGGGAACAGATGCAAAGAGGGGATCATGATACTATAATATTTGAGATGCTGCAACTGAAATCTACATCACCTAAATGACAAGGGACATAAAGAAGATTATTATTAACGGATTTTTTGCAGGGAAGCTTAAACCATATGGGTGAGAGCATAAATATATATGATATTTTGCTACAAAAATTTATAAGACCAACTATTAAGGCTGCAATCCTACACATCCTTACCTGGAAGGAAGTTTCATTGAACTTCAAAGGACTTACTTCTGAGTCGGGAGACACAAATTTGTCTTGTTTCCACATCACTTTACATCTTTCTTTCTTTCTTTCTTTCTTTCTTTCTTTCTTTCTTTCTTTCTTTCGTTTGAATGTCAATAGTGCTCATCTTTCAGCTTCAATTCAAAACTTTTCTTTTCCTTCACACCTTTTGATTTAGTACGTTGGCTTGAATGGTGGTGTGGTGACAGTTGGAGCCATTTAGTGTTTATTTTTTAGTTTTGGTTGTGGTGAGTCGCCCTAAGATGGTGTTATGATGGTGGGCAGGATATAAATAAATAGCCATATTGAAGAATATTAGTCCCATGCATTTAATTAAAATGAAACATGGGGTTATTTAGCTGAAAATATAACAGCTTCTGTGACAGTGCAAGCCTGAATAGAAACAATTTGCCAAGGGCTTGGGGCCTTTTAATTAGACACTTCATGGCTTGAGATGTAGACCCAGTCACCGTGGTTTGAGAGTGCCCAGGCCTCAGAGTCCACTTTAGGTGCAGAAGTGAAAGGATACACAACATTGGTCCACAGTGAAAAGCTTTTGGATTGGCCAGACAGAGCCTAACCTTCTGCTTTAGCTGGACAACAGTGTGGTGCTGCATTTCAGAACCCAACTATTCACTTTCTCAGGTATGTCTGGCTTCCACCTCAGCAACAGGGCTTTGCTCCCCCCCATCCCCCGCCATGACCATTGCCTTTGCCTCTCAGCCCAACCAACCTAGAGTGGTTGCTCAAAATGAGCTGAGGTTCCTAGTCATTCCTTCTTCTTCTGCCATGGCTTACTTATTTGGGGAGGGCAGGTAAACAACCAAGAGCCACAGGAAGAGGAGCAAGAGGGCTGGAGGTGGGTGCCCTGTGGACCACCGACTGAGTCATGGGACTTGAGAAGTTTTCAGTGATGTTGTGGTGGTCGAATACCAACCTGGGATCCTGTGGGCTGAAGGGTGGTCTAGAAGTTCCCCATATTAATAAAACTTCTGCCACCAGCTCTGCACAACACAACAGAGTCAGAGACCCTAAGCTGGAAAACTTTACATCCAGGTATGGTTGCCCAGCCTAAGCTTGACGAAAATGAAATATGTCTGTGTATAGGAATGCCAAAACAAACCCATATATTCCAGAGAAATCACAGCTATTGACCTACATGTCAGTGTTCCCAGGATAGGGGCTTTACAGACCCCACAGCCAAACTGCGTTCAGTTTATTTTTCTTTACCTGTGTGCATGGGAACAAGGACTCGAGTATTTATTAAAAGCAATGGGCAATAAGTGATATTTAACCTTCATCTATATATTTTTGAAATTTAAGTCTGCCCAAACATTAATATAATAAAGCAATGATTCATTCTATCCATAGTAATGAAATTCAACATGTACTGTGTTCTGGCAAAGGAACCATTACTTTAGAATCCAACCCTCCTAACAATATCTGTCTGGTGATAACAATATATAGCCCTGAAGTGATGTCAGCTGAGAATGAAACAGAAATCTACTATATTTGTGCTGGTCTCAGGTTGGGTTTGTGTTTATTTTATAAATCAGATTCATGATACTCTTTCTTAGTCTTTATTAAGTTGGGGAAGGTGGATTTAGTTTGGATTTCAAGAAATGGTTCAAAACACATGCACACAAGCACGAGTGGAAATAATACAAGCCAATAATAAATATTTGATATCTCCCAAAAGAAAAGTTTTCTAGCCTTGGTGTATTGGGAACTATGCTATTACCAATGCTTAATCTGTCCTCCCTTTGTGAAACTTCTATTATCTAAACATGTATAAAATTATTAAAGACCACCATCTTGAACCTTAATTAATGTCAGGGTGAATTTTAAATTACTGAACTATAGAGAGCACTTGATTTGTTGGCACACCCTAGTATTGAAGAACCTCTATGGACTGAAACTGAAACAACTGCAACTTTCATACCTTAAATTAGGGTGAAAGCAAATCCTAGACTTTATTATTATTACTATTACTATTATTATTATTATTAATAGTTACTTTCACTGGTATCTTCATTTTTACACATGCTTTCCCATAATATACATATTTTTTAAACACTGGTTGGCTGGAGAACTACATTGCAAAGTTCAGATACGTGTGAATTTTAAAGAATAGCTGTGTTTCAGTTTGCATATTGTTTTGGAAAGTGTGGATTTGATAGATTTGGTCTTAATGCAGACTGAAATGAATTCCTTCTCCATCCCTACTTGGAAAATAATCTCCACTTCACACAATGCCGCTTAGTTCTGAGCAAAATGCACAGATTCAATTCATCAAACACATTGAATATTTGTTTAACAAAAGCCTTTTCTTCAGCTGGCTGAAATGCAAACCTCTAGCTTCTAATTCAAAATGCACATGCTCTTACAACTACATTTTACCATTCAGACTGCTAATCACGGTAGGAAGCCCATCAAAGGGAAAGCAAAGGATACCCAGAACACACTTGATTCTTTTCCTCTATTTCTCTTTCTTTATATTTAGACTCTTGCAGTTTACATTAGTGGTTTGTAATGCTAAAACCGAATTCTTGGTACTGTCGTTTGTTAAGGGTTGCTGGAGATTGCATCATGTTTGTGTGTCTCTGTGTGTAATTCTTTTTGTGTATCCTCCTCTTTTATTAAAAGCTGAGCTTCCTGTTAAGATGAGATTTTCAATGTGTCCACTGTTTACCCTGAGATAAAAGTTTCTACATGCCAAGCTGAAAAACCTACTTTTAAATCAGATAGAAACTCACAAGCAGAAAAAAAACTAACTTTCACCCTGTTATTCATTGCATACCATTCATCTGTTGGCATTTGCTCAGCAAAAAATATCGAGGCCCATAGCTCTGTTTTCTCCACCTCACCTAGAAGCATCAAACTTATCATTGATTTACAACAGGTCCTTCCATCATCAGCTGGCTAATAGGCTGTTGTGGAAGTCCCAAGAGACTGACAAAGGAAATATGAGCAGAAGGTAATTGCTACAACTGGAATCACATTGCACTTCAGAAGCATCTTAACATCATTCTCAGATGTGTGAATAATCCATTAGTGACCCAAGGGATCATTCACTGGCATAGAATGCTTCCTTTCTAAGAGGATGCTACCTTGCATTTTGCTCTCTATATAATAAAAATGTAAGAATGTCATCACAAAGCCTTCATTGGAGGATCTGTAGTGGATTTTGAATTTTGCAAAATCTGGATTTGCATGAAGTCACAGTTGGGTAGAGAAGTAAAAATGAAGGCACAACATCAGTCACTATGGCATGGGAGCAGGAAGGTAGAGAGAAATTTAAACAACAGTAGGAGGTTGAGGAAAGCAGGAATGGAGGTCATTGAGATGAAAACGGTAGTTTCAAACTACAGTAAGGGTTAAATAAAGCTTAGGCAGAGAAATACTGAGGGGGCAGTGTTCATGTTAAACAATGGCAGAGGTTTGAGTGGAGCTAGCTGAGAGTAACATTTGAGGAGGGAATTAGCAGTTCAAAATGAAGTTTGAGTACAGCAAGATGGGAGTTTGGAAAGGCTCTGAGTTGTACCCATCTTTACTATCTCTCCTGGTTAAAAGCGGTTGGTTTTTTGTTTTTGTTTTACAAAACAATCCTTTTGTTTGCCTCCATCCTTGCTTTACGTCCCTACTTGGTTGGATTCAGTCTGCAGACAAAAAACATATACCAACATCCATTCATTTTAATACCTTCACTATGACAAACAGCAGGTGTGGGGAACACTTTTCAGCCCGAGGGCTGCAGTCCCTCCTGGGCAACCTTTCAGGAGTCATATGATGGGGGGGGGAGGCAAAAGTGGACAAATCAACTAATGCTAATTATGCCTTTGTACAGTAGACTAGTATGTATACACGCTCACATATCCCTCTTTATCCTCCTTTGATGGAAAGCAAGAGGCATTTTCAAAGTTCAGTGACATAGTCCAGCCAAGCTAAAACACACAAGGAGGGTGTGCAGCAGGGGCGGTGAAGGGCCTGTCCTGTCCTGGTGAAAGGAGATGCAGCCAGGGACAGAATGCGGTATAAAGTCCCATGGTATAGCTAGCGAGGCTTGGAGGTCCACATTTGCCCCCTGGGGCCTGAGGTTCTCCACCCCGACACAGAGAGTAGGAACTGAACATGGCAAGCCAACTAGAGATGCCCCTTTCCCTTACAGCATAGGACATAACACACATATAGACATGTCTTATGGTAGTTTAGAGGTGAACAGATTTGTTGTGGTATAAGCCACAACAAACATATGCATCTCTAATGTTCCCAAAGACTCCATGTTCCCAAGACAAATGCTTCTCAGGAATTTGATGCACACACATACAGAAGCCATTGGCTCCACACAAAATTTCCCTCCAGATACTGAATAGCTAGCAAGGAAATTATTATCTCTGTGCAGAATCCAGTCCACTAACCACGGCAGCCTCTTAAGAGAAGAACCATCTAATAAATAGCAAGGTTTCTGTCTTGGCAGCCCAAGTGGTGGCAAACCAGTCTCGTGTCACTGATCTCATTTTATGCATTTGGCCATGCAGATGGCCACAGTGACCTAACGGTAACTTTCACTTCCTGTTCATCTTCTCAGTTTGGACAGAGTATGCGAGGCTGAGTTCTCAAAGGCGTAGCCAAGAAACTGTCTCCCGATGGTTCCTCTTCTTTAGACACATTGTGTGCCACTTTCCTCTCTGAGGCTCACATGGGATATTATGCAACATCAGCAATAAAACAAAAACAAGAAATGTAGGGCAATGTTCAGTTGGCTGTTGAGCACGACACACAGTTGCTAAGTGACTATTTCAGCTGAAGAATCAAGAGTGACTTACTCTGCAGCACTGATAACCAACATGGGGCGCTCCAGCTGTTGTGGGATTCCAACTCCCTAAGACAGCCTAGCCTCAGCCAGTACGGCCAGTGGTCAGGGATGACAGGAGTTGCAATCGAACGACATTTGGAGGACACCACATTGACTAACTCTGCCTTGCTGCCTAGTAGAAGATGACAGTGATGGCTGTTAAATAAAATAGCCATGCTGCTTCATTATTGTTTTTTAACATGTGCTAGGCATTTATGAACATGGCAATCCAAGAATTTGGGTTTATTCTGATGATAATCAACTAACGGTTTAGGGTAAATCTGGGCAATTCTTTTCCTCCACCCTTGAAATTCTGTGCGGTCACCAGCATCCAAAGAATCTCAACCTTCATTTTCCTTTTTCTTTTTTAAAAAGAGGGTGGAAAATAGGCTTAGCTTCCATAGTTGCATGGTCAAAATTGTTAGGGCTTAGAAACCAGGAGGCAAGAAAAAGGAGGCCAATCAATTGGTTTTCATGTATTAAGGTTACCAAGACTTCTTTTTGCCACAGTTAGTTTTTGTTTACGCATCTTGCATTTTCAGGATCATTGAATAAGCACAGCAGAACCTTCCATGGAGGTCATTGAAACAATACAAAAATTATGACATTATAGCAATGAGATGCAGTCTTTCAGCCCATGCTGTACCTTTGCTTAACAAAGGTAGTAAAAAAGGTTCTATTGATGTTGGCTGTTGTATGGACCTTTTGGTGATTTCTAATGGCTATGCCTGGCACAAAAAAGTCTTTGTGTATGTGTGTGTTTGTGTAGAGGAACATTTTTCTTCCATGCTTTGTTACATTCTGCCTGCTTAGATTGCTGGAATTAGTGGTGGATTCCTGCAACATGGAACAGATAAAGACAGACCACCTAGACAATGCCAGCTGGCTGAGAAGTCCTGTTGGCTTCAGCTACAGAAAGGAAGTTTCTAGTTCTGACTTTCCTGGCTGGAGGAGATGCTAAGCAGCAGCCATCTGCAAGAAGAAGGGGTGACATGAGAGCATAGCTTTGATAAGTCATGCCAAATGACCTGCCCCTTATGAAATCGAAGCCAGAAAATAATCTGAGGCCCTCTGAGAAAATTCTAATGACAAGGATCTTAAGTTCAGTTCCTCTGGATTTATTTCTTTGGTGGTTTCCTGAAAACATAAAATATCCTGTGACTTCAACAAGCTTTTACACAGTCCCTGAAGTACAACTTCCAAAGATCGATCATGTGGTTTTTGCTTCTCCCAAATCTAAAGCTAATCAAAGGAAAGCTCCAACATGCCATTATAAACTCTGGTCCCGTCTTTTGGACACATGTGCTAACATGTGCTAGCATGCAACACCCCCCCCCATGAGCACTGAGGTTCTAAGTGCAGCAACTAGCTCCATAAATTGTTTCCAGTACCAAGGTTCAGTGCACGTACAGATTGCCTTTTCTCCTCAGTGCGTCCTTCTCCTGGATCATTATATTTAGAGGACTGAGAAGCAAATTTATGCCCCAGTGACCTCTGCCAAATTTAACAACAGAGCTAGTCTCATTGGTTTCTTATAGATAAATTTACTGTTTTATCTTTCTTGTATACTGCTTTGAGGGTTTTTGTTTAGCAGTCAAGCGGTGCATAAATTTTATGAAATAAATAATAGCCTACACATATGCCTCATGTGGCGTAGTACATAAGATTTTTTATTTTATTTTTAATTTTACAATGAGGCAGTGTATAAATTGTAATGAAATAAATAAATAATAAACCAAATGGCACTCAAGGCAGTTTACATAATCCATTAAATTCATTAAATACCATCAAAATAAAACCAACAGTAAATCTCCATTTAGTACAATTTTCAGAGGAGCCTTACAGCTGGAGAAGTGGGAGAGAATTTTGTTTTTGTTTTTTTAAAAAACCCAACTTTTCCCATGTGTGGGTAGTAGGCACAACCGAAAGTGACCTTCCTAGCTTGTTTTTTTAAAAAGGACATTTAAATAAAGGAGTGGAATGAATTCACAGTGAACTTTTGTGTGTGTGTGTATGGTTAGATTACTGACATCACTTCAGCAGAAGTGTAGATGGCCAAAGAGCAGATGTCAGATATCAACTGTTTTCTATTATAAACTGGCTCCTGACTTGGGAAATACAATGATAACATCTGAATTGCACATTTACTACTCAAGCCCCAGTGTCCAGTCATGTTTACAAATAAATCTGGAGCTTGTTCTTTACAAGCAGTGACCCAGTTGTCACTTACAAGAGAAACATATGTGGGTGGAAAATGTCCCTATGGCCATCATGTCACTGTCACCATTGAGTTTTAATGTGGGAAGTGAGGTCTTCAGTACTTAATTGCTGAAAATTTAAAGCAACTCGCATCAGCCCCAACCAGGATGGTGAATGGCTTAGGATGATGGGGACTCTAGTCCATCAACATTGCAGTGGGGATGCAGGTTAGTTAGTTGGAGCTACGACACAGTAACTTGGCTGATATTTCAAAATTTGGACAAGGTTAAATTTTGAAGGATAGCTGCATTTTTTGGACGAGGTGTTGTCGTCGTTTAGTCGTTTAGTCATGTCTGACTCTTTGTGACCCCATGGACCAGAGCACACCAGGCACTTCTGTCTTCCACTGCCTCCCGCAGTTTGGTCAAACTCATGCTGGTAGCTTCGAGAACACCGTCCAACCATCTCGTCCTCTGTCTTCCCCTTCTCCTTGTGCCCTCCATCTTTCCAACATCAGGGTCTTTTCCAGGGAGTCTTCTTTTCTCATGAGGTGGCCAAAGTATTGGAGCCTCAGCTTCACGATCTGTCCTTCCAGTGAGCACTCAAAAACTTACTGAAAACAAAAACTTACTGAAACAAACCAGGGTTTGAAGCTGGATTTCTTTCAGTAAATCGTGATTAAGATTTGCCATAATTTAGTGTTAGGACATAGTGTTAAATTGCTTTTATTAGTAATAATAATAAAGGTAGCAGAGTTTCTTGTTTCCTCCTTGCAACTGCACCAAAGAGAGAAAGGGAACACATGAACCCCAAAGTTTGCCTAGGCTCAGTCTCATAACATAAAGCCATAATCTATCATTATATCAAAGTACAGTCTGCAAGTTCCCAAGAAAGAAAAGTCCTGAGATACCAATTTTGCTGAAGACAATCTGCAGTCCCATTTTAGGACTGTAGGAACATATGCATCCATAGGGCTTGGCTGCTAAGGAGGACAGTGTAAATTTCGAAGAGACGTTGCTGAACCCTGGACTGAGGCCCTTTGTGTGATGAACTGCTAATCCTTGAGTGACACCAAATGTCAATAGCATTGTGAAGAATGCTGCCAGATGTGCTGCTGAAGGAATTCATGGCAGGAAGGTGTGAGGAGAAGAAAGCTCACTGCCTTCCCATGTTGGTGATCTGCCTGGAAGGTGAGGGGCACCACTCAGAACCCAGGCACCAGCAAAGGGACACTTTGGATGCTGTGATGAGAGGTTAGAGGAACCGTGGGTGGAGGAGGAGTGGTGGGTCCCAAGGCTCATTAAACGAGAGAGACATCGGAGAAATAGAAAATGAGTGCAAAGCAGCAGAGTAAGTGACAGGGTGTGACTGCGGATGAAAAGAGAGAGGAGAGGAAGGTGCAAGGTGATGCACGGATGTGTGAAGGTATGAAAGGCTGAAGATTCAAGAGAAATGGGACTGAGAGAGAGAAAACCAGAATGTGCTTTTAGTAGTAGATGTATATGTGAAGAAACATGAAAATGAAAGCTGGACGTGGGTATGGGGGAGGGGCGAGGGGACCAGGCTACTAGGGCAGCAGGGAAGGAGAAGTCTGTTGAGTCAAGCACAGAGCTGGAGGAGAGATAAATTAAAAAGGCAGAGGGAAATATCAGGAGTGTGAAATAATCCCAAGTGTGTTTGATAACCAGTGCTTCCCCCCCCCCGGAGGTACTGAAGGGTACGCAGTTCTGACACCCTTTTCCTAGAAGAAAAGCACTGGCGATAACGAAAGGGAAGACATCCAGCGAAAGGCTAATTGCCCAGTACTTCCTTCCTGGGAGAAAACAGGCAAAGGCAGGAGGATGTGGAAGATTTTGGGGGTTAATGGTAGGCCATAGACTAGAAAAACACAGAGCATCTAATGCAGAGGGTGTCCTATGATGAAGAGAACCTCTAGTATGAAAGAGTGAAGGTTTCAGCAGGAATCTCATGCATAGAGATGTGCAAGTGATTTGGGGGATATGTGGGACTCAAAGAGGAATAAACCTCATGTAAGGTTTAACTGGAAGCACGTAGGTAGCTCATGAAGTCATTACCAAAGACTTTCTCGTGCGTGTGCATGGAAAAATAAATATCTTAAAATGCGGACATGCAAACAAATGCTGCGGGTTCTTCAGTTATTAGGTGCAGGGCGGATTTTGCAATACTTCTTCACAGAAGAGGAGCTTCCATGTGGTGCTGCTTCTTCTTGAGGCATTATGCTGCTCACCTGAGTGGTTAATTCTCCTGCCTGACTAACTTCTGTAACGTGACTGCTATGCATGCTGTAAAACAGCACAGAAGACACCACTGGGTGTATTGGAAGGGAACTGCACTGTGGCATAGCTAGTTTTATTATTTCACAATCTTTGCCCTCAATCTTCTTTTTTATGTCATTTTTCAAATCACTTTTCTTTCTTTCATGGCAACACAGCTATTTCCAGTCATAAATAACTATAAATCATTCTATGCCAGTATTTTAGGGAACCCCAGAGATCAGGGATTACCACATTATAACCCGGGATGTTACAAATTATTCCTGTAAAATGGAAAGCATACACATTTGGCATTTCTGTGGTATTCCCTGGCAAATTCTCCAATGGTAAACTAAGACCAGTGGATTGTTAACTTGTAAAATAACAATATTTAGAAGTCTGTAGTTGGATTGGGTGACTTCCAGAAGAAACCACGTATTCTAGTTTTATATCTCTTGCACCCAAACCCACAAAGAAGAAATAAAAAGATAAGTAAAGATGACTGCTTGACAAGTATAAATGGAGATGCAGTATTGGCCACAAAGCTGAAACAGAAGCATTACTAAGTTTAAGTAGAAGCATATCATCGAATTAAAAATTATATTACTTTTAAAATGTGGTCTGATCAATGGCATAATTTACCAGTTACGCTATACAGAAGACAAGATCTTGGCAATAGAGCCAATAGAGTTCCTGTTCCTTATTATCTTGGTGCTATCCCCTGGAAACACGTGTCATAGCTCCAATGGCAATTTGCAGAGATTGTTCTTTAAAAAGCAGGAAATCTCCTGGCTTTGACTTCATAACTGAGATTTCTAAGAAACAACCCCTTCTGAGAACAGGTTAAGGTTTCACAGGAAGTGCATTGATACAAACAACTCTTCCTGTCTGGACTGTGTTAAAGGAACAAAGTGATTCCTTTTGTGCAAGTGTTTCCACAGGTCTGGTGCCGAAAGACAAGGACCAAGATGATATCTGACCTTACATAGGGGTTGAGAGCAACAAATTCATCAGAATGCAGGTCCTCATATGAAGAAGTAGCCCCTGGTTTCCCCACTCTCATGGATTTTTAAATTTTAATTGCTTGAATTGTAATTGTTAGAAAGGTCGTTATGACCTAGGCATTATAAAGCTCAAAACTGCAAAATATATAGAATACTGCAAGCAAGCTACTAGCTTTAATGTGCCCATTTTCTACCCTCCAATATCCTGTGGTCTCTATAAAGCCTTGTCTTGGTCAGAAAAGCAATTCCCACTGGAACTCCCCTACCTTTCTCCGGAAAGCTGAAGCAATCCATTGAGCAGACGCTTTGGATTCATCTCTACTCAAAGCACCCTTCAGGAGTTACCCATAAAATTGTCCTTTTGTTTACTTTCTCAACTCTGTTTTTTGGAAAACCTCTTTTGTCTGCTGCTGCTCCCCAAGCACCTTTTGACCCAACATAACTCACACTGCTCCGGCATATGGCACTAATACACCTGGTTCTAAATAAAAGGTACAGTGGTACCTCGGGTTAAGAACTTAATTCGTTCCGGAGGTCCGTACTTAACCTGAAACTGTTCTTAACCTGAAGCACCACTTTAGCTAATGGGGCCTCCTGCTGCTGCCGCACCGCCGGAGCACGATTTCTGTTCTCATCCTGAAGCAAAGTTCTTAACCTGAAGCACTATTTCTGGGTTAGCGGAGTCTGTAACCTGAAGCGTATGTAACCCGAGGTACCACTATACTTTCTTACAACGAAACAGAAGGTACGCATGCCAGAGGGTACAGGACTCTAGGCATTTTCAAGAGAAACTGGACCTGTTCAGGTAGCCATGGCATATTCTGGTATGCAGGGCCATTGTTTGTGAGTGGCCTGGAGGTGGGCATCAGACCTGAGCTCTGGATCTTAGATTTCCTGCCCTTTCCTGCTGTTTAAAGATAGGTATGCTGCAAAGCACTACCCACCATCTAAGTTTGCTAAGAGGTCTAACTAGGGCATGGGGCTTCTCTAGCCTTCAACAATCTCCATGAACTCTGACCATTGGCCAGCTTGCTGGGGCTAATGGGAATCATGCAGGGACATCTGGAGGCCACACCTGGTATAAATTTATATTTGTATACAAAATTAGCATATGAAAATTGTTTGCTAAATTGCATATTGAGTTTTTGCCCTAACCTGAGTTTTTAAATACATAGAAACACCTCTGCCTTTAGCCCTTTCTCTCTGTTCACCTGTGTGATACTGTCTATGACTGGTTGGACACAGAGGAATGGAAGAAGGTTCATACGTCGGGGAGGAGCGGTGGGAGGATGAGGGTGAGTGGTCAGAACGAGAAGGAGGAGAAGCCTGGGAAGAGGAGGTCTCAGAAGCTGAAGAAGAAGAAGAAGAAGAAGAGTTTGGATTTGATATCCCGCTTTATCACTACCCGAAGGAGTCTCAAAGCGGCTAACATTCTCCTTTCCCTTCCTCCCCCACAACAAACACTCTGTGAGGTAAGTGGGGCTGAGAGACTTCAGAGAAGTGGGACTGGCCCAAGGTCACCCAGCAGCTGCATGTGGAGGAGCGGGGAAGCAAACCCGGTTCCCCAGATTATGTGACTACTGCTCTTAACCACTACACCACACTGGCTGAGGAGGCAACATGGCTTCGTGAGCTAGGGGAGTCTGTGGCAGAGAGGAGTCCAAAGTCAGAATCTGAATGGGATGAGGGAGGTCAAGAGGCAGCAATGAGTCAGGCTGGTGGAGAGTCATGCTGTGACAAGCTCCCCTCCCCCCTTGTCTCCCAGAAACCAGAAGAGGCATGGGAAGGGTGGAGGAGCTGCAGACACAGACTCTGGAGAGGAGGGGAGCATCTGTGGGGAGGCTACCTCCCAGGGATGAGTTGCTGTGCTCATTAGGCCTGACACTTCACCAAGACTGGCAGATTGTGTTTTTGCTAAAAAGAGTTAACTCCAACTTTCACTGTGTGATTTACTGCTGGATCACTCCTGACAGATTTTGAAGTTGTTTTAATAAAGCAACCTAGTCTAGGACTTCTTCTTGGTCTTTCCCTTAATGCAGCTCCTTCGCACGCTAGAGTTGCCCTTCCCCACAAGTGTGGCCATGCTGTCATGGGAAGAGTTTACGTCAACATCTCTGCTGCAGTGGATCTCACACTGCAATGCCCTCTCCCCAGGATTATCTCAGGATTATGCTGAGAGTCAAACATAAACCAAAAAGATGTTAATTGACTTACTACCCAAAGGTAAACTTTCTTCAAGATCATTTTAATGTGACTAGAATAATGGTAAGAAGCCTGTTGCGTTTCTCTGAATGAGTCCATCTGAGCAGAGTATATTCACAGTTGAACGCATAGTGCAGCTGCCAGAAGTTTGCATGCTGTATGCTATTTTTTATTTCATGCTTTAGTCATTTATTTTTATTTTTTAGCTTTCATTGCTGATCCTAAGCCAACATCTCCAATTCCCTTCAGCTCAAAATTATGAATTGGTGACTTGACTTAGGCAGGAATGGGAACTGGGTCAACTGTTTTCTTTTCTATAATATTAATGGGAAGTGAAATAAGTAAATGGGTTCTTTTGTGAAATGGTTTCAGCTTTCATCCTGTATTTCAATATCTATTTAATTCACATGCTTTCCTCCAGGACTCATTAGACTAGAATGTGCCATATCAGACTTGCAATGTCTTAATCTTTCAAACAGCAGTTTAATTTCTGGTTTTGCTATATACTGGATAATGCAAACAGGGGTTCCTTTGACTCTCATCTCTTTCTTTTCTTTAATTGTGAGAAATTGTGTTTTTTATTATAGATTAAAAGATTGCTCCATACAATTAGGACCACCTACCTGTCTCTGTCTCTTCCCACCCACCAGTCCAGTGGTGGCATTGAAAAACATACCAAATGAATGATAAATTCTACCTTGAATTAAGTGGTAAGCATATTACTGTGTGCGTGTTCCTTGAAGCATCCTGAAAGCATTTCATTGTGAGCATGAACTAAAACTTCAAACATTAAAAACTTCCAGATACAAGGCTGCCTTCAAATGTCTTCTAAAAGTCGCATAGTTGTTTATTTCCTTGACATCTGATGGGAGGGCATTTCACAGGGCGGGTGCCACTACCAAGAAGGCCCTCTGCCTGATTTCCTGTAGCTTTGCTTCTCGCAGTGAGGGAACCGCCAGATGGCCCTCGGATCTGGACCTTATGAACTAGCCTTAAATCTTACAACCATGCATCTGAAGTAATAAAATAAATTATAATATATTAATATCTATTTGGATTTTCATCTTCAAAAAGCACAGTGAGGTCTTTGTTTCAACACCTCCATTTGTCATTCCTTATGTACATTTGTAATGTGATAACTCCATAAAGCACAGATATCTTAGAATTAAATTTGGTACACACATTCAGCACACTATGCTACCTTTCAAAGCCCAATTGATTCTGCCACCATTCACTGCTCACCTCAAGCAGCTGGTGCTCCAGCTTCCACAGGGCTGCTACTGTATGTCCTGTTCTGGCCCCATGGAGAAGCCCATTGGGCAAGGCAGAGACACAAGACAGTTGTTGTTACAGCACCAAGGAGATCTTCTAGGTAGCAACTGTTTCCAACAAATGTTGGACATGAACTGAGGCCCTGTGAGCCTCTGTTTTCAGTATAACTTTTCTAGGATTCACATTGAGCACCTTAATAGTCAACCTTCTGGCTTGAAGACAAACACATCTCTATTCTGTGACTTTCTGCCTGGTATGCTGCCTGCACTGCTGAACTGGTGAGGTCCTGTGGGATGCACTTGGTTCTTCTGGCCTAGTGTGGCCCCTGAACTGCTGGATTGGGAAGGTACTGAGCTGGATTGAATGCCCAGACTTAAGGGACAGTGCTTGTGAGGCCCCTGGCTCTGATTCTATGGGTCCTAGATGCTGTGGCATGCTTTTCAGAGCCTAAGGTTCAATGTGCCCCAGCACCATGCTCAGAGACAAGAACCCAGTCTGGCTCCATAGCCAGTGACCCTTCAGCCTCTGACTCAGTGTGCTGGTCACTGCTGGGCTGATGATGACATGCTTAGCATGAAGATTTCCCATGCAATAAGGCCAAACCATGTAGTGAGCTACATAGATGCAGAAGAGGTTTTTCAGGGGCAACTAAACAAGCAGCATAACACCTAGTGCAACCGAAGGCTATTCAATCTATACTCCCTTTTGTCAAAACATAGATAAAGCTCATTTTTGGTATGCCCAGGCTATAACAAGACCAAGCATCAGAAAACCTGATAAGAACAGTGTGTCTTACTTTATATATTACAGATGCTTTTTAGAAATGAATGAATGAAACTTTATTTGTGTCAGCTATCGGCCATAGCCACAAAAGAACATTGCGGTATCCACACAACAAAATAAAAAGTTGATTAGGAACATAAAGGGACATTTCAGGATCTTCTATGTTTTAAATTAATACATTTTCTTTTGGTTGGTACCAACAATATGATAGCCCAAGATGAATGACCTCAAAGCATTAATCTTGTATCTTAGACCACAAGACAAAACACTACTGAAGTCACTTGAGAAACATTCAGATGACTAAGATTTCTTTTCTTTCCTTTTCTTCAGCATATGTTTTGCCTCAATTCCATACAGGCCTAGGCTGAATATATGTAACCTTGGGAATCTGTAAGAGTTTGCTTCATGAAGTTTAGTTGTCTCGGAAATAACCTTTTGAAGCTTAAAAAGAAGTTAGCCCACCCTGTGCTTTCAGTAGACATCTGCCTACATTGCTACAGATTACATTACTTCCCAAAGTTATAACCAGATGCTCTAAAGTCACTGATTTTCAGAATCGTTGGTTGTGGCTTTGATCATGTATTTCACTTCTAGGACTTTGCTTTGGCAAACAATGAATAATACTGTCAATGAAAATTGAATGGAACGTGCCTGGGCCTTGATTGGGAAGGGGATGTGCTGTGGGAAGCCAGGAAGTATCCCTGCAGACAGCAGTAGAGGCTTGCAAGACATCAAGAACTCCGTGCTAGCAACTCGCACTGGAGATAGAGTGTGTGTTTGCTGCAGAGAATCTGTTGTAAAATGAAATCATTTCAACCCTATAGTGGAGCTATAGACATCAGGTGGGTTTTTATTTTCAGCTGAAGGTGCAGGAATTTTGAAAGCCATCATAAAAGCCAGTTACTCCAGGGGAGCATAGTTTTACAGTTTGGTAATGCACTAAAATGGTTTTTTTTTTTTAAGGTTTTAACAAAAGTTATAGGAATAAGATATCAATTTGCATGAGTCAACGTCTTCTGGAAACAATAAAGATACCTATCTTGGGCCACTCCGTTGTTCCACCTTTCCTACTCCCAAGATAATTCCACAGAGGGGAGAGCCAGAGACATTTGAAACCATTTCTGAAAATAAAGATGAGAAAAGTGACACAATGGGCAACTTTTTATCTATAGGCAATACAATGAAATCTTTAAAATGGGATTCTTCTGGAGGCAGACAGATTTTGCTAAGGAGTCCTAAAATGAAGCATAAAAGCACACAGGAGCTGCTAAACCCTGGTGAGGCCACTGTGACCCCCTTGACCAATCGCAGCACACCAACCTCTCAGGTATTGCAGCCTCTCAGGTATTGCAGCCTCTCAGGTGCCTGGACACCACCTCTCTTCCTCCGTTTGAAGTTCCAGGCAGACAACCAAACAAAATGTTGATTGGGTCCTTAGTGGGCAGCAGTGGTGCCATCTTGAATAAAATATTGGAGGGGCCCAGGTAAATCCTGCCCTGCATAATTGATCACATGATGTGTTGCACACACAACATTTTAATGTCAATGTGCATCAACTAGGGGCCGCCCTGCCCCCTCAAATATTTTAGGGGGAGGGCGAAGATCCCTTGGCCTCTAGGAGTTGGCTCCTATGGTAGGTGGCATTAAGCTTAGAGGCAAAAGTTGGGGCGCTGTGCTCATCTGGCGTGCAATAATTGGGCCTAATAAGTTCATAGTTCTTGTTCATTCTTTCTCTGTAGCATCAGTCAGGTTTTAAGCCTCACATGATTGCAGTTTTATGAGAGGGGCAGAGGCGGGGGACTCTGCATAGAGGCAGCTTCCCTCTTCAGAAGCTCATGTGGGGATCTAGATTATGCAGGGGGAAACGTAAAGGGGAGAACAGGCTTCCCACCTCACTCAACTTGGGGAAAGCAGAAGACACAGAGCTGGAGCCAGAGAACAGAGACCAGAGAATAGCTCTCAGAAGCAGGCAGTTAGTTCAGCAGCAGTTCCCGGCACATCGTGGGATGTTTTGACAGCTCTCTCTTACATTAAAAATGAATTTCTAAATCTGCTTCAATACATGAGGTCAGCTTCAGTTTTCTGCCTCTCTCATGCTTTAATGTCTGATCTTGCTTGTTTTTTCCTTTCCAAAAATTAACGAAAACATTTTTTAAGACGTCTGATCAGGCAGAAAAGAAAGTGAAGAGTTTAGGATTCAGTAGCAGTATATTATCAGCCCATGGGCAGCCAAGCCTGACTGCACCCTGGAGCCTCTTCTTGATTCCCAATGGAATAAGCTCTCCTCCCCCCCCCCGCCACAAAATGGCCACATAATTCCAGGATTCCCACGATTTGGAATCTGATTAAGTCTCCAATATTTCTTCTGCTTCACTGCCATAGACTCAGTCCAATTTTCTCTGTAAGGTACTTCTGATTGACCAATCACAACTTTCATTTTTCAGCTGGAACTCAGTTCTGGCACCTATCAGGTGGACACCATTGCCATTATAAGAGAACAAGTCCACTCATCCCTTTTGGTGCGGCAGTGTTGCAGGACAGCAGATGCTCCACTGGGGCCCCGAGGGGGGGCATAAGGAGATGGATCCAGAGGAAGGCCACCCACACCACAGCTAAAAATGTTTGGGAACACTTTCTTTTTTTAAAAAAATAATATTTATTAAAGTTTTATAGGTTACAAAAAGAAAAAATAGAAAACACCATATTAAACAAAAACAAACCAACACATCACAATAGGGAAAAAGAAAAAGAAAAACGAGGAAAAAAAATTTAAAAAACACACGAACCTTCCCATAACTTATCTTTCATTTGCTTGTTTCCTTGACCTCCTCACACCTCCCTTTTTTGTATTCTAATTCGGTTAGCTATTTCAGCAAATCCTTTCCATCTTTTCCAATTTTTGTCCTGTAATTTATCTTAATATAATGTAATTTTACTTTCCCTCCTTTCACTAATTAACAGTCTGTTTTTTCTTAATCCTTTATAACATTTCTGCTAAAGCCACATAACTTCATTCCAACATCCTTCTAATATTCCTTGTTTGGGAACACTTTCAACCTGCTCAGCTTTTGTCAGCTTTTTGTGTGCTCTTTGTATATATGATACTTCAATTTTAATGTGTAGGAATTATGAGTAGAAATTATTCATAAAAATGATAATGGCCATTCGTTATCTCTGCTGACTGGACCCATTTTTTAAAAAGTAACGCAAGAACAGTACTTGATTTCAAATGATAAACTTTTATTCTGAATATACTGTTTATTCCACAATAATTAAACACAACAATTTTCAGGATTATAAATTTTTTATAACAGTATTGTACAAATTTTTACAAAATGTTTTGCATTTGTTCCTTATTCCAGGCTTCTCAAATTCACAAAAGTGTCAAGAGAACACAATAAAAGGGAGAAAAGTTCTATCTGTCCACTTCAGAGCATTTCCCTCCATCTTTTTTTTTTTTGCTAGACTGTATATTTAACATTTCAATAAAAATAGCTCCCTAAGCATGATATCCCATAAAGCTTAAGACAATTGGATAGCTTTGTTAGATCTGAATTGCAAATCCAGTTAGCATTTTAGTGAGATGGCAGCACTTTATTTTCAGCAAAATAAATACTTTTCCAAGATGTGACTTCTGTGTTATAGAACACATAGAGTGATAGATAACCAAATTGCTGATAGCAGGCAGCAGCCAACTTCTGAAACTCTGGACACTTTTTGAACGCTTTTTTATTTTTACAATAGTCTACAGCTGATATTAACAATATTAACATTGTGGTATGAAAGAAAACAAAACAAACTAGCAACCCAGAACCTTGGCCAGTGTTACAGGTCTGGAGATCACAGTAAACTTTATATTAAGCATGTGATTCAGTTGCCTCATGTGTGTGTGTGGAGATATTTCAAATACAACAGAGGACTCTGAGCAATGGTGTTATCACTCTTTGGATGTGCTAGTTTGGTTGGACATTGCAAGATGGCTCAGTTAAAACATTTCCTTTCCTACATGTTTGTCACCACTCTGTGGTCACCTTCCACATTGCACCACTCACGTCTGAAGTTCCAGATCAGATGCATTGCCTGGATTACAATGGTACTTCCAAACACCAGTTTTGCAATCCCACCAGTGTGGGAAGTACTGACACAACATGGGAGCTGAGCACAGAGAAGCAGCAATAACACCAAAACAGATGCGTTCATGTGTGATTTATGTGAAAGGCGGGCTCAGCCCATCTAAGGGGTCCAGGACCCAGATGCAGGCACTGCCCCAGACCTTGTGCACATTGACTAGCCTGACCCACAGGTTGAGTGTGGACAACTGCAGGGGGGAATCTGTTGCAAGTAGACCTCTGCACAATCAGAGTTCGAGTGCAGAGAGGTACATGTATAGGTTTCCCTACTGCAGACACAGGGGTGTCAGGCGTGTGGCTAATCATGCTCTCAATGTTGGGGTGGGGCCAGCAGTGCGTCTCCACACCCCTTTAAAGTATAAGTAACATGTAAAAGCAGACTTCTGGAAACATTCAAGCTGAGCCTACTTTTTCTAAGCTTCAATGCAGAATGGAATGAGAGATCTCCATGTCCTTTCAAAGATACTGCAAAGTTTAAAACAGCAAGTAACACTTGGGTTGCAAAGGTCACTTAAAAACGGGATACTGCCTATTTGAATGCAGTAAGGCCAGCGCTTAAAGTCAGTAAAAGGAATAGTATACGAAAACTTACAAATGGCAGCAACACTGTTTTCCTTGTCAAGTTGAAGCAATAAAGCCTCACGCATTAGAAACACATAAAGAGATCATACTAAAGTCTTTAAAGGTACAAGACCTAAAAAAAAATATATATTCCTCAGTCAAACCCGTGAAGTATATGTCATGTTGAAAACCTGGTACAAATATGGACCACACTCAGTGTTTTGGCAGTAATGCTGGTTGTTCTAATGGGGGTACAGGGGGGTAGCAGCTAAACCATTCAATCTGCGAGCTGTTCTCGCTTTTCCTTTTTCAAAAAAGGGCAAAACTAGAATGCCTTGACTCATTTGTTGTTGGTTAATGCAGCAGGGCTTCATGGTTAATGCAGAAATGAAAACAGTTCAAAGAGCTTCTCCATATCCCTTGGTGCAGCTAAACATTTTCAAACATATATAAACTTTTTCATTTTTCGCTTTTACAATATATATTTTTATAACCTGTGCTTCCCAAGCCAATTACTATGAAAAGGGATTGTTAAGAACATAAGAAGAGCTGGCTGGATCAGGCCCATCTAGTCCAGCATCCTAGTCTCACAGTGGCCAAACAGATGCCTATGAGAAGCCCCAGAGCAGGACCAGCGTGCAGTAGCCAAGTCTTGGAGGAGAGGCTGCAAGGACGATTTGCAAGTTACTCCCTTTTAGCACATAAATTATTTCTAAGACCTGTCCTTCCACTATTCATACTGTGAGAGACATTTACAATGTCATGGTGAGTTCCCCCCTTAATATGTATGTGTGACACACACCCCGCATTGTTTAAACATTAAACAACTGGGTACTTTTTGCATACTATCAGCAAAAAAAAAAAAAAGTTTTCTGCAAACCACCAGGCAAAATCCAGTAATTGAACATTATGAATAATACGTAGGGCCAAAGTGAAAGCTTTGCTTCTTTTCACTGATGTCAAACTATGTGTTAGTTTGCCAAGAGTGTTACAATAAGTGACAAAGGAAACAGGCCTCACCCAGACAGCTGAGCTGCTGCCCCCTTTCCAGGTGGGCTGACTAGCCCTTGGCTGTGTTGTCACATGAGAGCCGCACAAGGCGAGAGGGGCTTCACTAACAGAAGGTCAATGATGGGCCTCTAAGTCTAAGACATGGGTAGGCAAACTAAGGCCCGTGGCCGGATCCGGCCCAATCGCCTTCTCAATCCGGCCCATGGAAGGTCCAGGAATCAGCTTGTTTTTACATGAGTAAAATGTGTCCTTTTATTTAAAATGCATCTCTGGGTTATTTGTGGGGCATAGGAATTCATTCATTATTATTTTTTCCAAAATATAGTCCAGGCACCCCCAAGGTCTGAGGGACAGTGGACTGGCCCCCTGCTGAAAAAGTTTGCTGACCCCTGCTCTAAGACATAGTGGACATTCTTTTAAACATTGTTTTAATACAAATCAAGAACCAGCTCTTTCCTGGACTGTGTACACATATGAATGTGTTTGACAGTAAGAAGGTGCTTGCTCCTGTTTGTGTAACTATCAGTTCTTCTATTCTAATTTTCAGATATGTTTGTCAGGATTCTCCTATTCTCCAGCAAATGACATTTAAGCACTGTGAAAGCAAGCCAGTTGCCTGGATCATCTTAACAAACAGTAAATATAATTTCCAACAGGTTTCTGATCAGTTAAAAATTGTTGGTTGCTTCCACAGTCACTGAAACCTTCCTTTCCGCTAGAAATGCAATCACTAGATTATCCTCCAAGACCTATTTCCATGACTAAGATCTCTCTCTGCAGAAGTCCCCTGCAGCGTTAGTTAGAAGCTTCTGCCTCTACTTGATTTCTGTTCAGTGCAGCCATGGCATTACTGATGGATTTCTCTTCAATTAGTTCAGCAAGTTTACAAGTAGTTTCTTTCATTTATTTTCTTCTTTACTGTGTATTTTAAAAAGATAAGAATAATGAGAGAAAGCCACTGATTAATCTGTCCCCCTTGCAGGGAACAAGAGGTGATTAATTAAGGAACAATGAATGTCCCAGTTTTACTGAACAAGAAACAGTTAGAGGCAGCACCAGCAGGATGTTCTAATGAAAGTCACAGTAGCCCTGAAAAACCTCCGTAGTGTTTTGCTGGTTCACACTAGCAGCTGACGTTGCACGTATGCTTGAAGTAATCAAAATGTTTGCCCTAAAGCAGGACTGAAAAAAGGTGGGAGGATAATGCAGAAATACTAGAATGCAAGGGGCTGATAGTGAACATCTGGCTCTACCATAAAAAGTGAGTGAACACTGAATGCCAGAATAAACTGCCAGTGTAAACACAACCTTTGCTAAAATTCTTCCCTATACATTTACCAATTGTCTTACCAGTGCTTAATGTCATGCTATAACTTACCACTTGATAAATGGCCCTCTATATTCACTAGGGCTGCATCTAATGTTCATATGCGAACCCTTGTTTGTGTCAACATAGTGCTTGTGGGATGTTATGAAATGCACTAAATCCCCTCTCTCTCTCTTTTCAAGGCCACTCTCTATTTTGCCTTTTTTTGACAGCTGTCTGCTGGCCAGTTGGTGGCTCGTTCTGCACCATTTTTAAATTCACGAGCTTCTTCAAGCTGATGTTATCCCAGCGAATTGTCTCAGCACCCTAAGAGATTGTACCTAAATAGGGGACTTCTTTGTGAGTCCTTTTGGGGGACTTTCCGAAGCTGGGCTGAGATGATTTTCACTACTAAAATCTTGGGAATTAAGAAGAGGGATTGTTGTATCCCTCATGCTCTGGTCAAGTTCTCTTAAACACCTGTGCCCAGCCATTGTTAGGCGGAATGCTGAAGCAGGTGGACAAATGGCCTGATCCAGCAGAGGAATTCATAAGATGCAGCTCTTCCCACTAGTCTAACCATCCAAGGCACAATCAGCTCCTAGCAAGATGAAGTCGAATTCACTCCAACGATGTTGCAATTTTACTCCTAATACATTTCAGAAAAATAATAATGAAAACACAATACTTAACTGCCACCTGTTGGTGTGTGTGTTTGTTTGTTTGAAACTAAGATGCAAATGAATACTTGCCAAACAAACTTTCCTGCCTCGTGAGTGTCTTCTTCATAAAGAGAATATTAGTTGAGATAAGCTAATCATTCTGGCTCTGATGATATTTGGGTAAAGGCAACAAAAGTGCAGCAGAATGAGACTATCCTGAGTTATTTCCTTTCCACCATTTTCATGTTTCCTTGGGATTACACAACTGCTTCCTACAAATCCATTGAAACTGTTCTTTTATTTACAACCACATGACTTTACAAACAAGCTGTTAAAGAACTGTGCTCATGATGTTGCTCTTCTATAATCTCTGGTTTTCATAGTAAAGCTAGAAGCAAGGGTACTTAAGAAGAAAATAATTCAATGTTGGACAAGACTAAAACCAGAAACTTTAAATCCATATATAAATATGGATTGGGTGTTGTTGTTGTTTAAAAAAACTGTCATTGCATATGAATGCATTCCCATTAATTTTCATAGAAGTTTGGACTCAACGTTATATGAGAGTCATTTAACAGCACTATTATATTACATTTTTTAAAATAAAAAAGTGGGGTTTCTTATACAAAGTAAATAGCACACTGCAGCTGTTAGCAGATTTCTACAATATCAGTAAAGTTAAACATTCATTGGTTTAGCTGTCTTGCAATACTGGTTAGTTCTGAAATATATGAGGGTGAGAGAACATATTTTATCCTGCATCTACAGTATTCTTTACTGTTATTTTCCTTCACCTATCCGATTCATCACCAGGTTTGTATAAAAACAGTATTTTTTATTATTGACAATCAAGTATCATTGAACATACATACAGATTCAAGGCTCCCCATTTGTTCAGGTTTTGCTACTGTTTTAGTAAAATTCAGCACAGTTTTAGTTGAATTCAGCACATTTTAACTGTAAAATAATAAAAAGGTGAATGCTTTATAGGTACTAATAGGTAGATACTAACTGCAATGGAAACAAACAAGAATCTACCAGATACAAATCTGAGCATACATGCTCTTCAAAACTAAATGCCTGTAATTTGATTTCATTTATTTAAAACACCTGTAGATAGAATTTTAGGTGTTTTCACCTGCATAAAACCCATTTTTCCTTATTTGTGCAGACAGATAAACGTACCATACCCCCTTTCCACTTTTACATTGCACAGTATATTCAGATATCTGTTTAACAATATATAACTTAAGATCAAATTGCATCACATTGCAATATTTGGTTTCTCACACAACAAAAGAATCACTCAGTTACCTTTTCAAAATAACAAAAACAAAAAATCCCAAAACCTATACTCTACCATCAAAAGAATAAAGGAAAAAACCAAACTGAAAGAAACAGCAAAAGTAGCAGCTTCAACATCATGCAAAATACCCTTGGAAACCAACGTTCAATATTCACGAAGACATTTTTATTCACAAACTTTGTGTCTGAACATTTTGGAGGACTTGGCTAGCAGTAAGTCATTGTTCTGCGAAAAGGAACCTTGATGTGGACATCAACAACTGTGCAATGAGGAAATGGACACCAAATTTGGGATGAAAACCACATTTTCTGCCGAAGGATGACATTCTCAAAAACTCTTCTACTTAGGCATTATGTTGTTTAATTTTTGCCTTTTAAAAAATTGTATTCATTTCATGAACCTACTCAACCTGGCCACCCTTTTAGACTAATTTTGGCTGGGGGGAATCATTCATCATAAGGCATTTTAAGTCATGTTTAATCTCTGTAGAGGTCTAGCCAGTCTGAAACAACTCTGGATCAAAGTCTATTTTGCATTCTGGACACAAGTGATATTGAAAGCAGACATTAAAACATCAGTACACTAAATAAGAGTGCTAAGGAAATGGCCGGGTTTCCTTCTCCCCCTTACAAAGCATTCATGTTAAAGAAAAAAGAGTGCAACCAATTGAAAACTCAGGTCAAATTAACCGAAACCATGTCATCACCTTTTAAAGGGGAGCCCTTTTTACAGAAGTCTTCAAAAGCACAGAAACCGCAATTCTTCAATAAAGCACATAGAGAATTCAGTTCCAATGGCCTAGATGATGCAGCATTCACACACGTTTACAGATCTGACACGCCAACATGCAGTCACGATGGGTGCCTTCAGAGTCTTTCCCAAAGAATATATCAAGTAATGGGCATTGCCATTGATCTGCGGTCTGAGCAGACGGACCCTCCTTTTCCAAATGAAATGGTGGGCTAACATTTTGGCAGGATCTTGATTTATTACGCAGGTTTTGGTTTTAACAGGGTCATAACTGGCAGTGTCTGCTGCCAGATAACAGCCAGAGCAGGATAAGCTGAATTCCTACCATAGACCATAGTGATGGGCTCAATCCAGAGACCCCACCACAGTCTGACGCATCCTCCTGTAGGCAAAAAAGAAAAAGAAATAAAGAGATTTGTCAGTATTGGCTGAAATTACTAGCCAGTTCCAATAGCTCTCTCACCATGTGATGACTCGCGTCTTTTATCCTCACAGAGGTGACCCACATGAGGACCAAACTTTTAACAGGTTCACTAAAGTATTTGCATCCAAAATGAGCAGCTCTTTACCCTAGGAAGGGTAAAGTCAGATCATTAACATGTGTGCCAAAGTGCTCTGACACATGGGCCCAGCCCCTGGGATTGGTGGTGACTGCCTAAACTCAGTTTGGTCACCATTCAAGGTGCCAAAATGCAGCTGTTTGTCACCATTCAACTTGCAGTTATATGAAAAGGGTCTTTGACTTACTTTGGAGAGTGATTTTTGTCACACACTCCCCCCCCCCAACTTGCAACTGACAGAAGTCAACACATACATATTTTAATCTGCATGGAAATGTTAATAGAACACAATCACATTACACACCTTACCACAGCAAAACACGTTCACAGGGTTATTCTTGCAGCTTAGCACATGTACAGTATGCATGTACATTCAATTAATAAAGAACTTGTGTTCTTAAAAATAACAAGTGCAGGTTAGTTGTTACCGTTGCCATTTGTCAATTTGTAAACACATGTTTAATTCAGTCATAGCCGGTTCGGAAGCAATTACATCATATGACTCTGGCTTACACCATCAGACCACTGGCCCATTTGTTCCAGTGTTGTCTTGCTGGTGGTGACTCTTTGACTTTCAGGTAGATGCTCCTCCCATCCTTTTCAACAGGCAATGTCAAGGATCAAACCTGTGATGTAATGTCTTCAAAGTAAGTGCTTTAATGTGGAGTTAAGGGCGCTCCCTAACCTCACATCATATTGGGATTTATCGTGTCCCTGTCACGTGATAATGAAAAGGACTCAGTAACTGGGTGCACAACTCACTTTTCAGATCTTTCTGGTTTTATTCAATTTAGTTGGCAACTTGCACAAGCCTCAAAGGTTTTGATTGCTTCATCTGAACCTGCCATTGAGCTTCCCTAGCCTGCATTGGTCCAACTCAAACCAACCAGTACTGGTACCAAGAACAACAGCTTCTTTTCCCAGTCACCCAATGGGACTCAAATATATTTGTCTAAGTCTAAGGAATAAATTGAACTTGGGAATGCTGTTTTATAGCTTAGTTAAATTATTAGCAGCAATCGTTTGGTTGCAGAAAGAATTGTGATTGGTTCTTTACAGAATGGGAAATGCTTAGGTTAATAAAAACCAACATATTGTATCTTTCTCTCCCCTTTCCTTTTTTTTACAGAACACAGACAAAATTGCAAGATAATTGGGCAGAATTGTCCAAAATTGTAATAGGTTATAATCAATGCAGAGGTCATGATAGACCTGCTAATTATCATTGGATAGGTTGGTTGATTTAAAAGATTGTTTACTTTTCCTAGTTTGTATGTCTCTCTCTCTCTCTCTGCTTTTGGTGGCAGTTGATGTAAGTCTGTTCTCCCCACGGATGGAGGGGGGTGCCTGCTCCATTTTGTGGTCCTTTCACTTTCTCCTCTTTTAGAAGTTAACAGCCATTTTGTGTTATGCCATGCCCCACCCCCACAGCAGTCACCTTTTGACTGGCACCCACAGCACATTCTCAGAATTCCAAATGTACCCACTGGCCCAGAAAGGTTGGCAACCCTTTTACTAAAACTAGACCATATTTCAGGAGCCCTGGATATTTTATCTTCAGAAGCACGTCTACATTTCCCCTCAGGAGACCAGGACAGCTTAGGATCCTTTGAATCCAAGCCACTTTCCAGAATGCCAATAGTTCTGCTTTTGGCCATTCCAAGCTTGGAATTCCAACCTTGGTTGGGCCAGGGTTTCAGAGTAGCTGAGTGATGGAGATGAAGTATTTGACACTGGACCTGAATCTCAAGTCTGCCTTTTAACACTGGAAGGTTGGAGCTGCAGTTTAAGCCACTGGGACACCATCCATAAGTTTGCTCCCCCCCCCCCGCACTTTCCAAATCTAAATACTTGGGTATTTACTTTATTTCAATAATGCAGGTAATGTAAAGGACCCCTGACAATTAAGTCCAGTCGCGGACGACTCTGGGGTTGCGCCGCTCATCTCACTTTATTGGCCGAGGGAGCTGACATTTGTCTGCAGACAGTTTTTCCAGGTCATGTGGCCAGCATGGCTAAGCCGCTTCTGGTGAAACCAGAGCAGCGCGCAGAAATGCCGTTTAGCTTCCCGACGGAGCGGTACTGATTTATCTACTTGCACTTTGACGTGCTTTCGAACTGCTAGGTTGGCAGGAGTTGGGACTGAACAACAGGAGCTCACCCCATTGTGGGGATTCGAACCGCTGACCTTCCAATTGGCAAGCCCAGAGGCTCAGTGATTTAGACCACAGCACCACCCACGTCCCGCAATAATGCAGGTACCAGTTAATAAAGCCATCAGGAAAATGTTGCATTCTATTTGGCACACAACCCTATCTGGAATAAGATCAGATAATATACTGAACTTTTAGGGTTGTTTAGTTTGGCTCCCTCTTCCACTCTTTGTGTCTGTGTTGTGTCATGCTGTAGCAGAGCTTCTTTCATGAAAATAAACAAAGACCAATTGGTCTTTCCTCAACTGATTAAAAAAAACCTCCTCCTCCTTTAGTACCTTAAACACAGAAATTTATTTACTAAGATTATACTACCAAGCTGTTAACTGAGTTTGAACATTTGGTGCTGAATATGAAATTTTATAGGAGCCTGTTAACTAAATGTATGGATTCTACTGATAATAAAATGAAGCAATATATAATCAGGTAATGAGAAAGAGTTCTGGAGATGCTCAAGTTAGAAGAACATTGGAATTATATATGCAAGTTTCATCATAGCTATTCTTTACACATATTTTTGAGAGGAGACTTCTAGAAAACTTAAACCTCCCAAATTAACAAAAATGTATGCTGTCTGGGAATTGTGTAAGATATCGTTGAGTGGATGCCACCTATCTTCACACATGGTGGAGACATAGGAGGCTGAAAATATATTGGCAAAATATATTAGGAGTGATTAAGAATATACATTTTTATAAAATCCAGTATAACCCATTAGTAAGCTTGTTCAGTGAACTAAAACTTACTCTGTTAGTTGACAGCCAGAATCTTTATTGGCAAAATTTTGGAAAAATGGCTCGAGTGGTTGAGAAAAGTGTTGCAGACTGCTTTAATGAATACGTTAACATGTTCCAGATGGTTGTGGGATGGGAAGCTATGCTCATCCAGTTGTTTTTCTGAAACTTGGTCTCCTTTTATAATTTTTTGGGATGGAGTTGTGCATGAAAAGAACATACGGCAAGGCACTTTAGAGCTGATTTAATATTATTTTGAATAAATGAAATATTTTGTTGTTGCTGCTGCTGCTGCTTTAACTCAGCATTACCTATTATGGCATGCCTCCAAATGTATTTCTGCCTGAGCAGAACACACTTTCTTTCATGCACACTTTCCTTTTTGATGATCCTGCCCACCCACTGCAGTTCCCCCATGTCTTCCCTGCAAAAGCTGCTCTCCTTAGGACTGTAGAACTTTTTAAAACAGTACGGGATGTGGCAGCAGGATCCTGCCTGATGCAAACACCTTTGGAAACATGCCTATGTGAGTAATGCTATTTTTCTTGTTCCATTTTTGATTTGTATCTTTTTAAAAATAATATCTACCATAAATGTTATCATTCAAAATTCTTAAGATCTTTTGCCAGTTCATTTGTTAAAGTTTTTCTAGATAGCAAGTGAATTTATTAAAAGAATTTTGAAAGCTCCCTTTCACTAAAAATGATATGTAATTTAGATTATGCGTATGAATGTTTGATTTTCAAAGCATCTGAAGATTTATACAAAGGGTAGATATGGCCCAGCCAAGATTAGAATGAAATAAAGAATTAAGAGACATGGACAAGGAAACTTCCAACAAGATAAGGAATGAAATATGTCTAAAGAACCAGTTTCTACTGTAACTTCTACTCTGCACTGAAGTATTTTTGGAATGACTACTGTGGAATCATCTGCACGGAAAATGCTGTTTCAGAACTTGTTATTCACATGAATTTTTTTAAAAGAAGAAAATATATGGGGATGACTGAATCCAACAGAACAGCTCTCAGATGTATGAATTCATAGGAATCTCTTCAAAAATATTTATCTGAAGGCAAACAGTATGTCAGAAGAGTGTGAGCATCTCAGCTCCTTGAAGTGTTGGAACTTGGTCAGTGTTTGCAATTTAAAATTAAAGGATAAATCTTTCCAGGTGTCTGTGTGAGTGAGTGTAGTGTAGTCCTACAGTCCTGAAATATTCAGTATGCCTCCAGAGACACAGAAAGCATACTAAACTGGGTTTGCTGTATCTCTATCTAATATTCCTAATATCTCTAAACCAGGCATGGGATGGGGCTTTGGAGAGAAACATCACTCTAGACTGGGTTACCCTCGGGGAGAACTGGATCTCTTAAGCTGGAGGAATGTACTGGGACAATCTTGTGGTGTCTCCTGTGGCACTTATCTTCTTTCACATTGGCAGAGGATGATCCACATAGTTTCTTGCTACACCTGTGTTGCTCACATGATTACTTCATGGAAGCAGGCATACTATTTGCTGATAATCTAAAAATGTGGCTTAGCTCTTTCAGCTTGTGTCTTTCCTAATGCAAATTTCTCTGCAATGGGTTTTTATTTGCTTGAAATGTACATGTGTCTAGAGATGAAGTTTGCCCAGTATTTCTGCTAGGAGGCTATTCTGCATTCATACTTAGTGCACATACAAATTCTGCAGAAAGGTTCTGTGGAACTTAATAGTGAGTGACTCAAGCAAGAGGAAGCCAAAAAACCCTTATAGATTTGCCTTCAGAAAGTGCAAATAACTCATAACGTTGGCAAAGAACTTAGTAGCACTTCTGGGATGTCCAGAGAATCATTGACCTCATTTAAAAAAATTAGTGTTAAAATGCACATCCAAAAGAGATCACATGTAAGCCCCTGACTCAATATGTTATTGTAGCTTTGCAGGATCATTTAACTGTGGGTAAAACCTCAGCGCCTAGGACTTGCCGATCGTCAGGTCGGCGGTTCAAATCCCCGCGGCAGGATGCGCTCCCGCTGCTCGGTCCCAGCGCCTGCCAACCTAGCAGTTCAAAAGCACCCCTGGGTGCAAGTAGATAAATAAGGACCGCTTTATAGCGGGAAGGTAAACAGCGTTTCCGTGTGCTGCGCTGGTGCTGGCTCACCAGAGCAGCTTCGTCACGCTGGCCACGTGACCCGGAAGTGTCTCCGGACAGCGCTGGCCCCCGGCCTCTTAAGTGAGATGGGTGCACAACCCTAGAGTCGGACACGACTGGCCCGTACAGGCAGGGGTACCTTTACCTTTATAGCCTTTTGTTGCTCCCGAACCCAGGGCTAATTTCAGAAAAGAAATTAGTTAGGCCTTTGTCAGCACTGCCCCCCTCCCATTAGGAAATGAAAAAGAATTAATTAAGTCGGAAGAGTAAAATTAAAAGCGACAATGTGCTTTCTCTGGGCCTTCTACTTGTGTGTTTGTGCTCCTCCTTCTCCTCACTGCGTCAGGCAGCTTCGAGCTCCACCTGAGCTTACGGCATTCTGGAGCCTGCTCTGCTAGGAACAGGTCTGGGCATTGAGAAGGAGGCTGGAGATTTAGCAGCCGTGTTTAGCTGTTGGTCTTTTGCAATATTCATGACAAAAAGTTTTGAAGCATTCAGAGATAACACTTGTTTACACAATTTGTTATTGGGAACTGTTTAGTTTTCAAAAAACATGGCTTTTCCATCCATTTAAATTTTGGTTCATTGTTTTGTGAGGGTGATGTTGCACTAAGACATGCCAAATGCCCGTTAAAGCCCTTAGTGAGTACATCTCTGCCAACACATTTTTTAAAATCAAAATTAATGGAGAAGTTTTAAATTAAAAGTTTGTTTTGCAGGTTGTCATTCTTCCTATGCTGCAAGTTTCAAAATTGTCACCAGCTGCATGAGGTCTCTCCTAGTCAGGAGACTGCCAGTTCCGCCTTCCACTCCAAGAAACCTATCACTGTGCTGTGCCATCCGCAGGTTGGGATCCTGCCCAAGAAATCAAAGCAGAACTGGGAAATACACATTTCTTGTGAATGATCACTGTGGTTTAGTATATCTCCTGATTCATTTCCCCTCCTGAGTGCTTCTCAGCCAATGATACACTGACAAGTGATTATGAGGAAGGGACAGTTGTGCTCTCCTGTTCAAAACGAATTGTGTTGCTTTAAGTCCAAGCCATGCTTGAGGCAGGCTGGGCAGAGCAGGGCACAGAGGATGGTTTCTCTTTCTCTAACGCCCGCTTCATGCATTACTTGCAGCGGCACGATGGTGTGGTTATGCATGGTACTAGTTATGCACAACCCAAACTGGGAGGGAGTGTTGCAGGTGATGTACATCACTCAGCACAAGTATCTTGCAGAAGTTGCAGGCATTAACGGGAGACAGCTTGGGTGCAATCGAGGGAGAGCAGCAATTCAAGGTAATGTCTGAAGGAATAAAAATGGCTGCTGGTGCATTTTGTATGTTTCAGTGGGGTCTTGCAAGGAATTAAATATTCAAGGCTTCACTGGGATGACTTCACTGACCTCAAGAAAAGGCCGGGCCTGTACTCCCATATGAAACATGTAGGAAAATTAAGCAGGACCCGTTTTCAAATTGCACTCACCTAGTAAAACAACCCCCCTGTAGTGATTGTGCCACACTGTTGCTCAGGGGCACCATCTGGGTGGGGGCAGGGGGCAATCCCACCATATTTTCAAGGAAGGGGTCAGGCTCCTCCAGAATTCAGGGCCCTGCCACATCCCTTTGAGGATCACCAGGGAGGGGCAGTGCAAAGCATCTTCGCCCCACACATCCCTTTGATGTTCACCAGAGCGCCTTCTCAGAGCAAAAGAAATGCCTGTGGAAGGGGTTGCACAGGGTGAAAATTTCCCCAAACAGCTCCCCCTGAAGCCCCCCCCCCCATTCTCTTCTCAGGTTCTGGAGACCTTGCTGAATGGAGTGGATTATGAAATGACAGCGTAGAGGAGAAAATGAGGATCACTGAAAACCTGCCCACAGAAGGTGTCATTTGGGGCCATTTCCCCCTTCCTCCTCATCTCAACCCCATTCAGAAGGGTCTCCTTATCCTTGGTAGAAGATTGGGGCAGGTGGCTTCTGGATAAAGAATGGGGTGGGATAGTTTTCATAGAATCATAGAATTGTGGAGTTGAAAGTGACCCCAAATGTCATCTAGTCTAACCCTCTGCAATGCAGGAATCTCAGCTAAAGTGTCCATGACAGGTGGCCATCCAAACTCTGCTTAAAAACCTCCACAACCTCCCGAGAGATTCCACTGTCAAATAGGCTCTCACTGTCGGAAAGTTTTTCCTGACGTTTGGTCGGAATCTCCTTTTTTTGTAACTTGAAGCCATTGGGGCACAGGTGGTCTTTTTGTTTCATGCCCGTAGAATAAAGAGTGTTTATGGGTCTATTTAGAATACGAAGTTAATTTTCAACAAGTTATCAAACAAGCTGTGCACAACAGAAGGTAAACAAATGCCAGAAACTAATTTGTCTCCCATCCCCAATATCTTGAAGAAACAGTGCATCTCTAGAGATGGACATCAGATATCAAGTCTAGCAACTGTTCTTAAGGTGTGTGTGTGTGTGTGTGTGTGTGTGTGTGCCTACATGCACAACACAAACAGAAACCCATTCCCACTTTTATGATTTTTCTCTATTCAATGTTAAGAGATGGCCAGGATGATGTCTCCCTCTAGTGGGACTCTGGGAAGATAAGTTAAGGGTAAGGATTGATATAAGAGCAGTAGGGCTGCTCTGGAAATACCCTCACTACTTGGAGTCCAAATGTACCTTCCTTCTCCAAGCTTGACCTCTGAAAACTGGAGTCCTGCAATCCTAGAGCAGAAGCAGTGATTGCCCAGCAACCCTGACCTTCCTAAGAGAAAACCTGCTCCCCTCATTTCCTGGAGCAGTTTCCTTTTTAAACCAATAAAGGTGAAGAATTAAGAACTGAACATTCAAACAGTGTTCTAAAAATGCAATATGCCTCACTGAACTACATAGGAAGATTCAGACAGATGACTAGAAAACACTTCATTTCCTGGAATCAGTTTGCAAAGCAGCTAAAAAGTTTTATGTGAGCCATGTTCATGTTTCATCCATCTTCACCCCAGTTCAGCAGGCATACAGTGTTTGTAATCAAATATCCATTATAGGGCATATATATACAATATTCTGTATTATATATTACATAGTAATATATTATATAGAAAAATATGCATTCTCACATACCAGTATAATTAGTATATAGCTCTGCAATATCACAAGCTATGTCTTTGTATGTAACGTCCTGGTTGCTCAAGGCATCTTCAGATGCCACATAGTGCAGCAAATTATGCTGAAACCAAGTTGGTCGGGGTCTGGCGAAACCAACAACCTCTAAGCAGTTTACAAGAAAATACAGATAAAAATACTGATAAAATCACCAGCAGATAATGTAAAGTTATCAAACTTTAAACAAGTAGATAATGTAAAGTTATCAAAATCAACAATTTAAAAAAACAAATATACCTAATAAAATTAAGTATTTGTTTTTAGTTTGAGCTTCCCAGGGGAATCCTTTCCTGGGGAATCTGGTTTTTGTTAGAGCTTCCCGTAAATTAAATAAATAAGAAAAGAGTTTGTTAATCTGTGACAACTTCTAGCTGTGACTCAAATGCACCGAGATGGCATTTGAGAAGAACTTGGCAGAGATGAGCCCTTATTAGAGTAGCTTTAAGAGCAGTTGTGGTGGTACATAAAAAGGCCAGCATATGCTGAGCTCTGCAGCCTGAGTTAGCATGACCAGGACCACCTCAGCCCATGGTAACAATGGCTGGAAGTTAGCCAGGTCATGCGCTTACCAGGTGATGATCAAAATCCCATGGGGCAGGGTGCACTGTTTTCACCAGATACTAGAACCACATGTGTGGGAGAGATTCGCCATACAAAGTGTGCCAGCATTTGCACATAGAAGACTCCATGTGAAGCACATAGTTCACATGATGCACTAGGCTTGGGTGAAGGAGAGGCACACCTGTTACTTCACTAGATTAAATGAACATCTACCAGATAAGTGAATGAATGAGGCCACTCACTTATTTCTAAGGCAGGGGGTGGGGGTGGCCTGAGGCCATAGGGTTGAAGAGTTTGCCCTATTTGAAGGATGTGTTTTGCAGCAGGTAAAATTGCCTGAAAATGTGGACTCATCTATACTGGTAAAGATGGCAGTGTGGAGTCCCGTTTTTCTCTATCGGTTTTCCCTGTTTAAATTTAGTGCTTTAAACTGAAACACTTCTTTGATGTGTCTAGATCCAGCCTATTAAAAGAAGGATTAACCTTGTCTATAAAACATACAATTTCCAACAACCAGGATCCTGTCCTCAGCACTATGCACAAATAAGGACTGAGGGTTTTCAGGGTGGAATGACGTAGTATATGGGAAAACACATGTTTCTCAACCATTTGTCAGATGACATTAATGTAACGGGGCATTTTGGGGGGAAGAGGTTCCCCATATGGGGCTCGTCAACCAGGCTAGGTAGCCCATCTAGTAGAAGAAAAATTCTGGTCCTAAACCTTTGCTGCCTGGCAGGAAATCATCTGGAGAAGAAAAGGCTCAGGAGTAAACCCTAAGACAGTTGGATAGCACCATGTACGCCTCCTATGGGCAACTCCTGCAGCCAAGCTGGTGTTTTCCTTTGGACCACATCAGTGGGGCCGAGAATGGGTCTCGTCATCTAGGCAGCCTAGGACTTCTATGGACACTGCCCTGGGGAAGTAACTTGAGTGCTGCTAACACAGCAGTTTGACTTTACCCCCAGAAGTGCACTCCATTGACTCCGAAGTCAGACGGAACCAGCAGAAGGGAAGGGGTGCTTAACTCCCCTGCCTTACTGATTAACCACTCAGAGGTGTGCCCCCCCCCCACAAATTTCTCTTTCGCTTCGCTTCTTCTAGCCTCAGATACCAACTGAGGGAAAATCACAGGAAAGTATGGTTCACAAGGAAAGAGCAGCTTAATATTACAAAGCAAGTTCAATGTTGAAAATATTGTATTTGCTTTGTAATGTGTAGTCCAGCTGTATGATTGTGAAAATGCCACAAGCCCCTTATTGAAAGAAAATGTTAAAAATGCATGCACTCTTAGGCAGCAACAGCTTTTTAATTTTAGCTCACTATATTTAAATATTATATTTAATATACTGTTTTTGTTTGCTTGTTTCCTTTGTTAGGCTCAGAAAAAAGGCTAGTGCCGGCATTGTGAAGTCGTACCTCTTAATGGGAACAAGAACAAAACATGAATAGTCTCTATTGTATTGGTTTCACAACCTTCCCAACAACTAAGAATGTCGGCATGACTCTAGTTTAGAGATTCAAACTTTTTCAGATTTCTTATCGTGGATACAAAATAAGTAACAATGGATTGTCAGGGGCAGTTGTGGTGGTCCCTCTGGGCAAATTCCATCTATCCTAACTAGCCACCAGAAGTCCTGAGACTCAGAGAATGAGAAGTCTCTTATATCTTGAAACTTGCTAGGGACTGAACCTGGTGTGCTCTATCACAGACCGCTCCTTAGGAGCAACAAGGGTGGGCTGTGAAGTCTTCAAGTTAGCAATCTGCTACAGTGCTGGACCAGGAAAGAACAATAGGCAATACAGTTCTGTCCCAATGGGCCTCTTTAGAACTGTATCTGTCTTCCCCGATTATCCTTGGGAGTGCAGTCTCTCTACTTGCCACAGAGAGAAGGGAATGTCTAAATTAACTGAATTACTACCCAGAAGATTAAACCCTTTTCAAATAACCACAGACTCTCCCATTCAGGAAAGGAGGATGTGCTCCCAATCTATTCTCAGGGGGAAATAGCTCCTGAACAAGCCCAATAAATAAATAAAGCCATTTGCTCCAAGTTATTTCCCCCACCACCACCCCAATTAAAACATGTTTCTGTGATACACTAACAAAAATGCTAAACTTTGAAAAACAAAATGAAACACAAAATTAGAGAAAGTAACTGACCATCCACACCACATGAAAACTTGCAGAAAAATGGAGATAGGAGCGGACATCATGGCAGAGGCACGACTCGTTGTGCATATAGGCTGATCCTATTAATAACGGGCAAAATAGCAAGTAGAGGAAAGGAAAGAAAACACAGAAAGAAACACATACAAGATGAGATTTCATGCAGTTTGCTGGCAGTTAGCAGAGTTAATGTGAAAGCATTCACCCAAGAGCAAAGAATTTCACAGTGAGGATTGCAAAGTAAACTTAAGTAAAATATTACAGTAATACAACTACAGAAGACACAGTTAACACAGATAATAGCACAACAAGCTAGTGAGCAAGACTCCTTGTACTTTCACACACAACAGATCCAGGATCAAGAGCATGGAGATCAAGAGCTAACAGTTGTTTCTCCCAATATTGCCGCCAACTATCTCCAGCACATGAATGTTTTCTTACTGTTAAAATTGGGTGCTCCAATGTTCTCAATGTGGCAAACACTTTACAACAAAAAATACCCATTTGTGTTCATGTTCTTAAAAAAAATATGTATAGTATAGTCTAGATCTGGGACTCTCAAATTTTGGTACAGGAATAATTTCTACCAGGATCACCAACTCTAGTGGCAGAAGAGGCATTGGGTTGGATCATTAGCAGGAATGGGAGGAAAGGGGGATTCCCTGAAAGAATCTTGGAAGGTGGTGCTTCCTATCCAGAAGCCCAAGTCAAGGGCTGATGGGCCACAGGGCACACCAAAAGCAGTTCACACCATGGAAGACTGCTAACCATGGTCAACCACAGCTGTCAATCAACCGGCAAGTGGGTTGGTTGATCATTGGCTACACGCCCAATGCCAATGCCAAATAAAGTTGTGGTCTAATTTCAATCCAACACATACCTCATAGTCTTTACTCACTACCTGCTTGCTCCTCAACCACCTCACTGTCCATGGAACCACAATATGGCAACCCTTACAATTAATCCAATTAATCTCGATCAGGGGCTGTGAACCTGTTGGACTTCCATCTTCTCTGACCAGGCTGGGACTGAAACATCTGGAGGGCCACAGGTTCCCCACCCCTTACTTTTGATCCACTAGATCTACTATCCACAGGGAAAACTGGGACCAGGCAACTACACTGCATCTTCAGGACAAGAAGAAAAGCCACAGAGTTTTCTAGGCATTTTTTTCAAAGGTTCTGATGACAGGATTTCCAAGCAGTTACCATGATGCACAGAATGGTAGCAAATATTGCCCTACCTCCCTCTTTAAAAGAATCATGTGTGAAAGCACAGCAATTGCAGAAAAGGCAACGGAGAAAAAAAAGCAGCTGTTAATTTTATGTTAATCATGGGAACATTTGATATAGAGTGACTATGATTCAGAGTCAACAATCAATTTAATGGAAGATAGGTTATCATCAATGGGCATTTCAAGGTGCAAAGTAATCATTTAAAAAAACTTTTTTTTTCTAGTGCAGGGAAGGCATTTCCTCCATTTCTTAGAAAAGCAAACTTACGTCAATATCATCATCAAAGCAGACATCGGGCCCTTTTCTGTATCTGGGTTGCTGAACCATTTCACAGGGGTTTGGGCCCTCATCTGAATGTCAGTTAAGGAACATGGATAATGGAATGCTCACATTTGCTAGAAGAAGAAGAAGAAGAAGAAGAAGAAGAAGAAGAAGAAGAAGAAGAAGAAGAAGAAGAAGAAGAAGAAGACGACAAACTAGAAAACACAAAGAGAGTGAGGAATTGCAGGGTTTGAACTGGGAGCCTTACCTAGTGAGGTGCTATGGACTGTGTGTGTAGAGACTAGAGATGTGTGAGACCCCTCAATAAACTGTGTTTTTCAAGTGTGCCAGTTGAATGCTTGAGAAACTATGAAGGATTTTGGGTGTTCAGTGTGAACCCTTGGAAAGCCCTATTTAGCTACCATTCTGCCTACCCTGCCAGTCCTCCCCCTTCCCTAGTGAAAAAGGTTTTGTAGAGGGCATATCAGAGAGTGTGTGGCTCTTAACAGCACACTAGAAACCATGCCAGGCCTCTCCTTAGCTACAAATTTTATGTTAAAGTCCCACAATCCCCAGCAGGAAATGATGCTTCTCCTTCATTAATGGCAGCCAATTCAGTTCAGCCTATTTGAAGGACGCTGAACCTGGAGAATTTGGGTTTGTCAATTTGAGCTGGGAGAGACACCAGGTGTATAGACACCAGAGGCCAATCAAACACAGCAGGGGAAAATGGTGTACTACATCAACCCCTGAGTTATGAAGCCCCTGGATAGGCTAGACATCAAATAAATATTAGAAGCCTGGATTTATCCCTCCAGGTGCCCTTTTTATTCTGCATTCATGATTATATCAGAGCAGTTATATGTGATTCTGATTTCAGTACTGTTTGTGCCTGTAGTAGCTGTGGCAGACATACTGCTTTATTTCCACTTGCTGCATGTCCTATATCTTCCTGGTGAGATCTTGCAACTTTTCATACCACAGGCAACATATAAATTTAAGTTTAAAGTAGGTGGGAGAAAATGGTAACATGAAAGGGAATTTGTGTGATCCTAACTTGAAGATGGAGAGGATTGGGGCCGAAATATCCAGGCAAAGTGTGGGATTTAGAACATCTTTACTGTTTTCATGGTAGAGAAGACCATGGCCATTAATGTATGGCAAAGCAACATATCATGTACTGTACAATAAAAAATGGAAATTTTGGGCAACAATAAACTAATCAGGCCTGCTAACAGAAGCTAGCAGAAGAACTTCTGCTAGCGCAATGCGGCTTTCCTTCTGTGTGCCTAACAAATTGGCCTGGATGTTTTTGTGTCAGGAGAAGTCCCAGAACAATGCACAGGGGGAGGAGAGGGGAAATCAAGGAAGGAGAAATAATTGTGCTGCTGCAGCAATATCCTTAGTGGTATGTTGAATTCCCTCCTTTAAGTGTGTCAATCATTCTCTTAAGGGTTTTTGATTCCAACAATATTGTGTTTGTGTTATATATTAAGATCATCCAAGCAGGGTGCTAGCATGGAGTGGGTATCTCACATTAGATGAGAAATGGAAGATATACATGCCTGTGTTGATCCACTATTCACAGAAACAGTTTCCAGTCCAGGTGTGTGTGTGTGTGTGTGTGTGTGTGTGTGTACACTAACTCGTCCAAGTTTCAGGAGCAGCTAAGAATCAGATACTGGGGGTTCTACAGAAATGTGTGGTGGTGTTATTTTGTGAGCAAACACAAATTCAGTGTAAACTTAAACTTCAAAGGATACCAGGCTTCTCTGCTTGCATCAGTGGTCTTGTATCACAGTGACGGCACATATGTTTGGTGTCACTCATTATGAATACTAAATTTGTATTGGAAATCTTCTCTGCGTGAAAAAGTCTGCAAACAGAAATGAAGCACAGAACAAATGTTTAATGCTGGGGGGAAAGGAACTTGCAGGCAATTTTCTATAAGTACCTTTGACAACCAGGTAAACTCCAAAGGCTTAATGCAACTTTTGCACCATAAGCTACAAATAACCTGATTTTGTGCAAAGATCTCCCCACCTCAGTTGGGCAGTGAACAGGTATATAATATATATTATATATTCAGAACCTGTCTTCTGCTCAACAAAATCAAACCTTCTATTTCCAAGCAATATGGACTGTAAAACATGATGCCCATTGCTATTGAAGTATATATAAATGCAGCAAGGTAAACTCATCTTTGAGTGTCTTTACTAAGAGAGACACATTATGTGGAAATAAGGGAGAGAGCCTTTTCTGTGGTGACACCACAGCTGTGGAATATTCACCCCACAGTGAATAATACTGGCACCAATATTACAATCTTTTCAGTGCAAGGTTAAAACCTGTTTATTTGTTGAAGCATTTTGAGCATTTAAAGTGTTGTTCTGTTAACTGTTCTGTTGTTTCTGCTGTTTTAAAATGTGCTTTATTTGATTACCCGTGTGCATGTGGGAAGTTTTGGTATTTTATATTGGTAAGATTTGCTGGCTATTCCTTTTGTACACTGTCTTGTTATCCATAAGGATGAATGGTAGGTTAAAAAAAAATTAAGTAAATGCATCAATACACATCTATATTTATATCATCTGTATCTATATCTACTTCATAACTGATAGTTTCGCATGAATAACTCAGTTGCTTCTTTAATATCAGAACACTATTAAGAAAGCATCAGAGGCACTTGGCATAATTTCATAATTCTACGAAAATACCTACCTAGAACAGTTTATGCAATCTAAAATGCCATAAAATGATTTTTCATCATTGGCAAAGAAATACTGAGTTTGTACTGTAATGCAGCTCTGTTTTGATGGGATGGCACTGAAGTCTTCCTCCTCCATTTCCACTGTGAGAAAGAAAACATGTTCAGCTCTGTGAGAAGCTTGATTATAAAAGCAAAGGAATGTCTCTGACACCTGATTCGTCACTTACCCGCACTAAGAAAACGTGGGAAGGTGAGGCCCAGAAAGAGCTGCTGCAAGATAGACCTAGATACACAGGGGGGAAACAATGGAACAAGAGAGTAAGGAGCTGTGAGGAGGGATAGTGCCTAAATCAGGCAGGCTTTAGCTCTAGGAGTGGGGCAGAGAATTCACTGTGTGAACTGGAGCAGGAGATGGCAGAGCAACCCACAGAACATTCCTGGAATGGAAGAAGGGGAGGGATCGCCTAATCCTCTTTGAAGCATAGCTTTCCCTGTTTCACTGCATGGATTTGTTGAAATCTGCATTTCCCTTTTCTTCTTATTAAATGGTAACTGATCGCCTTTGTCTTTCCCCCTCTTTCCTACCAACTCTCTCCCTAAATTTCATTACAAAGAACATTTCAAGAAACCACTTGCAGATGAAAAGAACAATAACACCCCAAAGTCCAAACTGAGTCCAGACACCTCTGTGTCTGATATCATCACTGATAACCCGTTTTTTAAATATTCAGTCATGTTTGGGTTTCCTCTCTGGATTACCCTCCAATGCAGAAGTTCACTTTCATTGCAAAAAGAAGGGTTCTTAATTTATGTTGAGTTGCACACCTCGTAAATATCTTCAGGAACCTCTGGGAAAAGATTTTGTAGCCCTATTTTTCAGTGACATTATTTAATGCTCAGCTAAACTTGAACAAGAAGAATGTGGGGTGAAATCTCAGCTGGGCAAATTCATTCTGTATACATCGCTCGGTCAAGGCCCTCACATGTTCAAATGTATAATAAACCCTACCTGGAAAATTCAACTTACCAAGCGGCTGCAGAGGCCCACCACCCTAGATGTAACATGTCTGCTATCGTAGGCTAGAAAATAGAAGGCAATTGATATAAGGTTAGAATAATCTCTGAATGGGGGACAGTCACTGCTCTCCTGCTGTTCGTTGGACTACAACTTCAGTCATCCCTGACCCCTGGCCATGATGGCTGGGGCTGGTGGGAGGTTCAGTCCAATATGATTCCAAGGGCACCACATAGACTGGCCTGGTCTAAACACATGCAGGGATAATACTGACTGGGCAAAGGCAAGAGGTAAAAGTAAAGGACCCCTGGGCAGTTAAGTCCAGTCAAAGGGGTTGTGGCACTCATATCGCTTTCAGGCCAAGGGAGCCAGCATTTGTCCACAGACAGCTTTCTGGGTCATGTGGCCAGCAGGACTAAACTGCTTCTGGTGCAATGGAACACCATGACGGAAACCAGAGCGCACAGAAACCCGTTTATCTTCCTGCCGCCGCGGTACCTATTTATCTATTTGCACTGGTGTGCTTTCAAACTGCTAGATTGGCAGGAGCTGGGACAAAGCAACGGGACCTCACCCCGTCGTGGGGATTCGAACCACTGACCTTCTGATCAGCAAGCCCAAGAGGCTCAGTGGTTTAGACCACAGCGCCATCTGCATCCTGGCAAGAGGATACTAACCACATAGACAGAGCGGAGTCCGGCTCCTTGCTTTGCTTCTTCTTCTGGGTCACACACAGACTGATAGTCATAAGACTTGTTAAAGGCATATAAGGACATGTTGATGAGATTTCGCATGAGGCCAGGGTCAATCTCACCAAAGAATTTTCCAATCTAATGAAGGAAAAGAGATTGTTTAAAAAGAAAGAAAGACACTTCTCTTCAAACAGACTGGGAGACATAATAGTTCTGATATTTACACCCTGATAGGACTTAATGTGGCTTTCAGATTAAAAGAAGAATGGTTAAAAACACAGAAAAAACAATAATTTTAAAAATTAAATGTTATTTTTAATGTGTGTTTTTTTTAATTAACAAATAATGCACCCAGCAACATTTTGGGTGCAATATAGCTGACAATACTTGGAAGCTTTGGCTTGGGGCATCAAAACTGCCTGCAGAATGGCAATGAATTATTACAAATGCAAGGCTCTTCATCTAAGTAAAAAGAGCAATAAAAAAGGAGAAAGGACATATTAATTCAAAGTCTGAACCCAATAGTTAACTACTCTATAGGTATAGATTTAAAGAAGGCGAGATCTAGGGATGGAACATTACATTTTTTTTTACGTCAGACTAATCCACACAGTTGTTTTCTAATGTATGTCTCACTTCTGGATCTGAATTTGACTCAAGTTCCCCCCTCTCCTTCATTTTCATTAAAATACACGTTTTTAAAATGAACAACAAAAACTGTGTGCTTGCATATTATATACATTTCATGCACACATAAAGCTGTTTTTTTGTTTCCCTGACCTCCCTCCCTCTCCATCCCACACACCGGGCAGCAACTTCAAGTCCCCTCCTACTCCCAGTTCAGTCCTACTCACTGCACTTAGGACACACAAGGTTTGTTTTAGGCTCAGTCTTTCAGCTCAGTCAGAGAGCAGAGCAGGTGAGTTTTAAATTCAAAATTATATACTTATTGATGGTGTGTGCATAATAATGTTTTGAGTTTGTCTAGGAATCTGTATTCTATTTACATGTAAGCCACCTCTGGAGCACTTTTGAAAGGCAGGATATAAACTTTTTAAATAAATAAATTATTCTTATAGTTTAGAAGACATCTGAAGACAGCCCTGTTTAGGGAAGTTTTTAATGACTGATGTTTTAATGTATTTTTAAACTTTTGTTGGAAGCTGCCCAGAGTGGTTGGGGAAACCCAGCCAGATGGGCGGGGTATAAATTATTATTATTATTAGGGGGGACGCATTTGTGTAAGTTCATAGCAGAGGTTCATTTGATGCTCTTTTCAGTGATATGCATAAGGCAGGTGTGTATCAGCCACAACTAGAGACAAGTGAATCTGTCTGCTTTGGTTCCTCTCTGTTTCTCATTTTTCCAATGACTTCTCATTTCCACATCAGTCTTCCGGAAAACCCATCACTGAATTTCTCCTAAAAAGAGCATTTACATGCAACTTTGCCCAACATAGCACATTCATACAAAGCAATGTCCCCTAATGCAATGCATTTTAAAATCTTCATTAATGTATACATTTTAACCTAGTGTATAAATTTCTGTAAACGTGACTTGGCTGGAGAACTGCAATGCAAAATTCAGAGAAGTGCAAGTTTCAATGGACTGCTGTGTTTGGTTTCACCTAATGTTTCAAATAGTGAACATTAAGTTTGTACCCTGTTCTATTTCCATGTAACACACTGACATTCCCCTTCCAGATCTTTATGATCAAGGGTGGAGGAAAAAAGATTGGCTTGCACAGTCCTGTACTCTTGCCATGGATACAGATTCTGAATGAGAGAGTTGTCCTGGCCATTCTAATTTGGTTATTATGAAATCTGAAATCTTAAGTCAAATTCAAATCTTAAAGCTTGTAATTTGATTTGATAAAATAGACAGCACTTTGACTGTAAGACAACTTGATAGACAACTCGATCTGTATCACACTTACCTCTTGCATATCCCATTCCTGATTCGTCATCAAGAGAAATCCTCCATCATCAAGGATAACACAGTCAACATGCTGCAAGAAAGACAAGGAGGACAATGGGGGGGGGGAATTATTATTTGCTTTATAGTCACAATTCAGAACATACCGTACTTGTTGAGCAGAGCACCAGCCCCGTGCCAGCCTAAGGAGAATGAGTTTCACCACCTGGGTAAATGTGTATAGGACTGCGGTTGTAGTTACCTTTCTAGTTATAAAATAATAGTTAGCAGTTTTCCTAATGATCATATTACTCACTGAAGATAAACAAAAAGGGAGAAATCATTTGCTATTGCCCATCATTTCATGAAGAAAAGGCTACTGCCCCCCCCATCTACTCATAAACTGTAGTACTGGCACCAGTCACTCTCCTCTTGTAGCTGCTAAAGACAGAATTGAAACATATGCAGCTTTTAACTCTTATTTGTTTGATCTTTCTCTCAATACAGCACCAATTATTTCATTGCTGTTGTTTGCATTCATAAATAATGACAATGTTCTAATAATGTATTTTGATTCCAATTTTTGTTGTTGTATGATTGTTTTGATGGCAGGATCTTTATACTCAGTCGGATGCCGTGGAGTATAAAGAGAGGGGAATGAATATGAGTAGCTGGGATTGTTCATCTTAGTCTCAGTTTAGATGTGCACATATAAGCACATATAAGCACTCTGGATTGGTGCAAAGAAAACATGTCTCAACGGCAGCAAGATGATCATAGCATCAGAATTGTTGGAAGGGACCACAGGGGTCATCTAGTCCAGCCCCTTGCAATGCAGGAATCTTTCGCGCAACATGGGGCTTGAACCCACAACCCGGAGATTAAGAGTCTCGTGCTCAGAGCGTTTTCCAGCTGGAACTCCCCGGAACTCGGTTCCGACACCTCTCAGGTGGGCGCCATTGCCATTATAAGTGTACAAGGGGTTCAGTGTATATTCCAACACCTCTTTTTCTAGAAAAATAGCACTGCTCATGTTCTGCTGATTGAGGTACCCCAGGGAATGGATAATAGTATGATAATGCTTATCATTGACATAGCGTCTTTGTGCTTCAAAGCAAATATGCCATCCTTACAACAATCTTATAAGACAGGCCAGGATGCGGCCAGGAGTCCACCCTGTAGAGGCATCACCCACAAACATGGCTTCAGTATCTGCAAATGATTTATTCATGAACACATTCTTACCCGACTGTTCTTTTCACATCCACACAGTTCACTTTTGCACTGAAAAACAGACATATAATGCAACATATGAAACCTGTTCTTAAACCAAGAATGATGACATTCAATCTAGAGTTGTGCTCATGCTGCTTTTGTAGCCAGGTCAAATGTCAAGTATTTAGGCAGAATATTTACATTTGTCAAAATTCACCACTGTTGCTCAACAGCTTGCATTAACTGCCGTTGCAAGGCCACAGGACAATATTTCAAAACATTTCTAAGAGCCAAGAACTTGCACACTAATCCAACATAAAGTAAAATGCTCAAAGTCAGGCAAAAGTATTAGTTCTGCAACTCCTGAATAACCAGACTTCCAATGAAAGTTACATATGCTGAAAAAGGTACTTAGGAAGGTGGATTCTTGACAAATCTGGTAAGTAACTCGTCCTACTCCCAGATTTACTACTCTTGCCCACACATTCCTTTCTTCACCTTGAAGGGAATGTCCAAGGAGCTGGACACCCCACCCCTAGCAGCTGCTTATTCCTCCTTTATTCCTTCTTCTCCCACCCTAGATACATTTGAGGGTGCTTGGAAAGGAGGGAAAAGTGGGAGGACAAGCAGTGGTAGAATAAAGCAAGACTCTGTTTAGGCCATCTCTACTCAGCATGGTGATCAATCAAAGGCACTTGATGTTACTATTGGATATTGGTAACAATTATATCCACTGCATAACTTCTGCCCATTTATTTATGTATGAATGTTTGAATCAATATTTCCAATTGGATACTGAGCTGTAGCGGAGGAGCACACAATAAAACAATCCTAGATGTAAGTTGAAGTATTCACATTAATGCTCAAAAGAAAAGCTACAAGTTCCTCACCTGATTCTTTGTAGTGATTTTGGTGAAATTTTCCATCCAGTTGGTCACATTGATTTTTACTCCAACAACTAACAGGGAATACACAATATATAAGGGAAGTCAGTCAGTTAAGGAGGATATATGGTCAATGGTTTCAAATGCCACCAAAAGACCAAGAAAGACCAAGTGTTGCATCCCTCCATTCTTCTCCCAATAAAGGTCATCCATCAGGGCAACCAAGACCAATTTAGTCTCAATTTAATCTCAGGTCTGAACTCAAATTGAAATTGGAGAAGGTAATCAGTTTCATCCAAGAGTGCTTGCAACTGTCTTACCAATACTCTTTTGTTCATCTTCCCTCAAAAGGGAAAAATAGCTTTATTCAGAAATCTGTGGGACATTTAGCATGGTCAAAGAGACTCACAAGTAAGGTAAGTAATGAAGATTTGCTCTTTAAAACAAGAACTTCAGTTGCTGTTTACTATGTCCAATAACAATGGTCAAGAAATGTCAATATTATTCCTTCCCACCTGCAGGTTTCAGAAGTTTTCCATTGACAGTTATTTTCACAGCCTTGCTGACCATAATGCCATCTTCAGATACGCTTCCTGAGATAAGGAAGGAAGGAAGGAAGGAAGGAAGGAAGGAAGGAAGGAAGGAAGGAAGGAAGGAAACCCAAACATTTAATAGATGACTATGAAACAGTGTTGGTATGTCAGAGAGAAACCAAATAAATTGGGTTGTATCTGTTTGTAGATTAGGTTGTGCCTGTTTGCAATTCACCATGAATAGGTGGCTCAGTTGGTTAGAGCATGGTGCTGATAATGCCAAGGTCGTGCATTCCAATTCCTGTATGGGCCAGTTGGATATTTCTCCACTGCAGGGGGTTGGACTAAATGATCCTTTGAGTCCCTTCCAACCACACAATTCTATGATTCTATAAATGCCTCCCCAGGATTGTGCTATTGGATTAAAATCTTAACACCAGAGGAAGATCTAAGTCAGGGTCATGCTTCACTGACTCAACTGCAGCTTCCTACAAATCATTTGGCAACATTTCCTGACTTCTAGCTAAAACTTTTGAGAAACAGACATGCATAACTGCTATATGGTAATCTTCCTAGCCATTATGTATACTTTTCCAGATGTCTTCAACATTCCATACTTGTGTAATATGGATAGACCATACTGTATCTGGAGTTTAACAAGATACTTTTGGGTGCCCAGTGACTTACTGTTATAGAAGGGAGCTGTGAAGATGTAGTTTTCATTATCTAAGCTCCTTTTGTAGAAGCTCTCTTCATAGGTTTCAGGATTTTCTGTCCAATATTCTCCTGCACTGAACATGAGACATTAATGTCAGCTTTTTGTCTTAATTCTCACATGTTTTCTTATCCTGTGCGTGCCTAATCTGAAGGAAGCTCCACTGAATTCAATGGGGCTTACTCACAGGAAAGTGTGGGGAACATTTGGCCCTTCACATTCACCACCTGACCACTGACCCTGCTGGCCGGGGCTGATGGGAGTTAAAACAGCAGCGTTGGGAGGGTCTCAGGCTTCCCACCACTGGGCTCTAGGATTGAAATCTAAGGCTGCAAACCATTTATTTGGGAGTAAGGCCCATTGAAATTAACTAAATTTACTTCTGAGTAGACTGTAGGATTGTACTGTTTGTTAATGTTTCTGAAAACCTTAAAATGTGACTCATTGTAGTAATATAGCTCCCTACATATGTTCACATTACAGAAAATGGCTCACTCAAACAATACTAGACAGCCAGGATTCTACGTGGCGTAAGATCAAGAAGTCTCAGGTCCATGAGCTACGTATCCTATTTAATCTCCAGTCAAAATCCAAGCATCTACAGGAGACAATGAGCAATCTGGGAAATCCCATTATTAAGTCTGGGATCCATTCTGATTTCCAACTCTGAAATGCTGTGAAAACCTGAAACTGGTTACAGACATAAGCCGAGTGCTCAACTAATTCCACATGCCCAAAGGGAATTTGAGCTTATGTTTCTTGAATAGCAGCCTTTCAACACCAGCAACAAACCACTTTTGAAATCAAGGTACTTTTTTTAAAAAAAGTTAGTGATAAAGGATTTGTGTCTGCCTTTGTTTTCCTTTTCAGTTCCACAGGCTGTGTTCTGAGGAAGCTCACTGGATCTTGGCTATGCTATACAAGGAGGATTCAGCACAAACTTTCCTTGTTACATTTTGTCTTGTACAGTAACTGAATTTCAAAATATGAAAAACACGGTTTGTTCAAAATGTATCGACTGTAATTTATGAGAATTACAACTTTATAATATGCCAATCAAGGGCATATTATTTTCAATGTCTGGGTATGGGAATCAAACCTAGGGCATGGACATTGATTCCGAGTACCACCCTCTGTTTCCTCCCTAAGGATCAGAATATTATATTTGGGGTATTCAATATATTTGTTGTGAAGACTCTCACTTTAATATTCCATTACCAAGTGACAATTTCAATGGGGGCTAGCAAGAACTTCAGTTTCTATCCAACCCTGAGTTAGGCATGCTTAAAAAATTAGGTGACGTATGTGTTGTATATAATAATGTAATGTTATAATAATGTCATGTTAAGTATATATTGTTTTGTAATGCATTGATATTTATAATAAAATGATTTTTTTAAAAAGGCATGTTTAAGAAATTGATTTTGCCAGTGTCTCTGTTGTATTTCTGAAATATACTCAGAGTTGAGAGTGGATTTCATGCTCTTCATTCAGCTCATAGTGGTGAGGAGGAATGGAAGTTCTCCCAGAGTGTCTGCCTTATATACATTATTTACACAATGGGCCCCACGTGATTGGCTAACTCCGGGATTCTCCTGCAGGCCAATCAGGTTGCAGATTCCCTTCCACCTGGAGCTGGATTGGGTGGCTCCTGTGGACCAATCAGACTGCTGCATTCTGGATCCTATTGTTCTAGGACCAATCAGACTGCTGCCTTTTGGATCCTATTCAACTCAGTATATAACAATTTCTTAGAAAGAAACAGACCCTTACCTTTTGGGATACACTCTAGTGATCCCTCCATCTGTAGCTACAAATCGTGCTGTAATTCCCTCACTGTGGGAGGAAGAAAAGAGAGACAGAAATATTTGAGTTGAACTGAATTTGGAATGATTGGCAGCCCTTTGTACATAATATTCACAAGTTTTTCTAAGATACTCTAAAACACAAATGTGTGCATTTTCATATACTTAATGCCGTGTGTGTTCCTTGTGTGCTCTAATTATCCGAAATGATCCAGTATTATTTCAACACACCATTAAAACCCGCAGAAATAGCCATATTGTTTAGCAGGGGGAAGGAAAATAACACTCACGGGTCCTGCTTACTCCAGTAATTCTGAACAAGTTCACTTGTAAATCCTGCATCCAGCAAAGCTCTCATAACCATATCATTACCTATCAAAGGAAACAAGCCAAAGGTTAATTAAGATCACAGGAAGCTGCCAAGTCAGACCATTGGTCCATATAGTTCAGTACTGCTTACACTGACTTGAAATGGCTCTCTAAGATTTCAGCGAGGAAGGGTCATTTTCAGCTGCACTTGGAGATGTGGGGAGGATTGAAACAGAGACCTTTTGAAAGCACAGCCTGACTCTAGTGCTTAGTTATGATCCTTCCCGATACTATGACCACACCCCATAATAAAAATGAACTCAGATTACCAGAGTTATACATTTCAAATTTTAAATCTGTACGCTTCGGCATCGGTTGCTCCTGTTTCAATGACAAATTCTAAAGTCAAAAGGCCAGCTAAGTTTTAAAAAGTATTAGGTTTTGATATGCCCTTCATGTAAGAAGGTCAGAACAGTTATTATCTTCACATAACAACCCTATGAACTGGATGAAACTCTGCAATCTTGCATTCATAAACCCAGTAAACAGATCTGGTACTATATGTAATTATGGGAAACAGGGTGATCACATCAACATTTCTTCTTCGGAACCAATTGCTGCACTTATATTGTCATCTCCTGCAAGCAGTTTCATTTAATGAAAAAGTAAGGCTTACATGAGGGATTTTGGGGGGTGTATCGATCTATAAATTCGCTGAAATTCAGAAGAAATGCTGTGTTGTTGTCAGTTATTTTCACAGGCCCACAGTAATCTCTAGAAAAAGAAAACAGGTTTTTAAAATATTGCTTTTAATCCATGAAGTAAAGCAAGCAAGAAAATAAACAAACAAATACATAAATTTCTGGCTGAGCTGGTTTGGGTTTGGTTGTATCTGGCTAATTTACCTAGCATTTGGTAGCAACATTTCATTTAGTAGCATATCATGTAGAAATACTTGCCTACAGTCTGCAGTGTATCACTTTCACAACATAGAGAAATTCCATGGCAAAATTATGTTATGCATAAAATTAGGGAAAGTTAAATGCTATAAGCAAGGAAACACAAGATTAGAGTGTTTTCACTCTGAATGATCAGCCTTGACATAGGAATGGATGAATCCATCAACTACAGTTTCTCAGTTTCCAAACATAAGTAAAGTTTGTCATATTTCTGTATAGGTTTGTGATATATTTTTAAAAATTCATCTATGTTTATTTCTTTATTAACTTTCTATACCGCCCTGAGGATCTGAGGACTGTGGGGCGGTTTACAATACAAAACACAAAAATACACAACATTAAAACCCTCACAAAAGATCCTCAGCATTTTAAAGTACTCTTTTCTAATATGAACATTTAAGTATGAAATGTTACCACAGTTATACATTTCTGCAACCAATCTTGGGCAACATAATGCATTTGGGTAGGCTATTTTTGGTTATATAAATGGATGCAAATACAATCATGGGTGCATAGAAACAGGGTTTTGTGCCCACACTCAGCAAGAATTCTGACTCCCAATTGTTCAACAATAGCCACTACTCACAGCTTCCACCTGCACACTCAGCCTTCACTGGGGTGCTTTGACTGTGTGTTGATGTGTCTTTTTCAGAATATTTTTATACCTCTGCAAATTCTGGGAGCTCCCAAGCCACCAGATATTTTCCTGTGGAAAGGTGGTGAGGTTTTGGCTACAGAGGGACCAGCAGCCCTCAAGAGACCTGAGATGCCATGGGTGAGGTGCTCCATTCCATTCTCCCCCTGTGATCCATAGTCAGCATACAATGTCTGTTGAACATTAGGTTAAGAGGCTGTTGTTCTAACAACTGTGTAGAAGGTGGAATTTCAGCAGATGGAACTTGTAGTATAGTGCAGTGTTTCCCAACCTTGGGCCTCCAGCTGTTTTTGGACTACAACTCCCATCATCCCTAGCTAGCAAGACCAGTGGTCAGGGATGATGGGAATTGTAGTTCAAAAACATCTGGAGGCCCAAGGTTGGGAAACACTGGTATAGTGGTTAGAGTACTACACTAGGAGCAGGGAAACTGGAATTCTAATCTTGACTAAGCTATTAAGTTATCTCAGCTGAAGCTATTAAGCTGAGTAACCCTCGGTCAGTCACTATACTCTCAGCCTAATTGATCCCAGGATTGTTGTTAGGATAAAATGGGGTGAGAGGAGGGGGCTATGAACAAAATACACCACCCTGAGTCCCTTGGGGGAAAGGTGGGATATAAATGTAATAAACAATCAGGAGAATGAGTGGTTCTTTCTACCATTTTATATCTACATATCTTTTTCTCCACGCGCCTTTTCCAACAACTCCATTCCCTTACCCCTCCCACCTGCTAGTCAGTTTCCCCCCTCTCAAAAGTCTCTTGCTTTATGTGGACACTCAGTCCTCATTGGGCTTTTCAGGGGAACCCCACATTTCCTTTGCTTTCCCCCCGAATATTGTTTGTATTTCTGCAAACTTTGGGGTTACTGTGCGTCTGCTAATGCCTCCCTCTTGAAGGTCGGTGGTGTCGTTTTGGCTATGTAAGTGTGAACATTAGAAGACTTCAGACTATATGCTATTGGTATATAGATGATCTCATCTTAAACAAAGTGGGCTGAATCTTCACTAAATTAGTTAGGACAAAAGTCTAACAGAAATCAACAGAACAAGTTAGGCATGATTTAGTTCTTTTTGAAATCAATGGGACTGAAGTTCAACTAACTTGGTCTAGATCCAATTAATTTTATTATATATATATATATATATATATATATATATATATATATATATATATATATATATATATTTGTTGTTGTTGTTTGTTGTTGTAGTAGTAGTAGTATTTTTGTTGGAAACCACCCAGAGTGGTTGGGGCAATCCAGTCAGATGGGTTGGGTATAAGAAATAAATTATTATAATAATATTATTATTATCGTCATTTGTTAGTCGGGACTTGTTATGTATCATTTGGGTATACAGAACAGGAAAATGACCAACCTTGGTGCTAAAAAGGTGTAGCCGAATTCATCAAAGCGATCTAGCTTCAGAGTTTCCGTAACTATAAAGATGAAAATGCAGTGTCAGAATCTTTTATAAGCAAAACTAAGTATGTAAATACAGTGGATTTCAACATTTTTAAAGCACTCGGTTCCTAGGACCCATTCAGACAATGTCTCCAGCTTAACAAGCTAAAGTTATTAAGCTGGGGAAGAGCACTGTGACCACATATTCCTGTTCTGCCTCACCCTGTGTTTCTCCTTGCATGTCCAAAATGTGAAATTGTGGTTTAATTCGGGTGTGCAGATCTGGAAAACTGGTTAAAAGTAAGCACTATGGAAGCAGCAAAGCCAATCAATATTACCCCACCACCCACATTTTCACATTAAAAGAGAGATTCATGTATTTATCATGAAATAGCAGCAACACGGCCTGAAATACTGCAACAAGTGGTGCAAAGTAAATATGGCATAGTGCTGACCTGCTAAGCATGACCATATGGCAATTAAAGCTGAAGTCATGGGGATGTCATTATGCAAACCAAAAGGGCTTGTAAAATGTGCCACAGGTAAAATATTTTACTTAGCATAAATTCATTTCAGAGTTCTTGAAAACACAAATTTCGGGTGAGGTGTTAATCTGAGTTTCTTAATAAACTGAGAGGTGACAGGGCCAAAGAAGAAAGGAAGAAAGAGAAACAATTCAAAAGCATGTGAGGAAAAAATACATCATTTTCCCTTCTCTATTTTTAGAATACCAAATTGTCATGGGAGAAGCCCCAAGATGAAGGACACAAAGGAGAACATCCAGGAGGAATGAAAATAGAAGCAGACAACATGTATAAGCAACAGTAAGTAGATGGAAATTGAGCAACAGGAATATACTTGCCATTTTGGACTGTTATAATCCATCAGAAAGAGGCAAGGAAACATAAAAAACAAGGTAAAGCAAAAGGGGTCACAAACCAATATTTTATTCAACCAGTCCCTTGAATAAAAATATTGCGGCATGAAACGAGATCAACGGTTCATTTTCTCTACAGCTGTACACTGGAGAAAAGGCAAACATCTCTGAAGACTTGAACACATGTCTTTTATCAACATATATCCATCACATAACTACAAAACAGCTTGAAATCTAGTTTTGAGCTGGCAACAACAAAGGGTCAATCATACATTATGTAGAGCAGCTATAGGGGGCATTTCCCTGCTCCCTGGAGCAGCTTTCCTATGTGACTAGCATAAGCTTGGAGAACGAGCACAATACTACAAGGGACGTACAAAAGATGTCAATGCAGCAAGACGGAAGACTGCTAAGAGAAGGTTAGATAGACAAGTCCCAAAGCAGACCTCTACAATGTGTGACTTGCCAAGCCAAACACTTCCATCACTCACGTTCTACAAGCTGAAGTAGGTTCAACCTGCCTGAGTGAGACCACCAGGTCACAAATTGTATAGGCTTGCCTCACCTGTGTTCTGGAAATAGGGAAAGACTTCCTTATTTTATCTAAGCTTTTGTCCAATGGTTTTATGAAGTTCTAACATGTTTGCTTTTAAATCCTTTCTATGTACTTTTCTTATTTTGAACTGCCCTGAGCTCCCTTTGGGAAGAAAGGATGAGCTATAAGCTTGAGACAAACAAACATAGCTAGAATAGGATTCTCAATCAAGTAGAAATTTGTAGGGAAGCAGGAACAGTAAGAAGGCAAGCATTAGGCTGCTTAGCCTTCCTGTGAATAAGTGACAGAAGACTATGAAGACAGTTGAGGGAACTGCAGTAAGTCCAAAGTACGCCTAATAGGCTACAAACTGAGACCAAACAGTGGGAATGTAGCACACAATGGAGTGCATAGAGTTACTGCAGCATCTTGGAAGCAGTAGTTTCTGGTGCCCATTGGGACTGGTAGAGAAAAAAGGCAGGGAGACCAACAGTGGGTCAAATCCAAGCCCACGGCAGGCAGAGCCAACTAATTCTAGTTCCTTCCTCATCTTCCTCCTTGCTAAGTTCCACAAGGGTCAACACTGAGACTATGAAGCAGGCAGCTGACAAAGAGAGCCGCCCCCTGGGCTGGATGTAAAGCAAGCAAATGGGTGCTGCCCCAGGACAGGTGAGGCTGGTGGGGCAGAGAGTGATGCATTAACTAAAGTCGACTAGCATCCACATAGACCGAGACCTAAATGAACACCTGTTCCCACATTAAGGTTTCTGTACACCTTGTCATCTTTGGAGATTCAGGTTTTGGGTGCTCTCACTGGGTGACAAGTGAAGAAAGAGCTTTCTGGGTAGTGGTGCCCTTCTTATAGTACTTACTCTCAGGTAGACTTGCCTACTTTTTGGCCCGAGATCAATGATACAAAGGAGAACATTCAGGAGGAATGGAAATAGAAGCAGACAATATGAGCAACAGTAAACAGAGGGGAAATTGAGCAACAAGAATATACTTGCCCTTTGGGACTGTGATAATCCATCAGAAGGAGAAGGCAGGGAAACAGAAAAAACAGGGTAAAGCAAAAGGGGTCACAAACCAATATTTTATTCAACCAGCCCCTTGAATAAAAATATTGTGGCGTAAAGAGAGATCAAAGGTTCATTTTCTCTACAGCTGTACTCTGGAGAAAAGACAAACATCTCTGAAGACTTCAACCCATGTCTTGTTAACACTTTCTTTCATGTACCTTCTATATAATGCAGCTATTTCAAGGATCTGTGTAATGGAAATATTGACTCAGGGGGCTCCTAAGAAATTCAGCCCAGAATCATTGATCTTGCACTCAAGAATTTTACAGGCTGCTTCCAAGTTCAGGAAGTCCAGAAATAAATTATGCAATATGCTGGGCCACCAAAATAAAAAATAAAAAATCCATCACATATGTATAAAACAGTTCTGACAGCAACACAGTTAATTCATACATAATATGGAACAGCTATCTGGTGTATTTTGCTGCTCCCTGGAGCATTTTCCTCCCAATATGAATAGGAATGCACACAGTACTTACTACAAGGGACATACAAAAGATTGCAATGTAGGAAGTTATCAGCAAGACAGATGACTGCAAAGTAAAAGTCAGACCCAAAGACCTAAAGTCGGCCTGCCAAGCGAAACACAGTCATCCCTCACATTCTACAGCCCTCAGGAGGTTAAAACTACCTGTTTTTCCTCCCAGCACCAGACCACAATAATTACAAATTTTCTAGGCTTGCCTGCAAGTATGGGCCAAAATTTGACATATAGAATTCCTTTCCCAACAGAGATCAGGCAGATCTCTGTAGTGTTGGGCTGCTATCAGTACAGAGTCAAATGTAATAGCTGAAGATATAGTTATGATTTCCCCTCTCATTCCTCAAGGCAAACACAAATATGATTTATTCAGTCCAGGCTGAATAAATTATAGTTTGGTGTCCCTTAAAGTATTTTTTTTTCCTTTCCATTTTTGTATTCTTATGCTGGTACATTCTTTCCTTTTCTCATTTTTTGCTTCTCACTTTAAAGACAACTTGAACAAAATCCAAAAAGGGCATAATCCAAGTTACGTCCGCTCATATCACACACCACATGAAGCATTCAGAACAATTAAACTACAACACAAACCTAAGCAAGTTGAACTACTACATCATGTGTTGCATAGAATCTTCGCTAAATACCAGAATACACAACTCCTACCTTGCAGGTGGGCTATTCAAAGCATAAGCTGTTGCTTCCTTAAAAAGACAGCAATAGAGGATACCCAGAGCACTATTTCTCTAGGTAACGTAAGCAAGGAGATGAGGGGGGAAAGTTTTACCAGTGCAACTAGAGTAACAGAACATATTCTACTTGTGTACAGTACTTTTTGTACCTTGCAAGCTCAAACAATGACTTGGACTCATGGCTCTAGAGTAAGGGAGTACATCATGGTAACATTACCGAATTTCACAAGATTCTGACTTTTTAAATACAGTGGTACCTAGGGTTAAGTACTTAATTCGTTCCGGAGGTCCGTTCTTAACCTGAAACTGTTCTTAACCTGAAGCACCACTTTAGCTAATGGGGCCTCCTGCTGCCGCCGCACCGCCAGAGCACGATTTCTGTTCTTATCTTGAAGCAAAGTTCTTAACCTGAAGCACTATTTCTGGGTTAGCGGAGTGTGTAACCTGAAGTGCATGTAACCTGAAGTGTGTGCAACCCAAGGTACCACTGTACTGCTTTTAAAAAGGTGAGAAAACAATGCTGCAGAATGGTAAGGCCAAACAAACCATAGTTTATGAAGCCAGGAAGGAGTTATTACCACCTGCTCCCTCTTTGCTCGTCTCTCATGTCCAGAATGTGAAAGTGTGGTTTAATCTTGCGCATAATGAAAAACTGGTTTAAAGTAAGCACGATGAAAGCACCAAATCTGGTGTGTGATGAGTCTCCAAAGAGGGGAGAGCCTAGTTGGGGATGCACGCTGATGCTCGTGCTCGACCTAATCAATCTCAGTTGAGATATAGTTACACCCCAAATATGTAATGGGATGCATGAAGATAAACACTGGCGAACGGTTACAAAACATTAAAGTATTAGGGCAACCTTTGCAGACATCAGATGGTTAGGATCTAGACGTCAATAATGTTTCCCCTGGCTAATCAAAATTACCCCACTACCTGCCTTTTCACTTATCATAAAACAGCAACATAGAATTATAGAATCTTAGAGTTGGAAGGGACTCCAAGGGTCATCTAGTCTAACCCCCTGCAATGCAGGAATCTCAGCTAAAGCATCCATGACAGATGGGTGCCCAACCTCTGCTTAGAAACCTCCAAGGAAGGAGAGTTCACTGCCTCGCGTGGGAGTCTGTTCCACTACTGAACAGCTCTTACTGTCCATTTCCAAATGCAGAAATAGAACACTGTAATCACTGATGCAAGTTAAAGCTGGCACATTATTCGCTTGCTTTGCCTGACAACATGGTAGCTGAAGTTCAAGAAGTTAGAATGCCAAGATGAAAACAAGATGTAAATTGTACCAAGGTTAAGATATTTTACTTAGCATAAATTGACGTCAGGGTTTTGAAAGCATAGGTATTTTTGCAGGGGGCAGGTGTCCTGATTTTCTCTATGAACCGGGAGGTGACAAATAGACAAGTCAAATAAACAAGGATGAAAGAGCAAGATAAATAGAAAAGCATATTGTGGAAAATACATCATTTTTCCTTCTCTGTCTTTCTAATACTCAGCTGGCATGGGAGAAGCTCCAAGATTTAGGATACAAAGGAGAACATTCAAGAGGAATGGAAATAGAAGCAGACAATATGAGCAACAGTAAACAGAGGGGAAATTGAGCAACAAGAATATACTTGCCCTTTGGGACTGTGATAATCCATCAGAAGGAGAAGGCAGGGAAACAGAAAAAACAGGGTAAAGCAAAAGGGGTCACAAACCAATATTTTATTCAACCAGCCCCTTGAATAAAAATATTGTGGCGTAAAGAGAGATCAAAGGTTCATTTTCTCTACAGCTGTACTCTGGAGAAAAGACAAACATCTCTGAAGACTTCAACCCATGTCTTTTTTCAACACTTTCTTTCATGCACCTTCTATATAATGCAGCTATTTCAAGGATCTGTGTAATGGAAATATTGACTCGGGGGGCTCCTAAGAAATTTCGCCCAGAATTATTGATCTTGCACTCAAGATTTTACAGACTGCTCCCAAGTTCAGAAGTGAATCATGCAATATGATGTCTCGCAAAAAGCATATAGTTATCACATATCTATGACGCAGCTTTAAAAGTAGCTTTGAGCTGGCAGCAACACAGGGTTTATTCTTACATAATATGGAGCAGCTACCTGGGGCATATTGCTGCTGTTTTCCTATGAGAATAGGAATGCAGAAATACTTACTACATGGGACATTCAAAAGACTACAATGGAGGGAGATAGATGACTGCTAATTCAAAGTCATACCCAAAGTCCTAAAGTAGGTGAGGACAATGTGTGACCTGCCAAGCCAAACACAATCATCAGTCATGTACTACAACTTTAAGGAAGCTAAAACAGCCTGGTTTTCTCGCCTGCATGAGACACAAGGTCACATATTGTGTAGGCTTGTCCTAAGTGCATCTTATTTCATCCAAGCTTTGGGCTGATAGTTTTATGATAGTTTTTACATAACTGGTTTTAACTGTTGCCTGCAATGTGTTATAGCATTGCTTTAAATTGTTTCAATGTGATTTTATTATTGTGAGTTGCACTGGGTTCTCTTTGGGTAGAATGAGCACATTATAAATTTGAAACAAGCTAGCATAGCAGCTAAAGTAGGATTCCCAGGTTAGGGGAAATTTGCAGGGCAGTTCTAAGCAGGAGGGGCTGCCTAGGCCATGGGCAGGCAAACTAAGGCCCAGGGGCCGGATCTGGCCCAATCGTCTTCTAAATTCGGCTCGTGAACGGTCTGGGAATCAACGTGTTTTTACATGAGTAGAATGTGTGCTTTTATTTAAAATGCATCTCTGGGTTATTTGTGGGGCATAGGAATTCATTCATTATTTCCCCCCCAAAAAAATATAGTCCGCCGCTCCCCCCAAAGTCTGAGGGACAGTGGACCAGCCCCCTGATGAAAAAGTTTGCTGACCCCTGGCCTAGGCCACCCCCAATAAATGACAGAAGACTTATACATAGGGCTCCCTTTGAAGAATCCTAGGGAAACTGCAGTAAGTTCAAAATACACCTGATAGGCTTTGTCCTGAGCCTAAACTCTGGGAATGCAGCACATGTCAGAGTTGAGAGAACTTCACTGGCACTTTGATAGCAGCAGTGGCTACAAGAAGCAACACTTAGCCCAAGGAGGAGGCAGCTGGCAGGCAGTGCTGACCCCTAACTGGGAAGCAGGCATGTGGGGGCTGGCTTAGGACAGAGAAAGGCTGGTCAGGCAGCACCCCATTCACTCTTATGGACCAGCCTCCACGGCTTGAAAGCCATACACAGCTTAGGACCTGATGGAACCATTGGAGACTACTAGAAAAGAATCCACGTTAGACGCAATCCAGATTATATCCACTCATATCACAAACATTCAGAACAATTCAGCTACAATCCAAAACTTAGGAAACCTGATTTAACCTCGATCCAGAGATTGATCTAAATGACAATGAGTTCCAGCTAAGACACACCATGCACACAATCTAGGCTAGATTTCAAACGGCACAACTCATACCTTGGAGATGGACTATTCAATACATTAGCTATTAGACCCCTAAAAAGACAGCAACAGAGGATATCCAAAGCATTGCTTCTCTAGGAAACATAAGCAAGGAGATGAGAGAGAAAGGTTGGCCAGTGCAATTTGAGTAACAGAACATATTCTACTAGTGTAGAATACTTTTTGTACCTTGCACGCTCACACAATGACTTGGGATCATTGCTGCAGAGCTGGGGGCACAGAATTCATGGCAGTACTGCTGAACTTCACAAGAGCTTCATGGCTTTAAAAATGTTGCATTAGAAAAAGGACAAGAGAACAATTCTACAGACTACACAGCAATACTCAGATTCTGGAGAAAGGTCATGGCTACTTACATTTTGCCTGAGTTAGTGCTTCCTTAATGTTGGCTTTTATGTAGTAAAAGCTGTAGGATGGTAACACCAAGGCCAAACTATATAATAAATAAATCAACATTAAATGGTGAGAATAAAGCCACATTTCAATACCACAGAGCCTTATCAGCCTAGCATTTTCCCTAGCTTTGATGTGTAAGAAAATCATGGAACATGTGATTCATGGCATACATTTGCTTGGCTAACTACTTCACTAAATCCTCTTACTGCTTTCTGCTGCATCTGAACTCCACTCCTCCAAATTAAACGTGTGGTACCGAGAATGAGATCCTTGTCAACCCCATATTGACATTTACAGAACAGTCACCATTTTTCATGGCTTTGTTTAACAGAAAATTAGTATCGCAGGATAAATTAAAGGTTGCCCACAACTTGAAAAACTAGGATGAGTTGAAGGGGGAAGGCAGGTAAGGTCTGTTTATTGAGACAGTGATTGCCATTTACTTCTGAGTATTCATGCATTGCAGTAACTGAGCATTAAGTTGTTTTGACAGGAGAGTTGAAAGGCTCAATCCACATGGGGCTTTCTACAACTCAATTTGTTTAAAAATAAACTAGGTGAGTCACATTTGTACCTTACACACTGAAGGAACTGTTGCTCCCTGAGTGAATACGTTTGGCTTCTTAATGTGAGGTGCAGTTTTGTTATTTGTACCAGATTGGGAAGTGCTTCAGGAGCCAAATACAAATGGGATAGATCTGTTTGCATGTCTATAGCATTTTAATAAGGTCAGCGGTTCAAATCCCCACGACGGGGTGAGCACCCGTTGTTCGGTCCCTGCTCCTGCCAACCTAGCAGTTTGAAAGCATGTCAAAGTGCAAGTAGATAAATAGGTACTGCTCCGGCAGGAAGGTGAACGGCGTTTCCGTGTGCTGCTCTGGTTTCGCCAGAAGCGGCTTAGTCCTGCTGGCCACATGACCCGGAAGCTGTACGCCAGCTCCCTCAGCCAATAAAGTGAGATGAGCGCCGCAACCCCAGAGTCGTTCATGACTGGACTTAACTGTCAGAGGTCCTTTACCTTTTTTTAAAAACTACACTACAGTCAGTTAACATATTAGTGCTGCTCTACAACCGTCTTTTGCAAACTGGTTCCCTTCAGGTGGTTTGCAATGCAACTCCCATCAGCCCCAGCCAGTGTGGCCAATGCTGAGGGATGATGGGAATTGTAGTCCAAAACATCTGGAGGGCAACAGAATGAGAAAGACTTCTCTAAAATGTCCCAAGAGCTGCGCATGGCCTATAGGATTTTTGCTTTGTTCTGCAGAGTTGCAAGGTCCAATCCAGATTCACCACTAGCCTGACTTCTATTTAAATATACATTTTGGCTAACTACTACTACTAATGTTAGTAATAATAATAGTTGTTGTTATCAGCCATTGAAGACACTATTTCTAAGCAGGAGACCTTGTAGACTATGAATTTTAATACCACCTATGGAAAAACAAACTTCTTTAAAAGAAAAATTCTACTACTGTAGCCCTTAGCTGTCATTAACATGGAGCAGGACTGCTTATTATGTAATATTTCCAGCAGATGCCTGTGGAGGAACATTGAAAGGAAACTGTAGGATACTCAGCTACAGACATGATAGTCAATTGCCATTTGAACTGTACACAGCAGAATTACTCATTATTTGGTGACAGCTTTCCACCAATTCCTCTCAAGGGAAATCAGAAAAGGCTTCTCTGTTATTAGCAGTTACTGCTGAACAGAACCCACTAATTAACATCTATAATTTTATGTAGAAATATGTCTACAGAAATGTGGTCTCCAGGGAGACTTAACTGCTGTTTTTCTAGGAGACCAAAAAGACATTAAAAAAAAAATCAGCCCAGAGAGAAATCAAACAAGACTTTGAAGATTAAGTCTGTCAAACAGATAACCAGTGAGGTAGAACAATAAGACAGGAAATCCCCTAATTACAATTTTGGGCAAGTAAACACGAAACTATGGTTGCTAATGATAGATAACATCAAATGTTGTCACTCATTTTTGAAAGATACAAAATCTAATAATTTTCACTACTTCAGTTTAAGTTATTGTCAAATAATATAAATCACCAGAAGGCAGATAGGAAGGAAATTATTTCAGACACAGAATCTGCTCCAAGGGTTGCTAGGCTTCCAGAATAGTATAGTGACTCAAGTTGCACTTACAACCCCCCTGCACAACAACAACAACAGCCTATCTGGGCTTGGGGTTAGTTGCCAGATTCATGTGTGCAAAATCCAGAATTGCATTTGCAAGCACGTTATGAATGAAGATCTTTTATTTAGTATAGATGCTTGACCTGTAGAGTCTATAGACATGCACTAAAGAGCCACACTCAGCCCTTTAGAGATGGCAGAATGTATAGGAGCTCTCCCTGGCTTGCAGGATGGGCTATGGTGGTAGAGCAGCCTGGTAGCGGCAGCCAGTGCGACTGAATTTGGTAACACGTTCCGTTCCCTGTACAGTAAAAGGTAAAGGTAAAGGTCCAGTTGCGGACGACTCTGGGGTTGCGGCACTCGTCTCGCTTTACTGGCCGAGGGAGCTGGCATAAAGCTTCCGGGTCATGTGGCCAGCATGACTAAGCCGCTTCTGGCAAACCAGAAGTTTACCTTCCCACCGTTTACCTTCCCACCGGAGCGGTACCTATTTATCTGCTTGCACTTTGACGTGCTTTCAAACTGCTAGGTTGGCAGGAGCAGGGACTGAGCAATGGGAACTCACCCCGTCGCGGGGATTCGAACCACTGACCTTCTGATCGGCAAGCCCTAGGCTCTGTGGTTTAACCCACAGCACTAGAAAGCAAATACAGGCTCAGTCCACCTTGACTTTCAGTATCAGCCACAGCAAAAAAAAAAAAAAAAAGCTTCTGCTCTTGACTCTGCTACCACTAGAGTACGCCAAGCTCCACCCAATGGACTAGTATTAGGTATATTTTTTCAATCAAAAGCCAGCAACCCCACCAGTTGGAGCAGATAGTGATGGCTGTTTTTTGAAATCTCAAATATTTCCTCTTTACTGATAAACAGTATAGGATTATTGGTCTCTTTCCCATGCACCAGTCATTCAAAGCATATTATTATTATTATTATTATTATTATTATTATTAAGATTACATTAGAAGAACTTAATGGGGAAGGGGGAAGGTCTAACCTTTGTAAGGGGGAAGAGTCCCTGTGGAAATTAGGTTGTATTTTTGTTTCTGAGTTTTATTATAAATCTTCAATTGTATTGTTGTTTTCATTTCAGCTCATTAATGCCTTTTTCCTCCCTCTATATAACCATTTTGTGCACATGCGTTAAAAAAACACCACTGGGAAAAAGGCAGTTTTGGGGTAATCATACATGACTGCAACAAGGTTCTTTTGGTGGGATGTTTACCAGTGTGTAGGAGCTCTTGCGCTCATCAATTAAACACCAGAGAGAGAGAAATGAAGATGAACTGAAGGAACTGAAAGCTGAAGCCAACTGAGCATGCTCCATTTCCAAAATTAATTTTAGAAACTGTCTTAGTTGAACTGGGATTTTGAAGGAGAAGAACGCAGGCCAGAGCAAAGCCATGTGGAAATAAGGGAAGATAAAAAGGGAGCTCCGCCTTTGCTAAGTCAGGAACAACCACAAAACGTAGACAGCTAGAGAATGTCTCATTCCACAACCTGGGTTCAAGTCCCTCTATGATTCTGGTGATAATCTGCCTAACCTCTGATGACAAAACAGGCAGGAGAATGTGGCCATTTAGATACTGCATCCTAGGTTGAAAAACGCCATAAAGACATCACTGAAGCATCACCAAAAGGGCGGAACAGGGGCAGGGCAGGGGGGGTGACAGGATGTTTGTGGATTTTTCATTGGCTTTCAATTATACACAATTTCACTGACATGTGCGGTGCCTCAGAATGTAACCCCCACATAAACGGATGGCTGCCTGTATAACAAAATTTGCCAGGTTAAGGATATAAGGATATTTTTGCTTTTCAACAGAACCAGAAATGTTATTACCTGTAATCAGTACCATTTACAGCTGTCCATGTGTATGTTCTGTTTCCTCTGTCAATGTAGCGCTGCAAAATATTGAGGAAGACAATCATTTTCTCCATGATCTCAGGAAAGCTACAAAAATAGTTTTTTAAAAAAAACCCTACAAGATTCAAGAACAAATCCTCATTGCATATCTAACAATTAAGGCAAGCGTCAAACTGGGTGCCATGTAAATTCAGCCTAATGTTGTCCAAAATTATTTTCTTTTTTTTATTCCTTTCTGGCAATTTAGATTTCCCCGACATGTTAAAACAAAATGACGACAGTAACATAACCTTAAAATTGTTATCATATAAAACCTTAAGACTGTGCAGCTGATAGATAAGAAACATGCCTAGCAATATGAGAAACTCTCACATTATTTATGTGTGAAACTCTGTGCCTGAGATGCTCCCACAGAGAAAAGGAGTGCTGTGCTAACTGCTGCTCCACCACATGCATCAGCTGTTAGGCAGGGAGGCTGAGCAATGTGAAAAAAGCCCAGATCTCTAAAAGAAATGGGAGTGGGCCGGGGGTTTGAGAATGGGATTGATGCAATATATTCAGAACAAAAGGCTAAACTGATAGTTAACAATGTGGTTACAGAAGAGTTTAAAATTGAAAAAGGAACACGACAAGGCTGTCCGATTTCCCCGTTACTATTTATCTCGGTCCTGGAGGTGCTCTTGAACACGATTAGAGGGGACAGGTTGGTGGAAGGGATACAGGTCGGAGCGAAACAATACAAACTTAAAGCGTTTGCAGATGACTTAGTTCTGACATTACAGGAGCCAGAATCTAGTACGAAAAGAGTACTACAACTAATCCAGGATTTTGGTCGGGTGGCGGGATTTAAACTAAATAAGCAAAAAACCAAGGTGTTGGGAAAAAACTTGACAGATATTGAGTCGGAACGGTTTCAGAGAGAGACAGAGTTAACTGTGGTTAAGAAAGTTAAGTACCTAGGGGTAAACATAACAGCAAAGAATTTGAGTCTGTTTAAAGATAATTATGAAAAATGTTGGTCTGAAATTAAGAGAGACTTGGATAGCTGGTCAAAACTGAAACTTTCATTGTTAGGTCGAATAGCTGCTATTAAGATGAATGTATTGCCAAAAATGTTATTTTTGTTTCAGACATTGCAGATTGTAGATAAAACGGAGTGCTTCCGGAAGTGGCAGAAAGATATCTCCAAATTTGTCTGGCAGGGCAAAAAGCCCAGAATTAAGTTTAAGATATTAACGGACGCAAAAGAAAGAGGGGGCTTTGCCCTGCCAGACTTAAAGTTGTACTATGAAGCCGCAGCTTTCTGCTGGCTAAAAGACTGGCTACTTCTGGAGGACACGGATGTGCTGGATTTGGAAGGTTTTAACAATGCATTTGGATGGCATGCATATTTATGGTATGACAAGGTTAAGATCAACAAGGTCTTTAAGAACCATATTGTCAGAAAAGCAATATTTAATGTCTGGACAAGATACAAAGACTTATTAGAAAACAAAACACCGAGGTGGCTGTCACCTTTGGAGGCCAAGGCCCGAAAAAGACCCAATATGGAGGCCAATTGGCCAAAATATTGGGAAATACTAGAAAGGGATGGAGACAATTGGAAACTGCAGAGTTTAGAGAAAATGAAAGATAAAGTGCGAGACTGGTTACACTATGCTCAGATTAAGGAAGTGTTTAAGATTGATAAAAAGTTAGGATTCCAGGTGGAGAAATCGAAACTGGAGACAGAACTGCTAGAACCTAAGACCAAGGTACTTTCAAAAATGTATAACTTGCTGCTGAAATGGAACACACAAGACGAATTGGTTAAATCGGCTATGATAAAGTGGGCCCAGGATATTGGGCACAACATTATGTTTGAGGACTGGGAAAGGTTATGGACTACCGGGCTGAACTTCACAGCATGTAATGCTCTGAAGGAAAATGTAATGAAAATGATATATAGATGGTACATGACCCCAGTGAAATTGGCTAAAATACACCATTCGTCTGATAACAAATGTTGGAAATGTAAGGAAAATGAAGGAACATTCTTTCACCTCTGGTGGACCTGCCCTAAAGTGAAGGCCTTTTGGGAAATGATATATAATGAGTTAAAAAAGGTATTTAAGTATACCTTCACCAAGAAACCAGAGGCCTTCCTTCTGGGCATGGTCGGCCAGAACGTGTTAAAGAAGGATAGAACATTTTTTATGTACGCTACAACGGCGGCAAGGATACTTATTGCTAAGAGTTGGAAAACCCAAGATCTACCAACACTGGAAGAATGGCAGATGCAGCTGATGGACTATATGCAACTGGCCGAGATGACTGGCAGAATCCGCGACCTGGGAGAGGAGAGGGTTGAAGAAGACTGGAAGAAATTTAAGATTTATTTACAAAAGTATTGTAATTTGGTTGAATCCTAACAAGGAAGCCAGAGCAGAAATAACTGTCTACCATTAAATTATAATTTTTTATTTGAGTTTAACCTAAACATTGCACTTAAGAGTATAAACAAGATGATAATTTGCTTGGAAAAATTCGTTTTTAATGATGAGAGTGGAAGCGGGAGACGTGAGGGAGTCCGCAATAGAATGAAAAGATGTTATGAAACCTATTTTGTTTGTTAAATATGTATCTGTAAAAAATCTTAATAAAAATTTTTATAAAAAAAAAAGAAAAAAGCCCAGATCTCTTCCTCTGTCCTCAATGACATCCTCTTCGGGCGCTGGGGAGGGTCTCCTTGTGAGCCACAAGGTCCAGCTCTCTCACACCATTTCCTGGTCTGATTCTATTTATTTATTTTGCAGCACCATTTGTAAATAATAATAATAATAATGATGATGATGATGATGATGATGATAATAATAATTTATTTCTACCCCGCCCATCTGGCTAGGTTTCCCCAGCCATTCTGGGTGGCTATATAGAATTGTGCATGAGTAAAATGACCAATTTGAAAGCTGCTACTGGCAACCAGGCCTATGGATTTCCTCACTCCAGGCTATGGTAATGGAAAACATAGCCTCACTGAACAGGACAGCCAGCATGCATCGATAGAAGCACAAATATAAATGTGTTACTGGAGGGCAAGATTAATCTGAAGTTTTCAATTCACATAATTACAGAATGAATGAAGGAGAGGCCACATGATGGAAAATTTTAGAAGGTCCCTGGGCAGGCTGTAGAGATTTAATCAGAGTTAATACATCCCAAAGGAGCAGGTTTATTCAGTTTTCATCATTTAAAGTGTAACTCCTTGCCAGCTGTAGCATATTACAATGTTATACTGAGAGACACAGATTTATAGGAATGCCTGTGATAAAAACTGTACAGCTGCTGCACTGCAGAGTTACTAATAATGTTCAAATGTGCCGCAACAGGTGTCTTGTTTCTATCTACATACAATTTAAACATAAACATTAACAAGATTTTGATTTTTAGGAGTTTTGGAGAGAGCAGAAAAAAACTTTTATAGAGCACCTGTTTTTATGGCTAGAGCACATGTAAAGATTCTGAGGAAGGTTTTGTGGAAATGTGGCATCTGAAAATGCCTTGGTCTGATGTGATCTAAGTTTAAAGGAAAAAATGTATATGTGGTCTGCTTCCAAATGTATAACTACCATTTTAGGGTTCTTGGCAAGTTGCGACAACGTGTTGTCTCTGTCCTTCTCAAAGCAGAGCTGAAGAACAGCCCGACAGTCACATCCCTTTGTGGGCCACCTTCTGAGGGCTGACTGCCAGTAGAGCGCGCAAAGGTCAAAAGTCCCCGTAGCAGTCAAAAGTCAGAGGTTTCTACACCCACCTTGGCATCCTCCTTCCAAGAAAGCAAGGAGGCATTACCACAGTTCAAGGATAGATTGCAGCCAGACAAAACGTCTCATGGAGTGGACCAGTGAAGAAGTGTTCCCTGTTTTCTTTAAAGAGCCAAACAGAGAAGCCTAGGAATTTGCATTTAGCGCTCAGGCCCAATGTCCCCCACCCAGAGGTCAGGAGTGGATCTACTATGAAATTCATGAAGCTTTCAAAAATGGGCCTATTAGACCCAATTTGAGTTGCATGACTCAAACGGATTAATTTTTTCTTGCATATATATCAACAATCCCAAAGTTTGAGAGTCAGTAGCAGAGATGTTGTAAAGGTGTGGTGATCTGTCATGGAACAACCCCAATGAATAAGGTAACAGTGGTTTCCTAGACCTAGATGGTTGCAAAGAGGGGCCCCATGATAGTTCAGGCTTCAGGGCTCCCAAAATGTAGGTACGCCACTGCCAGAGGTTGGAACCTCGAGCTAGGTTAAAAAAAATCCTCTTACACAGATTGTGGCATCTGTGAACACAGTCAAAGAAGAGCTCTCTCTTAATTTGAGGTGAGATGTTGATCTATGTGCAAATGCCACCACAGCTTCTCTCCCACTACAGCTTCAGATTTGAAAACCATGAACATAATCACCATCATGTATCAAATGCATGATGCTAATAAGCAATTGGAATCTTTCTGTTTCAGACAATTCCTAACACGTACTTGCAGTGGCTTGGACTAGGTATCCTTGTGGTCCCTTTCAACTCTACAATTCCTTAATTCTATGATAACTCACCTCATCTTGAGACTTGACCAGCGTTCTAAATGTCCTATCTCCGCTTTCTCCATCTATCATTTTTTTCCGAATCTACAATCAGGAGAATTACAAAAATAAAGAAGCAAATCCAAAGTATTCAATAAATTTCACTAATTTTGAACAGGGTCCATGATCATTTCCTGCACTGTGTAAGAAATCATAAACTTTAAACAAGATTTGCCTAAATGCAATGCTCGAGGCTACGTTAAACAGCATAGCTTATTCATTTCAATGAAATCACATGCCCTCCAATGTTTTGGGAAGGCAAAGGGGGACACACACCCCACACCATCCCGTCTGCCCACCCTCTGGTCTCCTTAATCCCCCCCCCCATCCACCCAATCTCTGCTTGCCCTCATCTAATCACTGCTCCACACAGAATTGGGTGCCCTGAGACGAAGGCAGAGCCTGGAGTGGCTTCAAAGAAAGTGGGGTACTTGTCAAGGATGGAATCACTAATTAATTAATTAATTAATTAATTAATGGAATCATTAATTGCCATGCTGGCTGCAGCCCAACAATGCATGGATCAAATCCCCAACATCTATTTTAGCAAGATTCTTGGAAGCAGAGCTTATAAAAAATTATCCCCAAAACCCACTGTAGTTCAGAGCAGCCAGAAGTGGGCTGAGTAAAATTACCCCTAGGTGTAAAATATTCAGAGCTTGCTTAATAGAATCCCAGGATCTGATTTCTGACTCTGCACTGCAAGCAGGGTTCTCTGCACCATAAGGATCTTTGAGAAGGGGCTTTTTGGTTGTGGTACTCAGGGTCATGTGATGCCCTCCCCTAGCAGGCCTACCTCTCACTGATATTGCTTGAAAAATAGGCATCAGATAAAAAGCTCCTGATGTGTGCAGAGCTGCTTAAGATTACGTGTGTGCTCATTTAGCTGCTGGTTTGCTTTTATGAGAACTCCCTTTTCTTACATATTTTATTGATTGTTGTTGCTGTTTTAAAACTAGTTGTAAGCCACTTGAAGTGGCTTACAGAAGGCAGATGTTACCTTATCACAGAAGGCAGATGTTGGTTTTACATCTGTGTGTGGGGTAGAGCTTTATTTTTCAAGCCACCGTGTGTGGGGTAGAGCTTTATTTGTCCCAGAAAACAGCTTACCTAACAAGGAAGACACTGGACTCAGCTACATTAGTCTAAAAGGATGTTTTGAATTTGTTATAAACATGCAACACCAGATGGCACCAGAGAGCAAAATAATTCTATACAATTTTTACATAATGATTTAATTTCTGACTTATTTATAGCATTTTTTCCTATGTGTAGATACACCCAGTGATTCATCAATATCATTTACCTCAACTTTAATATCGTTTTCCAGCTCTGCATCCAGAAAATCCAGCGTCACTGGCTCCTGAGATTTAGGATTCTGAAGAAGAAGTGTCAAACCAGCATATAATAAAAATATTTCTTGCCATGTTGCATTCAGGATTAAATTGGTTGAATTGCTTCAAATTCTATCTTGAAACTCATGGGATTCATAAAGGTGGAATTACTTACCTCTCCAGTTTTTAATCAGTACAGCTATAAAATATGTAGTCTTTCCATTTAAACAAATATATATATGTGAGAGATAATTCATAGAATAGAATCATAGAATCATAGAGTTGGAAGAGACCACAAGGGCCATCGATTCCAACCCCCTGCCAAGCAGGAAACACCATCAGAGCACATATGGTTGTCAAGCCTCTGCTTAAAGACCTCCAAAGAAGGAGACTCCACCACACTCCTTGGCAGCAAATTCCACTGTCGAACAGCTCTTACTGTCAGGAAGTTCTTCCTAATGTTTAGGTGGAATCTTCTTTCTTGTAGTTTGGAACCATTGCTCCGTGTCCGCTTCTCTGGAGCAGCAGAAAACAACCTTTCTCCCTCCTTTTACATATTTGAACATGGCTATCATATCACCCCTTAACCTCCTCTTCTCCAGGCTAAACATGCCCAGCTCCCTTAGCCGTTCCTCATAAGGCATCATTTCCAGGCCTTTGACCATTTTGGTTGCCCTCCTCTGGACACGTTCCAGTTTGTCAGTGTCCTTCTTGAACTGTGGTGCCCAGAACTGGACACAGTACTCCAGGTGAGGTCTGACCAGAGCAGAATACAGTGGCACTATTACTTCCCTTGATCTAGATGCTATACTCCTATTGTTGCAGCCCAGAATTGCATTGGCTTTTTTAGCTGCCGCGTCACACTGTTGGCTCATGTCAAGTTTGTGGTCAACCAAGACTAATTGGGCAAGAGATAATTAGTTTACCCCAGAATGTAGAGCTTGGTAATGCACTGAGGCTCTTTCCTCAATCTAAATTATTTCACAAAATATATGTGTAGAAACTGCAATTGAGAGGCAGAAACGGCATCACATTGGACACAAAGAAGGAAGGGAGGAAGAAAAGTCAATGACTTTTTATAGCTAGAGAAGAGTTAGGTACAACAGACTTGTTTTTCAAAAGAGTTAAAAGCACTTATTTTTGAAATTAATGGCAGAGGTTGATGGGCAAAGATAGGAATCAAAGGAGAAAGGATTAAATTCAGATAAAGGAAAAATAAGGGAAGTCCTCATTGTTGAAAAGGGATTCAATCCTGACAGATAATTTTGAAAATACCTTCAGAAAGTTTAGTCCTCCTTGCTGGTACAACCAGGTCCTCGCTACCACAAAGTAGTATAATACCACTCCTGATAGCAAGGACAGAGAACCTGTGACCCTCCCCAGGCTGTGGGACTCCAACTCCCATCAGCTCTAGCCAGCATGGGCAATCCTTGGGGAAGAGGAGAGCTGCAGCTCATGACCATCTGAAGGGCCACAGGTTCTTCAACGCGGACTTGGGAAATTCATTCACAGCCTACCTTCTATGAGGATGGATTGCCATGGTTGTAGATAGAGGCACATTCCTACCTAACTCTTGCCTTAAAGTCTTACAGTGCTCAGACCTGCTAGGCCTAGGCAATTCTCTCCTTACCACTCTTCTAACCAGATCCTGCAAAAAGGCAGACAAGACCCATGTCAACTCACTCTTTCAGCACTGACATTTCGGGGAAAACATTATGTACATTCCTTTGACAAAAAGCACAATACAGAGAGCCACGTAGTAGTCACCCGGGGAAGGGAACATTGGTAATGGTTGCCACATGGGAGTAATTTAAAGCAGCCACCATATAACGGAAGAAATTATGCCCTGGTCTTTGTTGAGGTGAATATGTACGTATTTTCCTAAATGCCAGAAGATAAACTCTATGTTCCCATACTTGTCTGTTCTCATACTTCACTGATTCCAGGAGAAATTCAAAGATATGATGGGAGCAGTCGTGTCCATGACATCTGAAGAGGGAAAGTCTATGTACATCAAGTGTAGGATTCGAGATCATATATAAGCATTTGTGTATAGATTTTCCCTCTTCAGATGTCCACACTCAAGGCAGAGATATTAGGAGTGAGATGTGTGATGCTGGTGTCAGACTGGTGCACCCCCAATCTCGGCTCACACACTGAGTCGCACACTGATTACAATGCATTAGCAAAATGTCAGAAAGGAGTTTGAGTCGCCAATAGTTCCAGTGATTTTAGCAGAACCATGTGCAAGGAAGGGATGCAATAGTCCAGAATCTGTCAACAGTTCTACTAGTCAATGACCGAGAAACTGCTTAGAGATAGAAATAAGAAAGTTGGCTCATTATGTTCATCTGGATCATATTAACAAGGTACTAAATAGACAGTGTGTTCTTTTTTGCTGTTCTTTTTAGAAACTTGTTTCAATAAGAGAAACAGCAGAGGAAATCTTGCCTTGGATATGAAAATATTCAAACACCAATTGAAATAAATGCAGATCATTGCTGGTACAATTATATGCATTTTACAACTGCTAAGCTCTTATTCATCTAGACATATAAATCAACTTTAGTGAAATAAATCATTGAGAGAAAATAATGATAAAATTAAAAATGAATAACAAACACAATTAAAAGAAGACAAGAACTTAACCTTCACAAAGTCTAGTTCTCAAATGTAAAGCAAATCAAATTGAAATAATAAATTCCTTACATGCAATGGAATGACATTAGAAGGATCAAACCCAGGCAGCATGCATGAAGGCATTGCCGTGGCAAAAGCAGCATTGCAGTCCATATCCCGTTCCAGTAAACAAAGCAAGGGCACAAAAGAAAACAGTGTGATAAATAACCCATAATACAAGAATCAACCTTTTTTAAAAAAAAACACTCAAAAAATGATAGCATGGTTTAGTCACAGTTACGGAATCTAAAAGTTTAGGCTATCTCTGAATAATACAAACATGAAATGAATGTTTACAGATAAAGCAAATGGATCCCTAATAAAATGCTTAGATCACACTCCACTGGGAAGATCTCTTTTGCAAGCCTCATGCATTTAATCTTTTTAGATACTTAATATTGTTTTAAGTCTGAAATAACTAAATAAACCTGAATCAGGGACCTTTATAACCTTCAGTTTTAGAGCAAGGGCATATTATTGGATTTAAGCACTACAGAAATGAATAATAATAATAATTAATCAGAGGGGATAATGGATGAAACAACGATGACTTCCCTTTGAAGAGTACCATGTTCAAGTTCCGTTTGTTTCAATGTGGCTTGCAAAGGAGAACCTTCTAATGGATTGTGTCCTTGGGCTCTACATACAGTAAATAATGCCTCCTTTCCTATGGCCTCTTGATTATATCCACCATTTGTCAATAGTTTTGAGGAACAAATAGTCTGCGTCTTCCATTATTGTGTCTTCCATTACTGACTTACATCAATATATCCTTGATTTGACTTAAGTTTAATAGATGTTGTGAGTTTTAATAGTTATCAGAATAAGTGGATGGGGAAATCATGAATCGGAAAAAATAAATGTGCTTATGTGCTTGAACAGGATCTAGGTATTATTTACAAAGAAGTAAACACTTATGAATTTACAGGCATTTATTCTGAGGTAACACTGAACAGAATTGCAGCCTCTCAACTCTTAGCCATCCGTCTTAACTGCCCCCTTAAAAAAGTGATGTTGCTTTTTTTTAAGCCAAACTTTAGACTCCGATAACTGCTCCTTTCCCATTTTGCTAGGATGCATTTAGATAGAAAATCCTATATGGTTTGCATTTCTACACATCTTATCAGCTGCAGTCATAAAACATGACTGAGGAAGTAAAGTGAAAAAGCCATGCAAGAAAAAGCCACTAAAAAAAGAAAAAAGGAGAATGTATATTGACTTTCAGCATGGCTATTACAAGGTAGGGGGTGTTATTTTAGTTAATAAGGTAAATACAGTATGAAGGACAGATGGAGGTATAAAATGATGCAGCAACATAAAAATGAAATCACTAAAGTGTGTTGATTCTGGGGGAGTGGTAGTGATAATCTGAACACACTGTGAATTCAAAATACTGATGTTTTTGTGTGTGTGCAAATAACAGTTTTGCTGTGCTCTGTACAGCATTCACAGACGCACAGCTGCAAATGAAACAAGAAGCACCATGTTTTGACCTGCATGTGGGAAACCACAAATCCTTAATATGGCTCAAAAGTCTATCAAATATAATGTAAGGGCTTCAGGTTTACAGTAAAATAAATCCAGAATAAGCAGCCTCCCTCTCCAGATTCTAAACTTCTTGGCGGGGGGCGGGGCGGAATTGAAAATTGTGGCAAAAGCATATACTGTATTCAGTTCTGTTAACAGCAACACGTAATTACTTAAAGCAACATCTTCCACAAGCATCCACACTATGTTTGCAAGCTTCATGCTTTAGAAGCTGTTTGGTCAAGTAAACAGCCTAGTTAGGTTTTCCCAGGAAGCTAAATAGAAGCTCTCTAATCTCAGCTTCAGCTCTATGCATCTTTAAACACTCTAAGAATCACCTCTATCCATAGTTACCTGGACATAGGGTCTCCTTTTTCTAATTTTGGGTATGCCCGCACCAATGTGCTAAAGTAACAAAACAGCATTGATTCATATTTTCACAACATTATGACAGTCATTTGCGGTTTATTATTGTAATCTCGAGGTGTACTACACTTTCATGGACTCTTGACAGAGCAGAAGCCTTCTAACGCACAACCTTGGTTAACTAAATCCCATAGAGTGTACACAACTGCAGAATAGATTGTTTCAGAATTGCATGGTCGTTGTCAGCAATGGTGGGCAAACCTAAAAAGATGAATCAACCTAAGTGAGAGCTCAGCCTGCACATCTGAACAGACAGCATTCTTTAGCTCCAATCACGTGTTATTCATGTTTATAGCATTATCATGTTTAGTTGGATCAGGGCTGTGCTGTTAGCCCTGCCTACAACATTGCCAGCAGTTCTCTGAAGAGAAGCCCCAAGGCACAAGCTCCTACTCACATGTAGGGACTCCATGTGATCAGGACACCTGGTTGTGCTATAAGCCCATTCGTGTGCAGCCCCTGCTCATAAGCAGGAGTTTATGCATTGGGGGGGGGGCGGGGTCTCTTTCAACATTATTGAGGAAGGAGGCGAGTCCTGCTTCAAGAAAACACAGCAACATCTTGCATATGAATAATGCATAAATAGGGTTTCTGTCTGTTTCAAGTGTAACTAATTGAAAGCTTCTTGTCTTCTAATTGAAAGCTTATGTTCTACTCAATCCTACACACCTTTCTTACCTCCAAACAATGAACTATAGAGTACAAATCACACAGTCCTAGTTAAAAAATTATTGGACGGCTGCTGACTTTGATTTATGGATGTACCATTTGTAAGCTAAGAGGAAAGAATTGCTCAAATCCAGACAACAACTCGTGAATTCCCCACATCATCCACTACTTTAGACATGTGGGACAGGGAAAAATAAAATAATTGCATTAGAATACCTAGGATAAGCGTTACACACCCACCCACACCCCTATATGTATGTGGTAGAGAGAAAACAAAATAATTAAATTAGAATATTTTTAAAGCACAATCCTGACCCAATCCAGGTAGGAGCACTACAGGCACAGAATCAGGTTTCCATCCTTGTATCCCTTGCTCAATGGGGATAGTAATGAGCAAAGGTTTCACTGAAAGTAATGGATTATTACCTTTATAAAACAATTCTGTGTGGGCACCTATAAAAGAGCTCACTTTGGACACTGGTCTGATAAATGCCAACAATGTATACACAGAATCTCATTCACCATTTCAAACTGACAGACTTACATTGGCTCCCAGTACATTTCCGAACATAATTCCAAGTGTTGGTGCTGACCTTTAAAGCCCTAAACGGCCTGGTCCAGTATATCTGAAGGAGCATCTCCACCCCCATTGTTGAGGTGCCCAGACATTGAGGTCCAGCTCCGAGGGCCTTCTGGCGGTTCCCTCACTGTGAGAAGTGAGGTTACAGGGAACCACGCACAGGGCCTTCTTGGTAGTGGTGCCCACCCTGTGGAACGCCCTCCCGTCAGATGTCATGGAAATAAACAACTATCCGACTTTTAGAAGACATCTGAAGGCAGCCCTTTTTAGGGAAGATTTTAATGTTTGAAGTTTTATTCTGATTTTAATGTTCTGTTGAAAGCCGCCCAGAGTGGCTGGGGAAACCCAGCCAGATGGGCAGGGTAGAAATAATAAATCATTATTAATTATTATTATTATAGCAGAATAACTTCTGGGGGAGACAATTCACAATTCACAATGCTGCTATGTAATGAGTTGGATCAATTTGTACACAAAAATAGGTCATTGTGGATATTGGAGCCATCACTTTATCCACAAACAAGTTAAGTATATGGAGCAGCCTCATGGGATAGACAGGCTTCCTCAACCTCGGCCCTCCAGATGTTTTGAGACTACAATTCCCATCATCCCTGACCACTGGTCCTGCTAGCTAGGGATCAGGGGAGTTGTAGGCCAAAAACATCTGGAGGGCCGAGGCTGAGGAAGCCTGTTCTAGGACTAAGGTGGAACTGTGAAGCTCCCATGTTATTTTTGCTATTGGATGCTGCATGTTGTTTAAGTAATCTCGCTATATTTACAGTATTTTTGTATATTATTATATTTTTGTCTTGCTATGTTATTATGAAATTGTATTTGTACCGTTTGTTTGAAATGCATCCTGTTTGTTGTAAGCCGCTTAGAGCACATTTGTGTGTGTGTGTGTGTGTGTGTGTGTGTGTGTGTGTGTGTGTGTGTAAAATCAGCATATAAATAAAATGAACGAATGAATGAATTTTGTGCCATTTCATGTGCATAAGCTGCACTGATTTCAATAGAGCATGTTTTTAATGTTGGGTATTTATTCTCATGATATCTTCAAAAATCTGCAGAGTCTTTTTTCAGTACACTCATCAGAAATGTAACCAGGCACAAAGGAAATTGCTGTTTGTTGAGTTGGGAAGGATTACTATATAAGAGACTATAAATCACAAGATTGTCATTTTGCAACAATTTCTGATAAGAGGTTTTCAGAATGGTAAGAATTCAGAAGGTACTTATAAGAATACCCTCCCTTTTCTAATAGAGCTTTGCTTTTGGTTGCATCTATGATAAGATTTCTAGAAGAGAATACGAAGATGCTGCAAGTTAGTATGTTAGAGGACTTGAGTTACTGACTACAATTAAAAAGGTAGGCTAAAGAGAACAACCAGCATATGATGGGAAACTTTATTTATAGTGTACCTTTGCTTTAGAAAGTAGTTCTTACATCAGTCTGAACACCATGCACCCCATTAAAGACAAACACCAAGAGCCACATTTAATATTGAGTTTAAATGTTCTGTGAAAAATAATAAAAGAGAGAGATAATATAACTTGGGCACCAAAACAAACATTCTGAAAGAACGTTCTGAAACAGCCGCAGCTTGTTTTCAGAATAACCTTGATTTTTAGAAAATTCGGCTGCAAGAAATGCTCAGAAACTGTAATCTGACTGGAGCACAGTGAGGCTTTCCAAGGAAATTGGTAACTTCCATCACATCACCTAATAATACTAGTATGGGGTTCTCCCTGACCCATCACATATCTGGGATTTTCAAGAGTTGTGTTAATAAATAACTAGATTTTTCAAAACTACCTTCGCACTTGTCTGACATAGACACTAAAGTGGTAAGATGTACCTCCCCAATGTGGGCTGTTCTCCATGCAGAAGCATGCTCCGGTAGGCCCAAGAGCACTTTCCTGTGTTAGCACAGCTCTATGGTGGTCCCCTTTCCTATGAAAGGGATAATCAACATAGTACTCCCCAGATGCTGTTGAACTACAACTCCCATAATTCTTGATCACTGGCCATTCAGGCAGAAGTGGATGGGAGTTTGTGTCCAATAAAGATTGAACCAAAGATTCCCCATCCATCAGTCACTGAAGCCTTTGGTTCAGCCTATAACCCTCCATTCTCTCACAGAGACAGAAAGAGATTATGCAGGGGTGGAAGGGACTGTGGATATTTCAGGAAAGTGGTAGTACACAAGGAAGGAAGAAAACCCACAGGGAAACAAATAGGGGGAACAAACTTATAAAAGGAATGAAGCCTGGTCCAGCAGGCTTCTTCTTACGTTCCCATGTGGACAATCTAGGCTGAAGGTGACCAGGGATCTCTTAACTCATGTTCACACTTTCCCAGAGCATTTCCTGAAGAAGAGTTGTTTGTACAAGTGTGCGCTTTCTTTTGTATCTGTGGGCTTGATTCATGCAAGTACCTCAGCTCATAGATCTTGTTTGTGTGGTAGAGAAGCAACCTTCCCCCCCCCCCCCCGGCATAGGAAAGAGTGTGTGAATCGGCATGTTCATGCCTAGACCCCATACACACCTGAAGTGCTTATAAGAGATCTTACTTTGTGGTAAGAGAGGAGCATATGCCCCTCCACCCATGTGAAGAAAGTATATCAAGGAAAGTATATCAAATTGAGATGTGTTGCCTTACTAGGAAAACTGTATTCTTGTGTAGCTGAAAACCTTCACTGAAACATGCTGTGTATGTTACTATTTTGGTAGATTTCCATTATTCCCTCCCCCCCAGTTCCATTTGGAGGCCTTATCTCTTTTGGCTTTTTAGCCTGCCTTAGTGGGCCTGATGCCATAGCAACGCATTTGTTGAATCACTTTCAACCCATACAGACCTCTCTGCTATGGCATTAGATTGGGGGGAAACATGGTGGTCCTCCACTTAATCTTCAGCTTAATACTCAAATGGATTGCTGTGACTATTTAGTAATATTAATATTATTTATTCAATTTATATCCTGCCCTTCCTCCCGAAGGAGTCCAGTACTGACCATCACCTTATATATATATAATTATTTAGCATCATTGCCATTTCCTGTCCATTTTTTCTATCCTTACGGCGAAACCTCTACATACTGCAGAAGGTTTTGGAGCAAACATATCCCAGTGTATAAAGATAAAGTCATAGAAAAGAACTGTCATGCTCATGGCGGCGTCTCATGGTCTCCCTGTGACTATTCAGAGGAAGGCTGAATTGGTGGACAAACGATCTTCTGAGGAAGAATTTATGGCATTACTAATTTTCTGTTGAAAGGAATTCACATGTACTAAGCTGTTCCACAGAGAGAGATTCTCTGTCCACATCCAAGAGGAGAAAATAATGTATTAGCTAATGGATCACGCTGCTTAATGCATATAAAAATGTGTGTACTTGGCTGGCTTTAAAAGAGGATATGGCATGCTTCTGAATGCTGGTTGCTGGGAATCACAAGGTGGGAGGACACAGTTGCCCTCAGGTCCTGCTTGCAGCTTCCCACAGACGTTTGGTTGGCCACTCTGAAAACTCAATGCTGAATTAGATTGCCTGATAAAAGAGGCCTCTTACTATGGTCTTGTGGGCATGAACTAGATCTGACATTACTAAGGACAACTTCTGTCTTCATATATAAAAGATGTTTGTGGTCTAATTTATTTCTCCCATCCTCTTTGGACAAACTGAAGTTAAGAAGGTTTACATACCTTTGGCTGAAGATTTGGATGAAGCAACACATAACCATTGGGGTCAATTGCGAAATAGTATCCATTTGGACAAAGCTGGGGAGAAAGAAGCATAACTATAATGTGCTGCCCACTGTTGTGGCATCAAAAGAGCCTGAATAACCTTTCTTCAGTAAAACTGACAATATCGAAACTGTGTTAACCCAAACACAAACAAAACTACCTTTTTTATTCAAGTCATAATAAAAAACCCTGTTTGTATACATAACGTGCAATGAAATAATGCTTGCAGTGCAGGCTATATTGGGGCAGACTAGACAATTCATGGAAGGCCCTGCATGTTAGCTTTCTGGGAAAGCAATAATCACTCTAAAACACCACCAGAGAAGAGAAGAAAAACGGGGAAATGACAGGGTGAAAGCAGGGCGAACAATCTTTTGACTTCCAGCCAGAAGGATATTAGATAGACTGGAAGAGATACTTGAACACTACTTAAGCTTGAACAAAAGTTAAAAAATAGTTGATGTGGGAAAAGCCACTTACTGTAAACCGTGGAGTCAGTTTTTTTATTTCTTCTAGCGACACATCAACTCCCATTACTCCAAGTATCAACTGGTTCTGGGAAAAGATTTTTTAAAACGTTAGTTCTCAGATGGCTGAACAGTCAGGAAAGCTGTCCTTCTCTTTTTCTACATTCCTTTCAGCAGTTTTGTTCTTTTTTCATTGTGAACCTCTAGTGTTGCTAATTAACAAAGAATTTAACAGCAATGTAGCAGCTGTATGATTACAGAAGCTCAAACACAACCATGCAGCCGCTCAGGTATCAACATCTGTGGAATGCCTGCACATGAACTATAGAGCTGAAAATTTAGTACAGATGTAGTCCAAGAAATCCTAACTTCCATGAGAATCTGGAAATGGGATATTTGTACACCTCCTCATCAAAACAGTGGCCCCAATGTACCCCTGAATCAAGGGTTGTAGAAACAATGTAGGAACCTGACTTACAGCATGTCAGACACTTGCTTTGCTGATGCTCTGCACATGTCCCTTCTGCGCTGGCATTGTTGCCATAGGAAACTCGCAGGAGTACATTCTGGTGGCTTGGCTGGCCAGATGAACCCTGTCCTATAGACCTGATTTCTATTAGAATGTTTTTATTGGCATCTAGTTTCCAAATTTTGGAAATTTTGATCAGCCTAATCAAGTGGAACAAACATACACTGTTGAAAACACACTTATAATTACCCTACAAGACTGGCTGTCCACTCTTGATTCCTGAAACATTTTATTTATTGTACATTAGGATATCATTTCATCATTCCAGAGTTTTTGTAAACATCTCTGATCTTCCTTTTGTCACAAAGCATGTTCTAGCAGCATTCTTTTCAATGCCATTTTTAATCTCCAATTACATTTTCCTTATGATACTGTCACACTGTTACAATGGCAAAAGCCACTATGGAATAAAAGAGCAGCTTGACCTGAATTCCTCCCCCCCCCCAAGTTGGACATTTGGTAATAAAATGTGACATTGTTATTTTTGGTCTGGACACAACACAAAACATCGCAAGTATCAATTTCTAAAGGCAGCTTGTAAGTCAAAGTTTGTCACCATAACTTGCAAGCTATTCCAAGTCCATCAAAGTACTTTTGTTTTAAAGGGAAATCAGGTGCACTGAAGTAGTTTCAAGTCAAGTTGTTCAGATGGTTTGGCTTGTTGGGATGACAATTTTACATGTTCCTGGGGTTCCATCTCCACCTACCTGCTTCTCGTTTTGGTCTTTTGTCAAGTTGAAGACAGGCAGGGTTCCAGAAATGACCAAGCCAAGTTCCTAGAAAATGATCACAAGGAGATCATGTCCATATTTTGTGTCGGAACACAGAAATATCTATTCATGTACATATTCATTTAAATTTAATGAATAGCGAAAACACATTTGGATAAAAAGCACAACGATTTTTAAAATCAAATTTCATAAAGAAAATATATGCACCTGCGGTTTAAACCATGTATGTGGAAGCTTTTTCAAAAAGCATTGGACCTATGCTTCTGAGTTCTAATCCCCGGCACAACACACCTTCTCATTGATAAATATAGATATGAAACCTTTAGCATTAAACAGCTACAAAACCAGCTGTGAGTGTCTCACAAGTATGTGCAGACACTGCCATATTTTCTTCTGCTGTCTAGGAATACCTTGCCCATGAACATGGAACATAGGAAAAGGATAGAAGCCATCAAAGCATCATTATTTGGGCCACCCGACATTAGCAGAGATGCTAAAAAGCACAATGAGGTATACCCTGGATGGGAACATCTTCAATGTGATTCTAAGGCCAATCACAGTAGTCCAGGATTATCTGCCACTATGCAATGCAGAAGAAAGGAGACTGTCATAGTTTAATGGCAAGGGGAGTATGCTGGTGTTATACTATATTTGTTGCTGCACAAAGCTCTCTACGCATGGGTACAACTGAAGCAGATTGCTTAGGATTAGACCGTAAGAAATGGGATCCCATTTTTGAATAACTGTTTTGTGTCATAGCATATTCATATAATTTATTTGCTTTTTATTGCTGAGGGGTGAGGGACATTATTTGGGGAATTTGTTTAAATATGAAGTGCAGCAATGGTTACACAATGGTATTGTTTTGGATTCACTGGCCCAGTTCAGAACTTTCCTCTTCTCCTTGCATGTTCTTGCTTTAGTGCTGACATTTAAGAACAGGATGTGCAGGAAGATATGAACTTTCTCCATGACATTTCCAGTAAGTACCTCATCAGCAACCAAGAAAGAGTGTCAATGAACTCCTGAGCATTGTAACTATAATGATACAAAAAAACTGGTCCACTTTGACACAGAGAACTCATAAGAGGCTGATTACATTTTTTTAAAATAAAAAACCCCAACCCCCCCCCCAAAGAGATACTGCATCTTATTTCCTACCAGAATGGAACTTTAGCTGGTCACGTGGCCAAGAATAAGAGCAAGGTTTGCAGAATATAAGCCACAGTAACAAGTGAAACCTGTTGGCACTATTGGCACTATTTATTTTAAGTGGAAAAGCTTTTGATGGCAATGCTTAGCCTTTTGCCGTTTCCTGCATGCATCTTTTGCACATTTCCAGTGATAAACTTTGGGACGCAGGTGGCGCTGTGGGTTAAAGCCTCAGCGCCTAGGACTTGCCGATCGAAAGGTCGGCGGTTCGAATCCCTGGGGTGGGGTGCGCTCCCGCTGCTCGGTCCTAGCGCCTGCCAACCTAGCAGTTCGAAAGCACTTCCGGGTGCAAGTAGATAAATAGGGACCGCTTACCAGCGGGAAGGTAAACGGCGTTTTCGTGTGCGGCTCTGGCTCGCCAGAGCAGCGATGTCACGCTGGCCACGTGACCCGGAAGTGTCTCCGGACAGCGCTGGCCCCTGGCCTCTTGAGTGAGATGGGCGCACAACCCCAGAGTCTGTCAAGACTGGCCCGTACGGGCAGGGGTAACTTTACCTTTACCTAGTGATAAACTAAAAAGCCAGAAAGCTGTTGGGGTTGTGATCTCTTGAGCAGGGTTAAAGAAAACAAAAATGGCCCCAGTTTGATTCAGGCATGTGATGAAAATGGGGCTAATTTCACTATAGCAGCCAAGTGCTGAAGAATATGCACTCTGCAGGGATTCTTTACCAGCTCAAGACCACTTTATTCTGAAAGTCTGGTACAAACAAGGGTGTGTGCACCTGCATATGCATGCAGGTGTGTCTGTATCCATCTGAAAACACAAACAATAAACACACACTACAAACAATAAACAAACACTTCAGTTGTTCATTTGCTTCAATGTTGAACAACATGAGGGCAATGAGAAGGGGCATGACCAGTCGCCAGACCCTTGATGTTTTGCGCATCCCTCCTGCCATCTGTGCATCAAGCAAGGTGGCCTTCATTATCAGGATTGCAGTTCATGTGTGTAACTACAGGCTCAAAGGCTCCCTTACTACGGATGCTTGTGCTTGAAGTGCGCAAGAAGAGCCTGCTGGATCAGTCCACTGACCCATCTAGTCCAGCATCCTGCATTTACAGTAGCCAACCAGATGTCTGTGGGAAACCATCAAACAGGACCTGAGCACAAGAGTTCTCTCCCCTCCCACAGCTTCTATGTACACAATGAGTGACTTTCATGCATGGAATCAGGGTTGGAGGGGGAGGGCAGTGCAGGGGTGGGCAACCTGTGGTTCCAGGGCCAAATGCAATCCTTGGCTGAATTTGATGCAGTGGGGCACAAGGGGAAGAAAAAGGCCCACGTCCTTGCCCCCCACCAGCATGCAACCTCTGACAGATTGTCTATGGCAGTGTTTCCCAACCTTGGGCCTCCAGCTGTTTTTGAACTACAACTCCCATCATCCCTGACTAGCAAGATCAGTGGCAAGGGGTGATAGGAATTGTAGTCCAAAAACAGCTGGAGGCCCAAGGTTGGGAAACACTGGTCTATGGGACTGTGAATGACCCTGACAGCAAATGATTCCCTGCCCCATATCTAGTATATCTCCAGTCCCAAGACTAAAACTAAAATATATGTCATTCCTTCAGGGAAAGAGTTGCACAAACTCCAATGCTAGGTGAACTTCATAGTTGAAATCTTTTTAACACCTATGAAAGCTTTTTAACACCTATGATTATTTGCCTACATTGTTCGTACCATTTTGCCACCCACTTCCTAGTAATGGAAGATATTCAGGGTTAAATACCCACAGATTCTTATTTTCTCAAGGCTAAGCTTCCTACTTCCTTCAGGTTCTGTTTTGAAAGATGTGCCTTTCAGATCTTTTAGCCATCCGTTTGCTCTCCTCTGAAGCATTTCCAAGTTGTCAACCTTCTTCCCAGAAGTGAACACAGCACTGCTCTTAACAGCAATTAATAGAGAAGCATGAAGTGGAAACAATGCTCCTGCTGATAACCGTTGTGACCTTTGGTGGCCCAGAATCACAGACACAATTCCCTCGTCATTCTTGGAAATGCTGGTGCAATCTTGCCAATATCCAGCACTCCTTCCTTCCCTCATTGTGCTTCTGAATTTGACTCCTTTTCCAGTCTATAATGCTTTGCATTTCTCCTTGGTGAATTTAACTCTCTTGCAATCTGGTTTGCTCTCCACTGAAATGGTCCTGAATCCTGAGCCCATCCACTTGCATCAAACAAATTGAATAGGCCACTTCCCCCCCCCCACCCCACTGCAAGACTGACATGCAAATAAATAATTTTAATTATAAAGATTTCATATTCAAAGTATACTTTCTTTTGTTATGTCATGGCAGCATGGATCATACCAGGGCATCCAAGTAAACATTAGTCCACTGGACTTGCTTGGCTTGCTTCCCAGCCAGAACCATTGGTCTCCCCAAAACATCCAAGTACTCCTGTCAAAACAAACATTGAGTCAGTTGACTGAGAAATGTCCATGAGTAAAACTCATGTCCATGAGTAAAACCCAGGTGCAAAGCCTTCTAAAAAGTAACCTCTGTTGCGCCATAACCCTAGGGACAGTTGCCTGGGTGAGAAATGGGAAAGTGGCGCTGAAAGATGCGCAGAGTATTGTCTGAGATGCGCAGAGTATTGTCTGTGGGAGAACGAGATGAAAGTGATGTGTGGAAGGCTGTGGTGTGAGCCTGGTAAAGAGTCATGGAAGTGACTACCAGTCGCTCCCAGTATGTTCCTGAACACAATTCAAAGTGTTGGACCTAACATGGCTTTGGACCTGAATACCAGAAGGAGTGTCTCCATTCCCATCACTCAGCCCAGAATGTGAGGTCCAGCTCCAAGGGCCTTCTGGCAGTTCCCTCACTGCAAGAAGCAAAGTTACAGGGAACCAGACAGAAGGCCTTCTCGGTAGTTGCACCCACTCTGTGGAATACCCTCCCATCAGAAGGAAATAAACAGCTATCTGCCTTTTAGCCAAGTGTCTTGTTTAGCCTTTTGGAAGGCAGCGTGAGGGCTTTGGGGAGGGGTGCCAAATTTTTGCCCATCTCTGCCACCCCCACATGACAAGGCAGTGTGTGGTGCACGGGTTCTGTGTTGAAGTACTCTTGCAGCCCAATTGGTATGAAGAGTTGGGCCACCCAGGTTTGGGAGATTGTATTTTGGGGGGTGGATTGGGGCATCCTAATTTGTAGCCTTGAGTTGAAGGTTACCACCAGTGTGGGATGGTTGAGGCAGGTAAGGAGAAAAGGCCACATACAGTGGTACCTCGTGTTACGAACTTAATCCATTCCAGGGGTCGGTTCATAACAAGAAACTGCTCGTAACGAGGTGAGCTTTCACTAATGGCACCTCCCGCTGATGCCGTGCCACCAGAGTGCAACTTCCGCTCACATCCCAGGGCAAAGGTCGCAACAAGGGGCATCTACTTCCAGGTTAGTGGAGCGTGTAACCTGCAGCATTTGTAAGGGGGGGGGCAGTATGTAACACGAGGTACCACTGTACATTTGACAGCTGTGACCTTTTCTGGGCCATCCATCCTTCAGTCATCACAACCCGGGTGACCATGTCAGCTTCCCTCCCACCTGGTGGTGCCTTTAGTGAACTCCAGATCCATCATTTGATAGTGAATTAGAGAGACCTTTGTGGATGAATTGGGGGCTAGATCACCTAAGCTGGAAATACCAGCGTAAGAAGGAGAATTCTTATGCGTCAAAACCATCTCTCACACCAGTAAGCCTGTGCCCTGGATGTGAAGGGCTGTTCCTGGAGGTAGGTCAAAGTTTTGTGCCTGAGTTGACAGAGGTGGTCTCAAGTGCTGTGCTGTGCTGGACTGTCCCCTAGCACCCAACCTGGGGGACTTCAACATTCATGCAAAGCCAGGGCCATTTTAGGACTGAGAAAGCTCTAAATTCTCTGGTTCATAACCTCTACTGGGAGAGAGATGAGGAAGTGTGGCCCTGCTGATTCACTCTGATCTTTCAGCAGCTTTTGAGGCCTCTCTCACAGTGCCCTTCTGGAGTGTCTCTGAATTTAAGGTACGGTAATGCAGTGGTTCTTCTCCGACATGCAGAACTGTAACCACAGAGTGGCATTTCGGATCTCTTTTTCAGCCCTACGCAAGGTTCTATTCTGCCCCATAATATGGTTTAACATCTATTCCAGGGATGAGCAGCATGTGGCCCTCCAGATGTTGTTGGACTACAACTCCCATCATCACTAACCACTGGTCATGCTGGCTGATGCTGATGGAAGCTAGAGCTGAACAACATCTGGCGCACCACAGGTTTCCCATTCCTCATCTATATAAAGGCACTGAGAGTTGCTCAGTGGATATTCTGTCACAGAAATTATTACAGATTTATTTGGAATCAATCTTGTGCAAAATAAAGCAAAGTGAAAATGTTTTGCTGAGAGGCCTCACCCAAGAAAATATGTCCAAAAACAGCCCTGTGAGCTATTGTGGTGACTGGTTCTCATGCAAGACTTTCAAATATGATTGCTGTTCTATAAATTCTTGCAAACATACCTGTGTGTTTATTCTTATGGCACCAATAGAAGGAATTTCATAATAGTAACCTGAAATACAAAACATAAAACAGGCTTCTCACTGGGTGACACCAGCACTCTAGAATGCTGTTTCCACAAAATCAGTCAGGAACACCTACTTTTCTGTTATTTCATTGCCTGCTGAAAATGCTTCATTTCAACAAGTGATTTTAGGGCATTCATTTGATTCGGTGTCAGTGCTATTTTGCTCCAATAAAGAGAAATAAGTGCACAATACCTTTGTTTTTGCAGGCCATCCATTGTATGGGTCCCTTGTCATAATTATGTTGACCAACAGAAAATGTAAATACACGGACCTAGGAAAATACAAAAAGAGGAGTTGAATAAGTTTATTAATACAAGAGACATTATTCTTTTTTTAAAAAAAACCAACATGTTGAATGCCAGATAATCACAACTGAATTTCACCAGTGAATTACCATGCTTTTCTCTCCTTCTATACTTTTATAATGTCCCAGAATGGCCACTGGGCACCATGACTCACATAACTGCTTTTTCCTTCATTTTCAATTAAAACAAGTGGTGACAAACTCCATAAATTGCTTTCATCCACAAATAATGTACTTTATTGAAACTGAAACTTAATCCTGATGAAACTGAGGTACTGTTAGTGGGTGAATCCCTAGACATATGAATCAGCCTGAAAAATTGCTTTGGACAAGAATATTCATATTTCTCTAAACATATTGGTGAATGAACAAGGATTTTTACTACCTAATCAATTAACATTATTATTATTATTATTATTATTATTATTATGAAACCAATTAACATTATTTTGTAATAATTCTAGCTGCCAAAAAAGTTTGCATCTTTCACACTTAATAGCTATTAACAATATTATATATGGGCAAAAAAAGTCACTACCTTTGACATTTGAAATGCGATTTTGTTCTGAATCTAATTATTGCCACCTAGTGGAAGAGCTGGGGATGTGTCAGATAGATTGTGTTTTCCCCAAGGAAAAAGCAAGGCTCATTGCTTAATTTGATTTTTTTACATGGATCAAATTAAATCATGTTAGGGTACCAATCAAGGGTATGCCCTTTTTTTACTGCCCCATTCAAAGAAGTCTACTGGGAAAACTAACAGCAGAGCAGAGGTCTCCCCTGCATAAAGACTTTGAAGCTTATTTTATATTTCAAGAAAAACTGGTCCGTACTGTATATATTTGCATTTGAAAGGTGAATCCGGCTGACCCTGCTAAAACTCAAGGATGTATTTGGGAAATGGTCAGTGGCAATGTTCGCTCTTGCCAAAGGAAACACAGTGACTTTGGACATTACAGGAACATGGCGACAAGCTAGTACAGCACAAGAAGTCAGTAAGGCACTCACTTTGTGTGTTCATCATTTACATCCTGAGCTGCTTTCAGACATGCATTTCATTGAACCACTCAACTACATTCCAAAAATGAATGTCAATTATCCATTGCTATACTGTACACCCTTTTGCTGGGCTCAGAACTTTAGCCTTGATTGTTAAGTGAAAGTATTTAAGGGAAGGGTAACAGAAATGAAAATCAGGAAATATTTAGTGTATTTGCAAGTAAAAGAGAAAGAAAACTAAAGGTAGCTTTTTAAAGATGTAAAGTGGTGGTTTCAACTCCCCTCTCCCCTCTTAATCTTTGTCTCCAATATGTTCTACTGGTATCAATATCTGCCTTCTCCTTTCAGCTTCCTACCCTCATAACTGTGAGTCCTGCAGCCACAAGCCTCTGATGGCAATTAAATGTTTTCTAAAGTTAAAAGGAGGAAGGAGGGTGCACAGAAAATCCTAATTTACCAGCAGGGCCCATTTACCAGATCTCTTCATCTTGGAAGTTCCTATCCTATCTACTACAATGACAGATACAGGCTGATTTTATAATGTACAAGTCTCAAAAATAATAAACATTTATGCAAATCCAAATCCAATTAATCAAAATACAATCTTAAGCAAAAGGGGCGAAAACAACAGGAATATGATTTAACGAGATGTGAGGCTTTCCATATTAATTTCAGCAGGGATAAACCAAGACTACGTAGCCAGGTGTGTTAGCTTTCCAAGCTTGTATTCAAATGTCTAGGTCATACAATCCTCATAGTGCATGAGATCAGAATCACTAAACTTTTTTTTTAATTTAGATAATTGCTTCCTATCTAGAGATGTCCTTCCTATGTTCTTTTGTCTATGCTTTTCTTATACAACTCAAGAGATGGCCCGATCCATAATGTTCCCAAGATATTCCAATTAATTGTTCTCTTCTACAGCCACTTCTTTAAAATAGGGTTTATTCACCTGAAAATCCATTTGATATGCAAAATGTACACTAAAAGCAAAAATCTTATACTTTCATACTCTGAACATAATGTACATTTTCTTTTATGCAACAGAAAAGAAAAGACTGTTTATCTGGAAATACTAGAATGGCATTTTTATGACTTGGAACTGTCCACACTTATAATTAAATTTTCCTCTGAGCGAGTTTAGCTGCATCAAGTGCAGACAGCAGATGTCAATAGCAGGTAATTTGCCTAATATGAATACAGCTGAGGAAGAAATCCTGAATGCAGTCACCAAGCAAGCATTTCCCTCCCACCACCCTCTTGTCTCCACAATCAAATTTACTAGAAGACGGACTGCTAAATACTGAATTGAGAATCAAAATGAAAGAGCAGAGGCCCGCATGTTTGGGCCTGTCTAGCCATTGCTTCCCTTCCTACCCTGAGTTCCTCTGTATATCTTGGGGGACTGAAGGGAGAAAAGGGAAAAGACTATGTGCTTCTGCCTTGCTGCAAAAGCCCTGAAGATACGGCCATTTCCCCCAAGCCTCTGTGCAGGACAGAGGACTGGAGCAAACGGCTGGGTCTTCTTTCACTTTTCCTTCACATTTTGTAGAAGGGGGTCCAGTTAGGCCCGTTTTCCCCAAACCGCACCCGCTCCTCCATCTGCTGACAATCACTGATGGGCAAGAGGCCAGGGTTTAATTCTGCACTGGCTGTGCAATGCTGCTCCCAACAAGGAAAAAGATTCTGCATCCAAAGCAGCAGGATTTAATCTCCGCTCATCAGATGAGTAAGGGTCTTTTCCTCGATAAGCAAATCTGAAAACATTTAATAACAAGCATCTAGAAAACATACTGCACAGGCCACTCGCTTAAGGCTGTCATCTATTCAAGTTTCTTGCCTGAGTACAGCCTGTGGAAGGGAAATCACATCTTAGCTGACGAAATATAGGCCATCCTTCAACTTGATTTGATGCAGAATAGCTGAGATAGAATTTTCCAATAATAATAACAACCCAATAGCCTACTCAGCCTAACTGTCAATGTTCTACAGTAATTAATAGCTTTCCATCAAAGCCCATCTTTCGAAGGCGAAGGGAGAAATTTTATACAGTATTCTTGGGGGGGGGGTTTACAGTATTAAATACAACAGTAATAAATAGCATACATAGTTGGTAACTAGAAATCCTCCTCTCTTTTCCTTTTGTTTATATTCAGAATAGAGATATAACGCAGAAAGCGGCATTTAGTCTTAAAAAAGAAGAAGAGAGAATTCATCTACTGGCAAAAACAGGACCTTACCCTCCAACATGCTGAATACCCAAACTGGGACGTGCATCTTCCCATCTGTGTTCCCACGTGAGTCACGTGACCTGTGCGAGATCACAGAGCCCAAACGATGCACTTTTCGGAGCTATGTTTTCATGGCACCCCAGATGCTGGGATGCTGTGGAAGGTCGCAACCCCGAAAAACTTGGTGCGAAATCGTGCAAGTTCACGGTTACCAGAAGGCCCATCGTGCTCTCACAGGAAAAAATGGGATGTCCCAGCTTTTCTGGGACACTTGCGGGGTATGAGTTCAGCTTGGGATTTGTGGGTGGCGGGTGTAACTACTTATTTTCTATCTATCTTTCAAATAAATGGTTTTACTGAAGCTCTTTCCAGATTCAACTGGAGGAAGGTCTTTTCTATTCCTACCTAAAGCATGTTAATGAAAATGCAAAGGAAACCCATGCTTACACAGTATTTCAACACAAAGTTCTCACATTTAATAAAAGTGTATACCAAAGAAAACTCAGCAAGCATGAGAAGCAAAGACTGTTCATAGAGATGCTCCTCTGAGCTACATTTAGTCTGTGATCATATACACGCTCACCTGGGCGTAACTCCCACTGAACTCAAGGGAATTTGCCTCTGAATACACTTCTACAGGAATGCAGTGTCAATTAGGCTCACAGATTATGCTCTTCAGAAGTTGCCTCCACACATTATAGGAATGCATGGAGGGGGCAAAGGGATGGGTCATTAATAGTGGCTGCATGTGCTGGATGCATCCACAATGACCTTGTCCCTGCCAGTTTCACTGTTCCAGATCACAGTGCATTGGGTCAAAGGAACCATTGCACTTTCAAGTGAGATTCCTGATTGCATGGAGGAACTGAACGCATGTAGGTCCCCTCTTCAAATCTCCTGAACCCACAAAGATCCGAAGGTGGAGCCAGTGGGAACAGGGGTGGTGGGCCAGCACAAACAGCCCCCTTCCCCGTCGACACATTCATAGAATGTATAGAATGTATATTGGATGGAGAAGGGCTTCAAGGTTCTGAGAATCTGGAGTTCTATCATTCAAACGGAAAATAAACATAATCCCCGTTATAAATCCATAATGGCCCCTTAGGCACTTTTTCTGAGGCATGTTTCTAAGTGGGGAAATAGCTTTCGTTCCAACACCAATGCTAAATTAAAGTTTTCTCTCTGCTTCTTTCATTAATCCATTTGCACCACCTGTGATCTCAACCTGTTAATCCAGGAATGGCACATGGAGAAAAATAAAAGCATCAAACAGCCCTTGTCAGTGTCAAGTAGAAGACAGTGGAATGGCATTTTCTAGAACAAATATGACAGATAGAATTGCTCTTCGACTAAAGTATATCCAAATTTTATTAGCTGTCTTACCTTTATATAATATCTGGCATATCTGCTAATGAAGATGGCAATGCCAAATACCTCTCCTGATAGGGTTCAGAAGCCTTACAAGTTCTGTGGCGAGCCATGTGCCCATATTCATAGGGTGGTTTAAAGCTTTTGTAACCACATTTTAAAAAGAAAGGAAACAATTTTCATTTGCTGCTTAACAGTACAACCAATGGTTGCTGGTAAATAATGACAGGACAGCAGTTTTTTAGACATCAGTGTAGATCATGGATTCATGAACTATTCTTGCCCTATCAAAATAATAGTAAACACACATTTTTTAAAAAAATCATGTGTGGTCCCTGCATATCTGTGTGTATTTTCCCTTCCCACACAATGTTTGAGATATAGCTCAATAGTTTAGCAACACTAGCTGGCTCTCGTGCTCCCTCTCAGGGAGCTGCAGATGCAGGTGCCATAAACTATGGCTTATGCAACCAAACTAGGATTAGAAACAATGGTTTGCTACTGACTTGCTTAGACAAACATTAAACTAACAAGTGAGTCCCAGTTCAGATAAAACAACAAACTGTTCAGTTTAAAACAGAAATTGATTCTTCCAGTCTCCTTGTGGCCAGACTGGAAGGGAGAACTCAACCCAAGGCTCATTTCATGTGGCACTAAACTATGTCTTTGTTTTGCATTCAAACACAGCAGTTGTTTTCCATGTTTATTCCTTCAAAGGAATCAATCCAGTTCACTTCTATGGAGAAGAAAGTAACTACTGTCAGAATCATTAAAGAATACAATAAACTGAAACACTTTATTATGGTGAGTATTCAAGAAAACGTAAGCATTTTTCATGCATGACTTCATGATAGAGATACAAAATGAAGCACCAAAATGGGTGGGTCTTGTAAGAAATGGAAATTACAAAACCAGTTTGAAAAATCAGCAAATATTTATTTAAGCGCAAAAAAATGTGCATCTTTAATTATTGCACCTTTATTTTTGCTTAGATTGGTTAAACGAACTGGCACTGCCCCACAATGTTTTTGGTACTTAAATGGTAAATGCGCATGGATTCTAGCACCCTTCAACAGCCATTATATTTTTCCAAAAGCCTCTGTCCACTTCTGTGGGGGAAAACACTGCACCCCACAATCAGACCCAGGTTTCTTCTTTGGTACCTATCTTAGGTTTCCCTTACGTTCAAATTATTTGAGCTAAGCAATCAGGATTTGTAAATTTGGCTCAGAACATTAAAAATGTTTGTAAAAATGCTATCTCGTGTGTTGGATTAATCAGTTTTGCAGACTGCCAAATATTCCCAATTCATACTAGTGGACCAATTTCAGCTAATGGGGCCTTATGAAGAGGAAAGCTTAATCAATCTGTGTCATTCACCAGATGCTATGACATTACATGCACAACAAGCCATTAATTAAATAAATGTATGCATGAGAAGCAGACAGGATAGGCAATTATTCTTATGAGTAAATGTGTTTCTGCAAAATGATAGACAAATTAGGTGAATTTTAAATTCAATTACAATGCACACTTTTTGAGTTGCTCGTCTGACATTCTTCAAGACGGCTGGTCTTCTTAACAATCAGTGACCCAGGATTTTATTATAATTGCAGTCTCTGACCAGTAAAGTTTTAACAGGCAGATCCCTTCTTCCCTTTCTACATTCAGCTTAACTCCACTCCTAGGGCGGAGGAAATCCAGGAACCAACAAGAACTTGGAAGAAGGGCTGCCGAGAAGGAAAACGGAAAAGACTTACTTCCCCACCCTCTAGTTCTTAACAGACTCCATGGTCACAGCAGGGCAAGCAAGGAAGACCAAGGAGCGCCTATTGTCTACAAACCCTCAATCTCTTTTAGTCGCAGCAGCAGATGTGAGAAGTGGGGAAGGACTATTCTCCCCACAGTAACTGCAAACAAGATTGCTCAGTCTAGACGCAATGGTGGAGTGCTTTTGAGCTGTGAACCTGCACTTTGGATACACAAATTCTAATATAAACGTAAGTGAACTCCCCTCCCCCTATTACATCTAAAATCAAATTAACACACTATACTTATTATTATTCACCTTGCCCCTTGTTCTTGCAGCTCTTCCGATACCTCAGAATAAGTTAATAATCCATTTTTTCTACAGAGTGGCTGTATTACTTGTTTCCATCCCTCCATAGACTATGAGCGACTTTTTGAGAGGATTTTTGGGTTCTCCAAAGTGTGTTGCTTGACAAACCTGTCCTGGAAATTGGCTCTAAGATACTGACTTCTTCTTTGTCCTAATAGTTCCGTCAATTCCCATTCTGCTCTAACATTAGTAGATCCATTTACTTCTTCATGGAAAAAGTCTACTTTTTTCTGAGAGCCATTCTTTGGGGTGAAGGATTTGAGCTATTGATCTTGACATGCTATCTGTAATTCTTTTGGCTCATGATTGTGTATGCTAAATGTGAAGGATTACTCCCAGTTTGAGACCATTATCGTTGCCCAATTACAAAAGAACCTTTTCTATTTGACTAGATGTCATGCTATGTCATTTTTGGTTCAAAGAATAGCCTCTCATGAAATGTCTTTGGGTGAAACTGAATCTCTTGCACATATGTTTTTTTATTGCAATTTTTATAAGTACAAGAGAATGCTTGCTGTTTCCCTTAATAGGGACACTTTCTGGGAGATTAAATAAATTGCTGCTTTCTTTATTTTCTTGATGGGGTTAATGCCAGTGGATAAACATTTTTATTAAAGCTCAACCTACAATATTTGATACACAGAATTGTTGTTTTAAAATAGATCTGTAGAATATATTTTCCTTTGACCTATCCTTCATTTGGCATGTATTATGTTTAATAAATCTGGATTGATGATGACACTACACTTCCACTAAGCACCCTGGGGTTGGTTTGGGAGATGCCCTCCCTTACCCCGGCCACACAACGACTGCTTTGACATGCTACAGATACAACAGGGAAACTGACAGAAGGCAGGGGTGCACATAGATTTTGCATTGCAAAAATAAAGTGCATTGCAAATGATTTCAGAGAATCATTACTTAACTCTTTTTGCATACTAATGCAAACTAAAAAAAAACCCCACAGTTTTGAGCCCTAGCACTACAGTTAGACTAGGGTTCCAACTGAACCTCAGCTGCTGACTAAACCAGCATTTCCCAAAGTGGGTGATACCACCCCTTGGGGGTGTTGGGACAATCCTGGGGACAGTAGGAGCCTCTGGTGCAATTGGCATTGAATGAAAATAAGGGAGCTGTGGAAGTGTAAAGCAAAAATAAAAGAAATCTTTGAAAAGCTGTTTGTGCTTGCTTTATCTGCTGTGTGGTGATGCTGACCGCAATGTTGGGCGCTGTTGTGGGACAGCAACAAGGCTTCCCCTGGATCCGGTGGTTGTGCTGGAGGCAAGAGGTTTTCCTGGGCTTGGGGGAACCCTTTTCGGATTCACCAGGCCCAGGAAGCGGATCACAGCTTGCCTGCCTATTTACAACATCTTTCTTTATGATGTTGTAGGATGTAGGTGGAAATATAAAAGAATGCAAATTTGTCTCTGTTTTTGCTCACTTACAGAAGGTAGATTTCCCGGGGGGGGGCTGAGTATTTTATTTTTTTAAGGGGGTGGTAGCTGCAAACCTCTGGACTAAACCAAGGACTAAACTAATCCAAACCTTGGCTGCCAATCAATGGGATTGGATTGATCTTTATTACGGCCATTGGCTGATACACGACAGTTTCCCATACCAACATATTATACTTAAACCTCCAAATTTAAAATCGCCAAAACTTACGAAAGACAACAGTAACCGAAGCAAAACAAAAACAAAGACCACCATCATACATTACAATAAATTTGTAACCTATACATCGCCCTCTGCTCATAAATTAATCAAGGATATCAATGGTGATATCGCCTAAAACATAGATCATGGTTTAAAACAATGGTGATATCACCTAAAACATAGGTCCTGGTTTAAAGGGGTTATCCGAATCACACAGGAGACCGTTTCTCTTCTTTAGGGATAGGACGCTGATCAGGAATCTGGCAACCATGAGTGATTTTAGGGGGTCATCATCAATTAGTAGGTAAGTGAAAAGCACAGTCAAAAATTATGTGATGCAATGATTCCGGTGCCCCACAATTACAATCACATAAGAGCGATATCTGTCCATTGGAGAATCTATTTCTCAGCACGTTCGATGGGAAGGTGTTGAATCTTTCCTTTACAAAGGCATATCTATGAGCTGAGGAAGTTAAGGAATTCAAATAGTTTGGGAGCCTTAAGAGGGATAATAAACCAAGATTTAGAGGTGAGCAGGTACCATTGCCCAAGACCATTTTCTGCTGCAAGTCCATCTCCTCTAGCTTACAGGTTACTGTTCTTTTAGCTGGGACTATGTCCTGCTCTAGTAATTTGGATGGGGAGATTCCCATTGCCGTAATTTTCAGCTGTAAATTTTTTACCCATGGGCTCTGGAAATCATCTCTCCACATACATTGTATCAAGTACAAGCCAGAGATAACCATTGACAAAGTATGTGCTTCCACAGAGCATTTTCCAGGGATACAATATTAAGTTCCATGCGTAACGCTGTATTACTTACACAATTGGGCAGTTTCAATATCCCTCTTAAAAACTGATTTTGAATGACCTCCAGGTGAGATAGGTTGGCAAAAGTCCCCCAAATTGAGATGCCAATCAATGGGGATTTATAGAGTGGAGGGCCCCCAGCGCATCTGCAGCTTTGCTGTGTTTGGCAGCTGGGAGAGAAGGCAGGATGGTCACAGGCCTTTGTGCACACTAAATTGTTCTTCTCAGCTGAAGAAGGTAGGCAACCCATATGTGTCAGCAGGGGTGTTGACTTGCCCCCAACACTGAGGGGGGCCAGTATCAAGTGACATGTCCCACCCCACACAGCACAATAGTGCTCTCCCCGTGGCAGCAGGGGATGGGGAGCGCAGAGGGTGATCTTCACTCTCCACACTTCCTGCCCAGCGCCCCCTGCTCGCCAAGCGGCAGCAGGGGACTCAGCCCCCTCCTGACAAATATTGAGGGGGCCGAAGCCCCTTCCGCCCCCCTACAGCTGGTGCCCCCGTGTGCCAGACCTTTCTGTTTGCATCACAGCCATCTGTTCTGAATCCAGATGAAGACATGGGAGGCAGCTCAACATTTCTGCAATTGCTAGGGTCTACTCACATTCAACAAAGAAGAATATAACATTGTCAACATGGCAACATAAATGGATAGGTCAAAGATAGCCAACATAGTGCGCTCCAGATGTTGTGGGACAGATGGGGTGCTGTAGTCTAGCAACATCTGGAGGGCACTATGGGGGTGTTCCTGGAATAGATGATAGACCGACAGGCAGATTATCATTATACAGAAATGATATGGTGCGCACTGGAGTCATTATCATGTTCTTTCGACTACTCAGAGTTAATTTGGTTACATAAAACTCCAGGGATTTATGGTGCAAGTTATCTATAGAGACAGAAAACAACTTTAAATATAACCATATGCCAGCTAAAAAGGATGAACCCAGTAATTTATAGGGACACTTCTCAGAGCCTAGATGTTCAGGGAAAGCACAAAATGTTTATTATTTTCTTCTAACTTGTCAACTTGAAGGTTAAACAGAAGTCAGGTTGAACAAAACAATGTAAGCAAAACTGAGTAGGCAATGTCACGTGATATGCAAACATTGCTGGAAGATGAAATTTTATCAGATCCAAGCAACAAGGAGACACAAGATATTCTAATACTGACACAAACTATCCAATATGTTCATAGAAAATACGGTTGCTGTTATGCAGTAAGAGGAGTATTCCATAATCATTGTAACCATAGAATTTCTTCTACATCTTAAAGGCACAAAAAATGCTCATGGAATAATTGCTAAGTGTATCTCATGTGTGAAGGACATGGACCTATAAAATGCTCCCACCTCTAAAATACTCGAAAGTGGCAACTATGAAAGGATTAGGCCAGGCTTTCAACAGTTTTTGATGGAGGGAGGGAGGGAGGGAGGGACGGGGACACACACACACACACACAGGCAGTTCCGTGATGCCATGTCTCACTTAGACATTGCATATTAGATACTTTGTGTCACGTTCATTCCTGGAATCTTTAGAAATTTGCAGACCTACTAATTGTGATTCAAATACAGTGGTGCCCCGCAAGACGAACGCCTCGCAAGATGCAAAACCCGCTAGACGAAAGGGTTTTCCGTTTTGGAGGCACTTCGCAAAACGAATTTCCCTATGGGGTTGCTTCGCAAGACGAAAAAATCTTGCGAGTCCCCGCGGGTTTTTTCCGCTCCCCCCTTTTCCTAAGCCGCTAAGCCGCTTAACAGCTGATCGCTAGAAGCCGCTAGACCACTGTAGCGCTAATCCGCTAAGCTGTCAATGGGCTTGCTTCGCAAGACGAAAAAACCGCTAGAGAATCGCGGAACGGATTCTTTTCGTCTTGCGAGGCACCACTGTAGTTGCAATGCATATAAGCTAGCCTTTCATCTTTCAGCGCTTAAATCTTTGCTCTACTGCCTGTTACCAGTTCTTGTGAATGAAGCATATTGTGAATACGCTCAGTCCCATGGATTCATAACTATATTTTGCACAAAGCTTTACAGTATTTTGTACCTAGGTAGGGCTGCCAGATAACAAAATGTACATAGACCCCAACCAGCCCAGCATAAGTGGTTCCCTCCTAGTTAAATTATTAACCAAACCCCTGAATCTGGCACTTTTCTGCTTTCAACCTGACTTGATGCTGCTATTAAATTTGCTTTCTGTTGCCAATTGTTTTATTGATGCTTTAAAGGTTCTATTGCTTCAGACTTGTTAGCTGCCTTTGATTAAGGCGCTGAACAAAAATAACTAAAATAAACAGGTAAATTAATATGCACATATCAAATACAGAAAAGCTGTGCCAAAGTATAAACTTTGCAATTTAGGATGGGAAGAGAGCCATTCACCTGGGTGCTCTTTAAATATAAGTACAATTGTCCAGGGTCATCTGATTTCACAGTGCAACAGATTGTGATTTTGGAGCATACATCTAACCATTGCGCATCACATCACACATCTAGGGTTGCCATTTACATTATGGGAGTGGTGAAGTTGCTGTTTTCCCAGTGAATCCTTCCAGTGCTGTTCCAATAATGTCAGAATAGTGAAATTACACAAACGTAGCAACTGATCTGGTTACTTTTCCTAGCAAAGTCATCCGTCCCCTGGAATGAGCAAAGTGGCAAACAACTGTTCGAACTGGTAACCATATAAGAACCAGACAGCAGACTTCTTCTGCCATTCAGCTTAAATGGACAAAGCATCAAGTGGGCAGGGGAAAGGTGCCCTTTGCAACTTTACCTGAAGAGTAAAGCTGGCAATGAAATTTTTAGTATAGGATGTTAATGCCTTTTCTAGTTATCACTTTTAGTAGTGGAAATGAATGCACAGGGCACTAGAAAACTGCAAGCTCCCTGCGATTGCTCCTTATACATGACTTGGCAAAGTTAATGAATAGCAAAAAGCTATCTTGTAGAAACATGGGACTTAATTAAACACTTCTTCTGGTGCTATCAGTGATAGGGTACAGGTCCCAGATCTGATTAAGTTTTATGAATTCCCTAATTCAATGTGCATTGTTTAGTCTTAAAAATATACATGATGCCTAGAAGTCATAATGCAAAATGAGCATTCTGCTCAAAGGTTAGTTTGAAAGTTCAATAAATGCAAATAAAATCCAGAATATCTAAAGTGAATAAGCAACTTCTTTTGCTTGCCTAAAACAGATTTAAACTTGCACCTATCAATTTTCAGTAAAACTTCTTTTTTTACTCTTACTTTTTGCAGTATGCTGAATAAAGTCATTATCGCAATTGTAAATGATGGGAAAGCTCTCAGCTCAATATTGAACTCAGGGATAAAAGCTTTTTCTGTTCTTTCTTAGTTTAAAGAAAGAGAGTTCATTTTTTAATGAGCTCAATTCCCAAATTTGGACACTCCTGTGTATCAAATGATGCCATTGGGAACGTGAATGTGTTCAAAACTCCTGGGGGATTTTATTATTATAAGATCCTCCCTCCTCCTCCTCCTTCTTCTACCTATTGCAACACTAAGGTTGTAACCCCAACTCCTTATTCATGCTGCTGGATCCATCCCCCCATCTGCCAGTCTCCACTACCCTGAAGGACTTCAGAAGAATACAGGGGTGGATTTGAGAACTATGATATGTTTGCTTTGTTGACTGGTGTGAGCTGCCTCAGGCATTTGTGAGAATGGTGTAAGCAGGAACGGCTGCAATGCCGCCCTCCAAACAGCGGCGCTGCTGCCCCTTACAAGGACAGGGCAGGGGTAGGGCACAGTGCCAGAGAGGTCAGAGCTGTGCAGGTGGGTTGGCTCCACTAGCACACCTGCCCATCCCTGCATCATCCAGGTAAGAGGAAACAATGCTGTCGTCTAGAGTGCTATACAGCTACACGCCACCATGCTTGGCTGCTCCTGAGTATAATTACAATAAGTATAGTAAAAATAAATGGTACAAAATCAATAAAACATAATTGGGATTGATCAATCAGTAGAGCATGAGACTCTTAATCTCAGGACCATGGGTTTGAGCCCTACATGTTGGGCAAAAGATTCCTGCATTGCCAGGGTGGGCTAAATGACCCTTGTGGTCCCTTCCAACTCTACAATTCTATGATTCTATGTTACTGTCGGCATTATCTCTGCCCCCCCCCCCCAGTAAGAATGACTGAGAATTTCAGGGGAAAAAATTGTGGCCTCATTGAACACTCCCCAAAAGAAACAAACCATACACTGTATTAAATCTCCAGAGATTGCTGCTCCCAGGGGGAGGGGGAGCCTGATTCTTTGACAATAACTGGCCCAAACAGGCAGGAGGCATCTAGCTGGCCATTGTGAGACAGGCCTCATCCAGCTCTTCTAAGAATGGCTCTTCTTTCGTTCTCAATGAGTTTGCCAATATTGTCATCAAGTCCTTAAAAAATCTGGGGGCTTCCCATTTAAGTCAGTTACTATTGTGATATAAATGGATTTGTGCTTCTGTTTACAGTTAAAAGCAGACTCAGAATATGCAAATTATTCAAATGTGTTCTAATAATTTAAAATAGTAAAGAAAACATGGATGCAATATACAAAATTTATTGGAATCCACTTTGTGAAACCCAAAGCTGGCATTTGCAGATTAGGCTGAACATGCAATGCCAAAATGTGGGAGGTGGCAGGGGCAGCATTAAAAAAAGAAAGAAAAAGAAATCACACATTTCCCACTGTAGACTTGATCTAGCCTTTTTCTGTATTCAGCCTTCCCACTAGAGTATGATGATACTTGTAATGCATATATGCATGTTACTTGAGGACTTGCTCTGTACATTCTTAATCAATGTTCTTTACTAACAGATTAACAAGTATAGCCATAAAATATATAATCTGGTGGCAGAAAAATTACTATTTTTATCTTGGGAATAATTAAGTAACAAAGTATAGCTTAGTTTCCTAAAACATCTAAAACAGATTTTTCTTTTGCAGGAAAAGTGAAATATACCATTCAGTGAACAGATGTTACACTCATTAATCCAATTTATATAGAATCTCTTCTCTCAAACGATATTCATTTGGACAGTCACAGAAAAGATGACACTCTGTGAAAACACGCAAATAGTTTTGCAGCAAAAGCACAAGCACAAGGAAAAACAAAAAATAATTTAAACAGCCATGCTTGCAACAAAACAAAAAAAAAGCATTTCAATGGAATATTGGTGAAAATTGCCAAATTTCAATGGAGGAATGAACACTGAATAATTGAATGAGCACTGATGAATTAATGCTACACAGCTGATTAGGCTTGGTTGCTATTTTTCCACCAACAGAAAGATTTACCTGTACTATACTATAGGGACACAGGTGGCACTGTGGTCTAAACCACTAAGCCTCTTGGGCTTGCTGATCGGAAGGTCAGCGGTTCAAATCCCCGCGACAGGGTGAACTCCTATTGCTCGGTCCCTGCTCCTGCCAACCTAGCAGTTCGAAAGCACGTCAAAGTGCAAATAGATAAATAGGTACCGCTCCGGCGGGAAGCTAAACGGCATTTCCATGCGCTCTGGTTTCTGTCACAGTGTTCCGTTACGCCAGAAGTGTTTAGTCATGCTGCCCACATGACCTGGAAAGCTGTCTGTGGACAAATGCCGGCTCCTTCGGCCTGAAGCCCTTGAGACTCCCGTTTAAATTTTGGAGTACCAACTGCATCACTATTTTTCCACCAACAGAAAGATTTACCTGTACTATACTATACTATAGGGACACGGGTGGCACTGTGGTCTAAACCACTAAGCCTCTTGGGCTTGCTGATCAGAAGGTTGGCATTTTGAATCCCCGTGAGCTCCTGTTGCTCGGTCCCAGCTCCTGCCAACCTAGCAGTTTGAAAGCACGTCAAAGTGCAAGTAGATAAATAGGTACCATTCCGGCAGGAAGGTAAACGACGTTTCTGTTTGCTGCTCTGGTTTCACCAGAAGCAGCTTAGTCATGCTGGCCACATGACCCAGAAAAACTGCCTGCAGACAAACACTGGCTCCCTTGGCCAGTAAAGCAAGATGAGCATGCAACCCCAGAGTCACTATACTATGCTATACTATACTGTATACATGCATATATTAACATACACACATGTGCATACACTGTTGGTTAATATATATGTGTTTTCCATTGCAGCCAATAGCTGGATCCTAACACAGTTTGGCATCACATCAAACTGTAATGATATATAATGCGATATTAAGCTGATATTGGAGGCAGGTATAGTGACTCAAGTTATTAAAGCTATAGTGAAATTTTGTACGCATGCAATGATGGATCTAAGAGAGTTCAGTGACAATTAAAAAGATGCAATCTCTGATAGGTAGAATGGTGAAAACTGGCATTTATTAGCTAGGATCCTCTCTGGAGGAGGAAGAAACAGACCGCTCTCCAAGATCTCAGTCAGACACCTTTCCCAGTTTACCATTTCATTTAACTGGAAATGCTAGAGGTTTAACATACAGGATGCCACGAGAAATAGGCCCCCTGTTTGCTGCTATCTGTATACTAATAGGTTCCAAACTGCATAGCTATCCATGAGTCATTCCAGAACCTTCATGACTTATGCAGTTAACTACTTCCCTATTTTGTCTGCAGGAACCAATCTCAACATGCTCAAGGCTCACTGAAGAGTTTATAAGAGACTTGAAGGGTCTCTGACTAACATTACAGCAATGTGCGAAATTTAATCCATACGTGGTAGTTATTAGAAACTGACTTGATACATTTTTTCATAGAATTTATAAACAAAAACTGTACTTTGCTAGTTCTCTTTAAGTGCATTGTATTGTATATCCTTTGCTGTAAGGAACATAGCACTATGAGCTTATGAAAATATAGAATATATAAAAGACAACCCAAAACCTTTTATTTAAAATCACTCATGCCAGGGATGGAAAAGCCAGCCATTTTGCTTTTTTCCCTATTCCCCCCCTCCAGTTCTTTAGTCACTTCATTCCATTACTATATCAGTTTGTGATTTTATTAAAAATATATGTGTGAAAATCCATATATATATTTGTGCATATCTCTAATAATGTATTAAGCAAAACTGAATGCATTATTTTCAATAATTTTGAGCGCAAAATCAAAAATATGTTTTTTTGGTGGGAGAACTGTATAGCAAAATTCAGAGAGGGACTGCTGTGTTTTGGTTTGTGTATTGGTTAACAGACTGCAAATAAGGTAGGTTCACATGAAATGCTAACAACAAATTTCTCCTTCTTTCCATGTCTATAAAAGGAACTTTAAAGAACCTTACTTTTTTCTCCTTGTTGTATTTGTCAAAAATCTCCTGTGCTTTTTCTTCACCACCATCAGTAAATAACATTATAATCTTGTTGCAGTTAGCTCTGAAGACACTGTGGCTGTGCTGGAAGAGATAAAGACAGGCATTTTTATTTATTTATTTCACAAAATTTATATGCCATTTGATTGTAATAAAACCTCAAAGTGGTTTGCAAAATGATTCCAGTTATGATTCATCAAACAAAATAACGAAATGTTCAGTGGTGTAATGCAGCCCTCAGAAAGAAATTTCTAAAGGGGGCTTTTCCATATATTTCATCTTTCACATTGTTAGATATATAAATGGGCATGTGAAACAAGCACTTCATTATTATTTTTGTGATTTATACATACACCATCCAACATTTTTGCCAAAGAGAGCAGGCAAATTGTTTGGGGGCTCTCCTATTTAGAGTGTTTGACTTACCGGTACTGACTGCGTACACTGACTTCCACATGGAAGACTATGAAGTAGTTCATTTTGCAAACCCAATGAGGGAAATTTCTTATTTTGAGATTGGATGAATAGTTTGACTGGAAGGTGACTGAGCAGGTCAAAGTGCTCCCTCCCACTCTTGAAATCCACACACCTCATGGGGGAAATAGCTTTCCTGACCTCCATTCTAATCATGTACATATTGCGTTGGATCCAACCTAGCCATAATGGGCCCAGTGTAATGGATGACTATGATAATTATGAGTGACTAAATTAAGTTCCACTGGTTTAAGTGAATCGCCTCTAAATTTAATGAATTCTGGCTCCAATACAGTGCCTATCCGCATAATTTAGTGGATATTAGGTGGGGTAGACCAGTAGCAATAGCAGCCAGCAGGGTAGAGGTCCTCACCTGGCTTCTTAATGCAGAAATCGCTGCTGGTAACTAAGGAGGAAGCTTGCAGCAATCAGGAGATCAGTGCAGTCACTTGCAACAACAGAGCCAATCAGATGCTTCCAGTACTGTACCTGTGAAGGAATGGGTTTCCCAAACCCAAAACTGACTGTGCAGGCAGTTTGAAACTGCACCAAAATCCCTATTTTTCCTTAGCTAAAATGCTTTAACTTGAGCTCTTGAGCCGAAACCCAGCTGTATAAACAAGTGCTCAGAGCCCTCTCCTTTATCAGTTTGTGATGGCAAGGATGGCCTTGACTGTACCAGCAGAACAGGGAAGACACGTCTGTGCCTTATCGTATATCCTGACCACAAAAGACGCACAGACCTAGTCTGGGAACAGCGCCAGAGGGTGTTCTTGGAGATGGTGACCTCTTGCTCCAAGATAAGAGTAGGAACAGGAAGATGCTTTTATGATCAGAAGTACAGGAAGGAATATCCTTTTAGGGTCAGAAGTATAGGAAGGAATACACTTTTATGGTTAAGAGTGCTGGAGCAGGAACATCTGTGATGTCAACCTGTGTGTACAAGCTGATGTGGCTGGATTCCTGGGGAAGGGGGGAGAGGGTGCCTGGAGGATATATATACTGCATGTAATCTCTCATTTCTTTGGACTTGCTGTGGACTGACCAGGCAAGTGCCTTTCTGCTGTTCCGGAGAGCAGAAATAAAGAACTCTTTCTCTGAACCAAGCCTCGGTGTCATTTGACTTCCTTCCTCCTGTCCGGGAGCAACGCAACCCAATCGGTGAACTCCAATAAGGCTATACCTGCACAGTCAGTTTTGGGTTTGGGAAATCCATTCCTTCACCTGCAGTGCACCAACCTCCCTGCTGCCCCCTCTCTCCCTCTTGGTATCATCAGGAATCCAGGTGAGAAACACCACACCACCCCACCAGCCACTACTACCAGGGTGATCCAATTGAAATCTCTGTTCAGCCATGAAGATGACTGGGTAACCTTGGGTGAGTTACTCGCTTTCAGTCGAACATACTTCACAGAGCTGTTGTGAGGGAGGAGGAAGAAGAAGAAGAAGAAGAAGAAGAAGAAGAAGAAGAAGAAGAAGAAGAAGAAGAAGAAGAGTAGTAGTAGTAGTAGTAGTTTGGATTTGATATCCTGCTTTATCACTACCCTAAGGAGTCTCAAAGCGGCTAACAATCTCCTTTTCCCTTCCTCCCCCACAACAAACACTCTGTGAGGTGAGTGAGGCTGAGAGACTTCAGAGAAGTGTGACTAGCCCAAGGTCACCCAGCAGCTGCAGGTGGAGGAGCGGGGAATCGAACCCGGTTCACCAGATTACGAGTCCACCGCTCTGAACCACTACACCACACTGGCTCCCCAAAAGTGGGGAGATGCCAGCCAGAGAGGAAGGGACAAAAATGTAGATAAATAAAATTGTAAACCAGCTACTTATTGATAACCAATGAAATGACTATCAATTCATTAGTATCGAGAAAAATATTAAATTCTACTTCTGAATTAAGAACTTGTGCTTAGTACCAATATATCTGCTATTTAAGATTTTCCACTTAAATCAGGGGTAGGGAACCTATCTATGGCTTCCAGATGTTGCTGGACTTCTATTCCCACCAGTCCTGATCACTGGGCTTGGCAGCTGGGCTGATGGGAGCTGGACTCCAGTGACACTTGGAGCACCCCAGGTTCCCCATCCTTGATTTAAGTATCACTTTACCAAAAAAATGTGAATAAAGAAACCCCAAACCTTTATATTAAGAATGCTAGCACAATGGTTCTGATTCAGAAATAAAACATTCATGGAGAAATAAAAAATGCATGGAGGTTCCAACCTGAAATATATTACTTCGGACGTCTGATAATATAAAATAAATAAAAGGGGGGAATTCTGCATTGACATAAACTGTGCTGCATAAACCCATAAAAAGGGGACTTGTCCTGCAAATCACATTGATTTGAGTAAATTTTAGGCTGTAATTTATGGAGGCATCACCTTTCTGGGGACATAAGAACATGGCTAGGTTCATTTACAATACATTTAAGTAGTATTTTGAATGTGATCAACACATGTAATCAGCACATGTAAAATGATTTACTAAGTGTGTATTGACCCTTTACTTTACTGTTGGATCTACTGTAGACATAGGTTTCTATTCCTGCATAGTTCAAAGTTGACCCACAACAGTTTAATAATATTAAATTTTACTGGGAGATCCAACACTAGATTTCTGTTTTCTCCATAAACTGTTTAGGAATAATGAGTCATTATGTATCTTTTCCTAGGCAGATGCTACTGAGTAGGGTGTCCATTTCAAAAGTAGCATAATTGCCTTGAACCTTTACTCAACACAAGAGAAAATGGGAAAACCACAACTCTTCCTTTCCTCTTGTGGACAATAGGTAAAGGTAAAGGCACCCCTGCCCGTATGGGCCAGTCGTGTCCGACTCTAGGGTTGTGCGCCCATCTCACTTAAGAGGCCGGGGGCCAGCGCTGTCCGCAGACACTTCCGGGTCACATGGCCAGCGTGACAAAGCTGCTCTGGCGAGCCAGCACCAGCACAGCACACGGAAACACCGTTTACCTTCCCGCTATAAAGCGGTACCTATTTATCTACTTGCACTTAAGGGTGCTTTCAAACTGCTAGGTGGGCGGGAGCTGGGACCGAGAGACGGGAGCTCACCCCGCCGCGGGGATTCGAACCGCCGACCATGCGATCGGCAAGCCCTAGGCACTGAGGTTTTATCCACAGCGCCACCCGTGTAGCAATAGTTTATTCCCCATGTAGGATCCAAAGTGCTGAGCACTTTACAGCTCAAGTGAGAGTAATGCAGTTTTAAAAGAGAGTTGCTTAAGCACATCCTAAGAAAATAATTTGAAATGTCAACTTAAATCCTGTGTACACATCTCTAATGCACGGAGAATTTGCTATTGATCCTAAAGAAGAAAATTCTGCTGAAGCACTTGATACTTTATAAAATTATCTTATTTAAAATTACAACAGGCTTACAAAGTGACTAGGAGAGAACATCCTCCTCCAGTTATCACTGCAAAAATTAAATTGAACTGCCAAAGCAAAAGTTTATTATTCCAAAGAAGGTTTTCTTTGTCGATGTGTGGAGGAGCAGTGGGTAGCAAAATGACTCACAAACAACCTTATTCCTTTTAAACTCACCCTTTTAATGGCTTTATTAAAAATACTTATTTTAACTCAGCTATATATTTTGAAAGCAATTTTCTCCTAGATGAGAAGAAAATAACTCTTTTAACACATTAGGATGACTAAAAATAACTGCCAGCTGCGGTGTTTTGCATTTATGTTTAATGCAGGCATTTAGGATTATTTAAAACAATTTGGTTATCAGAGGCAATGGAAAGGGCTGTATTGCTTTGCTTAAATCATAAACATGCATGTGGACGCCACCATTTGTCTTGCTCTTGTTAAGGTTGGTAACACTTATTATATCATCATGGGCGCTCACTTTCATTTTTCCAGACCACACAGCACTCCCTATTAGTGAGCCTTGAAAGTGACCACAGTTATTTTCCCGTATGTTTCCTCCCCACTTTTTAACGAACAGCTACACATGCTTATCGTTCACATACTATCTTAATTCACACTAATGTCCCTGCAAAACTATTCATGCATATTCCTACTGAACATTTTGTGGGACAAGGCCCATGCATGGACATCCCTACTGGCGCAAGCTGTTCTTGCTCCCTTGGTTCCTGCTTACATAAGCTCCTTCTGCTGTTTTATTGCTTTGAAGCAGCTGCACTTACTGTTAACAACAAATACATCTTGGGGCTAATCCATCATCAATTTTGAACTTAATTCTCCTGCCTCTTCATCTTCATTATTTCCTAACTCTCCAAATTGTGCCCAGGAAAGTTACAAAGCGCTAAGAACAGAAAATGAGCCCGCCTCGCCCCCGCCCAGGTTCTCGACATTCATGGGCCTCTCACAAGGATGAAGCCTCATCTAATGGAAGGACAGCAGCTTAAAAGGGCAGTGAATGGCTTCTGTAAATAGAACAGGCTGCTTTTTCTGATCCTTCCTTCAATCACTGCAGCTGCAGAAATGTCATTATAGTCAGCAGCATCGCATCAGCCCACACACTGATAGAAAAGTGGGAAGGAGATATAGGGGTTGGGAAAGGTAGGTAAATTACCTTCATTTAAATGTAATTTTTCTTACTAGGATTCTCATTCTTCACCCCCCCCCACCCCCGGATAAGCCTATTTATGTTGCCTTGTACTTATTGAAAGAGAAGCACAAACAGAAACAACCGCCCTACATCACAGAAAAATGGGGAGCCACTGTAGATAACTTCACACTTTACACAACAATTTAAAGTGTTGTGAGTTTGCTGTGGATGCACATGAAATACAGTGATATATTGCATGGCAAATGTGTACGTGCAAAAGAGAGATGTTTGTTCTTAAACACCCACATATGGAGATCAGAAAACTATGGCTCAGTCAAGTCTCAGAGGTACATTTATTTTATGGCTTAATAACATTTGTTTTTTATCATTCACACTTTCCGTTTGCTTCAGAAAAAGACACCAGATTACCTAAGGAAACTATGGACTGGAAACAGAGGGACTCCTCTGCTAGGATACATCTGTTAGCAAAATACCATCAAGGGGAAAAGGGGGAAAACTCTTGTTCAGGAATAGCAATGCATTCTGTCAGCATAGTACAACCATATGAACTTCATATGAACCATATGAAGGGAGCAGATTGCTCACACTTACATTTAGCAGCTGTTCAAAGGCGTAACTAAAGCCTTTTTTATAATCGGTGATCCCTTTTGCTGAGATTTTATTGACGGCTTCTTTCAGCTTCTTCTTATTCCTCACGTTAGCTTGTACAAGGTGGTTGAAGCAACTGACATTCTGAGCATTTTCATTGAACTAAAAAAAAAGGAAAAAGAGCAAAGGAAAAACTGCTCAATAAAGCGCATATAAAGGGTATACTGTAGGGCTGTAACTTCCAGGATGCATTCAGAATGAGTATGGTGATGAGAAAAGTCACACACAAACACACAAAGTTATCTATCTCCATCAACTGTGTCCTTTGGAAGGATTCAAAAATGAACGTAAGTTCATATAAATACATTAGCCCAATGGGATTTTGGACTACACCCCACCCCTCTTTGAGCTGAGCAAAAACTACTACATCCCAAACTACTTCTGAATTCTTGAATCAAAGTTGGCAGCTTCCCAAATGACTTCTTGAGATCACGTATACATAGTGCTGCAACATGTAACATAACTTACCAAAATATGCCACGTCGCAAACTGCTACTAAAATGGCCCAGCTTCAGAAGCCGTTTGCCATGCAGCATGGGTGTCATGGACTGGCTGGGAGGAACCCCCAGGGAAAGAAGGCTCAGAGCCTGGACTGGTGGTGGGACAATGATGAGTGGCCAGAGGGAGAAGAGAGAGCAGACTAGGAAGAGGTGTCAGAAGCCGAAGAGGTAACAGGGTTTAGTGAGCAGGAAGACACTGCGAAAGAGAACAGTCTGGAATCAGGAAGAGGAAGGAGGGGGCAAAGAGGCAGAGATGAGGCAGGCTGCTGAAGAAGGCAGGGGGTTTCTCCCTCCTGCTGTGACCAACTCCCCTCCTCTCTAGTCTCCCAGAACCAGGAGAGGTATGAAGAAGGCAGAGCAAAGATAGATAAGTTGATGAAGTCTCAGATTCCATGGGAAGGACATGGGGAAGGAGGAGGCTTAGGGAACTTCAGTCCTCACAGCTGCCTTATTGGGGCAAGATCTAGAGTTGCTGTGCTCACTAGGCTTGAGCTGTTTTGTTCTTTGAATAAAGAGTTAACTTCACTGACACCTTGTGAGTTATTCCTGACCTGCTCTTGACAATGGGGGAGAGTGTGTTATTGTCTGAAAACATTAAATCCTCCTTAGGCTCAGTGAACTTGTTGCACAGTTCTTTGGATTCAAGTGTCAATAAATCAACCATAATTCAACCAATGTAGAACAGGTTTCGCTGGGTTATAACTAAATCCAAGCATCACCCAGCAGTCTGGAATATGCTGATTGACATTCCTGGTGAAGATGACAAAACAAGCCTGGTTTTCTAATAGATAAAACAATCAGGTTAACATTATCCCCCAAGGACGAGTTACACAGTGGATATTTCCAAGGTCCTGAAGGTCAGGAAATGATTGACAACCATGGCTGTAGGGAGGAAACATAATTCAGGGTTATATTTAATTAATGTGAACTGCAACACACACACACACACACACACACACACACTACTTAGCTCACAGAAGTACTTCAAGTGTAAAAGCCTCTGGCCTGCCCTGCAAACTGTCCAGTCCTCCCTCTAGTAGCAATAATATCACAACTAAAATAATTTGCTGCCCAAGCCATGCCAACAATATGACATCCACACAAACATTTCAGAGTTTGGAGTCGGCTTCACTTGAACTCTACATCAACTGAACAAATACACACACCCCCCATTCCTAGTTCATGCCCAGAAAAGGAACTTTAAAGGACATAAAATACTTAGGAACTTCAGTAAGTGAAGTCTTTGTATTTGTCCAAAATCTGTGCTTTTTCTTCACTGCTGTTGGTCTATAGCATCATCATCTGTGGAACGGTCTCCCCGGGGAGGCTGGCCTGGAGCCTTGGCTCCACATCTTTAGGCGCCAGGCAAAAACACTCCTCTTCTCCCAGACCTTTGGCTAATTAAGTGGTCTGTGGCCTGTTAATTGGGAGGGAGCATGGTTTTTGTTTGTTACTATGTCATGCATTTGGGGGTTTTATACTGTAAACTACCTGTGATCCTCGGATGAAGGGCGGTATAGAAATTTAATAAATTCATCATCCTCATCCTCTTGTTGTATTGCTTTATTGCTCTGTGTGCTGGCAGGGTGGCACAGGCAGAGATCCCCAATGCCACAAATCCCTACCAGTCCCTGAGAAGGGGCAGGGGAGGGGCAAGGCAACAGGGAGCTCAACGTGGTGCCAGTTCAGCAATGAAAACATTGGATTGACTCCATAGCTGTGCTTTCACTGTATGAAGCTCCTTGCTGCCTTGCTCCCTCCAGCAAGGAACCACCAGCAATGCGCAGAATTGGGAAGACATTAAGGCACACAGGGAGGCTGGTCCATTAGGGTTCACGAGGCAATGCGCCACCAAGCTCGATCTGCCCTCTACCAGCTTGCCTTCTGACAATCAGTCCAGGAGGCGGCACTGCCTTTCCATTTCCACGGCCTTATTTTCAGTTTTGCTCTTGTAGAATTGGTTGACGTTGCCTCTCATTGACTCCAGCTCAGACTGTCATTGGCCTCCCCACTTTCTACTCTCCTAGTCCCAATGGACACCAATCACCACTGATGATAAGAGAAAGGACTACTGGGTGCATGGTAGAAGGGTAGAAGAGCTGGTCTGAACCTGGTGGTGTATGGTGTATGTTGAGTAGCTGGAAGCCCCCTTCAGGTGTGTTCCATGCGACCCACAACCATATGGTGAAAGAGAGTGGCAGCTGCACCACTCAGCTCCGCTCCCCAGTCACAGCCTTGATGGTCTTCCACCCCACAAGTGCTTGTTCTACACATTGTGGGTGACCCCCTCTCCCATGATTTAGAGCCCTTTGTGGAGCAGCTCCCCAATGTGTGGGTGGTGTGGCCATGACAGTCATGGAGGAATCATTCTCTTCCTCCATGGGATTATGACTGCACAGGGGAGAATGACTGAAGGCTCTGGCGTCTTTGTGGGTCCAAGTAAAACATACAGAACCTTTCAGTCTGGTTAGAAATAAACTCACCAGCCACATATTCATAAACTGTCACAACACACTGCTAGATCCTGTATTTTATTATATCTGGAATAATAAAATGTTGCAGCCTGTCCTTATGGTGAAGGTTAATCATCACCACCTCTGCCTTCACCATCCATCCCAATCCTTACTCATTCAGAACTACATACAAAGAGATGTGTTAAAACTTATATACTACAGCTTTCCTCCATAGAGCAAAATATGACATACATGGATTGAGGAAATCCTGTGATATTGATAGGGAGAGAGATTCAGATTTGCCCAAAGCCAGTACTCTATCCTGTACATCTGTTTCTATGAACTGAGTCATTCAACACCCCTTTTTTAAAAAATAAACAACTTTTCTCACCATCAAATAATGCAGCTTGCAATGAAGCTATCTAACCCCTATACCACACACAAAGCATAATACCACACATCCTTACAAGAGCTGTCTGTCAATAAACATAGTTTTCCAATAAAACTAATAACGCATTCAGACTAGAAACCGGCCAGCTTTACAGTAGTGATCCAGCCAATAATCTCTATGTATACAAGATGTTAGGGACGCAGGTGGCGCTGTGGTCTAAACCACTGAGCCTCTTGAGCTTGCCGATCAGAAGGTCGGTGGTTCGAATCCCCGCGTCAGGTGAGCTCCTGTTGCTCGGTCCCTGCTCCTGCCAACCTAGCAGTTTGAAAGCACGTCAAAGTGCAAGTAGATAAATAGGCACCGCTCCGGTGGGAAGGTAAACGGCGTTTCCGTGCGCTGCTCTGGTTCGCCATAAGCAGCTTAGTCATGCTGGCCACATGACCCGGAAGCTGTATGCCAGCTCCCTCAGCCAATAAAGCGAGATGAGTGTCGCAACCCCAGAGTCGTCCACGACTGGACCTAATGGTCAGGGGTCCCTTTACCTTTACCTAGATAAGATGTTATTGAAGTAACAAATGAGATGCTGTTATTGATTTTGTTCCTTCTCATATGGAGATCCTCTTTAAACTGAGTGATTCACATATATCAAAGCAATTTGGGAGAGAGGAGGCCTTAATGCTCTAGTGCTACACAACCTTTATTAGGGAAAACATGATAAAATTCAATTAACAAATTAGTATTTGCCTATTAGCCCTATGATACTTACAGAATCATTGCTTTTCTAGCTTCAGACACTAGGTGGCAATATAGTAAAATAAGTATGCTATCCCAAAGCACTGTTCTAAGGGAACATTTTTATTTCCTTTTTACTTAGGGTGTATTTTGAATCTTGAGATTATCTGGACTCAGTCCCAGATCCTATTTTCCAGCAATAGGGGAAGGAATAATAATACAACAGTGCATTTGAACATGTGTAGACGACAAAGAAACTAGACAGAACAATATCTGAGATTAGGAGGCAAGGCATCTAGGTTTCCATCATATGACTTTGCCCCATTTATATTATCTGGACTGTTGTGTTTGGTCCCACACATGCCATTCCTGGTAATCTTTTGCCCACATGAATCAGACCATGTAGTGAGCAACCCCGCTCAGTGCGGGTCTGGGTCACTGCTACCATAATGAAAATCATAAAGGAGATTCAACCAACAAATGTCCCGTGACGGCAATGTAGTGGGGATGCACAAAACGAAACCCTTTCGGTCTCTTGATCTCCCAATAGTGATTTTTTAATTTTTTTGTTAAGTATGTTGTTCCAAAAGCAGCCTCTAATGATAGGCTTAACAATACTTAACAATACCAGTTTTATCCGATTAATACAATTATTAATGCTAATTATTCCAATGTCAAATTATAGAATTTAATCAAACTGTCCTCCCCATGTGCTAGATGTTAGCATTCCGGATCCCACCTTCGTCGCCAGTTGTTGTGACGTGGGGTTTGTGATTTCAGCTCTCTTGACATAATATGCTGGAGACAGTTCTCTAGTAACGCTTCTTTATTCAAGCAAACAAGACAGGGGCCTGAGGAGGGGAGAGCTACATTTATAGGGACAGGGAACAAGCTAGAAAGGATACATTTTGGAGGGAACAATATCAGGCAATCACAGTCCTGCCTTTTGGAGGAAACCAATAAGACAGAGGATCCAAATACAGCAGCTTAAATGAACCAATAGTAGCTGTACCCTCTGGAACCAAAAGGCAGTGGGAGGGGTGTTGTGTATTGAGTCAAAGGATTTTATATCTGTATTATTATTGTCTGTATTTGCATTAGGGTAAAGTATCTGCCTTTTGGTTCCAGAGTCTTATTGGTTTCCTCCAAAAGGCAGGACTGTGATTGCCTGATATTGTTCCCTCCAAAATGTATCCTTTCTAGCTAGTTCCCTGTCCCTATAAATGTAGCTCTCCCCTCCTCAAGTCTCAGTCTTGTTTTTAATAAAGAAGTGTTACTAGAGAACTGTCTCCAGCATATTATGCCAAGAGAGCTGAAATCACAAACCCCACGTCACAACACTAGTTTTGATGACTTCAGTCTTCTACATTTTTCCATTCCATTTGGATATAATAATCCCTTATACAATAGCTACACTCTTTTGATTTCATTTGTGTTGGTATATTAGGTGATTTATAATATTTCTTTCCTGCATGTGACAGGTTTTCCCCATGGTGTTTTCTTGTACATATATTATGGTATATCGGTGGTTCCCAATGTGGGGCACATGCCCCACGGGGGGGGGGATTTGATTTTTAAAGGGGGGCAATTCAAGAATGAGTTAGACCAAGTTAATGGCCTTTTAGGGTTCCTCCACGTGAATAGTTCACTTTTTGAAAAATAAGAATTATATGTCATGGGGCAGGGGGTTCATTCCTACAACTGTTGATGGCTCCCATCATGCCTTGGGAGAAGCAGTTTCTTCCCTCCTCACTTGTACAGTGTAATTGTTTTTTAAAACTTGCATTCCAGGGAGGGATGCGATATCATAAATGCAGAGAAAAACTTGGATATAAGCAAACCATGGACTCCCCTTCTTCCTCCCAATCCAAACCTTTTAAATCCTTGTAGCTGGGTTCGTTTTTGCAGTTTCTTATCTCATCATTTCTAGCACGCGCCTGTACTTTACTCAGTTTTTTAAAAGCAACAACAACCCAATTAGCAGGGTAACCTGTGTTTCCAGGAACAGGATCGGGGGGTTGCGGCAGCCGGAGTGCTCCATGCGCCCAGTGCCTTTGCCTGCCCTTGCATGCCATGGGGAAGTGAGTGTCAGACCACCAGGCAAACTCCGGGTGAGAGCCAGGTTCCTTTTCCAATCAAAGAGAATGCAGAAAATGCTATTCCCGCACCATTTTCTGTTTATCTCTGTCTGTCTCCAAGGTGTTGGGAGAGGCGTCCATCCCCTGGCACACAGGAAACAGGAAGCCACAGCTAAGAACATAAAAATAAAAGGTTCAAATGCAACTAGAAAAGACAGTTACATTTTTATGCAGCTGGAAAAGGCTGTCATTTTTTAAAAGTCAAACAAAATACCGCACTAATAGATGTGCAGTCCACATTTTGCTGCATTTTATGTTTTTTAAATTAATTTTAGTATATTTTAAAATGTATTTTCTTGAAATTTGCAGAGTTTTAGGCATTTTGTGCATTTTTTGAGGGGCTGTTATGCTTTGGTTTAAACATCACTGTGGGGTGTGAGGATCAGTTTGATTCACTTTGAAATAAGTAGTAAAAAAAATAAATCCTTGAGCATCTCTATATGCAAAATATTTGCTTGTAATGTTCCTACAGCATCAGGAGAACTGGACACCAGTACAGCATAACAATCCCATTCTAAAGTCTTCATGATGCAGAAAATCTAGGGTTTCAGAGGCCATCTAGAATAGCTGAATAAGGGAAGCAAATTGTGCTTTGGTGTGTAAATGCCTTCCAGCAGATGTCATCGAAACAGGAGGAAATCCTGTCTCTTTAAAGTAATTCAAAAGGAGCATATTGCTACATCTCTGGGAAGAAAGAAATTTGAAATTATATTGCCAGCGTGTTGCCAGCCTAATCAGATTTTGCTGCAGCCGAGTTTTCAATCTACCAAGGGTTGTTGCTGTCTTGCTCTTACCGCCGCGGCTAAAGCAGCTCGGTGACCCAGATGTATCCATACATAATAAATGAGCAGTGGTGAAATAGATCTTAATTCCAAGCGGCTTTCCCTTGTAACTAAATCCAGCTTTGGCATTTTCCTTTGTCTGTGCTGTGTGTTCAGTAATAGGATTTAAGGGTTAATTCTTAAAAGGAGCTAAGGCAGAATGCTACCAGTATTTCTAAAAGCCTGTATGGACTGAAGCAGCCAGATAGTGCTACTATTTGTCAAAGTCCCTTTGGAGAACAGAAGGGGAAAGTGCGCCCACTGCAATTCAGACTCTAACAGGCAATCCAAATCATTGAACCATCATGAAAAAGAACTCTGCTGGATCCAGCCAAGTGAAAAATGGTGGAGGATATTTTGAAGAACGTTCTGCAAAGTGACCTCAGAAAAAACCTTCTGAGACATTTTAGCTCAACTCTAGATCAACCCAGAGGATTGAAGGAGGAGCCTTCCCCAGGTAGGTGGGTCGGTGAAGCTAGGAGACAAGGGCTACAACCACAATGCTCTTGTTCCTTACCTCTGATGGAAGAAGGACAGATCTCCTAGGACACACTCCCTGCAGAAAGCAATCTCAACCCATGACATCTATTCCCACCTTGGTGGCTGAAAATTGTGACCAGAATCCCTAGGACTTGCCGATTGAAAGGTCAGCGGTTCGAATCCCTGCGGCGGGGTGCGCTCCCGCTGCTCGGTCCTAGCGCCTGCCAACCTAGCAGTTCGAAAGCACCTCCGGGTGCAAGTAGATAAATAGGGACCGCTTACCAGCGGGAAGGTAAACGGCGTTTCCGTGTGCGGCTCTGGCTCGCCAGAGCAGCGATGTCACGCTGGCCACGTGACCCGGAAGTGTCTCCGGACAGCGCTGGCCCCTGGCCTCTTAAGTGAGATGGGCGCACAACCCCAGAGTCTGTCAAGACTGGCCCGTATGGGCAGGGGTACCTTTACCTTTACCTTAAAAAGAAACTGCATAGAACCCATAGAATCCCTAATGGAATATTAGTCTCACACACACACACACACACACACACACACACACACACAGGCCTTTACTTTTCTTTTGGAACTCCAAGCCAACTTGTCAGATTGGAATAGTATGCACAATCAGCCAAACACCACCTTCCCAAAGCATTTTTATATACAGAGTAAAGCAGGCACAGCTGATAGTGACTTTGGGCAATTCTTTGTGGTGGAGAAATAGGAAGACTGAGTAGGTTGCACTTCCTACATCAGGGGTAGGCAACCTAAGGCCTGGGGGCCAGATGCGGCCCAAGAGCCTTCTCAATCGGGCCCGTGGACGGTCCGGGAATCAGCATGTTTTTACATGAGTAGATGTGTACTTTTATTTAAAATGCATCTCTGGGTTATTTTGGGGGCATAGGAATTCGTTCATTCCCCCCCCCCCCCAAAAAAAAATATAGTCCAGCCCACCAAATGGTTTGAGGGATGGTGAACCGGCCCATGGCTGAAAAAGGTTGCTGACCCCTGTCCTGCATGCCCGGTGCAATGTCTGAAGAGGTGCCTGCAGGAGGAGATATCCAAACTGATTCTTCAGAAAACTGATTCTCCAGAAACTGCACATCTTCCTCATGCAAGCTCAATTTTTAATGTTACACAAAAGTGCCACAAAATCAGAACTTGCGGCTCCTTTGCCCGCTCCCTTGCCAAGTTAACACCTGACGCCACTCACAGCAATGCATTTTCAGTTTCCCTAAATCAAACAAGTTTCCTCTCCAGAGCAATGTATCTTTATTTCAGGATCCCAAACTGCGAAGGCGACTTTGCATCTTAAACAGACCATGAGCTTAAGACCTTTAATTTGTCCACAGTGCTCTTTCTATGATGCTGACTCCCCCATCTCCACCAACATCTCCCATGTGCCTTGCAGGCTTAAACGTGAAGTTCATTTCTCTGGAAACCACAGCCTACCCACAATCATAAACAAATTATACTCTCTCTGTCAACATGAGAAACCAAGTCTCTAAATCATAGCATGCTGGGATTGAATTGCAACCCCTATCATCTACCACTTACAGCTATCAAAGCATATAACTGGATTAGTGGGGAAACAGCTGTATTGCGCACACATTTAAGCTCTTTTAAACAGCAGGTTCCCTTTCGGTAACAAAGCACACCACTTCAGATAGCAGAAATGCAAATTCCATGGGAAATTAGAACATATTAATCCCTGACAGTCTTTACATGGCTTAAATACCTCCTGCAGCCCTTTCCTCCCAGGAAATAAATTGCAAGGACTCCATAAAAAAATGACTAAAGTGATTAAAGCACCTACGACTCCCACCGCAACCCCAAACCCATTCCCTGGGAATTTTGACTAAACCTGGCATGGCTGATTAAATCGCCATCACTTATGAAATGAAGGATATGTGGAAATCCCAGTCAGTCAGGTACTAGCACGATCATCAAGGTTATATTTGTTAAAAGGATGGAATATAAGTAGACTTCATATCTCATTTCTGGTGCATTTTATTATTTAGATTAACAATTCGCACTATGACCAGGATTGCATACATTCTGTGACTCAATGCAAGTACAAATGTCAAATTCCCTATTTGGAAGGCTGCTACTTGTGACATCCTTTTCGTTAGAAGCTGGGTGGGTGGGTGGGTGAGTGCAAGCACAAATTGGGTTTCCACATATTAAGTGTTGGGGCTGGTGTTCTGGAGACTAGTTCAGCAGGACAACAGGGATAGACAAAATGCATTCTGTGACAAAACAATAAGTCACTGAGGGGCCAGGGCTATAGGCACCAACTCCTAGGGACCGAGGCACTTTGGCCCCCAATGCTTTTTTAGGGGGCAGCCCCCCAAAGTTCATTGGGCAGAGGAGGGAACAGCAAAGCTTTGGCGGCCAGCGGCTTCTCCTCCTCCGCATGGGGGAGGCACAGGGGAAGCAGCCCCTCGCTGGTGATGCAGCAGCAGAAGGAAGAGGAAACCAATACTGAAGCTGCAGAAGAAGAAGAAGAGGAGGAGGAGGAGGAGGAGTTTGGATTTGATATCTTGCCTTATCACTAGCAGTTCGAAAGCACCCCTAAGTGCAAGTAGATAAATAGGGACCGCTTTATAGCGGGAAGGTAAACAGTGTTTCCGTGTGCGGCGCTGGTGCTGGCTCACCAGATGCAGCTTCGTCACGCTGGCCACGTGACCCGGAAGTGTCTGCGGACGGCAACGGCTCCCGGCCTCTTGAGCGAGATGAGCGCGCAACCCTAGAGTCGGACACGACTGGCCCGTACGGGCAGGGGTATCTTTACCTTTACCTTTACTTATCACTACCCGAAGGATTCTCAAAGTGGCTAACATTCTCCTTTCCGTTCCTCCCCACAACAAACACTCTGTGAGAGGCTGAGAGACTTCAGAGAAGTGTGACTGGCCCAAGGTCACCCAGCAGCTGCATGTGGAGGAGCGGGGAATCGAACCCGGTTCACCAGATTATGAGTCTACTGCTCTTAACCACTACACCACACTGGCTCTCAGTGTAGCTCAGTGGTTGGTAGCTCCTGCTGCTGCTACCACTGGCCGGGGGCAGCTTCCCCTGTCTTTCCCTTGCACAGGAGGGGGAGGACAGGGGCTGCCAGCCACTGGAGCCACGCCGCTGCCACATTGGGCTTGGACCCCATTGCTTAACAATGTCACGTGTATGACATGAGGACATAACGTCAGGCCCTCACAATCTTTTTTAAGAAGTTGGCATCTCTAGTCAGGACTACATCTGCAACCTCATAGGTGGGAGCCCTACTGGCCCCTAACGACGCCTGGCCCCTGCCAAGTTGGAAGCTGCAATGATACCACCCCATGGCCATCTGTAGGAGAGGTGCTGCCACACAGCCAAAAGTGGTCTGCCTGCTTCTGGCAAAGCTGCAACAGCAGTACAGAGTGAGGGGCATCTGGGTCCCGATACTGGAGTGCCCTGTTTTAGGCCTATAGAGCACAAAGCATGCAAGCATGTTGGTTGTGAACAGCATAGGCACCTCAGAAACAACACAATACCTGGCAGTTGAGATCAGTCTTCCTGGGCACTGTACCAGGAAAAAAAGGTCAGTTTAAAGACAAGGTGTGCCATTCACAAGCAGCACAAGGAACGGACATTTTGTATTCTGGTTTCTGATTCTATTCCTTACAGTTGCAAAAGTAGATCTGAAAGTGTGTGGGCAAATGCCTGGTGAAATTCTGAAGCTGGGGTGGAGCAAGTCAAGAAACCTGAATGGGATCAGTAGGGAAGATCATTTTCTGCTTGCCATTTGCTCCGCCTACCATGTTTAAAAGCCATGCTCTTCTGAAATGCCAGGTGTCAATTTTCTACCACACCCACCAGGCATAAAAGGTTCTGTTCCTATCTCAAGCTTTATCCCGTTTTCTGATCAGTTTCCTCCTTTAGCTCTCCGGCTTGTCAGAAAACCTTCCTAGTCAGCAACGGAGATATATTGACAGTGGGCAGAGCTTCTCAGTGGTGGACCTCGGGGTCTCAAATTTCAGTGGTGCCCTGTATGATGCCAAAATTTGGCATGCCCACTGCTTCTTGCACTCTATGCTAAATCACAGTTGTGGTGCCCCTGTGGCATCTCCCAAGGCCCAGTGTGATCGAACTGGTGGAGGCTAAATCTGCCTCTGGTCTTCTTAGCACAGGCATAGGCAAACTCGGCCCTCCAAATGTTATGGGACTACAACTCCCAACATCCATAGCTAACAGGACCAGAGGTCAGTGATGATGGGAGTTGTAGTCCCAAAACATCTGGAGGGCCGAGTTTGCCTATGCCTGTCTTAGCAGTTGTGCTCCGTTTCTAGAGCATCCATCTGAAGAGGGCTTCCTAAACTCAGCCTTTTATAGTTTGGCAGCTGGATATTCAACAGAAAGAACTGCTTCTGCTGTGCCAATTTTGAGTTCAGCTGATGGTCTTGTTTGCGCTGTTGCATACATTTCTGTGCCCAAAGCAATGAAAGTTACTTTCATTAATGCTGTTTTATTAATATTACATTTGGTTATAGCAATTAATCAGTTGGGAGGGGAGAGTGGGGAAGCGGTCTGGAAGGCTTTTGCCATGTAAATTATATATATGAAGTAAATATAATAACTGAAGGCTGAAGACGTTTGCCTGCTCTTGCACTGGATTATGTTGAATTTTCCCCAGTCAAAGCAGCAAAATAAAAATAAAAACTACCCTGCAACCAAAATGACTCAGCCAAAGCTATTCTATTTTAGTTGCAATGGCCTGAAGTGGGCCTCCTGGCACCGTCAAGTTCTGCATTTCCATGTCTTGCTGTGGAAAGAGCGCAGAGAGGGGAGATTTCCACTGAAATCTAGTCACCCATGACTACTCCAATCAAATATCATATAATATTTATGTAGCTATGCAAGTTTAAAGCTACGTATTATGTAAATTAAATTGTCAGCATACAATGTTTCCCAAGCTGTTTATGAGGCGATAGCATCCTATTTAGAGGCACGTGTGTAAAACCACCACAAAAGCTGCCATGGTTGGGCACCTCTCTGTCAGTTTTTATTCTCTCTTGGTTTAATTCTTTGAGACAAAAGTATCGCTGAATCCCATAGCTATGTATTCATTGGAAGAAGCATCTGCCTCAAAGTCAACGACAAAAACACATGTTCATGTACAGCATGTCACATTTTCACTCCATGGAGTCATGTAAAATGTATTCCAAGAGTCTTAAAACTCCACTAGGACAAGGGAGCCAATTTCTTTTCCTCAATGTTCATGAAGAAAAGATCCCGAGAAAGGACCCAGGTAGGTTGCCTTGAAGTATTCAACGGCAATGTTCATGAAGAAAACCATTCAAAGCAGAAACAGAGCTATAAATGTTTGCAAACAGCAAAAACTGAAGCCATTAATTCTGGTTTCTATCATAATTTATTCTTTCTTAAATTCAGTTGTTCACATTTCCACAGCATTCTTTAAAAAAAAAAAGCCTCATGAAAATTAATCAGCACTTGGGTGCAAACGTTTCCTAATAGACATATTTTTATGTGCAGTTTTGAATATACACATTTTTACGAACAGTTTGTCTTAATATACAATGGTACCTCTGGTTGCGAACGGGATCCATTCTGGAGGCCCATTCGCAACATGAAAAGAGCGCAACCTGCAGCGACACATCTGCGCACGCATAGGTTGTGATTCACTGCTTCTGCGCATACGTGTGATGTCATTTTGCACTTCTGTGCATGCACGAGCGGCAAAACCCGGAAGTAACCCTTTCTGGTACTTCCAGGTCGCCGTGGGACGTAACCTGAAAGAACATAACATGAAGCAAACGTAACATGAGGTATGACTGTAATGCCTTTTGCATGTTAGTTTTATCAATGTATGCATTTTTATGTACACTTTCCTCTAATATATGCTTTTGGGCATTATTTATTTCTTTATTAAATTTATATCCCATCCTTCCTCCCAAAGCAGCCCAGGGTAGCAAATAAACAAACGAAGAAATATCTAAAAATAATTCTAACACTGTTCTTTAAGGCATAAACCTGTCTTTTTAATGTTACTCTTAAAGCACCATTCTCATTACTAGTTCTATAGTTATATTAATCATCATTAGCATCAAAAGCTCGGGAGATTCACCAAACTGGACAGCCCTTGCCAGTCATTCTTCTGTGTGAAAAGCACTCAAGAGACACCTCAAAGTACCCTGGAAATGAATCTTGCTGCCATAATTTGCTTAAAAAACAATGTACTTCACACAGTGTGAAGGGTAGATGGGTCTTACCTCTGGCTGCCTCTGGCAATAAATTTTATACAATCCACACAATCCAGAAAAGAACATCTGGATTTGATCTCCATTAATCAGGTATGTGCCACACTTGATGGATGTATTTTGCCTTCCCTCAACCTTTCTACAGATGTCTCATCTATATTTCTGAAATATATTTTTAGCCCACCATTTATCAAACGATCCCAGGAAGGATTACAACATAGTTAAAAACAATTAACAATCCAAAGCAATTAAGAGCAAATAAAACACAACGTTAAACTTCAGACTTTAAAACACTCATGGAGCCTCCCTTGGCTTCTAATTGCAGCAGTAGTTAACATCCCATAAATGCACGGGGAAACAAACAAGTCTTTGCCAAAAGCATTGGCACCAGACATATTTCCAGATGAATTGCATTCCATGATCAGCATACTCACTCTCCCCCCCCCCCCGGGATTTCCCTTGTAGGTGGGATAATGCAAAGGAACCCAGGCAGGCTGATTTGTTCCTTCAGATACTGTGGACTTGAGTCATTTAGCCTTTATAGCTTAACACTAGTACCTTAATAGGCAGTCAATGGAGATATTGCTGCATCAGTGTTATATGGTCCCTACAAGCTACCCCAGTCAACATTCTGGCAGTTGTGTTCTAGATTAATTTTAGCTTCCAGGCCATTTCCAAGGACATCCCAACATGAAGTGCATTGCAATAATCTAAACAGGCAATTATCAGAAAATGGGACAATTTGTAGCAAGTTTATTCCTAACTAGGAGGTGATTAAAAGCACTCGATGCCACTGAAGCCATTTATCTAGTGACAGAGCTCTACCAATGTCAGATAACTGGCAACAACAACAACAGCTGTTGACACGTTGCTCCATACCTCCCCCGAAGTTTCATAAAGTTAATGAGGAACAAAAATGGAAGTCTGCAGGACTGCATAACACAAATGCCATGGGATCAAGCAGAAGTCTGCAAATGCTACTTTTTGGAATTAATCCCACAGATAGCAGCAGTATCACTATTCCTTCAGTTCTTAATACAACAGAGGTGATCCAGCAGGATATCATGTCATGGTCAATGATGTCAGAGATTGCCTGGACAACGAGCAGGTATGGGAGGCACCAGCTGGGAAACCTCTAAGGGAAACCACAAAGGAGGAAGGCTCAGAGCCTGGGGGATTGGTGGTGGGACACCAAAGAGCGGTCAGAAGCAGAAGAGTGGGAGGAGTTGTTGGTTGCAGAAGGGGCAACAGGATTTAGTGAACAGGTAGAACCTGTGACACAGAGCAGTTCCAATACAAAGGCTGAAACAGAAGAGGAGGGTCAGGAGGCCGCAGAAGAAAACAGGGAGCTTGCCTCTCCTCCTGTGATAAGCTCTCCTCCCCACTTGTGTCCAAGGACACACAGAGTGATGTGTAGAGCAGAACAGAGATTAGAGATGCCCAGACACAGTTTGAGACTGCTTGGGAAACATCTGGCAGAGGAGGAGCCTGAGAGGGGGTTGAGGGTGGGGACCGTCAGTCCTTGCAACTGCTCCAAAGGGGCAAGACTTAATGGGCAGCGTTCCTTTAATAAAGAGTTCAAACTCTGCTTCTTGCTTACTGACCTGAATCTGACTCCAGCCCTGACAGTGATGTCAAAAGCCATCAAGAGATTTAGGAGAATCATCAGGCTCCTCTGGCCCTCTCCCAACAGAAGTCATCTATCTGGATATACAAGGCTATCTCAGTGCTAAAACAAAAACCAGACTGAAAAACGTCTAAGTAATCCACATGCCATTGGACTTGCTGAGCTATCACCCTCTCAAGCACCTTGCTCAGAAAGGAGATACTCATGAGTGGGTGGTACTTGCCACAAACCTCCAGCTCTAAGAAAGGCTTCTTAATGAGTGAATATACCACCGCCTCTTCAAAGAAGCAGGCACCACCCCCTGCCACAAGTAATAAATTATCACATATCTGACCCACCCCTACCACAAGATATTCATAGCAACAAAGACGAAAGGTTGGCTGCACCCTTCCGAGAGCCTTGTCCACATCCTCAGGCCTCCATAATTGAAAGTGATACCACAAAAAGGAACTCAACAGGGCTCTAGACCCCTCCAGCAGATCTGTAACAACAGCATTGTATAGTATTGATATAACAAGAACTCTTAATTTTAATATTCAGATTAAGCTCTGAACAGCTTTGAAAGTAGCTCTCCAGGGCACTGTTTGTGATTTAAGAGAAGGAGAGAGATACTCACTGAAACAACATTCACAAAATCATCATCGGACAAGGTTTCCAACATCTCAATGACGGATGTTCGGATCAACCTCAGTGTTAATCCACTGACACTGCCACTCCTACAGAATAGTAGAAAGAAAGAAAGAAAGAAAGAAAGAAAGAAAGAAAGAAAGAAAGAAAGAAAGAAAGAAAGAAAGAAAGAAAGAAAGAAGAAAGGTCAATATACAGATAGAAACTTAGGTTTCATAAGACAACTCACATATTGTTTTGCTACCCTAAGGATTTGTGCATATTGCTTTTTTATACCTTACACCTTAAGGCAGCAGCACCATTAATTACTGCACTAGCTAGTAGCACTAGCTAGCAGACTCTCATTAAACTTTAGTAAATTACTTTTACCACTACTTAGAAGTGGCTTGCAGCAACATATCAATGATTCCCATTCAGAGAAGGCAAAGAGCCATCCATGTTTCAGACCTCATATGTGGAGATTTATTAGAAGTATCTTCGCAATCAAGTCGTGGAATTTGCTGCCACACATTGCCAGTGATAGCCTCAAGATGGAATTGGACAGTTTCAAAAGCAGAGTGGACAAATTAATGCAGAAGTCTATTGATGAATGTTAGTCACATTGGGGAACTTTTTCAGCCTGAGGACGGAACTCCTTTGTAGCCAGTTCCCCAGGGGCTGCATCACGGCGCAGAAAAGTAGTGGCTAAGGTGGCCGTGGATGAAACTGATAGTGCATGGAGCCAGCACACTCTCTCACAACACATGCAACACACATTGCACAGTCACACTTATTCATTCTCATTCTCTCTCACACACACTCACAAGAGACAACTAGTCTCTCATTATACCCTCTCTCGCCTGCCACAATAAGAACTTAATAGGAGGTTTTTCTGAAGCCTGACTGTCATGGGGGATAACATTTGATGTGTGAGGGGATCCACAGTGCATGAGTTTTCATTGCCCTCCGCCCTCCATGGGTAGATCACGGCCAGTGTTTTTCTACTGTGAGTAGATCACAGTCTCTTGGGAGTTGGATGGGCCTGAACTAGAGTGTAATAAAACCTGAAGGTTCAGAGTCAGTGCATCTGTGAGTAACAGTGGATGTGTAAAACAAACAATGGAGGAGACCTATTGTGAGCTACAAGTTGTCAAACTAGACTGCTTTTCCATCTGATCATTCAGGGCTCTTGTTTTTACACACTGAGTTAACTGCTGTTAGGAACAGTTAGATTGACCTATGTACTAGATATGTGTGGCAAAGCTGCACAGAAGGAAAATCTTGCTATAGTAAGTTATTATGGGATATAGAAAAATCATTTTAAAAAATACTCTCATACACTGTTTTTTGTTTGCCTGCTTGCTTTGCAATTCAATCTAAAATATGCCCAAGAGTAGTCTTTTAAACCGCTCTTAATGAAATGCAAAACGGCGCTCCTGGTAATCTTAAATATTTCCACTCAGAGTCTAAAGTGCAATGGCAGTGGTAGAGCAGATGCTGCATCATTCACTTCCATTTCAAAGACACTTCCATCACTGAAATGAATGGCAACCCCCCCCCCCCACTATGTGGACATATTTATCTACCTTTTAAAAGCACTAATTGCAATATGTACCACAAAGGGCACCTGAAAATAGCTTTTTATGACCACCACAAAGCTGTGTAGATATAAACCCTTCGTTCTACACAAACCCCTGTGCACCAGCCTTAACAAAGAAAGTCCTGCAGAGAGCAGAGTGCTACTTCCATCAAAGGCAGCCCCCAGACTTTAAAATGCAGAGATCTAACCTCTGAGTCAAACAAAAAACCTTTGAAGCTCAATGAGAGGGGCTCTGTGAGAGATGGCAATTCTAAATTTACCCTGGCATCATACAGTATTGTTTTCATTAGGACTGCAGGATTAAAACATCTGGTAGAAACAAAACTAAATTGAAAGTAAGGGAAGGATTTGCTGATCAATTAATTAGACAGGAGAATACAGAAAGGGGAGGCATGAGGAAGTCGGGAAAGCAAGTTATAAGAAATTAAGATTTGAAACTATACGTGTTGTATGCTTTTATGTTTTATGTTTTGTCTGTTATTTTAAAAATTTGTGAAAACCTTAATAAAAAATTATTTTTTAAAAAAATAAAACACATGAAAAGGCAAATAAACATTTCTGCTTCCTCAATAAAAAACAACTTCTTTAATAATACTGATAACAACATTTTACCTGAAATGTTCACTTATTTGGCTTTTACTTGCTTCCCTTCTCATTCAAAATGTCTTTAAAACACATAGACAGAAAAATGCTATCTGCCTATGAGTGGAGGATAAATAATGCAGGAGCAATACTTAAGGGGCTTGGAAGGCAGACGACAACTCAGCAACGCTGAACTGGATCAAGAGATTTGGAATATAATTCCAAGCCACAAAGAAGTCTCTTCCCTAAGGATTCCCAACTGTGCTCATTAATTCACCAACAAATCCTCTGCTTTGGTCCAAATCATTTCTCACATTTTTCATCACATATGAAAACATATGCCTGGAACATAGGACCAAAATACATGTTATACAGCTGGGTGTACCTTGTTTATTTTTATTTTTTTAAGCAACTTCCACGGCTGCAAATTTCTCTCTGTGTGTAAAGCTTTACAATCCTATTTTTGTCCACTAAAATTGTCCCCTTGCCCCCCTGGAAAATAGATATGGGTACTCCTAGACTTTTGCAGGTAAAAAGCAGTTGGTGGAACATTTCTGAGTGGAAAAGCACTGTTCCTAGCTTCTCACTGACAGCTTTAAATGCTGTTTCCAGCTTTTTAAAATGTGCAGGAAAAATACATGCAGCTGCATTTAAGATGTGGGTCACCCGCAATTTAACTGGTTTCTGCTGACACAGATAGCCATACCAACCTTTTTTGTTGACAAAAATAAAAGTAAAATAGATTTTCATTTAAAAACATTTTCGGGCCTCTTTTCTGTTGTTAAAAAGCCAAAACTTTTCCTATCTTCCTGTGTCTGCACCTAAATTTTAGGTACTTACGCATCGACTAGAATGAGCATGTCTTTGGGAGATGCAGCTCCTTGGATATACCTGAAACAAAAAGACATATATTTATACATAAGAAAGACTGGAAGTTTTTTTTAAAAAATACCATGCTGATGTTTGATCTGTGTAAGTTCTGGTGCTGAAAACCAGATATTGCTGAATCAAAGAACCTTTGTAGTATATCCCAGCAGGAAACACATGCAAACATTTCTTTTTCCTTTAGCATTCTTCCTTCGTGGTAAACCACAGGTCAGAAAGAAAGAAGATCTGAAGGTGGTTAGGTACACAAGTTTTTTCAATTTTTTGCAACAAAAAAAGACAGAAAGCATTTGATAAAGAGATGCTTATGTAAAGTTTACTAGGTGAGTTAGTCCAACAGCTCAACTTAAATAAGATAAACTGCTTTCACTGACCCACACATATACAAATGTTAAGGTGCAAGCTGATGTAGAAGATTTTTTATGAGGCTTTGATGTTTTGGTTTGTTTACTAATTAGCAGCTCAACAGGGTTGCTTTAAATATTGTGAAAGAGGCACTCAGGAAATTGTTTCTTAACTCTTTCCTCCTGATTCTCCTAACTAATGCAGTTCCCACCATTTTTGGGGGGGGGGGTACAAATTTGCCACAACCTTCCTCCCCTGGTATTTCTTCCTTCCAGGTGTGCTGGCAAATTGCTTTCCCCCTCAAGTCCTTACAGAGCAGCCAACAGAATGTTTGGGAAGGGGAAGGTTCAAAACTCCTTTTCCCAGAGCACCAATTTTTTCCAGTCTTCAAAGTAACTTCATGTGTCTGCTGATTAATAAAATGGAAGGCACAGAAAATCTATGAGGATCTCCTAATCCGCATTTAGTTTGAGTCAAATTCTCCTCTCTTTTACAATCTAGAAGTAGCTAGGTGACTGACAGAGTTAGTCTAGACAGAAGGGAAAGATCTTTGTTTAACTGTAAACTACTTCTGGAGTGATTTGGTGATATCTGGACTAAATATTAGTGTAAGCTGCTATGCCCATTTTCATGGGGGTCCTTTTCCCACCTGCACTAGGGGTCAAGATAGGATGGAAGAATACCATGTGCCCAGCAGCCACCAACACCAGATGACTTCCAGCTATGGTGATATATAGGACACCCCCTCCCCTGGCCACCAATTTGAAAGTTGCTGGGGGACAGCTGTGCTTGGCAAGAGCGAGATGGTGGGAAATTCTTTTCCTCTCCGGACTATCCATAGTCTACGTAGGGGCGGGCCTTTCTTGGACCCAGTCAATGTCTTCACAGCCCCACTCCCACCCACCCTCTTTGCATGCTGTTACTACAGCAATCTTAGAGCTATGTTTCAGATTTCTATTAGCCTCCAGTTGAGAGGGCTAGGAATAAATTTTACCCTGAACCAGAACAGTGTGCAGCCATACTGGAATATGATGGAAGGGAATGGTCATTGCATGCTGGTGAGAGGAAGGAAGACTGGGAAACGGAGCTGTATTGTTCAATTGGCTTTAGGAGCACATTTGGAGATTCAAATCACAGACCATATATTGGCATGCATACCTTACTAAGCGATATACACACAAACACACATACATACACAAATACATATTTCCAACCTACCAGTGCAATGAACATCATCAGGATCATAACTTTGTTTTTAATGCTTGTTTTTTAAATATGCTTTTAGCTGTTTCTATTTTAGTTGGAAGCGACATTGAGCTCCATCAGGGGAAAAGGCAGGATATAAATAAATATTACCACCACTACAGTGATGCTTACCATGGTCTTCTACGGACATCGTACAGATCTATCTTGTTTGGAGCTTGACTTTTGTCTACCCATGGAGATGCTGAAAATAATAATAACAATTCTTTAGGTTAGACAGGACCTTTTCAGGAAGCACAAGCCAGCACTACCCAAAAATGAAAGTGTTTTCTGTTTGGGGCCTTTATTTAAAGGGTTCTAAGGAACCCAGGGTGGGAGTTAGACTTTGGCTTGAGGGCCAGCTGATCAGGCACCCTGCCCTCATGTGAGTTTGTCAGCTACCCCTTCAGAAAGCAGTAACCTGCAGAAGGACCCACCACCCATCCAGTTGAGTCATTGTCTGGAACTGTGGCCATGCCACTGCAGGTCATGGTGGAACTCAGGAACTGCATGGTGGAACTGCTGCTCTTTAGTTTCCTTTCCTATAAACAGGTAATTATTAGTGTCTCTCTTCTTCCTCACATTTCTCGTTTTCTGAATCTTATGCTCCTCTAAGCCTCCCATTACCAAATCCATCATGTGCGTTTGAACTTTCTCCCCTGTTACATCAATGAACCCACTGCAGCGCTGTTGGCTCCCTAGCATAAAATAGCAAACTCTCTGCCTTTCATGTACTGCAATATATGTACCAGAAACTGTCTGCATATAAGCCTACAGTTCAGGCAGCATGGGTTTGGGGATCAAGTATCTATATCGCTAGTTCATATTTCTGTGTTGGCATTTTCAGCCACAAACCCATTTTACTTATTGTCCACTATTTTGTGTAAAAAGACATTTTATCAGCAGGTATATTGACATTTGATGGTTCATGCTAATTCTGCAAGCAAGCAAGACTGTATCAGCATTTATAAATAGCGAATAACATAGTTAGAAAATATAAATATATATTTATGTGTGTGTGTGTGTGTGTGTGTGTGTTATAAAATAGCTAATAACATAGATGGCAAGGTTATGCTTAAAATTCTACAAGGCAGGCTTAAGCAGTATGTGGACCAAGAACTCCAAGAAGATCAAACCTATCCATTCTGAAGGAAATCAGTCATAGAATCATAGAATCATAGAGCTGGAAGAGACCACAAGGGCCATCGAGTCCAACCCCCTGCCAAGCAGGAAACACCATCAGAGCACTCCTGACATATGGTTGTCAAGCCTCTGCTTAAAGACCTCCAAAGAAGGAGACTCCTGAGTGCTCACTGGAAGGACAGATCCTGAAGCTGAGGCTCCAATATTTTGGCCACCTCATGAGAAGAGAAGATTCCCTGGAATGTTGGAAGTGTAAGATCAAGGAGGGCGATTTTTATCATATGTGGTAGTTGTGTGAGCCTATCGAGAAGAGAAGATTCCCTGGAAAAGACCCTGATGTTGGGAAGGAGGAGGTGTTCACAAGGAGAAGGGGACGACAGAGGACGAGATGGTTGGACAGTGTTCTCAAAGCTACCAACATGAGTTTGACCAAACTGTGGGAGGCAGTGGAAGACAGGAGTGCCTTGTGTGCTCTGGTCCAGGGGGTCACAAAGAGTCAGACATGACTAAACAACAACAACAAATAACATAGTGCAATAACCAATGTGGCATGCAACTGTCTCCCAGTTAGAGATCCCCAAAGCTGTGCTTCTGTGAACATGTGTGCAAGATACAGGCTTACATGTGTTTCTTCTGGAACACTGCTTCATTATAATGAGATGTGACACCTGGCCCAGTGAGCAGGTGGCACTGTGGTCTAAACCACTGAGCCTCTTGGGCTTGCTGATAGAAAGGTTGGCAGTTCTATAACCTTTACTGCTGTTTGAATAGAAGAGATTTAAGGCAGACATAATAAAACATAAAATTAATGTGGAACTGGTGTGTTTTACTTTGGTTGTATCATGATCTAGTTTCTAGCTTTGTTCACAACTGGTTTGATTGCATGTTTTATAGAGCACAGTGGCCTGTAAATTACTAATTTTCTTTGGGTTGGTGTTCTCTGTATAGCCATAAATATATGGTATTTATTATGCCTTCCTGTAAATTTCAGTATCATTAAAGAAAATTCATCTAACGATAAAGAAATAAATCTATTAAACTATAACTTCATAGCTTATTTTATGCCTTTATTGTGTTTTATTTATAAGATAATTATACTAAAACTCTTTCACCATTTCCCACTTGCTAATTATTTTCCCAAATGAAAAACTGTAGTGTAGGACACAATGCATCTACAGAAGTAAGTATATGATTAATTGATTTTTCAACTGTGGTACAACGGCCAATCATTTTGCTGGCCCAGTTGGAAGAGGAGACATGATGCCAGGAGAAGATAAAAGTTGACTTCTGGAAGAGCACACCTAAAGTCAGGTGGGAATCGGCGCTCCTGGTATCTCAAGGCAGACCCAGTGTCGGAGAAAGAAATGGGGGACGAGGCATAAGTCACCCCAACCTATTGTGACTGTATTATATAAAATAAACTACTCGCTGGAACAGCTTCATAAAAAGACAGATGACACGATCTTTAAAATTGATAACTTGGAACAGAAAGTGACTAATTTGAGTCATAAAGTGAGTACTAACACAGAAACAATTCAGGACTCGGCACAGGAATATACCTTGGCAGGGCAAATGGTGGAGGAAAAGGAGAAAGCTGTTGTTGTGAAACCTAAAGTAGTACAAGCGGGATCCTTAGTTTTACAGAAGCAAATTGAGGATTATAAATTGAGGTCTTCCATGATTGAATCTAGCAAAAGTCAGATTTTGAGGATTGGATCCCGGCTTGGACTGAAGAAGGAAAGTTGGAAAGATCCCTCTAACCAGGGATTGACTGACTTTTGGGACATGGGCTTGGGTTTGGAGGAGCCTGAAGTTTTGGGGGCCTTTAGATTTGGAGGAATTCTGAAATACGTCCTGAAACACTTTATGGACTTTAGTTTTAACCATGGAAATTTGTTGGGTTTTTTTAAAATGATATTTATTAGAATTTCAAATAGTACATAAAGACAAAAAAGAAAAAGAAAAAAACAAACAAAAAAAGAAAAAAAGAAAAATTCAACATTTGCAATCCATATTTTCAATACCTTTTTTCCACAACTTTCCCTCGCCTCCCCTGCTTGTATTCCATGTCCAAAAAATTGTTCAACAAGTTCTTATCCCTAAATTTTTAACCTTAGTTTGTTGTTATATTAAATTCAGTTTATATATCAACTTTTAGCTTATATGCATCAATCATTATACTTAAAGACTCTAAGATCGACCCAGTTTCCCTTCCACAAATTCCCCATTTTAATACTAGTAACAACACAAAAAGAAAAAGAGATAGAAAAAAATCAGAATATTTTTGTACACCCTTTGGATTTCCAAACCCCACCCTCCCTTCCCCGGTTTCGATCCCCGAACCATTGTCCATTAGTCCATCTATTATCAGCCTGGCAACCTCACGTCTGAGGCCCTTAAATCTCTCTCAGTCCCTCTCTGCCGGTTTCTTTGAAAGTCCTTTATGTTAAACACCAGGTCTCGGAGGGGCACTATCCCTATAATGTCCATGTTCCTTCCAGCCAGACCTCCATATTTAAAGGTGGAGCTCAAGTCTTGTTTCTCAATCCTTTTAAGTCCAAATAGCCGAAAGGCTCCAACTTCCACCTTAATCAGATTTATAGACCATAGATCTTCAGATCCCCACAAAAGGAGATCTTTCCATTCCTCATTTTCCAATTCAAACCCAGTTTTTATCATCCAGTTCTTATTTTCTTTTATGTCCATCTTGACAGGCCTCCGGCTCTCCTTTGCCTTCTGCAGCATTGCAGCCCCTCCTTCCTGCTCCTCCTGTTCAACATATATCTCTTTCTCCACTTCCTCAATTTTCTCAAGTATCTTTTCTTATTCAGCTGCCTGGGTTTTGTACATCGAGTCCTTTTCCAACTCAGTAGATTCCTTTACTGTTGGCTTCAAAGTTATGGCACTTGTAGACAAAACATGACCTTGCTCTTGCAACTTACGCAACTTTCTCACGAGAAAAATAACCACATCCAGGTCAGCTAGTATTTTTCGACCTATTTCCATTTTTGTAATCTCCCTGAACCCCCACTAGAGGGATTCTGGTTATTCAGTATTCCTTTCACTTCCAACCCAAAAGCCAAGTTAATTTGTTTCAGTTCTTTATTTTCAGTGATTTGTAACTATGTTGTATCTAATGTAACCAGCAAGAACATCAGAAACAAAGTTCTCTATTTTTTCCGACTTTGACAGCTAATTTGACAGCTGTCAAAATCTTCTATATCTCCTCAGCAGGCTCCTCTCGCGGATCACTCCCGGTCCCGGGATGGGTGGCACTTTAACTCAAAAAATTAGCTCTCATCCTCCAGCACAATTACTTATGCTATCAATCCGTGGAATTAATAACTTTTATCCAATAAAGAAAAGGCTCTTCTCTCGACCTTAGTTGTCAAATCCTTGCTTTAAATTGTATACAATGGGGGGGGGAGACGGACTTCCTTTTTGCACCTCCCCCACTCGTACCGAATCCAAGAAAGTTTTTAGTCCAATTTCCAAGTTACTCACTTGGGTTGTTGTTTTTAGATTTAGTCCAAATTTTCAAAAGAAGAAGTCAGCGCTCTCCGTCGAATGGCATGTGGCTTCGCTCGGCAGGGGAAGCAGAAGACTCACAGCACCGTGCCGCTCCCCGTCCCCCGCTCCGCAGCCTTTAAAAAGGCTCCTTCGTGGGTCGGGGGCGCAAACGGTGCCCGCCGAGTCACCAGGTCCACGGGCTTCCGCGCCCGTGGTTTTTGAGGGTCCCCGCATCGCCGGCGCGGCAGGACCCGACCCCTGTCGAGCAGATTCCCTCCGGAGCTCGGAGGGAATCCGCCATTCGGCTATGGCGCCAACCCGGAAGTCCTTAACCATGGAAATTTGGCTGAACTGTCCAGAAGGAATAAAAGTACTGTTAGGTTGGAGTTTTCCTGAGATTTGCTCCTGAGCATTAAAGAATATGAAGAAGATCTGCAGAAGGGACTTGGAAAAGAGTTAAGAGTCTCGGACATAAGATCTCCAGGTTGATGGACTATATGGAACTGACGGAAAGGACTGGCAGAATCCGAAACCAGGGAGAGGAGATGGTGGAAGAAGACTGGAAAATTTAAAGTTTATATTTAGAAATATTGTAAAAGTAATGACTGCTAGAAAAATGGTGGAATGATATTTTATGGATTTAGCAGAAATGCTATAAGAAGTTAAGTATATATAAGTAATTTAGTCTTAATGGGAAATAAGGTTAAAAAATATGTTATTTATAATATGATAGAAAATAGAGAAAGATGCAAAGGATTTGCTGAAACAATTAGTAGAAGTGGGATACAAAAAGGGAGGTGTGAGGAGGTTGAGGAAACAAGGGAATGAAGGATAGAGTATGGAAAAGGAGGGATGTTTTTAAATTGTTTTTGTTTTGCTTTATTTATGTGTTTAGTTTAATGGGTTTAGGTTGGGTTTTGTATTGTTTATATATTGTACTGTATTGTTTTTGCTTTTCTTCTCTTTTGTTTTTTTCTTTTTTGTTTTTTCTTTTTCTTTCTTCTCCTTTTTTGTAACTTTTAAAAGCAATAAAAATTATTATTTTTAAAAAAAGTCACCCCAACCTCGGAGGGGGGGATCCTGAGGGCAAAACCCATGGTGGCGCGAAAAGGGGTCTCCCACAGTGAGAAAACAAAGCATATAATTAAGATCCAGGGAGAACCTCCACGCAAACGGGCTAACCCACTCCCCGACGCAAACGCCCCCAAAACCTGACGAGGCAGCGCTGAACTCTCCTATAAGAGAGAGACTGTTAAAAATAAGACTTCTTTTCCCGAAACAGCTGTAGAAAAGCTCAGAATTTTTAGAAACTCCCCACTAGCGAAGGTGGGCAGCAGGGAAGAAGACGAGATGCAAAGTTTTTTAAATACAGAGTTTGGTCTGAAGTTAAGAGAGGACCGCAACACAGCACAGACAATCCCTGTTAAAATACATCGCAAGGAGTTCGTTAGGAATAAAAACAACATGCCAAAGGCTCAAAGAAATTGCGACAAGATAGAGACAGAGATAAAAAGAAGGAAAAGTAAAGACTAGACAAAGGAAAACAGGCGGCACCCTAAGGGGGAAGCAGGGAATCTATAAGACCGCCACAATTAAACACAAAACACGGAATTGTGAAGCAAATAAACATACCTGTATTTGGGGAAATTCCAGAGGAGTTGGCGTGAAGGAGCCGCCATTTGCGGAAGTGAAAGAGTGTGATCAGGAAAAGACACCAAAGAGAGGACTAGAATTGTAAATGAAGAGAGATTTTGAGGAAGGAAAGAATCAAGAGGGAATATAGAGACCTCTTGTGGCCAGTATCAGAAAAGGAAAATAAATAATTTGAAGAATAGCACCACCTAGAGGACAACAAAATAACTACAGGAGTAAATTAAATATTTTTAAAAATATAAAGAGAATAAATAACACAGAAATAGGAAAACACCAAATAACCCAGAAGGGAATGGACTCATGATTCCTTACTTTAGGGGAATTCCCTAAAAGTTACAAAACCTCAAGAAACAACAGAAAAGGAAGAGCAGATGGGACAAGAACCCAATGGGATCAAAGAAAGCCCAACCAACAAGCGGTTTTGCTACATTCTTGAACCACCAAAGAAGAGTTTCAGTTATAGAAAGTGAGAGCAATATGGACCTGAAAGAACTTATAGCGGCGATGGAAAGAATGGGAAAAAATATAGGTTAAAAAATAACAACACTGGATGGAAATATCAGAATACTAGACGGAAAGATGGAAAATATGGGGACTAAGATTGAAAAAACGCCAGTCTAATAATGGAACTCTCTAATCAGGTAAATCAATTGACAACCAAACATAAAGATTTAGACACAACAGTCCAGGAGGTAAAAGTGAAGATGCAAAAACAAGATGAAACTATTTTAAAAAATCAAGTAGACCAAAAAGAAATGAAAAGATACCAAGAAAAAAATAAAGGAGAAATTGAAGAATTGAGGAAAATACAGGAGGACACCTGGGGTGCCATGGCTGTCCTGGAGATGAAATAGAGAGAAATGGTTCTCCGCCTGCGGGGAATTAAAGAGAACCAAGATGAATAAATTGCAACAAAAATAACAAAAGCCTTGGCAGACTGGTTAGAAGTATGAGAACAGGACCTGATACTAGACATTGAGAAAATATTTAGAATAAGTGAACAAATCGAAGACCAGAAAAGGTCCAGGAGACTGCCTGATTTTCCTGAATTCAAGGTTGCTTAGAGAAAAACTTTTGTTGAAGCGTAGAATGGACCCACTCTACATAGAAGGAAACCGCACTGAAATAATGAAAGAAGTTCCAACACTACTCAAAAAAAGAGATAACAACATATTTATGACCTCAGTGTTTAAAAAAATATATGTTTAAATGGGAATTTCCTAAAGTACTATCTTTTACATACAAGGAAAGGAGAAGATCCTTCAGAACGGTAGAAGAAACAAAACTCTTCTGGAGAAAATACTGGGAGGAATTAGGAGGAGAGAAAGTTCCAGAATGAAAGAAAGAAAGACAAGATTAAGACTTCTACTAAAAACGACATTTAATATAGTTCTTGAATTATCTTCACATGAAATTATCTATTTTATGTATAAAGTGAGATTGTTTTAATTTAATAAAGTGGCATGGTGCTAAAATGTATTTCACGAAACGTGAATGGGGTGAATAGTAAACTTAAGAGGAACAGAGTAGAATGTACATTAAAGAAAAATAAAATAAAATGGGGCATTCATATATCCAAAAACCATATAAGGGTATTAAAAAGCACAAGGTTGGGAATATGACTTCTTGTCTTCTCATAACGAATGCTTGTACAGTGTTCAGCCTGGTTGGTGTTGCATTTCACGAGCCCTGTTCAGCTATATGAAAGGGACCATGTTCACTGGCCTTCTGCATTCCATTGCATCTTCAGCAGGCAAGCGCCAACGCAGTCCAAAATTTGGTCAGGAAGATCTAAAGCAGGAAGCCTTCTCTCCACACGCAAGTTTGTGCAGGGTTTAAAATCATGCAAGGAGCCTAAATGTCTCAAGCAGACTTCCTGCTTCAGGATAAAAGAGAAAGATGAAGAGAGTGTCCCTGCCTTGACAGTGAAGAAACCTCAGAGTAAGCTAATGGAAGGTGACTTTTTGCTGTCCTCTACTGATACTTGCTGTCTTGTCAAGGATCATGCCAGACAATTGCTAACCACCGTAGACTATGTCTACTTACATTCAATATTTATATGCTGCTTTTCCTAAGTGCTCAGATAATTTCACATTTATTACTTTATGAATCCTTCTGATGATCTGCTAGGGTATTAGTATTCCTGTGCAGAAAGGATTCAGAAATATGTGAAACAATGCACATATGCTCACACTCTATTGGAATGTAACGGGAGGCATCTTAAAAGTGGCCTGGCACAACTTTGCCTAAGGCTGCAGTCCTAACCTGGGAGTGAGCCCCATGGAATTCGAAAGGACTTCCTTCTGAGGAGATATGATTAAGACTGTTTTTCACTACTCAGTTAAATTTTAAATGGGTGATTTGCAGCTCATGCCCCTAACTATAATGCTATACCTGCAATGTTGTGTATTTCAGTAAATTATCTATATTCTTTCAGAGCCTTCTGAATGTCCTCCCCATAAAAGGTGTGTTTGAGCTTCAGCTGTAAAATTGAAAGCCTCAGTTACTCAGAAATATATAAGCAGCCAGCAAAGGTCTCCCATTTAACTTTCGTTTTGTAAGAGCTCAGATTCATTTTGCACAGAGTTTTATATCAGCCAGCCTCCTATTACTTGCTACACGGTAATGACTCTCTTTGGTAAGTCCAATATCGAGGCAAAACTATTACCTGCCAGTAACAGTTAACACAAGAGCAGCTGTGCACAGCAAGGCTTTCGTTTAGAGAGATAGCATTTTATTATGAATTGATTTTCAAAGCTGATCCATTATTTATTTGCCTAAGCAGACAGGAAAACTTCAGCAAAGGAAGCTACCTGAGCCAGTCAAGATTTAACAGAAAAGCAAGTTTCAATATTATTTCAAAGAAAGAAAATAATGCTTACACCTTTTTATTTTGAAACTATTAATCAAAGGGGGGCCCAACCCTTTTAGCCCACATTCTGGTTGTAATGGTCTTCTTTCTATAAATTCTTCTAAATGTGTGGTATTCCTTCAGTAATAACGGAAATTCTATACCTAAGATTACAGAGCCAGCAATCTGTGAAGGTTAGCATCTGTAAGACAGCTCGGTAGAACTTTGTTCTATTAAAATTATTGTGCTGATGAGAATAGATAAATAATATTTGTTTAAAAAGAACCTGGAAAAGGCAAAATAAAATGAAGAGCAGGTAACTGGATGACCTCAAGAGCTGCATAAATATATACTAGCTCATTAGCACTTAAACCAGTCTTAAGAGAACAAAGGGAATAAATGTGCTGCCTATTGCAGTAGTATAATGAACTATTGATTTACAATTATAATCTAAATTACACCTGTAATTAAGAAAAAATGGATGAGAAACTGATGAGGAATGTGGAATGGACCATTCTCTGGCATCTACCAAAATCATGTTTCTGCAGTTCTTATTTGGACTTTTTATTTATTGTTCTGCTGTATGCTTTCATTTTGTTTCCTTTAGTCCATTATTACTTTTTTTGAGGGCTGGGGATGCAAGAAATATATAATTTAAAATGATAAATGCCATGTCCATTCGTTTGAAGTTGGAGAAAAGAAACAAGCCTTGCAATTCACTGGAGATCCAGCTTCAACAAGAGAGGGGCTCCTTGATTAAAAACATTATTGGTTTCAACATGTCTCTTTGCCATTCTGCTTTTCATGAGAATAACCTATTTTTCAAATTGTCTCTGTCTGGGAAGTGGTCCCTACTACCCTATGATGCAGCACTCCAACAGCCATCTTGGTCGGAGACAGAGCTGAAACCTCCCCAGACAATTTCACTGCAGCCGTCCAATTTGACTAGGCTCATACATCAGTCGTAAACTTATTCCCAGCAGCGATATTTTCTCGGGTACTGCTGCGATGAAAGCTGGCTACTTGGCTTAGCCTGGCCTTGAACAATGCCGGACTTGGCCTCAAGGTAAAAACCTCGAGCTGCATTCAGGGCTGGAGTTTGACGTCAACATTTTCAGAGAAACAAAGCAGAAGGTTGGGGAGGGGGGGGGACAATGAGACCTACACTTTCTGGTGATTTAGACGGTGGAAATGGAGTGACCTTATGCTATTCCAGCCATACACTGTAATTGATTTTCAAGATGAAACTGCTAAACTGTGCTGTTGTCATCTAATCAGTTGGACATAAAGGGAAGGAGACGCATAATGTGATACATAATGTAAGAGGCACAGAAAGAAAGAGCCTTTGCCAATCAATTCTCTATGAGAACCAAAGTTCATTTTAAACAATTATGAACAAGTCAAGCACACTGCAACAAAATGCAGCTGTTTTATTTCTCTTATCCATTGTGAGGTTTCCTCAGCTGTTTAATAATCTGCATGCCATTCAAGGTAGTAGAAGTACAGCAGATATATGAAATGAATGTGGTGTGGTTTGTTTTGTATTGTTATGGGTTTGGGGAGGGGTCAGATTTCCCTACATTCCTGGGTGCCAGATCCACCCCATAATTCCCGGGGTTAATAAAAGTTAGAATTAATCCAACTTTTGGTTACATTAATCCAAAGTTTGGTTAAACTGGATTTAGTTATGCTGATGAGCCAAGCCAGCTGGCCCACCAAGGAAACCATCAGAGGGCAAGACTGCCGGGCAAGGAGAAGTGGGGCACATTTTTTGTTGGGTGCTAGTAGGCAGAGGAAAAGGGCAGTTTTAAGGTTTCAGCTTTGAATGGTGTAGGCTTGGGGAGGTCCTTGGAGTCAGTTAGCAGAAGGAGAAGGAAGGGCAGAACTCCAAGTGAGCTGGGGAAGACAGGCTGCACTAAGAGACACAGAAGAAGGCTTTTTGCTATCCTTTGACTCCAATGCTGCCCTTAAGGGGGAAACCGAACCCTCAAAGGATGCGAAAGTTCTGCAATCCCGCCATCACAGGCTCAGGCTATATATGTGTGTGTAAAGAAGCCGTATATTATAAAGACACCGCAGTCTCCACTGTGCCTCATTTCTGAAGGGAACATGGACTCTGTGTAAGTGCCTGGAACCCCTGGAATTTCATACCACTCAGAGATAGGGGTGGCTGAGGAATGGGAAATGGCTGGGTAGGCTGGGCTAAAATGTCATTGTGTTATGATCTACACCAAGTGTGTGTGTGTGTATGTGTGTGTGTGTGTGTTTCCACTCATAGAAGTGCCACATTTAACATTGTGCTACAAGTGAAAATACCTCAACATATTCCACTTACTCTGGCTCTAGTGCAAGTTCTGCCAAAAATGGAAACAAAAATTCCTACAGAACCAACTTATCAAACCACTATGTGATTTCTGTTTGTGAAACCAAGGAAATGGCTACCTCCCTTCCACTCATAGTTCTTTGAAGAAAACCCTCTAAGCTGCTGTGCTGGAGTTCTTAAATGTAAGAATATAACTCTACAGCATGGAGGTGGACAATCTGTGTCACACATGCCACAAGAGGAAGGACTAAGGACTGCCACATAGCCCTGTCACTCCAAGACAAGAGACAAGAAGTCCTTGAGCCTGGTTGTGACAGAGCAACTGCTACACACCTGCCTGCCTGCTTCTTTTGAGCTGAACTCTGGTCTCCCCACCTTCAGTAGACAGGTAAGCACATTCTATAACAGTACTGTCTATATAAGTACACTAAAGTAGTAATATCTCATACTCTAGACTTTAAGGTAAAGGTAAAGGTACCCCTGCCCATGCGGGCCAGTCGTGTCCGACTCTGGGGTTGCGCGCCCATCTCGCTTAAGAGGCCGGGGGCCAGCGCTGTCCGAAGACACTTCCGCGTCACGTGGCCAGCGTGACAAGCTGCATCTGGCGAGCCAGCACAGCACACAGAAACGCCGTTTACCTTCCCGCTAGTAAGCGGTCCCTATTTATCTACTTGCACCCGGGGGTGCTTTCGAACTGCTAGGTTGGCAGGCGCTGGGACCAAGCAATGGGAGCGCACCCCGCTGCGGGGATTCAAACCGCCGACATGACGATCGGCAAGTCCTAGGCGCTGAGGTTTTACCCACAGCGCCACTCGCGTCCCACTCTAGACTTTACATCTATTTTATTATTGAAAAGAGAAGTGAACAACAATAAGATTAAAGCATCCTACCAAAGTCAACCATAAAAATCATGGAAAGATAAAACTTGTAACATGCTTGCCAAAAAGCCTGCCTACCATTTACTGTACCACAAAGTGGGGGCTCTCTCTCAATATATTTGTTATTCTATCCTTCTGCATTGTTGGAACAGCAGGGGTATGCAGACTGTTCCACTGTTTCTTCTCCTTTTCCTCAGCCCACCTATGGAGTTAAGATTGCAAGTTGGCAGTTTCCTTAAGTTTCTAGAGAAATTTATCTGAATTGTTTACACTGACTTCCATGCAGAAATGTCAGATGTCAAGATTATGTGCATTAAAAACAACAGAAATACCGGTAACACACACAACATGTGTCATAACAACAATTAAAAAGCAAGTTTTTGTGTGGCTTAAAAATACATGCCACTATGTTTCTCTATAAAATACTTATACCTTATACCTGTACTAAAAAAGGGGGGGATTGGTTGAATGTGAGAGCTTTTTTAATGAGAACATAAATTCCCTAGCTACATTTTCTTAGGTTTCTCAGAAAGAGCTTTTCTGCTTGCTATACTTTCTTTAATACAAAAGAGAGAAAACAAACCAAAATGTTCAGGATTCCTGAAATCAAGTCTTGTTTTGCACACACAAACACACAGTCAACATTCAAGTATTTGAAAGTTGCTAAAAACAAGAACCTAGGGCTTGCCGATCAGAAGGTCGGTGGTTCGAATCCCCACAACAGGGTGAGCTCCCATTGTTCGGTTCCTGCTCCTGCCAACCTAGCAGTTCGAAAGCACATCAAAGTGCAAGTAGATAAATAGGTACCACTCAGGTGGGAAGTTAAACGGCATTTCTGTGTGCTGCTCTGGTTCGCCAGAAGCGGCTTAGTCATACTGGCCACATGACCCGGAAGCTGTACGCCAGCTCCCTCGGCCAATAAAGCAAGATGAGCCCCACAACCCCACAGTCGTCCGCGACTGGACCTAATGGTCAGGGGTCCCTTTACCATTACCTAGAAACAAGTGTTTGGAAGTTATGTGAAAGGACAAACCCTTTCTTCTACAGCTCAATTCATGCATTCAAAAGGACGCCTGGGGGCATAAAATGTGTGGGATGGGCAAGTGGGCCCCAGCCCCACCTCCAACACCTATGCGCCTCTCAGATGTGGCGGTTCCAGCCGTGGCCTTTCTCAATTGGGGAGGAAGGTCTGGAGGGGGCTTCTAAACATAGTCAGCAGATACACATAGAAGTTTCCTCAGGATCCAGAACCCTGATCATGCTAATTTCCCTTAATATTTTCTGATTTGATATTGCTGTGTATCAGTTAAGGCTTTTCAGTAACTGTAAAGTAGATTCACCACCTTGTTATTACGGGAAATTATCCAAATAATGCAACACTCATGTTTATGGAGCTAGTTAGTTCACATATTTTGCATAGGTTCTTTATTTTCAGAATTTGATTCTATCAATGGGTGACCAAGCATAGCTGTGACATCCATCCTTTGGTATTCCCAGCCCACTGAAAATCTGCAATATCCTCACAGTTACTGAAATATCCCTGGTGAGTCAAAATTGTTGCTGAAAACAATGTGCTCTTGATAAATGATTTTTTCCCCTGAAACACCTTGGGCTCATAATAAATGATACCTTGTAGCACCCAAATTACCCCCCAACACACATTTTGTGGCATTTTTGGGGTGCTACCTTGGCTCTGTGATTGGTTTTAAAGTTGTCCCCAACCACACAAGTTGCATGGAGTATATCCAATGAATGTTGGTGTCCTGTAGTTGTTTTTATTGCTGCTGATAGTCCTTTGATGAAGGAGTTCATTAACAATTGCTTTTAAATGATTTCACTCACTAATTTAGTTTAATTTAATTTAATTAACTATCTGTCTTTAATATTTCTGTTTCTTTTGAGTACTTTAAAAAAAACCCAGATAAAGATGCATCAATAAATAAATAAATAAATAAGAAAAATAAACAGAAAGCATTGAGATGCATGGGTAGTTTATATTGCTCAGTTATTAGGCAAAAAGTGAATGAACTCCATAGCCCTATTTTAATTGTACAATGTTGCCAAGGGTTGCTGCATATACTAGATATAATCAAGCAGTATATAAGTTTTATGAAATAAAATAAATAAAATTATTGGGGACCTGGAAAGAAGTGCGGGCTGCAAGTTATTCACAGTACGCAGCACAGAAAAGCAGACTTTGAAGGCACACACAGAAATAGAGAAGGAAACAATTTATTGGGCTCAGAATGTTCAGGGACTTGATAGATGTACAATATTTTTATTATGCAAAAAGGGACAATTGATTGAACAATAAGTTGGACTAATTGTATTCCGAGTCCCCCAAATTTCCTCCACTAGAGAAACTCAAATTAGATTTCAAGGAAGCTGAAACACTGCTTGGGAATTATGTAAATTCTGTGCATAAGCATAAATTTAATTTCCCTAATTCTATAATGAAAGGTTGAGGAATGAAGTGTGCAGAAAATAGTGCAGACAACCCACTATCTGATCTCAGGACACCCAGGACTTTCTTTGGTTTCTGAGCCTTCAAAGAAATTTGAAAAACCATTGCCTGCAATGATGAAAACTGGACACTGTAAAACCCTGATAGACTTTAGAAGCCAAATTAGCATCAGAAACTAAAGTACTAAGTATAGTATATATGCAGGACATCAACACTTAGGATGCAATCTTACTCCCATTTACTGGAGAGTAAGCCCCATTTAACTTAGTGGGACTTACATCTGAGTACATATGCAAAGGTTTGAGCTCTTAGTCATACAGTAAAATTTGATTACTTAATTTATTTTCTTTTTTTAGAAACTGCTTTATAGAAGCATTAAACTAACTGGATTAGATGTCTCTCCCAGAATACATTAATTGAACTAAGTCTACTAGTGGCCTAAAGAAATAAAAATACACCCTCTTAAATTAATTACTATGGTACAGTAATGAGATTCTCTAAAGAGCAGAACAGATGCATGCATAAAACAAAACCCTTCTCTCTGTATTAATCAGTTTGAACTCCAGTGGCAGAGTCATCATCTTCAGAGGTCTGAAGACAGTTCATAAGGGCAAACATTCCCAATGAAACAGTAGCGCTTCCTCTTAATTTAACTCAGTAAAATTATGCACCTAGTGGTTGATTCAAGCACTCCCAAGGCTAGAGGAAGCAACTGTCATGCAAACCCTTATGAGTGGCATACAGAGAACTGCAACCTATATAAAAAGCTAACATGTCTGTTGAAATTTTCAAACAAGACTCCACCAGATATTTCTTCTCTTTTAGGGAACAGCCTGGAGTTAATTAGATTTTGGGGACAAGAGTTCTCTTCTCACAACACTTTTAACACTCCCAGCTCCAACTTCGCAAACTTTACACCAGGGAATGGCTAATTTGTATTCTCTTGCCTGCCCTGCTAAAAATGTGTGGTGATTTTTATATGAATTGACTGGAGTGACAAAGTTAGGGCCCTGGAACAAATCTATGTCTTCAGGACTGCAAATTACCTGGGTAATACCTGGCGAGGCCAGTTGCACTGCCAAAAACTTGCCAAAGCAAGGTTGGGTCTTCTTCTCTGTTCCTTTTAAAGACTTCATCTAAAGCTCCAGTCCAGTTCAGTTCATTCAACACAATTGTAGCTGAAAAAGACAAAATAAGAAATTTGGTATTGCAAAACCATGGTTACATTTGTTACATGCCATATCCTGAAACGAGGGGAGCAGGTGGCGCTGTGCTCTAAACCACTGAGCCTCTTTGGTTTGCTGATTGGAAGGTTGGCGGTTTGAATCCACGCAACAGGGTGAGCTCCCGTTGCTCTGTCCCAGCTCCTGCCAACCTAGCAGTTCAAAAGCATACCAGTGCAAATAGATGAATAGGTACCACTGTAGCGGGAAGGTAGACAGTGTTTCTGTGTGCTTTGGCACTCGTCATGGTGTCCCGTTGCACCAGAAGTGGTTTAGTCATGCTGGCCACATGACACAGAAAAGCTGTCTGTGGAGAAACACTGGCTCCCTTGGCAAGATGCGCACCACATCCCATAATTGCCTTTGACTCAGGGGGCCTTTACCTTGCCTTACTGAAATGATGCTACTTACTATTTCTCTACCCTTTGTACCATTCTAATTTTGTACCATTCTACTTTTAGTACTATTGCACAACAAAGTTTATGTGTTGGCAAGACTGTTTGAATGTTTTTCTCTCTTCTTCATCTTCCACTTCTTCGTATGTTTACGCTGATGGATGAGGGCTCTAGTCCATTGCACAGTCATACAGTTTTGATTTCTTTTAAAAAGAAGAAGAAAGTACAATAGTTTTTATTTTATTTATTTAGAGTTTTATGACCCAGCTTTCAGCAAGTTCCCAGGGTGTCTTGCAAAAAGTTATAACCAAACTTATTATAAAAAGACACCAACACCCAACAACATTTAGGAGGACCCTGAATGCTGTTTGTGGCAGCTGCTTGCCTAAAAACTGCAGAGAGAGATTGGCACAGATGGCGACCCTCTTTGTGTGAGAGAGAGTGCAAAGACTGTTGGTTATGTAATCTGTTTGAATGTCCTGTGTCTGTATTTCTACCTAAGTCAGAGGTTTTCAACCTTTTTGAGTCCACACCACCCTTGACCAACTACACTCTTTCTGTGGCTCCCCTGTGAGGCAGGGGGGCCCAGTTATGTCACCCCTTACCTGGGTGAAAACCACTGACCTAGGCATTTGGTTAAACTCGTTTTATTTATTTGTATGTTTTGTTTTTTTCTGGTCATTGTAGTTTTGCTTGTTTACTTTATGGCAGAATTGTTAATTGGTTGCTTATTGGACCTGTTCATATGATTTTGTCATTTTTGTATATTGCTGTTTTTCTCTGGGTATTTTTATTGCTTTGTTCCCCACTCTTGGTTTGGAAATATTCAATGAAGAGCAGGCTATAAATACTATAAATAACTAAATACACCATAAAAGCACAGGGTGAGAGCAGTTCTAAGGAATAACAAAAGAGAAGTTTCCAAAAGTTTGGCCTTTGCCTGCCTCTCACAGACATCAAAGTAGGCATCAGGTGAGCCACCCTGGAGAGAGCATAGTTGGAGGCCATCAACACCCAATAGGTTGTTTCCCCTGTAGCCACCACCCACCCTCAGACTGAAGGAGCACCCAAAGAAGGACCTCCATTCTCAGGATAGGGGCAGGCACACTGGCCTTTGACTTGGAGCCAATTTGATTCCCTCCCTCTCTTTCTTTTTTCTTTTCCTTCTCCTCCTGCGATGAGACTACATTTTAATATTTTAATGTTTCAATATTTTAATGTTGTATTTTTAATTTTGTTTTTAAGTTGTAATCATTTAACTTCTTTTTATTATTGCTTATAAGCCGCTCTGAGCCCGGCCTTGGCTGGGGAGGGCAGGGTATAAATTATTATTATTATTATTATTATTATTATTATTATTATTATTATTATTAGTCTTTCAGGTGATCCTAGTCCCAAGCCATGGAGGCCTTTAAAGGACAAAACCAGTACTTTGAACAGAGCACAGCAGTGGCTCGAAGGAGCAGCTTGGCATTGCTGCATCTGTGCTGTGCCTCTGATTCAGTGGAGAGGTTGAGAAAGGAAGTCAGACTGGGCAGTAAGTACGGGCAAGAGACTCATTTTGTTTAAAGGTGAGTCAACCTATATTTCACTTTCTGAAACAATGCATGAACCAAAACGCAGCCAATATTTGAAGTTCAGACTTCTCTGAATTTTGCAATGTACTCCTTCATACACAATAGTGAAAAATAACATACAAAAATGTTTCACAAAAATGTGTACATTAGTAGACGTTTGCACCAAAATGCTGATGAATTTTCATGAGATTTGTTTGTTTGGTTTTTAAAATGCAAAGTGATGTGGAAATATGGAGAATTGAACTTAAGAAATGGAAAAATTGAGAAACTGAGAGAAACCTTAACTAACAGATTTTCCCAACCCTACCAGGCAGGTATATTATCAATGCTACAAACACACACTCAGAATGGAAGTCTCCACAATGAGAGGAGCAATTTTGTACCTCACTGACATCAAGAAAGGCGGTTATTATTAAAAGAAGAACTGACGGCCTGTTCCAAACCCTTATGCAGAAGCTGCTGTCACCACAGTCTTTCCAAGATGAATGATTCAACTGGTGGCTTTGATGAAGGTTTCCAGAGAGGGAATCCAGGGAGAGAACCCTCTCTCTCCATCTCTCTGCCTCAGCCACAGTGTTATTGCCAAGATGAAGGAAGAAGAAAGCAGGGGAAGGCCTTTGTGGACTCATCCTGAAACTATGTTTATTTTCTCTAGCCCTCATGCTGGCTTCACATTCTGGGATGGCTGTTGTGAACTTTGCTACTTTGAGGTTTGTTGTCTAGTGGAAATCAATAATGAGGTAATAGGTAGCAAAGCAATAAGAATTTATTCTTGCCCCAGAATGGTGTCCCATCCACCTCATGGTGCAGACAGGAGAACCTACCTACAAGTTACACTGATGCTTTTATAGTTTTCCACAAAACAGCGCGGTACATGCGTCATTGATTCTAACAGCCCTCCTGGACTTGCTTTGTTAACTTCTAGCTCCACCATAGGCTTCATCCATTACCTTGTGGTTATGCAAGTTTCCTGTTGTTGCCTGGAACAAGGTGTTCAGAGATGCAGCTGTTAGCAACTTAGCTATTATTTATGCTTTCACTCATTTCTCTTGACCAGGCACAATTCCCAGCACAATTACAAACGCAATGCCAACACATGTCCAATATGTTCAGTGCTCTATACAATAGTCTACATTTCCAAAGAACAAATTTAAAATAACTGCACACTGTGTGATAAAAATATTACAATATTGTAGTAATGCATGGTAAGTGAACAAACTCACTACATAAATTTACCAGCTTGCCATCTTCCTAGTATACAAATTGAATGCAAAGGTCTGTTAGGAACATAGGAGACTGTGGCTCAGGGAGCTAAAGGGGAACAAAGGCCCCAAATGTAACAATGGAGCAGCTGGCTTTTATATACAATTGAACCAGCTATCTCCTAGATCTTTGATCTTATTCAGTCTTCTCTTTGGTGGAGTTCTCCAGAGTTTATATCTCATTCATGGGCAAAAAAATTGGGGAACACAACCATGGGCCTCTATGATCACAGCCTCGTCATGTACGAAGGTGTAGAAGTAACACCATAGATGGTGTTTTGAGTCAACTGCAAACGTTGACACAGGGTATCCTTTTCGTGGGAGATACTAAATTAATAAAACAGCTTCCATGGGGGCTTAAAAAAGACGGAGAGGGAGAATAGAGCATTAAATTGTAACATTAGAATTGTAAAGCCGAGCTGGGACCAAAATCCAAGAGAGTGCTCATTATTGCAAGTTAACAGTGTTTTCATGTTTATGGATGTGATCATTTGCAGAGATCAGCTGTGTGCGCATTAATATTCATGAGTAGAGACAGCTTCTGGATTAACTTGAAATACAAGAAAATTTATATTCATAAGCATGATCAGATAAACACTAAGTGGCCAAAGATATAGAAACCAGATTCCTAAAGCTGACCCTGGCCAATTCTTGGGTTACTCACACAAAAATTAGTATTAGTGTGCAACACAAATTTGTAGAGCAAAAGACATGAAAGTAGGGCCATGTCAACTTCTGGACATTTCTGGATTAATAATTGAGGGAACAAACAATGAAACTTAATTATGAAACTGATAAATAGCTATTCCTTTCATTCTGCTTTAATCAGTCATAAATGCATCCCTAAAATCCAAAAATAACTCACTCATGCTAGGCAACAGCTGGCATTCAGTTAATTGGAAGAGAACAAGGTTTACTTGTCAGATGGAGCATTATCACTTTTTCTTTGTCTTTTCTGATGGTGTTTCAGAGCTGGAGGTAAACAGGTTGCAAAGCTGGCAAACTCTACATTCATTAACAAAGGATTAAAGGAAAGGGAGCCTAGGAAAGATAAACATGCATGCATGGGGGGAAAATAAAATAAAATCCCCCCGGTTATGATCTCTCGAAACAGCCTCCTTCCAAAGACACTATCATTTATTCATAAGAGCTCTTAGTTCCCATTTATATGGGAGCCAGGAGAAATTCAAATAGGAGCAAAGAAGCTCAGTGTAGCTCTCAAACACAGGTATAGTATCAGAACACAGAGCTTTATATCCCAAGCTTCATTCTAAGGTCTTGCTAATGTGCAAGTCAGCACAGGCAGAAAACTAAAAATTAATCTCTAACAATCTCAAGCAAACTAAAAATTAAAGTCTTAACCACCTCAAGTAATTCCAGTTATCTGTTTGTTGCTAATACACTGATGGGGGGCGGGGGATTCACCCTTTGCAACATAATTTCTGAATGTCAAGAAGAAAGACTTTTAAAACATTTTATGGTAGAAAATAACTTATTGTGCTTTTCCAGGAAGTATTATTGGGAGTACTGTATCAGTGTCTTTTTGGAAACTAATAAAGAAAAAGATTCCATCTGTCTAGCCTGCAACCCACTGTGGAATTAACCAACTATGGGGTTGCGGTGCTCATCTTGCTTTCAGGCTAAGGTAGCCAGCATTTGTCCAGGTCATGTGGCCAGCATGACTAAACCACTTCTGGCACAACAGGACACAAAAATGGAAACCAGAGCTCACAGAAATGCTGTTTACCTTCCTGCCACAGTGATACCTATTTATCTATTTGCACTGGTGTGCTTTCGAACTGCTAGGTTGGCAGGAGCTAGACAGAGCAACGGGAGCTCACCCTGTCGCAGGGCTTCAAACTGCCGACCTTCCAATCGGCATGTCCAAGAGGCTCAGTGGTTTAGACCACAGAGAACAGAGAATATTATTTAAATAAGAAACAACAAATTTCCCTTATGTATATTAGGATCTTAATTTGCACAGATTGGGGGAGGGGCGGGAACCACCAGCATGTTGTTTAGATCCATATTTATACAAATAAGGAAAGCCCTGTGGGTTCAGACCAAAGAACTACTAACACTTTGTTCTCACAGGGGCCACCCAGAAGCCTATGGGAAGGCCAAAAACAGGACATTAGAGCAATGGCCCTTGCTCATTTGTGATTCTGTCCAACTGGTATTCAGCTGCATACTTGTACAATTCCGTTCAATTTTTATTTCAACACTCTGGGTTCTACTGAGAAGCTGTCTGGTTTTCAAAAAGCGAAGCGCACGGGAAGCAGAACGGTTAATGGATTTCTAAAAAGGCACTAATAAATGTTGGCTGTGGCTAAGCCCTTGCACCCCATAAAGAGCCCAGCTGTCAGGAAAAGGATCAATACTCAAGTACATCTTCCCCTCCCCCCCAAGGACCAGAATGTTGCAGAACTCAATATTATGTTGGTCAGTTCTCTTAACAAGCTGGGTGTCGGTGTCTCTGTCAGATTCACAAAGAAACTAATTTTACACTTTCACAACAGAGAACAACACATCACACAGACCATATCAAGGTCTTTGGAGCTTAACATTGTCAAATAACTTCCATGTTACAAGAGCAATTATTGAACATGCAACACAAAATTAAGGATGTAGGCTACAGCAGGATAGCAAATGTGGGGCCATCCACCAGCAACAGCCCAAAGTCACGAGATGATGCTAGCAACATACGGAAGGCACCATGTTTTCTACACTTGCACTACAGTTAGTGTAATCCTAGTCATCTCCACTCAGAAGTAGCTAAGGGAGCAAAGCCTCGCAAAAGGAAGATTAGTCTCAGCCAGTTGCTCTGGGCAACTGGAAACAACAGAACATGTCTTTTTTCACTGCCAATACTATACAGATATACAAGCTAGCTTCATCTTGCCTATACTACATAAATTTCCAGGTCGTACAGTACAACTTTATACTTCCCTGCTACTTCAAGATGAAAACCCAGATGTTACATACTCAGTTGCTATACTTTGCGCTGCCATGATGGATATTGGTCAAAGGATAGTTTGCACCACAAACTAAGCCCAAAATGCAAGACCTGTGCTCCTCTGCACTCCCTCCCTTATAGTCGCTTTTAAGTTTGTCCCTGTTTTTATCTTTTAAAGTTATATATGCACAGTGGTACCTCAGTTTTCGGACATCTTGGAAGTCAAACGAATCGGTTTTCGAACACCGAAAATCTGGAACTGCTTTGGTTTTCGAATGCAGCTGCCGTATTGAGTTTTCCATAAGTAAATGCTTTTGTTTTCAAACGTTTCGGAAGTCGAACGGTCTTCCGGAATGGATTACATTCGAAAACTGAGGCACCACTGTATGTATGATATAAAGGTAAAGGTAAAGGGACGCCTGACCATTAGGTCCAGCCATGACCGACTCTGGGGTTGCGGTGCTCATCTCACTTTATTGGCCGAGGGAGCTGGTGTACAGCTTCCGGGTCATGTGGCCAGCATGACTAAGCCACTTCTGGCGAACCAGAGCAGCGCACGGAAACGCCGTTTACCTTCCCACCAGAGCGGTAACTACTTGCACTTTGATATGCTTTCGAACTGCTAGGTTGGCAGGAGCTGGAACAGAGCAACAGGAGCTCACCCCGTCACGGGGATTCGAACCGCCGACCTTCTGATCGGCAAGTCCTAGGCTCTGTGGTTTAACCCACAGCGCCACCAGCGTCCCTATGTATGATATAATCACCTTTTAATTACAGTCATACCTTGGGTTGAAGTAGCTTCAGGTTAAGCATTTTTGGGTTGTGCTCCGCGGCGACCTGGAAGTAACTGAGCGTATTACTTCCAGGTTTTGCTGCTTGCGCATGCGCAGACGGTCAAAACGATGTCACGCACATGCATGGAAGTGACGAATCGTGACCCACGCAGACGCGCAGACACGGGTTGAGTTCGCTTCAGGATGCAAGCGGGTCTCCGGAAAGGATCCCATTCACATCCAGAGGTACCACTGTACTAGTTTTTATTCCCTACCTGTTTTAAGTCTTAGGTGTTCAATTTATCCGTATGTTTTATTTTTTCCTCGTCTGTGACCGAAATAAAGTTTGATACTGATACACTCAGAAGTAGGCCCCACTGAATTAAATGGGATCAACTCTCAGGTAATTGTGTGTTGGATTGCCACATAAATTTATCACGTTTTCACCAGCTCCTGTTAATCTAAAACAGTAAAATTTGTATATTCCAGTTATTCCATTATAAGAATACAGTCAAGCCTTTTGCATAAAAAATAAAATAACCACTTGTTTATTCTAGGTACACAGTCCTCTCTTGTATTATTGAATGGTTTTTTAAAACTGCTCAGTATTATTACTGGTATTATTGAAAATAAACCAGAGTCTGAACTCCTATGTTTGCAGCTACCTTTTGCATTTAGGTGGAGATGCTCCTGAGCTGCCAAAGCGATGCTAAAATCATTGATTTCTCAATTATTTTATCTGATAAAACCAGCTTGGAATCCAGATAAAAATAGTGAAAAACACATTCACCAAAAACAGCTCCAAATGAATCAGGAAATCCCTACACGATGCCTTCCTGGCTTGTTTTGGAGTCTTCTCTTTTATTTGTATGACTCTAAATTGGTCTATACTATAGCACTCATTAATCACAGCTCTGATTTCACTCACTGGCTAAGAAACAATGAAGATGGACATGGGCTCCTATCTCACAAAGCCATAGTTCTGAAAGGTACATGTACATTTTGCTCCATCACTTCTGTTCCACAAGGGCTAGAGACGTACCTTTTCTGGGCACAATATATCAGTAGCCCCTCTCTTGGCGTCCCTGATTCCCCACCCCCCCATTTCCTCACCCAGTGTGCTTAGAGCCAGATGGGGCAGAAAGAAATGGGCCAAACAATAAGCGTTTGTAGCAGACCAGGACATACAAATTAAAACATTAAAAACAAATAAATCACATTGAACTTGCTTCCTGATGTGCCCTTACTAGCACCTTTAACTTTTCAGCATCTGTTTTGTACAACAGGCATATCTATATAATTTCTACTTATGCATAGCATAGAGGCCCTTTTTCTTTCAGAGTGTGAGATTTGCAAAATGGATTGACAGTCGGCTAGCAAAGAACCTTGCGCTTACAACTGAACAGCCACTCGCCACTAATTGAAAAGCTCATTAAAATAATAATAATAATCTTGGGTTTTTTGTTTGTTTTATCTGACACTAGGGTCAGAGGACTTGACTACTCCCACATTCAATCTTATTTAGAACTGTAATCAATAGAACAACACATTATGGATGTCTCTTAAAACAGATTAATTCAATGTGTAGGCCCCTTGTCTGTATAGAAAGAGCTACACATATTTGAGAAGCCTAGCAGCTATTTACTATCTCTGAAAGATGTCATGTATGGTTCCCTAATGAGGCAGCTCTGCCTTTACTGGAGGGAAGAGAAAGGAGCTCCTCTGTCATTCATTTATTTAAAAGGCCTAACAGTGCAATGGAAAATATTGTGTATCCGTCTTATGGTTTTTTTTATTTAACCAAATTTATATACTGCTTGATTATATATAAATATAAAAATACACCCTCAAAGTGCTTTACAATGATGGAAAATAACGCATTAAAATGATAGATTAAAACAATTTTTTAAGGTATTAAAATATTCAAAACTAAACGAAATAAAACACAAGTAACTTCTACATGTCTGGATAGACTTGCCTAAAAAAACCAAAAAATTAAGCAGGTGCAAAAAGAGTACAACAAAGGAGGGAGTTCAAAACGGTGGGTGGTGCCACGCCAAAAGACTGATTTCCAGAAAGTATTATGTAATAATAATAATAATAATAATAATAATAATAATAATAATAATAATTTATTATTTATACCCCGCCCATCTGGCTGGGCCTCCCCAGCCACTCTGGGCAGCTTCCATAAAAACCAAAAATACAGTAAAATATCACACGTTAAAAACTTCCCTGAACAGGGCTGCCTTAAGATGTCTTCTGAATGTCAGGTAGTTGTTTATCGCTTTGACATCTGCTGGAAGAGCGTTCCACAGGGTGGGCGCCACTACCGAGAACGCCCTCTGCCTGGTTCCCTGTAGCTTTGCTTCTCGCAATGAGGGAACCGCCAAAAGGCCCTCGGTGCTGGACCTCAGCGTCCGGGCAGAATGATGGGGGTGGAGACGCTCCTTCAGGTATACTGGACCGAGGCCGTTTAGGGCTTTAAAGGTCAGCACCAACACTTTGAATTGTGCTCGGAAACATACTGGGAGCCAATGTAGGTCTTTCAAGACCGGTGTTATATGGTCTCGGCAGCCGCTCCCAGTCACCAGTCTAGCTGCCGCATTCTGGATTAGTTGTAGTTTCCGAGTCACCTTCAAAGGTAGCCCCACGTAGAGTGCATTCCAGTAGTCCAAGCGGGAGATAACCAGAGCATGCACCACTCTGGCGAGACAGTCCGCAGGCAGATAGGGTCTCAGCCTACGTACCAGATGGAGCTGGTAAACAGCTGTCCTGGACACAGATTTGACCTGTGCCTCCATGGACAGCTGTGAGTCCAAAATGACTCCCAGGCTGCGCACCTGGTCCTTCAGGGGCACAGTTACCCCATTCAGGACCAGGGAATCCTCCACACCTGCCCACCTCCTGTCCCCCAGAAACAGTACTTCTGTCTTGTCAGGATTCAACCTCAATCTGTTAGCTGCCTTCCATCCTCCAACCGCCTCCAGACACTCACACAGGACCTTCACTGCCCTCACTGGTTCTGATTTAAAAGAGAGGTAGAGCTGGGTATCATCTGCATACTGATGAACACCCAGCCCAAACCTCCTGATGATCTCTCCCAGCGGCTGCTAGACTGGGAGTAGTAACTGTAAGAGTAACTTAGTAGTAACTGTAAGAGTGCCAGGTCCGCAGATTGAAGTAGTCAAGTGGGTGTATATGGAGTAAGGCGATCCTGCAAGTAAACTGGTCCCAAGTTGTTAAGGGGCTTATATACAAATAGCATTATATTATTTATTTATACCCCACCCTTTTCCCTGACAGGGCCTCAAGGCAGCTTACAAATAAAAATAAGAACATTTTTTAAAATCATTAAAAAGAACAAATAAACATTGCTAGTGTTATGTATTGAAGTTCTCACCCTGGCCACCAGGAGTATTGTGTATGTAGTTTTCACTCAGGTCCACATCAGTTATTTTAGGCGGGAAACCCATTAAAACTATGTGCACACAAAAATCTATTAAAACCATACAAATAATGGCCATGAAAAGAGCATGGCACCAGCCCTTTCATTAAAAGCAATCAGTTCCCCAAAGCCTGATGGAACAAGAAGGTTTTCAACTGTCCATGGAAGGACAAGAAAGGAGGGAGCCAGTCCAACTTCTCTAGGGAGGAAGTTCCAGAGTCTGGAAGCAGCCATCAAGAAGGCCCTCTCCTGCATACCCACTGTGGACTGAGAGAAGGGCCGTTCAAATATCTCAAAACCCCGACAGGTTCAGAGGAGGGAATGTGGTCTGTCAAACAGCTTGGACCTAAGCCGTATAGAGCTTTATAGTAACACCTTCAAGTTGGCCCGGTAGCAAATACTGAAGTCCAAGCTTTACATTCCCCTCCTCCCCCTTTGCATCGATGACCATATACACCTGGCAGCTGAAGATCATGTTCCATGCATCTGATTAAGCCCACAAAAACTTAAGCCACAATAAAATTTGTCAGTCTTTGATGTGCCATAAGACTCTTTGGTGTTTTTAATCTCAGATTAGTCTCTTTCCAAATCATTGTCTGGATGAAGCTTCAAATGAATTAAGAAAGTTAATAAAAGGGAATGAAATTACTTTGTCGTGCATGGCAGCCAATCTCAACAGACAGCTCATGGGCCTGCTCATCAATAAACTGGTTGTCCTCCGCTGTACAATATCACTCAGTGATCTCCACACATAAAGTATTTGATATGGTGCAGCTATAGCTGTATTAATCTGGTATAATTGGCAGCAGATGCCACAAGGATGTAGCTAGAGAAATGAAGAATTTCTTTTTTTAAAAAAAAAATCTACATCTGACAACATTTATCATATCAAGTTGTTAAAGAAAAAGATTAATGACTGCCTCAGCAATAACATTTGCAATTTAGCATCCTCAACTAGAGTTACACAGCAGAATAGCCAGTGAAATTAAGTGTGTTGAATTTCTAATTCAGCTCAGTTTATGGATTTAGGGTGTAACAACACTAGAACAACCCAATAAAATCACAACCCAATAAAATCAGCTATTAAATGCAATAAAACATTATAATAATCAAATTGCACTAAAAGACAGTTTTCAAAGCGCTTCTACAGAACATTTGAGTATGAACGCTGGAGATTGGGATTGCCAAAATTTTGATTTCTAAAATGTCAGCCAGTTTGAGAAGGGTTAGAGGATGGAAATGGGGCCTGGATCACGGGGCCTTGCAAAGGATTTTAAATTTTCCATGCAAAAATGTCTTGAGCAGTGTCATGCAAGACCTCAGCTTTCACTTGTAGCCAACAATCATAACCTTATTTGTTTGAACCTTTCTATTCCAACTTTTTATAATAATATCCAATTCAAAAAAATTTAAGCATTTTAACAGAATACTACTTAGCATTTATAAAGTGTTTGTAAAGTTTTAATATGATTGCACATATGTTATGTCAGTACAACCATCCTATAAGGTAGGTCACTTTTATGAAATCCAGCTATTACATGGCTTTGCCTAAAGACTCCTAGTTGGTCTAGAACAGAAATGAGTTTTGATATGGGGATTAAGTTGCAAGATGCTGAGTACGGAACACAGACGTGCATGTACTGGACCTTTTGCCCATTTCCCTGACGAGAAAATGTTTCTTCAAGTTCTGCTCCTTCTTCCAAAATATGCATATCTTATTATCACTTTTAAAAACCTTACTGGGAAAGGCAAGAGGGGAGATGGTCTTGGCAGTGTTGACAGGGAAACCCCATCCTAAAATGTGTGTTCATGCTTGTATCATCTTTAGGCAATGTGACACAGAGAACACAGCATATGCTTTCAGCAAAGAATTAAAAGGATCATTTCTGCACACTTGGTTCAGTCGAATAACAACGCTCACACCCTAAATTCTCGAGGCCGAGGGAAGAGAAACAACGAAGAGCAGCTATTCTCTTTTCCCCTGGGTAGGATATAATTGTGGCAGTACTCCAGGCTTGTATTAGGCATGGCTATTTTTAGATAGCTGATGATCTTGGCTCATGCCTCATACTGTCAGTAGAGGCGGGCGATTAGGTACAAAGCCATGAATTCAAATACAAAAGCTTATAGCCCCTTTTTAAAAACGAACAGTAAAATTTATGCATCCAGCAGAATTGGAGAGGTAGGTATTTCAATATTTTAGAGCTTATTGTATCACATAGCGCCTCAAAACCAGCCACATAGCCCACCACTGTACTTATTAGTTGAAAATAAAATGTGATGAATGAGCAGGAAATGGAAATGAAACAAAACAGATCCTGCATAATAAGAATACTGGTTACTCACCACTGCATCCTGAAGTAATAAAACCAGGCTGCTTCATTTGGCTTATAAGAATATGGACTATCTAAATTATCTAAAATTAGGGATATAATATTGGAAAATTATATTATAAAAATTGAAACAAGGTAATAAATTGCTGGGTAAAGTTTGAGATTTTGGAATGCAGGAACGAGAGTTGCGAGGAAGTCCAATGAGGTGAATGAAATGTGGATATTGAAAAATCATATGTTATTTCGTATGTTCTCTTACTGTTTAAACAAAATTTTTAATAAATATTATTATAAAAAAATAGACTATTTCTGTTTACAGTGGTTTATTTTAAACTCATAGATAGCAAAGCAAGCAAGTCCCTGAAGAATGACTTTCATATGAACAATGATTTGTCAAACAATTATTCCCCAAATGATGTTTTCAAGAAGCATAGGTTGTCTTGAACCTCTCTCTGTTTTAGCAAGCAAGGCTGCCTACTTCCAAGATTCCCAAAAAATTCTGGGACCTCAAACTGAATGATGAGGGCAGTTTCACATAAGCAGCAATGATGCTTGGCATGGGTTTACCAGTGTTGCACTTGTACTTTGCTTAGCAAATATGAATGTATGGAGCTTAAGTTCAGCCATGGTTCTCTGTATGTACATGAGTGTATTGTAAAGATGCACACCTGTCATGTATGTGTTTTTTGCCACAAACACACAATGTATGACTGCAGGATAACATGTGGAGCTGCAAAATCTTTTCCTCTCCAAAGAACAATGGGGTTTTGTTATTATCAATGGACCAGGCGAAGGTCTCTCCAGTTTCCTAATATTTAAAGAAACATGTCCAAAAAAAAAAATAGCCACTTCCACTTGGCTACATTGTGCAAGTTCAAAACGCAGAGTAATTCTAAGTAAATTACGGTATCTTGGATCTGTATATTGTAATAAAATGATAGAGTCATTGGACGGCAGGCCTAATTAGGTCAGTCAGGCCTCCTTGTTTGACCCACAAGTCTGTTTTGGTGTTTTGGCTATGTCATACATGATGTCATGAGTGGGATAGGTAAAGATGCAGCTCCCTGACAAATATAGGGTTTGCATCTAGGTGCCTTTGTAATTCTAGAAGCCTCTGAGCCAAGATGGGGAAGCTAGAATGTTTGGTCTTCCAGAAGAACATAGATATAATGGGCATAATGGAAACCTGGTGGAATGGAAAGAAACCAGTGGGACAGAGTGATCCATGGATACAAACACTATAGGATGGATAGGGAAGGACATACTAGGTAGCTTTTATGTGTACATAAAAAAGGACATAGAGCCCAGCTAGCTAAAATCCCAAAAGGGACAGGCTTCTCCAGAGAATCAGTCACTGGAGTTTAATAATCATACATTTATATGCTCGTGATTTAGGTCTTCATTAAACCATATAACATTTAATCTTTTCCATGATTATTCCAACTTCCCAAGTTTAATTCCCCATCTTCAACAATCAGCAAAAGTAAAGCCTAAAAATGCTTCAAGGTTCACCACTGAAAACATAGTGGGCAGGTCTACACTATACATTTAAAGGTCAGGACTTCCACTAAAGCAGTGATGGCCAAACGTGGCCCTCCAGCTGTTTTGGGACTACAATCCCATCATCCCTGACCACTGGTCCTGTTAGCTAGGATGATGGGAGTTGTAGTCCCAAAACTGCTGGAGGGCCAAGTTTGACCATCACTGCAATAAAGAACACTGGAAACTGTAGTTGGTTAAGAGTGCTGGAAATTGTTTCTCTGTGAGAGGAAAATATATTTTCCTGAAATCCCAGCAATCTGGAGTTTCTTTTATTACCTGTTTTGTTATTTTGGAAATTTGCTGCAGCACTAATATCAAGAAGAATTGAACTTTGGGGTATTCCCACCACATGTGGAGGCACGTGCCAATGCTGATGCAGCCCCTCCAGCATTTAGATGAGATTCCTGGGTGTATCAGCGCCAACCTCTGTGGTGTTAGGTACCACTTACAGGGTTGGACTGAGGAAATCCAGATTGGAAGGTTTTGGAATAGGTAGGTTAGCTTCAGGAAGGTTATCATTTTAATCATGGCTATTTTGTCTGAGAAGCTGAAGTTGGTTTTACTCCATCTCTTCAGGTCTTTGTTGCTTTTCCGCCAGAGCACATTTCTCTCTTGTTACTTGTTTGCAAGTGCACTTCACAGAACAGGTTAGCTATTGCCATATGCATGGAGGCTGAAAGCCTTAATTTTTATATAGAAACCAGTACCAGGAGGCTATTTGGCTGATGATCCTCCAACTACCAGCAAAAGAAAAATGCACACACAAATTTATTTTGCTTTTATTACTACTTGGCTGCTATTACCATTGCATGCTCAACAAGGGAATTGATAACTACTGCTGTGATTAGTAAACTGTTCCAACTTAACACGTTTCTTCAGGCTGCTTTTCTGAAGGGGTATTTATTCAAAATTGAATTGCAAAGTCTCTTTCTCTCACACACACAGACACACACCTGGAATGAGTGTAGAATCTGAAAACCCTCACAGACAACAAGCTGTCTGGAGATTGCCAAGGAGGAAAATACACCATGGATTAAAGCAAAATATATACAAGGGGTTGCCCTCCCCCCGATTTTGCATCTGGGTGCTAATTTATTCACTGAACATAATACAAGACTAAGCCAAGTATGAAATTCTGCTCTGCAATTCTGTTTGCTAATCTTGAGAGATGGATTTCTGTGGAAAATGCATTTGCAAAAACATATCTTCGCACGTCCTGGCAACACTTCAATTTATTCTGCATTATTAATCATTAATTTAAAATAAAAAATTCCAGATGTTTTCATGCAGATGTTTCATCCATGGGGCAGGTTAGCAAATGCATATGAATCCCTTGGTGACGGTAATACCGGGGGACTTCCATGGGTGAATGGACCACCACGGACGTAACACTACGGAGAGAGCTTTCACATTTGCCTCAAATGTAATGTGCTTCAGTGGAGTTGGTTCACTTCTGTAGCCTAATAAAAGTAGCATATAGAGATACTGATATACTTATAGATATTTTATATATACATAGAACACACAACACAATATGCCCACCATATTACTTTCCCCAATTACTCCCCATTAACGATTAATCCATTAAACAGCACCGAGGCTAAAAAACTGAGCAAGTGCTCCAGATTTTTATAGGGCAGCTTTTGCATGTTGCATGTGAATACAACATACATGAAACAATTCTGTCTTCCACTTAAGGTAAAGGTAAAGGTACCCCTGCCTGTACGGGCAAGTCGTGTCCGACTCTGGGGTTGCACGCCCATCTCGCTTAAGAGGCCGGGGCCAGCGCTGTCCGAGGTCACTTCCGGGTCACGTGGCCAGCGTGACGAAGCTGCTCTGGCGAGCCAGCACCAGCGCAGCACACGGAAACACCGTTTACCTTCCTGGTAGAAAGCGGTACCTATTTATCTACTTGCACTTAAGGGTGCTTTCGAACTGCTAGGTGGGCAGGAGCTGGGACCGAATGACGGGAGCTCACCCCATCGCGGGGATTCGAACCGCCGACCATGCGATCGGCAAGTCCTAGGCACTGAGGTTTTACCCACAGCGCCACCTGCGTCCCGTCTTCCACTTAAGAGGGTGCATTTAGAGACCAAACTTTAGTTTGTGTCATTTGTATGCTAATGGAACCCTTGTCTCCAAGATCAGTGTAATTTCTGTCCTGCTCACGCCACTGTAGATGGAAATTAGATAGCTATGCGGCTGCCATGTTGTGGAGATATTATTACTCTACTAGTCAGTGTTTATCCATCTTCAGGTGCTGTGCTTGCAGCTGCACATTGACAGCCGCAATGAGATTGCAGCCAATCAAGGCCAGTTGACTTTTCAAAAAAACAAAAACAAAACAAACACATGACACTTCGGGAGAGCAGCATGAGATCAATAATTATAGATTTAAGCACAATAGAAAGATTAGATGGATTGTGAGAGGGAAATAGCTAGAATGAACATATTTGGCAACCCAAGCAGGTAGATTCAAATAAGGCTCTTTAGCTCTTGTTAGTGTCCTGTTTTACGAAGCATCCCAGTAACAACTGCTCTAAATGGAAAGAGAATTATACTTTCCTTCTCGGGGGAAATTGCAAGACATTTCTTTCCTGCTCTCTACTGAAGGAGAGGAAAAGAAATGGTTAAGAATAACTCCAATTTTTACAGGTGAAGCATAACAAACATCAAAGTAAATTTACACCCCCACCCCCAAAAAGTCAACAACTTTACACTATATAATGTTCACTTGTTTTAATGTATGAGGCCCTGAAGCAGAAACACTAGAACTTTATGTTTACAAAAGTGAACATTGCTTGCATTAGAATGATAAATCCTGAAAGTGGAGGAAAGGGAAGAAAGAAAAAATGCTAACCTGAGCAGAATCGATAAGAAGAAGAAAAATGGATGCTTCAATCCTCTGCTTTGCATGCAGAAATTCTCAACTTCAGTCCCTGGTACCTGAAACACCCCCCCAACCCCCCCCCAAAAGCACCTAAGCAATAGAGCTGGGGAAGATCCCTGCCTGATATCTAGTAGATCAACTATTGGTCACAGTTGACCATAATGAACTAGAGCAGGGGTAGGCAACCTAAGGCCCGGGGGCCGGATGCAGCCCAATCGCCTTCTCAATCCGGCCTGCGGATGGTCCGGGAATCAGCGTGTTTTTACATGAGTAGAATGTGTCCTTTTATTTAAAATGCATCTCTGGGCTATTTGTGTGGCATAGGAATTTGTTCATATATTTTTTTCCAAAATATAGTCTGGCCCACCACATGGTTTGAGGGACAGTGGGCCAGCCCACGGCTGAAAAAGGTTGCTGACCCCTGAACTAGACAGACTAATGTTGTGATTTAGTATAACAGTAGCTTTGAATGCTCATGAGAATTTCCAAGTAAGTTCTCTTTGAAAGAGAACTGAACAAACAAGCTCTCCAAGAAGGAGCAGAGAACATTCGAAGCAGACATGCTCAGATACGTAAGCCTTCCTCCTTAAACGAATGTGGACAGAATCCAGGAGGCTGAAGCCCATCTTGGGCAAGCCTCTCAAACATGGATGGAGGAGACATGCGATTTTGTTTGCATTTTAATAAATTACCTCATTTGCGCTTCTCAAACTGAACTGAAACTCAGCTACCCTTTGAAACTACAGTCCTCTGAATGTGGTCTTCCAACCAAATAGTATGTAAAAAACACATAAATTGGGGGTGTGTGCATAAAAATGCATTATACTAGTGAAATAAAATACAAAAATGCTAGAAATTGCTTGCAAAAGTTTGCATAGTCAAAGCTATATGAAAAAAAAATTAGGAAAATTTCATACTCAAATGCTGATGAATTTTCACGAGAATTTAAAACACATACCTGCAAACCTCTGCACAAATGTAGAACAGTGAATTTTAGACTGGCAAAACTAGAAACAGAGAGAACTGACACTGACATTTTTTTCCCCATCCTCATCCTGAATCCATTCCATTGGAGCCCACTCTTTGCTTCCCTACCATGTTTTCCTTCATGTTCACCAAGGCAAAACAAAAAACAAAAAAACCCCACAACCCTTTCCTTGGCTGCCACTCCCAATGATGTATGAAATCTATTTTCTTTTGAATGCACACTGCACAACCTGTCCCTTCCTCAAGTTAAGTTATTTTGCTGTGAAAGGGAGAGAAGGTTGTAACACCTTGCCCTGTGTTTAATCTCCTGAACATAGAGAATAGTTATGTTCCAGTGTTGCAAATGGCTGTGAAGTACCAGCCTGTCAACTAATTAGCATGACTGCAATAGGTTTAAGAACCTCAAACTTAACAACAACAATACCACTTTGACTCCGAGCCATTAAAAGCAGCAAGTGGCAGAAGACAGCATGATGCCGCTGACTCTTTCATCCAACCTGATTCTACCTGAGTTCTGCATCAACACTGCAAATTGATGGTGGATATTTTCTGCAGTTTGATATTAAAAAGTCATTCTCATTCAGGTTAAAGAAAATAAGTAGTTCAGTGTAGACTTTGGCAGAAGATAACTTTATAAGGCTCTTCAAGAGGATGAGAGAAGATGATGGGGAAAGGAGGGCCAGATAAATTGACGGAAACAGTACAGAAGTATTAGGAAATGCGTTACTGCTTTATGCTAAACCTTAGGTATTTCAAAAAGAATATGCAGGAGGTACAATATTTTATGCATCACATAAAAGGAATATTAGTGATTGTATTAACAGTTAATTGGGACTTTAAAGGGAATTTGATGCATTCATTTACTATTAATTTTGCCTATACATTTCACAGCCCCATATACTCTTTCTTTTTTTATTTTCTAAAATGACTAGGTGTGTTTCCACTTCTAGTCTGCCTGTTCAATTCATGAGAATTCTGTGCTGCTTCCCTCCCTAGACATTATACTATTTTTGAGGGTTGTCATTGTTGTTGGAGAAATGAAATGGTTCCCCCTCACATTGTACAGGTTAATTCATTGAGATACATGCACAAGCAATTAAATGAGGGGTATGCACTGTGATGCTCTCCAGATGTTGCTGGACTTCAGCTCCCATCAGCCCTGAACTTTGGATATGTTGGCTGAGTCTGACGGAAGTTGGAGTCCAGCAACTTCTAGGGAATATCAAGTTGACTACCTCCGATTGCATTTCAACTATTCAAAACAGTTCATATATATTCTCTAGGTAATCCTGCAGCCCTGTAAAGTAGGCCACTATTGTTATCCCATGTTTTCGAAGCGAGCTGGCTGAGAAAATAGTAGGAATAAGGAGAGAGCTGGCTGAGAAAACAGAGAGCACTGCAGAGCAACCAGCAACCAGGGAGGCCGTGGGGAGAAAGCAAAAGAGAATGTTTCCTGATTTAGATGTTTTAGAATGATATATCTAATATCATTCTAATAACATTAAACAGGTCAGTGTAGATCCAGCCCAGGCTGCCATTGTTGCCAACCAAGGCAGGGGGAAGGAATAGTTCTTCTAGCAGTTATCACGCAAAAGCTCAAGTATGGAAGCAAGAGAAGGTATTTGCTGTTTTTGTCATGGTGAACTTAATGTAAAAATATATGTTGAAGGAAATTAGTTTGCACAACACCTAACTCTCTGGAACTGATGCAGCACTCTGATTGTAAGCATACTGTACCAGTATGCTATGGGGAATGTACAACAAACTCTCTTTATCACCTGTTTTTCACTAAGAGAATGTTGGAAAATTGGTGGCTTCCTGGGAGATCATAATGATCTATTTCACCCTCAACATTTCAGCTACTGTCAAAGGTTACTGAGCAGCTTTTGTTTACAGTGGTATTCATTTATCACTGTTGAAGCCAAAGCCTCTTCATAAGGCTAAATATGACCCGCCAATCCCTTTTCCTGAGGCAGTTGTGCTGACAGAATTGTTCGGCAGGTTACTAAAGAACACATGTAAAGTTGTTGGAAAGGTTTTCTATGGTTTCTGAAATATAAATTTTAAAAGGAGCACTTGAATGTGTGTGGAATGAATGATTTATATTAATAGCATGGCCAGGATTTCACCCTCTGAACTATGTCAATGCTACCACCTGTTGGGATGAGGGGAAGGTTAAATATTAAAGTGTTAGTCAGAATCCAAAAAAAGTGGATGCCATTTTTAAGGCATTTTGACTGCACTGAGCAATATATATTATCTTTCCCACTTTGGTGGGGGTCATTCATCTCCCAAGAAGAGGGGCACCTTCAGAGACTTTGGGCATGAAGGGGGTATTTTTTCAGAGAAGGGTTCACTTGAAAGAAAGTGAGGGAATAGATCACTGTAGTCAATATTTATTTCCAAGCTGTAAAAAGAAGCTTTTCCCACTTCAAGTGGTAAAAAAGCTTCAAGCAGAAGGAGTGGCCTGGAAGCATTTCTCGTGGAAAATGGCCCAACCAGAATGCTGCCACATCCTGACTTGTGGGTATTTCTGCAGGACAACTTATTGTGGACCCAATCCTGCTCATGAATGCAAGTTCTGCTCAGCTTTCACAATATGACATCCTGGTCAAAATGCCATCCTATATTTCCCACATGCTCCATTTAATCCTGATTTAGCATTTCTGCAGGGTGTTGTTTTTTTTACTTAGATTTTTCAGAAAAACAGTAAATCTGTATTTGGAGGGAAAATATGGGATTGGCATTACTGATTGATGAGGGCATCTTTATGTAGACAGTGCACACAACTGCCATGCATGAGAAGCACTGTATCCACAACAAATGCAATATGGAAGCAGAGTTGTAACTTAAAAAAACACAACACCTTTGCCATCACTTCAAGAGATGACAGATCTTCAATAAGCAGCAGCAGCCCAGAAGCATTTCTCACTAAGAATGGAGCAATGTGTCATGACATGTCATCATTCCCAAGGGCATTCTTGGTAAAAGGAAAAGGAAGGAAGGAAGATAAATGACTACTTCCACTAGTCCACACTTCTGATAAACAAGCAAGGCATGTGTGAAGCAGCCCTCAGTCTGTGTTGTGAGTATAGCTGGCACACCAGCCTGACTTGAGCAAAGGCACTTCTGGCCACAGCCAATGCCTAAGCATCCAAAATCAACGCCAGTATTAAGATGTATTTTCAAGTGGAAGCGGAATCCTCTTTCACCACTTTGTAATCATTCTGGTTTAAATGAGTTTCAAGAAATCATACACAGGTTATCGCCTCTCTTGTTTGGATTAAGCTTCAATTTATTTACCACCCACAGTCCATTTCCACCATCTCTATGACTAGGAGAGTGAGAGCTCAGTGCCACCTGCATATTTATGATGCTGAACAGTCTCCCAGCAATTTCATGTAATGTTAAACATCTGCATGATTAAACATTGTGGAACACCACAAGACAAGCAGGCACCAGAGGTATGTCTACTGGCACCACTCTAACTGCAATGCCAAAGTCAGGCATATCGGTAATCAGATGTTGTTGGATTCCAAATCCCATTAGCCCCAGCCAGTATGGTCAGCGGTCAAGGATGATGGAACTGGAATCTAGGAACACTGCAGGAGTTCTCCATGTTGCTACTCCTGAACCAAGAGAGGCTGGCTGTAAGGAATGCTGCCACAGATGCCTCCTGCACCATCACCATTTCCTGGGATAGGGCAAAGGCAAGGCAGCAGTGAGGTTGGGTGATGTGGGCACTGCCCTCACATTGTCCCAATAAACAGTACATATGCCAGTGCTCAAAGGCCAGGTCTGTGGTGGCACCCCTTCCCACCAGCCAGTCCTTCCCTGGACCATGGGAACAACTGGGATGAAGGCCCTATATATTATATACCTCTTCCCACAAGGCCCTGACAACACTGCTGTACCTTGGGAGCAGTAGCAGATCCTGAGGGAAATACATCTGCCTCCTCACCAATATGTTGGCCAGTTGAAGATGAGTGAACAATTATATGTTGGAACTGTAGAAGGCACCACAGACAGAAAAATTATTTGGATACCTACCAGTCATTTCAAGCACAAAAGATTCTCAGAGAAAACTCCTAGCAAACATTTAGAACAGAAGCTGAACTAAGTTAGTTTTCAGAATTATATATCATTACACTATGTGGAGAATGTATTAAATCTGTATGATGTGTCCAAAACTATTGAGGATTAAATATGAACTGTCAAATCATCATAATGATATTATTGCTAGTCCTTGCTAAATCATTTTTATGAGCTGCTTTTTGATCTATTATGTACATATGTAAAGGCATTCCTAATGCTCTTCTCCTAGGCTTCAAAGTCTTCTACTCACAACTTTGTGCAAGGGATCAAAAGTTATTCACGAGGCCATTGATGTTGTTGGACTGATTGTTGCTGTCATTTGCTGCTAGGGAGACCATATTAATAACTAATGATCTTTGATCTCCGTTAATATTATAGTTGGTCTGCCAATACAGGACCAAGACTTCGAATTATGACTTGTGAGAAGACAGAATAAGTGGTTTTCAACCTATATTTGGGGGGATCCTGGGGTTCCTTTGAAACCTTTCTCAGTTAGAAGATCAGTAAAGGTGGAAAGCAATCCCTGGAAGACAGCTTGCCTCTGCTACTCATCTTCCCCAGCAGTGTTCAGATGCAGAATAATGCTGGTTCTGCTCCGGAGCGTATGCAAGGCACTGGCAAGAGTCGTTGAATCTCTTTACAGTGGTGCCTCGCAAGACAAAATTAATCCGTTCCGTGAGGCTCTTCGTATAGCGGTTTTTTCGTCTTGCGAAGCAAGCCCATTGACTTAGCGGATTAGCGCTATTAGCGGTTTAGCAGCTTTTAGCGATCAGCTGTTAAGCGGCTTATCAGCGGATCAGCTGATAAGCGGCTTAGCGGCTTAGGAAAAGGGGGGGGGAAACCCGCAGGAACTCGCAAGACATTTTCGTCTTGCGAAGCAAGCCCATAGGGAAATTTGTTTTGCGAAGCACCTCCAAAACGGAAAACCCTTTCGTCTAGCGAATTTTCCGTCTTGCGAGGCGTTCGTCTTGCGGGGCACCACTGTATTTATCAGTATGGAACTGAGTGTGTACCCAAAAGCTTGGTAAATAGCACTTTGCAATAGACTTTAGATAAATATTTAAGGGCTTTTAGGCAAATCTGGTGCGAAATGGACTCCTTTGAATGCAGAATATTAACCATTTACTAACAATAATCAAAAGCATGTAGCTAAAGAACAAGCTATGTGAAGATTTATCCAAACGATCCTCTGAAGTTTACACAAGCATTGTTTTATGTGGCCAACTCCCCCACCCTGCAAGAAATCCCTGGTAACCTCCCCAGTCATTGCATTTTAAAGGCGGCTGCATTTTGAGACAATTTTAATGCTTTCATAGAATCATGGAAGAGAGCACAGGGGCCATCGAGTCCAACCCCCTGCCAAGCAGGAAACACCATCAGAGCACTCCTGACATATGGTTGTCAAGCCTCTGCTTAAAGACCTCCAAAGAAGGAGACTCCACCACACTCCTTGGCAGCAGATTCCACTGTCGAACAGCTCTTACTGTCAGGAAGTTCTTCCTAATGTTTAGGTGGAATCTTCTTTCTTGTAGTTTGGATCCATTGCTCCGTGTCCGCTTCTCTGGAGCAGCAGAAAACAACCTTTCTCCCTCCTCTATGTGACATCCTTTTATATATTTGAACATGGCTATCATATCACCCCTTAACCTCTTCTTCTCCAGGCTACATGCCCAGCTCCCTTAGAGCTCCCACCATCATCCATGATGGTGGATTCCCCACCATCATGACATGGGCACTATTTATCCTCCTGAGAGCAATCAGCCTGGGCAAGCGGCTGAAATAAGTTCCAGTGCAAACTATCTTCACAGAGTGCATTTGATCAGAGGCCTGCAGATGATGCCTCCAGAAGACCATGAAACCACCAAAGACTGTGGGACTAAATAGCCTTGTTGTAGTTACTGGAGGCTGCAACACAAACAGCTGTACCTCCCCACTTCAAGCAAATGACCACGTTTGCAGGCCACCGGTTATTTATTTAAAACTGCATAGGGCTTCTTCCCTTTACACATCTATCTATCCTTCACTTCCCTTCACACATCTATCCTTCAGGTGGTGTGTTCATTCTGGCCTCAGTTTGCTGGGGAAGTCCCAAATGGGTCAAGGTGAGCAAGCATATAAATTAGGACAAGAATGTTGTGAAGGGAGGAAATGATTTTGGCAATGCTGCATGATTTTGTCTGTGTGGCATTGCATTCTACCGCTCATGCTCCCTGTTTTCTGATGTTTGGTATGTAGGAACAAACTTTTCAGATAAATAGTTTACATTAATACCCTATAGTAAAACTTCAGCTGAAGCAACTCTAGTTAAAATCACTTAGCCTTGAAATGACTTAACATTAGACTACACAGCCAAAGAGTGGTGCCTCGCAAGACGAAATTAATTCGTTCCACGAATTTTTTCGTCTAGCGAATTTTTCGTCTTGCGAAGCACGAAATCCCATAGGAATGCATTGAAAATCAATTAATGCGTTCCTATGGTCAAAAAAAGTCCAAACAAAGCCAAATTTGGTACAACAAGAGTTTATTAAGTGCTCTTTAAAGTCACACATACTGTAAAGAGCATTTCAAAATTCAAACCCAGAATTTTTAAAAAAACAGCAGAGTGGCCCAATGGTCACAGAAAATCATAAAAATGCAGGGGGAAAAACACAAGCTTCTAGATTCTTGCAAACCCCTCCCCAACTGTTCCCCCAGCCACCCAGCACACAGAAATTCAAATCCAGAATTTTTTTAAAAAAACAGCAGAGTGGTCCAATGGTCACAGAAAATCATAAAAATGCAGGAAAGAAACACAAGCTTCTAGATTCTTGCAAACCCCTCCCCAACTGTTCCCCCAGCCACCCAGCACACAGAAATTCAAATCCAGATTTTTTTAAAAAAAACAGCAGAGTGGCCCAATGGTCACAGAAAATCATAAAAATGCAGGGGGGGAAAAACAAGCTTCCAGATTCTTGCAAACCCCTCCCCAACACCAAGTCCTTGAATTCCAAACACCCCAACCCAAAATCCAACCCCCCCCCAAAAAAAGTTTTACAGTAAAAGCTTAACTTACCAAATGGCTGCAAAAGAAGTTTTGGAAAAGCTTCAAAAATCACCAGTCTTTAAAAACCTCAAAAAAGGCTACTATGTACACTGCGTTCTATGAGTTGCACCTCAAAGTCAAGTTGCAACTGTATTAATGGTGTTAAGAAAAAGGAAACAAACTTGCAAGACGTTTTCGTCTTGCGATGCAAGCCCATAGGGAAATTCGTCTTGCGAAGCAGCTCAAAAAACGGAAAACCCTTTCGTCTAGCGGGTTTTTCGTCTTGCGAGGCATTCGTCTTGCGGGGCACCACTGTAATTTTAAGCGTTGATTGAAGATTCCCACATTTGTATATGCTATGGTGTTTGTTTGTTTTAAAAGAAGACACTTGAACTAGATTAGGCACAGCACCCACTTTCCACTCTGGCACTTTCACAACAAGAGAAGCATTTATAGGGCACAATTTCTAAGGGATTTATGGACACAAATTTCAAGTTAAATGAAATGAACCTTGGACATAATAAACCAACAGCTGATGCTTCTAACACTACTTTGTTTTTAAATAATGAGCTAGTTTCTGCAATGAAATTTCTCGTTTACTTGCTGTCCAAACTATTACGTCCATATTGAAGCTAATAAACTTTTCAGGATGCAATTTTCTCTCAGATGTAAGTTGTCAACAGGAGCTTATTTCATCTTCTTATTACTCTAGCTCACAAAAGTATGCTGCTTTATACCAGTATTGTAGGATTTATATTCTTTACCAGCTAACATAATATACCATACTGTATTAACAGGAATTAACTGAGTATGTTTAGTTGAAATAAAAAAGAAATAAAGAAATAAACTATAAGCAACCATTTGATATCCATGTTATCACATTACTTGCTTAGAAGCCATATAGGCATTAAGCAGTATATAAATGTAATATAATAATTGCAATAATAACCACAAGCTCTCAACTGTCACTATTTTCTGGTACCCGTCCCTGATAAATGAGTTCATCATCATTATAATTTACCCCTCTTTGCCAACTCAAAGCAAGAATAACCCTCCTGGTGCTTAAATTAGCATGGATAAGGCTATTGCAGATTAAACAAATATAGCATTAGAAGGACACACAAAGCTTGCTATAGTATATAATTATGGGGAAGGCAAGCTGGTCTAATAGGTCAGTCTTAGTTGAGAGTAGAATGGGTTATTCCAAGCACTTCCCTGTTTTCAACAGTGGAAAGCTGAAATGTGTGATATAATTGGTATGCTTTGCATCAGATTTTACAGAGTTACTGATGTATATAAGATTTATTTTTAAAAGAAATGGAAGAGAGAGAGCAAAATCTGCTTCTTTCTGGTATGAACACTAACATTCTATAAAATACAGCCAGATGGAAATAAAGTTTCAGAAAATAATAAATTCAGAGAGAAATTGGTTTTTTATTTTAAGTTATTTTAAGCTATTTTTAGTTTTTGTTTTAAAATGTTGTTTTAAGATGTCATGGATAAAGAGAGCTGCAGATACTAATGGAGACCACCTACATTCAAGTATTGGGCAGAAGTTGAAGAATCCAGGTGTTCAGCTGTCACTGAGCATCAAATGTCAGGCCTCAAAGCAGAGGAAAGGATGACATATCTGCTTCCTTGAAAATATTGCTGGCTCCTAAAAAAAATTTGGCCTGGCATTCTTGAACCACCTCTTTAGAAACAAAAGGCATACAGCAGAATAACTAGAAAATAAATTGCCTTCGTACATTATCCACTTTCTGCCACCGTACCCAGGTCCTGCTGAGGTCTATGCAACTTCTTGTCCATTTGCTTCTGTCAGGCCTGTTTCGGAGGCTATTCTAATTTGGTATTTCATTATCTTCTTTCTTTCAAACTCTGGATGGTCTGTCACTTTTTATACCCATCACAGGGAGCTGGCCAAGCACATCTACCACCAGCTGAGAGAAACAAGGTCTCTATATCATGTTTTCCTTTTCATTACACTTGCCTTTTCATGAGTTCTGCACGTGAGTGGGGGTTTTCTGTATGCTTCTTTTACTATTAACGGAACATTATACCAGGGTTTACTTTATTTCAATGATTTATATACCACTTAATTGCAATAGTCTCTAAGCTGTGAACAAGTCTGCTAACCAGCAATCTGCATTATTTTGCACCAGTTGCAACTGTGGGACCAGGCCTCAGGGTAGCCCTTCAGGGAGCACACTAAAATAATCAAGTTTTGAGGTTACCAATGCAAAAATCACCATGGCTAGATTATCCCTGTTCTATGATGCACACAACCACAATGTCCTAGTAAGAGTGAGTTGCAGACATACGGGAAAAGTCACATGATGCCAGTCCACTGGGGAGACTAAGGAGTTCCCTAGATGGGAGACAACCTGTGAGTCATATTTGGAGACTGCCCTGATGTTCTTGGAAGAAGAAAAGGTGGGAATGATTCTATATCATAATGCAGTGCTATTCCCAGGGGCATTCTTGGGGGGAGAGACAGCTATGTCACTGACCCTCTCTCCACAAAAATAGTCCTCTTTTATTGCCAAAATAAAATATTCAGCACATCACTAATTTCCAGCTGGGAGGGAGAAGGGGAGGCAGAGGGGCAGAGAGATGGCCCCAAAAGGATACTGAATATACTTAACATGCACAAGTGGATCTGTCCCTTTAATTCTGATCACATTTTTGGTCTGTGATCAGTTATTGTCTGTTGTTCAACTGTCAGTAGGATGCCTCAAGGGATTAACTATTAGACCATATCCTTTAAATGTGAAGGAGGGGAATGTGTCATATCAGGGATACAGGCAGTTTTTTTTTTCTGGCTTTAAAGCAAGGGTGACAAATGTAGATTGCTCACAAGTGACAGTTCCCCATAGGGCTCCCTGCTAGATTGCAGAGCAGCTACTCATGGGAAATTAGGCACTAATTACTCTTAGTGCAGGCAGCCATGTTGTAATAATAAAAAAAGAGGCATTCATAATGTTCTGAGTGATTTTCACTCACCCCCAGCTCAATCTAATTTGCCAGCATCAATGCTCAGGTCAGTTAAAATCTGCTGCAGATGTGAGAGAATAATACAAGGGTCCAAACATTTCAGGTTTACTTCTTAATGACATCAAATAATATTACTTAACTTAAGATTATGTTTGCTTAAACCAGTTTCACTAATTTTGAACCAGTTTAAACAATAGGATAGTTCAGCTGTAACACTAAACTGAAGTTTAAGGATTAGAAAGACGAGCCACAGCAGGTCTCACAATCTCCCTCTCCCTTGCCATCTCCAGCATGGCTGTGAGAAGATTGGTAAAAATCACTTCTGTCTTAGGTTAACAAGAGCAAACTGAAGTTACTCTTAATTGTGGACTTGCCAAAACAGGGCAACACATAAACTTCAGTTTAAGCTTTGGGCTTCACATCTGTCCAGCATCATCTTCAGAGGCTGGCACCACGGCCACATTTAAATACTTTTGTCAGAGCTGGTTAAGATGCAGGTCAGCACACAAGACACAGAGTTTGGCAGTGTAGTTAATTCTCTTTTCAAGAAAAGAGCATACAGTTCAGTAATGCCTCCCAACAGAACTTGGTCCTATAGAGCAGTTGCCAGGACTAGTAGTCCTCACCTTCTACTTCTTTTAGATCTCCTTCTCTGCCAGATGTTTCTCAAGCAACCTCAAACTATGTTTGGGCACCTGTAGTCTCTGTTCCGCCCTTCGCATTGCCCTGCATGTCCTTGGAGTCAAGTGGGGAGGCGAGTTTGTTGCAGTAAGAGGGGCAGACTCCTGGGATTCTTCTGCAGCTCTATCCCCATCCTCTGTTTCATCCTCTGAGTCTGAGCTGCCCTCTGTCACAGGCTCTCCTCTCTCACTAAAGCCTGTTGCTTCTTCAGCATCCAACCATTCCTCCCCCACCCCTTCTCCCTCGGACCTCTCCTCAGTGTCCCACCACCAATCCCCAGGCTCTGAGCCTTCCTCCTTTGGGGCTTCCCCTGGGGTTCCCCAGCTGGTACCTCCCTCCACTCCTCATCATCTAGCCAGTCCCTGGATAATTGATTAAAATTATTAAAACATGTCTTGTTCCTCCAACCTCTGTTCTTCCCAGTACTATACAATGCATAATAATATCAGCTACAAGTTCATTTTCAGTGGTGTTACAGGTGTGGTAAAACTCATTCCAGCCATTTTGAATAAATGTTACAATTGATCAATTTCGGTTTTTCATTATTCCAAATGTAAATTCAGTTCCCCACGTTTCCCACAGTTTGTTGGTTTATTTCAGTGTCCTCATGAAAACTCTGCAGCATTTTAGTGTGAATTTCCCTTAATATGAACATGCACTTTTGCATAATAAACACATTTTTGCAAAGCAATTTGCCCAATAACATGCACTGGGGGCACTGAGGTACAGGGGGAGAGGAGAAAATGGGGAATACTGTGGCCGCAGGGACAAGACAGCTTAATTCGATACAACTCAACACAACAAAATTCCAAAAAGTGCTCATTCCCAAATAATAATAAAAAGGATGACTCCTACCCACAGCTCACTAAAAGATGAACACCACAGTCCAGAATTCATAACACTGTATGACCCAAGATAGCAACCAAAATCCTGGACAAACAGGAAACTCTAAGTCTGGAGCCTAAAAGCTGAACATGGCGGCAACAGGACTGCTTTCCTGGGGAGAACACTCCACAAATATGATATTAGAAGAGGGTAACCAAAATCAAAGTCTTCCCTTTAAACCAATGATTAATTTTAATAATTTACATTGCATATGTAATGTGTGATACTTATTATCATTAGAAACAATGGTTAATTATTTATGCAATGTCTTAATTTTTCTAGGTGTTGTACAAAAATTAAGAAAACAACACAGTCCCTGCCCAAATGATTATAGTATAATGAAACAGACAGAAAAACAGACAAGAATGAAAGCAAAAAATATTAGGATATAACCAGACTAGAAAGGTCTGCATCATGGCTTATTTTCCTTTGCAAACATATTTGGTATTTAAGCATGGTGAAGCAGCCAGTTCATTTTGAAGGCCACTTTTTCAATTGCTTGGTCATTAACTCACAGTAATTATATGGAAGCCCCTCGGGATACTCCTATTTGATGTATAATTTTTTTATAATTACAGGATTCCGGTTTTACAGACATTATAATATGCCTCTAAATTAAAACACTCTGACATGAGAGGCATTTCAAGGTGAGGAGACAAGAGTCTCCTTGTTGGTTTTAGCTGCAATAAGCAAACACAAGGACATTAACGTTCATCCTTCATTAGATGGGTTGGTGCAGAATCTGGACTTCCTGAACACAGAATTTTAAGCTTCTGTAGCATAGAGTTCCCAAACACAGGCTTGATTTTTAGTCCAGTTCAAATAACTAATACAACAGGCATTGGAGATTAACAACGAAGGAAGTAGCAGCAGCAAAATTTATTGGTTTTATATGGGAAAACCTCTGAAGTAAAGTGAACGGTAGGAGGTTTAAGTACACAGAGGTATCTATGTAAGAAGCCGTTTTTTGTATGAACAAAAACCCAGGTCCATAACTTTTTATATCCTCCATGAGCAGAACTAAATAGTTTCACAAAAAAGAACAAAAAATGATGCATGCAGTTTTATTACTCCTTTAAAATATTTATAAAAAGCTAGGAAACTTTAATATCCTCTTGACACTTGATATAGTTCTAGACCAATATAGCACTGAATTCATTCACAAACATCTTTCTTTAATAGAAGAGATTCTTCTTGAAGTAAATCTTTCTTATTGCATTCACGGGAATAGTTCTTGAAAATGTACCAAATGTGCTTTTTGACCAGGCTTTTGATGTACTATTGTGAACAAGGTTCCCTTTGACTTAATTACTAGGTTCAAACCTAAAGCTCTAATGGGCAATGTTTTTCTTTTTTTCTTGCTCTTTCAAGGCAGCAGGGACCAAACCCATAGAATGAAGTGTTAACTATGCTTTAGAACCAACCAGTCAACCCTCCTCTGCTAGATTTAATAATAAGCCAAAAGGGACATGGGTCAAGATCACCTGTGGTTGGGCATATAGCCGCCACCACCACCTTGTCCACATCAGCTGACTGCATAAATTGGAAGCATCCCCACACCACACAGCTGACCCTGGGATTGGGTCCTTCATCTGGAATGTCAAAAGCTGCCGTGTAGAACTGGGCTCACCTACATTGGCAGTAGATCTGCCCAGTCTCAACCAGAGGCTTCTTCCTGACCACAATATTTTAAATCCAGTAAGTGGTGACAGAGCTTGGAATCTCACACATGGAAAGCATGTTCCATGCCTCAGCTATGGTGATGTCCTTGTCCAAATTGTGTCTGGGAGGGTAATGTCATCCAGGCTTGTGGTAAATGAGTGTGGTATGGGAATGCGCTTATTTTTCATATAATAACGTTATATGCCCATTACATAAAAAGTATACCCCAATCATAGAAAGGCAATACTACATTTTAAAATCAGATTTTGCCGGTGAGTCATGTTTCAAAGGGGCACCAGCAAAAATGCATAAATTAGCCCTCCAGAATACAGGATTTCTCATAACAGTTTAGCTGAAATGAGAACTATCTGAAATAAGATGCTGTTTCCACCATACTCCTTCAATTACAGTGCACTTTTACATTATTAAAGTCAGAATCCCAGAGTAATCCTCCAAATCCGTGTCATTTTGACATGCTGCACAAGAAACCACAAGCTGCAGACAACTTTTCCTCTGCTCAATCCTGTCGACATTTCCATCTCCACTCATTTGTCACTTACAGGTGCAGACACAAAGCAACGGACGTGAATTTTAAATAAATTCAGGTCAAACTAGGGTCTCTGATTCAGTGATATGATTTCAGTGGAGCTGGAAGATTGCAGAATTAAAATGAGCAGTGCTAAATTTCAGGGGTGGGATGGAGCGAGGTTCCTTGTTTTCCTACTTCTGACATCATTTTTATGTGAAGCAGAGCATCATGTTTATTCCTTATGTTTTTTATTTGCATAATTGTTAGCTTGCATCCGCAACAGTCATTTTGGGTAACTAGGGCAGCTGTGCCACTTGCCCCATTCACACATATCTAAATGGGTAGAGTAATTATTTAGTGGGTCAGTAGGCCTTTTAAAAATGTTGGTTTGCTTTTTGGAGAAGAAGAATGCCAGTAAATAGATATATAACACCTAACATAAACAAGCAAAAATATAGAAAAATGGCAGAGCAAGAGGAGTTGTCCATCTGTATAACAATGGGGTTGGAATTTCTACAAAAATATATTGTTGTGCATTTTAATACAGTACTATATACATAACCACACCCCTCTTCGGAAAGATTTTCATTGTGTGCTGCTTCTATGTTATTGTAATCTGCACAGTTCTATTCCATAACATTATGTCTTATCCTCTTAATATGCGTGTTTCAAAGTATTTTCAGTACTTCACAAGTACGATTTTGGCTCTATCATGCAGAACATTATTTGTCTTCCTTTGGACACCAATGCATTGAGGATTTTCTAAAGGTCTTTCTTCCGGGGTGACAGCAGCAGCTTTCTTAACATTTTCTTCCAATAGTTTTTAACTTTCTCACAGGTCCAACAGCAATGGACAAAATCGCCTTCTTTGATTCCCCCACAATTCCAACATAAATATTTTAAGCATTTTTTTATATTTTCATGCAATAAAGACATCATTCTATCTTAAAAAAAAAAAGTGCTCCATTTCCCCCTGGAGATATTTCATTGTAAATTTAATGCCCACTTTTCCACATTTGAAAACTGCTAATATGATGAGCTTTTAATAACTGCTAACGTACTCAAGCAGCTTCGTCCTGCAGGCCACATGACCCAGAAGCTGTACGCCAGCTCCCTCGGCCAATAAAGTGAGATTAGCGCCACAACCCCAGAGTCGGCCCGACTGGACCTAATGGTCAGGGGTCCCTCTACCTTTACCTTAACGTACTCATTCCTTGGCTCAGTTCAATTTTGCCAGCTATTTAAATTGGCGGCAACTGATAATGCTTGTTTTAATTTACTGTATTAGTCTGAACTTTTTATTATTATTTAAAAGTTTACTTTTGTTCCTTATTCATCTTGTTAGCCATCATGGGAACATAAATCTTATGTTGGAGGTGTGGGATTTAAATTATCTAAGTAAATAAATAAATAAGCTGACCTGTTTTTATTTACCGTATATGCATCAGCAATGCTTTCTTCAGGTTATTAATTAAGATACATTCAAATTGTATAATCTTATTGGATCATTCCTAATTAAAAAAGTCTAATTTGTAAGTAGTGGTGGATTTATTTCTCCAATGTGCTGCTGAGCATGATGAAAGCCTATTTATTGTGGCTCTTTTATCACCCAATCTTTATATAGTGTTAGACCACAGGACTCATTGATTAAAATATCGTATCTGCCCTTCTTTATTTAACTCAGATCAGAATGAACTGAAGCTACAGTTGACTAGGCTGCAAAGAAAGTTTTCCTAAATTTATCCCAAAATTTCCATGTTCCATCCCTATAAGTAGGGATGGGCACATTTGTCCAACTGCATTCTGTCCCTTTTCCCACATGGGGTTGGATTACCATTCATCCTCTTCCCTGGTGGATTTTTTAGGATGATTCAAGAAAATAAAATAAAAAAGCAAAGAAAAACATAAATTAAATATATACTTTTAAGAATTATGAAGGTACAACAGCACTACTTATGAGGTGGCCCAGGGAATGCTGCTACTCTCTTTTATTTTGTTCACTAACAGTGTAAACATGACAAAAAAAATTCCTTCCAGTAGCACCTTAAAGACCAACTAAGTTAGTTCTTGGTATGAGCTTTCGTGTGCATGCACACTTCTTCAGATACACTGAAACAGAAGTTTCCAGACCCTTCTATATAACTTCTGTTTCAGTGTATCTGAAGAAGTGTGCATGCACACGAAAGCTCATACCAAGAACTAACTTAGTTGGTCTTTAAGGTGCTACTGGAAGGATTTTTTTTTGTTTTGACTATGGCAGACCAACACGGCTACCTATCTGTAAGTGTAAACATGCTTTTAAAATGCTGCAGGAAGAGGCCATATGTTGTTTCGTACAGTGGTGCAAGCTTTACCTTGGACCACCTAGTTAGCAGAAGCTTGGAAAGAATCTTTTTCCCAACGTGGGGCTTGAACTCACAGCTCTGAGATTAAGAGTTTTATGCTCTACCAAATGGAAATTTAAATCTGGAATGGCCACTACCCCTTCTAATTTTGCCCTCTTCATTACAGCAAAGCTAAATCTCACCTTCTTCCACTCCCACAATGGGGAATGTAGGCTTGTGCGTCGTGCAAAGCTTCCTGGAACACATGACCAGCACTCCATATGACACCTGCCTATGTCCACATAATGTCCAATCTGCCAGAAGCCTAAAATAAAGGAAGTGTGGATCGTGCCCATGTGTTTCAGTTCATGCATGGAAACCTCACTGAAACTGTAGCACAATGGGTGAACATAAAGCAGGTCTGCAAGGTGGGAAAGGTAGGTGTCTGAATCCAGGAAAGCACACTCCTGCTCTTCAGAGAGGTGTAGATTCCATGTACCTTCAGATACACAGGGCAGCTTCTTTCACATACTTTAGAAGAAGCATTTTAACATTAGACCAGCAATTCTTCTGTGCCACAGGGCCATTATTTCCACTGCTGCCATTTTGTGAAAAATACTCTTTCAAACTCTCCAGGAATAAACATTGCATACCAGCTCTACCTGCAATCTACATCTACCTCTCTACCTCTATCTACATCTGCTTCCTACCCCATAGTCACTACTGCTGCTCTTGCACAGTGTGTGGATGTTGAATCCCTGAGGAGGACCACTGCTAATCAAATTAAAAGCCACATCACACTGGCTTCATCCCTGACACGTGAGATGGAGTTAGCTCATGAGGCGAGGGGAGAGGAGAGCCCAAATAAAGACTCATAAACAAGTCATAAACAAATTAGGGCTATATACCCTTCATGAACGAGGAGCACAGAACTTTGGAAATTGATGCACTACTTACAGCCTTCATAGATATCCGTAGGTATGTGGACTGCTGCATTCTGGTAGGATGTTTGCCGTCCAAAGATGGGGTCTTCCTCAAACACCGGTTTGATTCTCTGACTACCAGTTTCACTCTCGTTTCTTCCAGACTTTTCCAGAAAAAAAGGAGGGAAATATTAAAGCATACGGCAAACATTATTCACACAAATACGTGGAGGGGTCCAAGGGCGAGCCTCCACAAGCATCTCATTAGCATCACTTAGGAGCATAGACTCGTGGAACTGTAGGGTTGGAAGGGACTATGAGGCTCAGCTACTCTAACCCCGCTCAATGTGTCACTTCGGTGAGGGATACAATTTTTGAATGTTTTCCTGCATAAAAAGATCCTTGCAAGTTGAAAGGTAGCCACCTATACTAGATTTCTATGAGCATGCCCTTTTTAAATTTAAGCGTTCAAAATGTGATCCACCAGCTGAACCTGCAAAGTGGTATAGTCTATTCCAGCACTGAGAGAGCAGAGAGGCAGCCATTTTATCAGGTTGCCTCAGTGGGAGAGACAGGAAACAGGGCTCATTGGATCTGCTTTGCTGGCGGTCCAGCTCCATCAGGAACATCCTGCCTCTGAGCTATGCCGGTTGGTCAATAATAGGGACAACTGTCTAGAAATTTGTGCCTGAGTTTTGAGTTTTACTTTCCTCTTCCCTCCTAGTCCCTCTTTCCTTGTGTGTTGTGTATTTGTTTATTTATTTATCTGAATGTAAGCCTGTGGGTAGGGAGCGCCTTGTTTTGATTTCATGTAAGTAACATCCCATGAGCCTTTTTCGGAGGCCAAAGAGTGGGGCACATAAATAAATAAATTATGCAACCCTACGCCAAACCAGCTGACTTCATTCTGTTGCATGCGTAGAACTGTGCATATTTGTTCTGCACATATACTACAGAAAGAAACCAACAAGGCTGAAGAACAACCCATCACTGTTCTCTGCTCACAATGCTGCTACAAATTGAGAACTGGCAGGATGGGGAGAAGTGATGCAGACTGAATGAGTGAGACTGCCTGTGTGGAAGAGCATTAAAGAATTGTATCTCCCCCCACACACACACCTGAAAAAGGTGTCTGAGAAGTGGTACAGGCTTTCTACAATCTCAGGACTCCACCACCTTAGTCACCGAACTGTGTTCAGGATAGATGATGCCATACCCTCCAACATTTCTCTGATGAACATACGGACCTCCCATTCCATAGTGATAATTTTACTATTTATACCCCACACATCTTACTGAGTTGCCCCAGCCACTCTAGGCAGCTTCCAACATATATAAAAGCATAATTCCCTACACAAGATTGCCTTCAGATGGCTTGGGGGCCGGATAACTCCATACCCTCCAACATTTCTCCAATGAAAATAGGGACATCCTAAGGAAAAGTGGGACATTCTGAGATTAAATAAAAAAACTTGGACGGCTCAGTCAGGGACGTCCCTGGAAAATAGAGACACTTTGAGGGTCTGTGATGCCTTCTTTTCAGACATTAAAATAAATGTGTAGGTTGAGGCAAAGCCTTCTGCTGCTGCAATGGTGCATCCTATAGGATATTGAAAGTGCAGTCAAACCAACAATTCATGTTTTGCTAGAAAGGCACATGAGATGGGCTGAAGCTCACAGAGTTTTCCTGCAAGTTTGCCGGAGAGGATTTTGTGAGAGACACTCCCACTGTTGAAGTGAGATGATGTGTCACACATGTATCCCTTTGATAAATATCCTTGCACACTCATTTGTTTCCCCAAAATAAATACCAACAGTAACACTACCTAAGCTCCCATTAAACTATGCAAAGAGCAATACTTAAAACTACCAACTTATAGTTCCCTTTGTGTAGCATCCAGAAGGAAAACAGCCATTTACCAACCGTAACATGCCCTTCTTTGTCTTTTATAAAATAGCAGCTAAGGAACATTTTTAGCATGTGGCCTGTCATATGTGGTTGCTTAATCTTGACCACATTTTAGAGCAGATATGGGGAACTTATGATCCATTTAGATATTTGTTAGACTCTGATGCCCATCAGCCCCAGCCACATGATGGGATTTGTAGTCCAAAAACAGCTGGAGGGCCACAGGACCCCCACCCCTGCTTTAGGGCCATTTCACACATTGAATGTATATACTTAATACTATGTTAAACAACCCACTGTCATAATAAATCCACATCTCCATTGTATCCACCCCTGTTCTTTCATCAGACACACAAAACAATTCATGGGACCTTTCTTTCTGTGGCTGGGCTTTACCTTCCTACCCAGATCGCACTGTCTGAAATGTGCGGCATGTAAACAAATTTGATATTCTGATAGGATGCAGAATATCAGAAAGATTTTCATTGGCATGCAAACCTGGGTTGTGCTTTTGACAAATGTTTCAGACAGCTGACATCTCCAATATCATTTTAGCGTATGCTTCTAGAGTGGCACAATGCTACCCAACTGCGCATGAGAGTGGGTTTTGTCACTGTCAACTATGGTGAAGGAAAGCACTATACACTGACATATCCTCCAACATTTATCGTATGAAATAGGGACATCCTAAGGAAAAGAGGGACATTCCAGGATCAAATCAGAATGGCTTCTGTAAATCCGGGACTGTCCCTGGAAAATAGGGACACTTGGAAGGTCTGAACTAATGATACTTCAGCACATCAGCAACTGCACACACACACACACACACACACACACACACACACACACACACACTGCTCTGGAACACAGGCAGTGAAAAGTATTTCCCGGTACTTCTTCAGTTCCTATAGTTTTCCTGTTGCTTTCCTTCACCTGTAAATAAGGTATATTTAAGTGTATTAAAACTATAGCTGGGATATGGTATATATAAATAAGGTATATTTAAGTGTATTAAAACTATAGCTAGGATATGGTATATATTTGTGAGATATATTGGAGTTTGCTGCATCCACTTCTCAAACAAATTATTTTGTGCAACAATAAAACCAATAAAAATGGTAACAGAAAACAATAAGCACAACTCAACTGTATGAAGTACACACTGGTGTGATGTTGTTTGATAAAGTAATTTCTCATCCAATAAATGAAATAAGCCTCTACCTTTACCATGTGATTAATAAAAATCACTAAAATCACACAGTAAAGATATTGCTCAAATGGTGTAATAATTATTTTGACTTCAGGAAACCTCATGAGAATGCTTACAATAATATACCCGTCACACAATAATGGCTCTAAAATTATTATTCTTACCAAAAACCTAAACTGTATTTGCTACATTTTCCATATCTCCACAAACCTTTTCATTTTTTTAAAAAGCAACACACCCAAAACAATGAAGCTCATATATTGTAAATGAAAGTAATCCAAGGCAGCTCTGAATACAATTAAAACCTATCTCCAACCAATTTCTCTCCTGAGGTAGGAGCTGAAATGCAATCAATAATGGCATAGGAAAATCCCACAGGAGACAGGGCCCGAAGATTAATTTTCCATCTATTCAAACTTGGCCTTCGCTTATTGAATTACATTGTTAGCTACCACTGACAGTCAGCAAAATCTCTCTCTCTTTTCTGAAATAAATCTCCTGACCAATTTGTCCCTGCCTTGGGTAGCAGATAGCATCCATTTCTTTTCAGTTCGCATTTTGGGGCATTATCTTAAAGAACTATGACCCTCCGTTCAGTTAACCAGAAGGATGTCAGTGCACATCTTAAAGGCTAACCTACAGGAAGAGTTCTGATTTTGTAAGCAAATGGGCAGGCTAACTCCTCACCAGGGGCCAAATAGTCTGCGCTGGAGGCAAGGGCTGTGCCAAAATTGAACAGATGAGCCTGGGCTAAAGAGCTCTATGTAAGCATGAAGCCCTGGTTTTCCTTCTTTCTTTGAAACCATCTGCACTGAAAATACAGGGAGGCATTTGTACAATCTGATTTAAATAAACCTTTAAAAACAGTTATTTAAAATTTAAAAAATGTATAACAAACGTTAGAGGACAAAGCCAAATAACCCCTCCCCCTCCCTTTCTCATTCTTATTGCAAGATGATAGAGATAGATGATAGATGATAGATAGATATGAGAGAGAGAGAGAGAGAGAGATATGATAGATTAGATAGATGATAGATAGATAGATAGATAGATAGATGATAGATGATAGATAGATATAGATAGATAGATAGATAGATATAGATAGATAGATAGATAGATAGATAGATAGATAGATAGATAGATGATAGATAGATGATAGATAGATAGATAGATAGATAGATAGATAGATAGATAGATGATAGATAGATAGATAGATGATAGATAGATAGATAGATAGATAGATAGATAGATGATAGATAGATGATAGATAGATAGATAGATAGATAGATAGATAGATAGATAGATGATAGATAGATAGATGATAGATGATGATGATAGATAGATAGATAGATAGATAGATGATAGATACCCCCCCCAAAATTAATTAATGGAAGGATTTTGATTGGAGGTCAGTGGAAAAGTACAGGCTAAGATTCCTTTCTAAGCCAGGGCCTCACCTGGAATAGAGGTAGTAACATGACAAAAGGGGTCAGGGGCCCATCTGAGAGCCTGGGTTAGAAGTGACAGGAATAGAGCAAGGTGTGCTGGGAAGAAGAAGGGGAAAGAAAAAACTGGGGTCCATCTTGGGCAGGCTGCCTGTAGGACTGCAGGGCTGCACTGCTGTGGGAGACAAGCCCCTCTCTTGAAGAGATCGAGCTTTAAGATCTGGACTCCCTCCTTGCAGACTGAAGGTGTAAATAGGTGAATAAGTCATATTTCTTAAAGCTACAACAGTCTCTGCTGTGTCTCAATTCTCCAAAGGAGCACAGATCTTGGGTGAATGCCTAGAACCCCCTGGAATCTTGCAGAGTGGGGATGGCACCCAACTTTTGTAACAATACACATCTCCTGACAGTAGTATTTCTATACACATAAATCATTACAGAGGCATTAAGAAATATATTTGGATTAATTTGTTAAAGGGATATGCGAAGCCACTTCATTAGTCTTGGACTAACAACTCGCATTCGTACCAAGTTGTTGCTCTGTGGAGTACTTTTATTCAGCCAGCTCACTGCACCTTATTTTGTGATTCACCATTACATCCCCCTCAACTAGGTTTTCTATCCCCCCTCCCACTATTTCATGGCCAGTAGGCTATTTGGGAGGTTCCCCCACTTTGGGTATTTTGTTCCTGCAAACCTGCAAACCTCCTTCTAGTAAGTGGATGGTGCTGTTCTAACTCTTTAAGGTTTCACACTCAGCCCTAAATTACAGAAGCAGAGGAAATGATAAGAAGCTGAGATTTTAACTGATCTCACTGTGCTTTTAATTATCTTATGGAGTGGAGTCCAAACTACTTAGACAACAGGGCAAATTCATCACACGTGTAAATACTATCAAAGATCACTTATCAGAATTCCACTCATTCTGGAACAAGATACAGATTTAAAATAACCCTGTTTCTTTTGAATTTACACTAGAGGTAAACTTTCACAAACTGAAGTGTAATGAAATCTTAAGGGGAAAGTCAGAGTAATAGTGCTGAATGAAGAAAACTCAGAACTTTCAGAGGCACCTGATTTTGCATGACCTACATTGCTTTCTATAAGGTGCCTAGAGAATACTGAAAGGCACCTCTGAAAATTTAACTTTAATTTGGCATTATAATGGCATTATACCCCATTCATCTGACTGGAGTGCCCCAGGCATTCTGAGGGGCTTCCAACAAAATATGTAAACATTTAACAAACATTAAGTCATAGATAGGATTTGTTATATCTTTTATGATCTCCCCTGCATAATTTTCCCCCATTATAAACAAAAAGAAATCAAAATATTCAATGCTTTGGGTTCTGGTGACAATGAAGTGGGATAAAAGTGATGCTATCAGATGAGATGCAGGCCCTAATTAACTTCTGAATGACTACTTGTCAGTTTCTACTTTAATAAAACGGGAGATCGCAAAAATAACACAAAGTATTGATTCTGTTAAAACTCGGATATAAAGCAAGATGTTGGGAGTGTGTAAAATGGCAAAAGGGAGAAATACTTTAAAGCTGAAGACAATCCTAGCAAGTTATCAGGGTACACACTCGGAGCCGAAGCATGAAAGGAATAGTTCAGCTCTCCAGCTGAAAGGACAGCTCTGTAAAGTATTTTGTAAGAGTCCATGAAAAGTTAACAATAGATAGCAAGCATAACTTGCTGAAAGAGACGCATTTTAAAAAGAATAACGAAAACTGACACTACTCAGATTAAAACAGTCCCCATAAAACGAAATGCCTTTTTACATGGGAAAAAATTAGCAGAAACTCCAGGATTACAACTCTCAATAACAGAGGGGCAAGTGGAAGGCATAATAGCAGAACTGACCTTTCATAGCTGCATGGGCAAAAAATATTTCTGCATTTAAACTGCAGGTTACTTAATATTCACTACTGAATTGGGAGGACTTCATGTGGATACAGAATTACTGCCTGAGTGGCCTTGAATAACATCAGTAAAAGAAATGCATAAAATCAAGACTAGTGTATTGGCTAGAGATGTGACTGATACCTTGTCTGCAGATTTATTTATGACAGTAGAGGATATAATGAGATATAGCAGTACAGCAAGAAAGGTTTAAAGCCAAAGAACTAACTGAAGAGAATGGAATGAATATGTTAGAGATCTCAGAAGTAAATTAATGCTTCAATGCTACACAAATTACCTGCTGACTGTCATTGAATTCAGCAGTATTTACTTCTGAGTAAACATCTACAGGAGTTAAGCTGCCTTTTTGTCTCTTCCAGACTCATTCCACCCATCTTGCCTTATCAATGGGTCTTGATGTCTAGATTGGCCAATTTCCAGGGAACTGAAATTGCAGATCTGGCAGGTAGCTACCAAGAACTAGTTCTGCGTTTTCTTGCAGTATTTGCTTTGTATGCAGCAGGCAAATTTGTTTCAGTTTGTAATGCTGACGTAGAACCTATTTTAGCTAGAATTCATGACATATGTAGCACGAGAAAGGCTCAGTGGTTATGTAAACCTTGTGTGTGAAAATGCTCCCAAACGCTCACCGTGACCCAGGGCTCAAGACTGGAGCTTCTGTTACTATGGCCGGCATCTGTTCTTCTATGTCCTTGTTCTTTTGATACATATGGGCGGAGATTCTTGCTATTCTGTCTTAATTGGATTATGTGCCACTTAACCTTGCCAAAGCTGACGAAGCTAGGACTTGCCTAGAGTTTAAGAGCCATGCAGTCATAATGGCGTGTGGCCCTTGTCCGAAACGCATTTAGCACGAGCTAAGAGCAATGCTCTTGCAGCAGAGTTTAAAATACTGGCAGTCTACAAAGATGATGGACAAGAGAGTACAAAGGGGGCTGCTACTGTGTCATTGCTAGCAGGCAGTTAAAAGGTTTGGGACCATAGCCTAGGACTGAGCAAAGGGTCCATGGACCCTCCGTTCCAGTGCAGGTAAGAAAGAGAATGAAAGAGCCCATTTCTTCTAAAACCCCTTTCACTGAAAGCACCACAATGAAACACAATTTCAGTTAAATTAATTTACCAGAGAAACAATTACAGTGTACTGCTTCTTGCCACTTCCACTCAAGTTTTTTTGATATAAATGAGAGTGCTCTCAAAGGGAAGATGTATTCTATTAAAATGATGAATCACTAGCTTCAGGGTTGAATGTTGATTTTTAGCATGGCATAAACACAGCCTTCAAAGGGAATGCTTCTGGGACCAAACTAATACAGGATTGCCTTCAAGGAAGGATTCTTTGTATTATAATTTATAAACCCCTTAAATCTTTGTAGGATACAAGTGGTGTTATCCTTAAGACTGAAAATTAAGGGGTTTTTTTATTTTGTTTTTTGCTCAGGAGAAGAAGAGACAGTTCTTGGGCAAAGATACATATTCATGGTAGGTTAGAATAAAAAAAACTTGCATAGATTTGAATAATGGGATTAGGACACGATGGTCGGTTTTGTCATCGTGCATTGCAATTCAAATACAGCTAAGGATGTAAACACCTGCTCCTTCATACCTTGATATCATTTATAATTTCACCGGTAACAGCCGATTTACCAACCACTGATTAGAAATCAAGCTTCACTGTAAGTGGAATGACCGTATACGCCACTCGGTGACATGTTTGATGGGCGCGGAAGATGCTCATTTCTCAGTGAATGATACTGTAAAGACTAGCTTTGCAAGTGGCCAGTGTCAATCATTCACTCAGTACCAGTTCATCTGCTTCTCTTTGAGGGGGGTGACATTGATTCATGCTGGCATCCCAAATGCATTATGGGAAAATACAAGCTGAAATTTCAGCCGGGAAAAAGGAACCTCACTATAATGCTACCTGAAGCTTTAGCAAGTAGTTTGAAAGATAGGAGGGATCTCATTGGTGCAGGTTATGTTTCCAGTATAAACACATAATAATTGATACTCCAGCTGTTCTACTATAGCGAAGGAAACTATGAGATCTGGCACACTGACCAAGGAAAACATCAGCCCTTCAATTGCACTCCAGGTTTCTCTACCAAATGAAGTGAGAGGGTCTTTTCAGTGGTGGTGTCCCTATAATGCACTGCTGAGAGAGGCTCACCTGGCACCTTCTTTATGGCCATTTGCTGAAGCTCTTCCTATTCTCCAAGACCTTTCATTTACAATCTATGGATGTTTCAGGGTTTGCACTCAATGAGAACTTGGTGCTTTATGCCGTTTTTAGCTGCTGAGATTTCTGCTTTCTGGGGTTGTTGTTTTTTTGTTTTGCTTGAAGGGTTTTACTGTAAATTGTATTTTTTATTTTATTTAAATTGTCAAGAGAACTTTGTTGAATGGGTGGTATATAAATTTAATAAACAAATAAATACTCTCTCGTTCTTTTAAGCTGCTGGAATTTCTGATTGCATAACTAGTTTAAGATTTCATGAGCCAATTCTGGAACTTCTGGAAACATCTGACAGGTGACTTTTGCAAACAGGTTGTTGGTCTACACTCATCCATGGTCTGAGCCTGCAGGGACCTTCTTATTTATTTAAAGTGTTGACACCTTGTTCTTCAGCAGAAAACTCTCACAGAACAGCTCATGGACAACCAATAAAAAAATCCTGCTTGCAGGTTTACAGTCTAAACAAAATGACTCAAAAGGAAAAGGCGATGAGGAGGGGAGATGACGAAAAGTAAACTCAGGCACCAACTCTTAAAGATACATACTAGTTCTTCTGATGGTCATCTGACATGGAAGTTCTCTTTCTAACATTTTTAAGCTAAAATGAGTCATGTTGCCACTGCCCATTTCATCCCTCCGTGGTGATGATAGGATGCAAAGAACTCATTTCAGGCTTCAATGATGAGAGAGAAAGGGGTTTTTAAAGGATAAAGGAAAAGCCTACAATATATTCAGGTTTAAATTGCCCCAAAGTGCCTTTTAAGCTATAGATACTATTTTCAAAAACCCTCAAAATATCCAGGGATGTTAGAGTTCCTGATGTGGCCTGATGTGCTTCTCCCTGACATGTGAGATACTAAGTGGACAATTTGATGAGCCAGGTTGCTGGGATCAGGTCTTGATAGTGGCGCTTCTAAAATGATAGGTGCCAGCTCATGTTTGGCACATTGTTAGCTCTCTGATTTGCTTTCCCACATGCGAAGACACAGACGTTGTGCTGCAGTAAAAACAAAAAACAAGGAGCAATACGGCCATCACTCTTACTATTAGTAAACGATTAACATCTGCGCAAACAGCACTGCTCTATCAGTCACGGCTGCTTTCCAGCGCAGGGGCTTTCTGAAGGGAATTCTCTTTTCTAATAAATCACTTGTGTCAATTAGGGGATGTAGCCCTTGCCAGGAGATGTGGTTGACTGTTCCCAATTAAGCCTTAATGAATAAGAGCAAATGGGATGCTGGAAGCTCTCAGCCGACAATAGCTGTTCAGGGTGTGTGTGGAGGGGGGTGGGTAGGGAGGGGGGTGAAGTTAAGCTAAATGGTAAACAAAAAGGAGCAACAAGGTAGACAGTGGACATGACATGGCCCCCTGGAAGTAAATCAGGCAAGCCACAGGTATTTTAAAAATCTGCCCCAAGCCGTTCAGGATATTGCACCTTTCACAGAAAGGAATAATAAAGTCACAAGTAGAAATAAGAGGACCATGTGGGATCACTCCCCACTCTTTGCCAGCTGCATAAGGCAGCCACAAAAAGGGTGATAAAGCTATATTAGGAATTCAATAGTATGTTCCTGAATGTTCAGGCTATCACTGCCCTAAGTTATCACATAACATGCAGTACAGTGGGTACAGCAATTGAGGATGACATAAACGTGAAGCAGGAGTCTAAATAATGCACTCATTATAGGACTGTATGAGACACCCACCCCCAAAAATAAATCCTAACACAACTCGGTTCTATAATTTCTACATCACACTCTAGAATGATGCAGCCTGCAGTAGATTTTTTTAGAAGGACAAAAACAAATAACAAAAACAGTAGGTTTGAGTCTGTCTCCTGTTGAGACAGATGAACATTAAGGAAAGCCTTTAAAAATGGCCACCTAGAGATAAAGCACAAAATAATGAGGCCATGCGCATACAAATCTGCACACTCACTATTAATCCGGCACTGGTGGGCCTGGATATTGTTATTTAAATATAAGGCAGGCTGTGTAGCTTATGCCCCACAGGATTTATGGCCTTCACAGAGCTAGTTAGCAGTTTGCCACAGGGCAGGGTTAGCTATTATTTAAAACAACTGGGGCCCTGCAACAAAACGTAGCAGTGTGCTCCCTGGTGTGATCTGAGCCTGTGGCTAAGGGGGGGTGTAGGGGGGGTGTGAAAAACAGAAGACAGCAGTCAAGGCAGGAGTCCCTGCTCTATGCGTCAGTCTGTCTTCAGGACAAGACTTATTCATTAATTTTTGAACGAGGGAAGTTAAACCCAGCCTGGCTGCAAGTCAATGGAGCAAGAGGATTCTGTGTGCATGTGGATTTGACCTAGGACAAAGTCAAATGATGGGTGTTGACAAATCACTTCTTCTCCATTACCAAGTGGATGCAACTTGCAAGCATCGTTTCTTTGGTATACTCCAAGTTCAGAGCAGAGATGGTGAAGAAAGTAAGTTCCGGCCACATTTACAGGCAAACCGTCCCAGTCTGCACTTTCTGAAACAACACAAGAACTAAAACACAGATAGCCTTTGAAATTCACACTTCACTGGATTTTGCAATGTAGCTCTCCAGCCAAGTAATGCATACTGAAGTGCACATACTTAGGTAAAGTGTGCACAAAACTGCATTAGAATCATAGAATCATAGAGTTGGAAGAGACCACAAGGGCCATCGAGTCCAACCCCCTGCCAAGCATTATATTTGAGGAAATTTGTTTTGAACAATTGTGTGCATTGGGAAAAATTGTATACAAATGTGTAACTGGATATTTCATTTGGTAAAGCATGAGACTCTTAATCTCAGGGTCGGAGGTGGCAATAAACAGAGTAGAAGGAAAAGGGTTATGAAACAGGAGGCAGAGAGGCACAGTAAACCAGGTAAGAGAGGATAGGCAATTTTGGGTAGCTAAAGAATGCTGTAACTTTTCTTGGGCAGCGTAGGGAGACTGAACACAGCAGGGCTGGCTCTTACATCTGCCAACGGAAGTAAATTATGCAGACAGCCATATGTCAAACAGAGAAGAACATCCCTGGTGTTGAGAACACCAGTCAAGCATATTGTGCAGCATCAATATCTGCACATCAATGTGTTAGAAAACAAAGTATATATCTCCTATATGCTACACTATGGAGATGCTTTGCCTAAAAGCATAATTCTCAAATAATGAGACAGGACTGCCTGCAAGAGAGGGCTATTGGAAAACTTAATAAGAGGGTTCAAAGGGAAGGATCCTGATTCAGGGACAGCCTTTCTCTTCCAAATCAATATTTGGAAGGATGAATGCCACCTTATTAATTTCCAAACAGGGACTTGGGAAGAAAGAAGCTTCAGTGAGAGCAGAAATTTGTCATCCTACCCCAGATCAGGGAGCACAGAGGCAACAGCCTCAAATAACGATTGGGGCAGCTTTCTCACCACCGCCCCAGCTTCCCTGGACCTACTTAAGTCCTGTGTGCCCTGAGGGAAAGCAAAAGCGAAGGAGCTCAGGGCACCAGCTCCACTGCTAAAGGCACTTAGCAGAAAAGAGGCAACAAACAAACAAACAAACACTTTCTGCACATTCATTTCATGATCAGATCATTACTATAGTGAAGGAGGAGAGCTGAAGGTACAGGAGAAGTCTAAGGGACACTCGCCTGAAAGAGCAGTTCTTGACAGGCTGAAAGGTGCATGCACACACACACACAAGTAGTCTGTCTATAAGAATCGGGGCAACATATAATATTTTAATCAGCCATAAAGGCCCTCACTTAAGAAAAAGTTAGAAACATTTACTAAGAACAACAAAAGCAAAGCCACTTCCTAAACAAAACCAGGGCCTTGGCTATACAAACATACTTGGGACAAACATGGAGCAGTGAGGGCGCCACCACAGAAAAGGCTCACCGTAAGTTTTATTTCTGAGTGTGGAGGTGCTCTGAATGGAGTATCGCTTGAAGTCATCCACACCCAGAGGAGTTTAGGATTAAATAACGAAAAGGCTAGGCCTACTTCTAGACAACTACAGCTGAACTTGTTTTCCTGATTCAGTCTAGCAAACAATTGTTATATAGTATTTATTTGGCTTCCTTCGTAAGCAGAGGTCAAAAGGCCAGGTCGTTCAGATGGAAAGTGCTGCCTCTGGGTTTGTTAAAAGTTCGAGATATCTCTGTTAGCATAAAGGCAGGAAGAGCAAAGAGACAAACCAAGCAGGATCTGCAGTAAGTCCATCAGACTTGAATATTATTGAATTTTCTTTTTAAAAAAAAACAAAAACCAGAAACCTAGAGTACAGAAGAAACAACTCACAACAGCCCTAGGGTTTTAAATATTTCAGGCCCTGAAAAGCCACAGAGAGTTTAAAATAGTAATTTAATTGGCATTTCATTCCACACTATTGCTTGTAACACTATGTAATTTATTTATCGACCAGGTTTCTGCTTGCTGACTGACAGCCGCTCAGAAAGTAAAACACTAATGATGCTTGGTGGTGTTTTTGACCCTTTAGGTGTCAAGAGTTAGGGTCCATTGCCACAGTTGCTAGAACAACACTACGGATTGGAGGCAAAATAGGCTCTCAAGCATCTCAGCCCTCAAGCTATGAGGAAGACGCTGCTATTTCTTGACACTCTATTAATATATGTAAACCACAGGTTACCATTTGCTAGAGTAAAATAAATATTTGTTTTAAAAAGTCTACAGCTCCATGGTGGTTGGGTTTTTTTTGTTATCATACCCTTTTGACCAGCACCATCTCTTGGTACAGGAGCAAGGCCCTGGCCATCGTTCCTAGAGAGACAAAACCTAGGTGCAGGTCTACTTCGATTTTAATCAGTGTAGTCAAAAGTAATGCTGCTCTGCTCCCCACCTTTTTCCTGCCACACATTCTCCCCCACTCTCCAAATGAGTTAGGAAATTATTCAGTAGTACTGACAGATGTTGAAAGATGTTGCTGTTTGCCTACCACGTTCCCACTCAGACACAATATATTTTAGTATTGTATCTCATTTGACTATTATAATGGCCTAAAGCTCAATGGAAGAGTTCCAAATTCAGTTATTGAAATCGCTAGTTAAAATAGTTCAAGCACCAGAGCTGGGAAAGACCTGTTAATCTAACTGCATGGGACTGAGCTCAGTGGACCATCAAAGGGTAGCTATCGATCTTCATTGCACTGATGTGGCGTTTCTGGTACACAATCTCAAGCCCGCCGCTCATCCCTGGTGCAAGAGACCTAAGTACTCTCTGCATTACTCATAATCAAAAAAACCTAACTAGATTCCTTGCTATGAGTGGACAGAATCCAATGGCTTGACAGTTAATCTGGGAAACAAACAGACGGGCCCATTACAAAAGAGAAATCTCACAAGGTAGTTTCTTCTATAACTCAAAGTTGAAAACTGCTGAACTGGAAGCAAAAAAGTTACTCAAATATTAATTAAATGGCTGACTATGGATACTTTTTAAATTCACCGTAAACGAATCCTATCTAAATTTCCATATTCCATTTATGCAACTCAGATACATTTGTCTGACAAGATCAATGTACTCTCTTTAATTATCTTACAGCAACAGTGTCAAGTGTAATAGTGAGGCCATCAATCGTAAATCACATTTTATTACTAGGTGCAAATGAAGCATGTTGATCTATCTGATTAATGCATTTAAAGAAACTCTGTATTAGTTTATAGATTGCACCTACAATGTTTATTTTAAAATAGCAAGCTGTGTTATTTGAAGTAGAAAACAACTTCCCCTTTCATCCAAGTATTGTCAGGATTTCAAAGTCAAATTCTAAACAGACTAATGGTTCAAAAAAACAAAAGCACTGACCGTGCACTCATGGTAATTTACTGTCACATAGTTTTGGAAGATAAGCTGCTCCATTCGCCTCCTAAATAGGGCCATGGGGTCACGTGCTCCCTCCCTCCCCATCTAACATGCCTAACCCAAGGCTACTGGACAGTCACTTGGGGGTGTAACATTTTAAGAGGACAAATGCTCATAAACTCCAGTGTGTGCAGCCTTGAGCCAAACAACTGATATCCCAGATAGATAAAATCCAGAATCAACTGCACTACCTTGACCTACATGAGTTGGTACTTAAATAAGTGTAACTTTCAGCCATTTTCCCCCAAAAAGGGAACCTAAATATGGGATGGATTGTGGTGAAAGAGAAACTATAGTGAAAATCTACTGCCTTTGGGGAACTTGAGGAAACATGTGCTTATATATTCATAAATGTTACTTACTTCATTCAGGTCATCCTTTGCATTGTAGTAGACAATATCATTAGTCTGTGTAGGAGGGAAAAAATGGAGTTAATTTTTGTTGAACCCTATAATACAAAAAAAGACACTACAAAGCCATTAACATCGAGGTTAATTCTGCATTTTCTGAACTTACAAAATATGACTGTTAATTTCCCCATTTAGTCTGGTCTTAAATACCAGCCATAGCATGCTGGTGTGATGACCCACAATGCAGGGATCTCACAGAGCACAGCGGAGGATTCTGATGAGGACATGTGTCAGGCTACTTTCTTGTTGGAGAACCACCAGTAGCCATTCAGGAGCCATTTATCCCTGTTTTTAAGTCTTAAGGGATTGCATTATCAGCAATGGATGCAATCCCAAGGCTAGGTCCACCAAGATGAGCAGGAATCGGACCCAGCAGATCTCTGGCTGGCTACACCAGCCTACCTACCTTGTCCCAGCTCTGCCAGTGATACATCACCACATCTGCCCCATTCCAGTTTAGCTGAGACCCAGCCAACTGACCCCAGCAGATCTTAAGTTGGCAGAAGCCTTGAAAAAATAGGTGTTCTGGGGCATGGTATGGGCATGACCAGGGAGAACATCGGCTGCATCCTAAACTCATTCTGCATGGTCATTTTCCCTGATAACCTGGCATAAATTAAACTGGCAAAAAAGGTTGTGTAACTCAAACTCTATTTTAAATTATCCCCCCCCCCCCCAGGTTTAAGCACAGGCTCAGGCACCAGCCTGAACAAAGTTTGGATCTGGCATACTTTATGCCACTTTAAACTTAGGATGGCATAATTTACACAGGATTCCCCTATTTAGGAGTGTCCCCCTAAATATCTGGCACCTAATCCGTTTTAGAAAAACAGCTTCAACCCAGAAGGCCAGCTCTTGGAGACCTGACTCAGGGCTCATTCACACTTCTGCTTGTACCATGGTTAAAAAGCACAGGTCTGAGCAGTTTGCCCCACAGCTTTCCATGGAAAACATGCTTTTACCACTGAATCAGAACAAAGAGCAAGCTACAGAAAGCCCATTTGCCATTTGGTCCGATTCTGTGGTCAACCACGGGTTTTGCCCAGGGAAATGCGGAAGGGCTAACAGCGGTGTGGATGAGTCCTAGGTACGGGCTGGCTGGAGAAGTTTGTTACCATTCTGTGCATGTTGTCAGGTCTCATCAGAAGCAAAGTCTATTAACCATTAACTCAGCTTGTAGTGAATTTCAACATAAACAGCTGAATACAACACAAAAAACAGGATAATTTATAATCTACAAAGGGAGGGTTTCAGGGGTTTTTCAAGACCTCAAGAGAACACTATCAGTTATGCATCAATTTTACTGTGCTTTTCTTCAAACTCCACCTGCAATTATTACAATGGGTTTTATGTATGGTTTAAAGAACTGAAGTGTACTTTATATGATAAATCTAAATAGATCTAACAACACACATTTCTATCAGAACCCATTTCTCCTGCTCATTACTGCTGGCTTTATACCAAATCCAGAATGTTAAACATGAACTTACTGTTCGCCAATACCAGAAAAGAAATTCCTATCGCCATTAGAGACCCAAGCTAATTGGCAGTGCATCGATCTCTCTCTGAAACCTGGTGGGCCATACTCAAAGAAGCAATTTACAACTTAGCATGTCGCTTTCAGGAAAGGATGATAGCAATCAAGTTCAAATTTCCTTTTACTCCTGTTAGGTTGTGCACTTCTTATATTGAACTGACACAATCTCATCAGGTGGTTCTGCTTAAAAACTTCAAGTTAAAAACCCCTCCCCTATCCCAAAAGACACTTGATTTTCTTTTGTCCCTGGTATAAATAGCAAATAGCTGGGGAAATAATGTTTCTCTGCACCTTTATTTGAAAAAAATTATCTGTTATGACCCAAAAACATTTCATGAGTATCTGCCAGTGGCATTTTTGCTCTTGTAAAACTTAGAAGAGTTAAGATTACCTCCATTGTTGTTTAAATATAATAGGGAGAGATCACAACACAGCGATTTCCCTCAGTGAAGTGCTGGTACTCATATATTGTTAAAAGTGTCATGAGTGACAAAATTACTGCCATGGACAGCAAAAAAGAGGTGTCAGTACTCCATACTGGTCAGCACTGTCACACGAAAAACCTAGTCCTCACAGTCATCCTCTAACATGCACATGTGGCAAGGTATTTCTTTAACATGCTTAAATGTGTTATATAATGTTCACATATGAAGGTGATCATTTGAGGCTCATTCATTCAGATTAAGAAAAGACAGAAGGCCTATCTAGTCCAGCATCGTCCTTCCTGCAGTGGCCAACCTAAGGGCTCTGAGAAGCCCACAATCAGAATATGATGGCATTTACCTCACAGGAAGCTGCCTTATAGATTAGGACAGTCTAGACAATCTAACCTAGTATTGTCTCTAGTCTGATTGGCAGCAGCTCATTGGGGTCTCAAGCAGAGGTACTCCACACCAGGGAGTGAGCCTGACACCTTCTGCAAGTTTCGTGCTCATAAACTACATGGATTTTGGAATGTGACTCTTTGGCCACGTCTTAATTATGTGTGTCTCTCCCTCTTCCCATGCAGAACATGCTTTTCTTTCTGCAACATCTGCAATGGTAGTTTTTTACATTCTTAATGGGCAGAGGTTCCACATCTTTACCTCCAGGCTGACACCAGGGTATCAAGATTCACAAGTGAGACAGATCAGTCTTCGTCCAGTTGTGGGGACAGACAAGGTGGATGGCTGGGGGAATGAGGTCTTTCCAGACAACTTTGCAATAACGAAAGACAATTCACACATGAAGAGTGGGATGTTTTGTACGCTTAGATTTCTCATCTATTCCCATGGCCTTATCAAATAATCTGGAGCAGAACAACAAACAAATGTAAAATTGGTTCCTATATGCCAAGTAAATACTGCTTTTATTAAGTCTCCTAAGATACTTTTCTTTAATACCTTTGCCTCCACTTGGGTAATTCCGTGTGTAAATAAGGATGCTCTGTTTCTCTGTTTTTAAGATTGCTATAGCTCAGTGTTAACCTCACACTTGAAGAAGAAAAATAATCCTACCTTGCCAACTTTACTTTTTCTGATAAAGTTGTTAGAGGCACCTGACTTTACCCAAACCTCTCATTTCTTTAGCTATTTCCTACCCAAAGAAATGAGGAATTGTGAAAACTCTGTGAGATTCCCCCCTCCTTTGAATAGCAGACCCTGTTTTAAGGTAAATCGCCACAAACGGCACTGCTGGCATGGGTTGCCATACGTCCAGATTTTCCTGGACATCCCTCCTCCCCCGATTTCTGTCCAGACACAGCTTCTGACTGCTGTATTCCAGGTATGTCCAGGAAATTTTAGACATATGGCAACCCTGTAAAGCTCATTGGCCAATGACATTATCAACCCTACACAGGGGCATTGTCAAGATTAAAAAGGATATAATTCAGCTGCTGCACCAAGTTCTTTGGAAGAAACTTAAGACATTAATGTGATTAATAAATAAGTCTTGTACTGAAGTAGTTCACTCCAAATAATTTAAATCTTACTTTTAAAATCAGCTATATATTTCTGATTAGCAATTGCTTCAGCTTCATATTTATTTTATAACTGCAACTCTCTAAATGCTATAAAACTCAGCAAGACTAATTACTTGATGTACCCAGAAAATAATGAAAAGAGGAAACACATCAGAGCAAAGCAGAGGAAAGCCTTGAGTGTCACAAGACGATATGGCTCTGTTTTCAGGCTGCTTTGGTCATTAGAACAGCAACACAAATGCAGTCTTTTGACAGTTCTAACTACTAGAAATGATGTTCCATTTCCTCCTCCTTCAGTTCTCCCTTCAACGGAGCAGCTTGTAAGAGTAGCTGCAGTTAGAAAGTCATATAAGAAAGAGGCCAATATAGATGGCCGCGTGAATTGACTGGCTCTTGCCTCAAAATTCCCATGAAGAATTAAGGCCCCATCTTCACTGTGCTTTTAAAGTATAGTATTATACCAATTTAAACAGTCATGACTTCCACCAAAGAACTGTGGAACTGTTCTTTGTTAGATGTGATGAAAGTTGTGAGGAGACCCCGATTCCCCTCTCAGAACTCCAGTTCCCAGAGACCCCTGGGAATAGAGGTTTATCGTTAAGCCACTATAAACTGAGTGCAAAACAGGTCTCCAACAATTGTCACCACCTGCAACAGACTACATAATTTTGGGGGTGGGAACTGTTTAAAGTGGCATGACACTGCTTTAAATGAAGATGGAGGTCTAAGTTTGAAGTGATAAGTATATTTGTGGGGAAATAACACCCACTTACTCTTTGTAGTTAGTTGTACTGACAGTGCATTTAGTTTGTCAGCCTTCTTTCAACTTTTATTGCATTTTTCTTCAGAGCATAATGCTTCATATTCTTCACTTGAAGGTTCCCCCCAGCCAGTTATAAAGGAAGATTTCGCTTGCAGCAATGAACTATTTTTAAACTGCCTACTGGTTCTGAAATTTCCTATTATTTGTTAGTTTGCTGTTTTCTATACAACTAGAAAAAAACATTTTCAATGCACTGCCATATACCAGAGATAGCCAACATGGTGTCCTTCAAATGCTTTAATCTGCACTTCACATCAGCCCCACCCAGCGTGAACAATGGTCTGGGATGGTGCCGTAATCCCACAACAGGTGCCCTAGGGCAGTGTCACAGCAGCTGGTGACCACTGGCCCAGTGCTGGACCATAGGCTAAAGTTTGAGATGACTCAAGAGCCATGAGAAAAAAGCCAGAGGGCAAATCAGGTGTATATACGGGGGGGGGGGGAGTAAGATTGCCTGACTTCTGGAGCAACCCAGAAGTCAGGACCAAATACCGGTAATAACCAGAGATACAGGAATACGCCAGAGCTCAAGAAGACTTTGCTGCTTGAACAAGACTCAGCTGAAAACAGGAAGCATTTTGTACATCTTGGGTAGGCAGTCAGTTCAGTTTTAGTATGCGACTGTATGGTAAAGGGAGTATAGAAACAAACAAACAAACACCGAAACACAGTTTAAAATAATGTAAGAATTGGATCTGACCAAGGTCTGCATATTCCAATGTTCTTTTCAAAAACAAGAGCACGAGGGGATCCACAGAATATTGTCTTGTGATCTCCTGATGAACTGTGGCTCTATATTTTTAAAGCTATTTAATTAATTGTACAATGCCAGTAAAAAAAAAAAAATTTTAAAAAAATAAGTACACTTATTGGCCAAACCACTGAAAGGTGGAAGACTACGACCAGCGTTGTCTTTACTTCTTGACCTTATGCTTGCAGCTATAATGATGGGGAGAAACTGCTATTTTTAAAACGTTAGAACATAAGTTATAATAATAAACAAAATATCACAAACTCATATGAAGTTAGCATTCTCAGCCATAACTGAAATCTAAGTCCAGTGGCCAGAGATCTGGGCAAATTCATACAACAAAGTTTTTGCCACTGTTTAATTTAAAGCATCACATCTCAGCCTTTGAATCTGCCAGTCTGCATTTGTGTTCTCAGTGACAGATAGTTGTTTTAATATGCACAAGTAATATATGGAAAGCTTATTGTCATGTAATCAGATTGCTGAGGGGTGCCTCTATCCAGCCTCTTTATCATGCAATGATGAGAATCCAGCTACTTTTTCTCTCCACCTCTCAATTAACCTTTGCCAAGGATTAATGTGTGTCAAAATGGTCACTGTCACAGCTAGCAGACGCAAAGCCCTGACTTGTGTTGTAATATCTACATGCTAAGCTGCCAAATCTTGTACTCTGGGCATGTTTTCATGTACTGGTGTCATACAACAAGGCTTTATGCACTGCAAAATTCCACAGAACAGTGTATGAGGGCAGCTGTCAAAAGCTATACAGTTTTATAGCATTGGCATTTAAAATTCGATTGCAATGCCTAGGATGAGTACTGTCCACAAGAATGCAGTAAACTGTACATATGAAAGTAGTAAACAGCCATACATCAGGTCTGACAAGTTATCTGTGTAGACTAGTATTGTCTAACTAGAAGCAACTTTTTAGGGCATGAGGAAGTGTAGATGCTGGGGGTTTAATTCATGGGCTCTTTCGCTGAGCTATGGAATCTTCCCTTGTCAACTAACTGCACTTTGTAGACATTGAAATGGTCTTAAAACATGGAATAATTTGGTTTATTAAGTTTGGACCGCACCTGGATAGGAGGAGAAGTTCCATGTAAGCTATCATGGGGTACTTGAAACAAGGGCAAGCAACAATAAACCAACAATAGCTGTGTTCATATAGTCATACTAGCAAACCACCAAGCACAGGCTGCGCGGCTCCACTGTCCACAACTTTAGCAATACAGGTGAAGAAAAGCCTAAAGACTGTTCATGTTTGCGTGCACCGGTACTTCATTTTCTGTATTTGATTACCAGTGGTAGATTTGTGATCTGCGAAGTCCTCTGTGCACAGACATGATCCATTCATCTAAATAAATGTGATTATGTAAAAAAAAAAATAGAGCAAAATACCGTACATAAGAATCACTTCATTAATAGCATGGTTTTTGTTTGTTTTTTCCTATTACATTATTAAATGGAGACTTTTTGTTTCTAATTAATGATAGATGTGTTTGATGTTTTATGCTTTTATATTTGTTGGAAGCCACCCAGAGTGGCTAGGGCAAGTCACTCACATGGACAGGGTACAAATTACTATTATTATTATTATTATTATTATTATTATTGCTGCTGCTGCTGCTGTTGCTACTACTACTATAAAGGTATTTTAGGAGCAAAATGAATGATACTTCAAAGATTGTCAGAAAATATTCACATATGATAAATGCTCTTGTGCTGTAGCAGAATGTAAATATTTCTGCAGCTAAACTGAATTAAAGGACAATACAGATTTAAACTTTTTTGTATTCTCCCCTTCCCTTCCTTTTCCACTTAGCCTAATTAAGCTATTGTCTTAATTCCATCCACCATTAATGAGGATGAAATTTGGCAAAACTGGTTTCTCCCAGGAGGAGTGCTCGCCTTAAGGCCAGGAGAGGCGGGGCTCCTGTGGGCCGGGACTGCCCCTGGCCTTAGAGAAGATAAAGGCCAGTCAGCCTGGTCCCAGGTTGCGGGAGCAACGTCGTTGTTGAGTACCTGTTCCTGCCCGGACCCAGACCTGACCTTCCAGCGTTCCTGTTTCCCGCCCGGCTTTCTGCTTCTGATCTTCGAGTGTTCCTGACCCCGCCCGGCTCCCTGTTTCGGACCTCGCCTCTCATCTTGTGAACTTCTACCAGGCTAGTGACTCAGGACTGAACTTTGGCTACGGTAACAGTACCTTCCCCCCCGGGACCAGCACAAATAGCTTGAGCAAGGTAAACCTATTCATACAAATAGGTTTACCTGTATCTATTAACAAAAATGTGGGGGGACAACAAGGTGCACACAATAAACTAAGTACTATCAGCTTAGCGGGGAAGGCACATTATTTTCTTGTAAAGTGTAGGAAAATAATGTCATAAACCTGGCATTGCACTGCTGAATAAGCAGACCTATCATTCATTTTTTAAAATCCTATGAAGATAGACCCTCTTTGAACTATCTTACTTTGCAGTGTCGTGGCTCCTTGTGTGCCTTTGTAGACCGCCTACTTCATTAGATGTATCTAATTGCTTGGAATTTGGCTTAATTGACTGTCCTCTGTGAAAAAATGAACCCCAAGTACCCTTTCAATTAGCATCACCACATTGCCCCTCACATCTTCCACTTCAGAAAGAAAATGTGGTGATGGGGGAAATAATCCAAACACTATGTTTAATATCTAGCTAAATATGCTTCAGAAGTGTAACTTGCTTATTCAAAGCTCCTCCACACAAATACACCCTACAGTGTTTTATCATACTCCCAAGGGGTGTGTATGTGAGTGTTGTTGGTGTAATGTGAACAATGGGTTAAATTACAGTGTTGGGGCTCATGTCTTGAGTTAGCACATGTCCCACATCTGCATGTTCAGAGATACTGTAAGAGATCAGGTGTAATGGGTTACACTAGCAACACCAGCAAGGCCAAGTGTATGACTTCTGGAGTCGTTCCTGTTGGTTCAGGAATGTAGAGACAGGTATAATGGTCTCTTGGCTAGGACATTGTTTTCATTATGCCTTGTCCTGTCCTGATGCTCTCCTGTTTCGCTGTCAGGGTCTTACTCTGATTCTGAGAGAGTTAAGGGGAAATGGTGTGGGTTTTACGCAGCAGCATTAGCTAGCATAGTGATGGTGTTTGTGGATCTGTACATATGTATCTTTACCTGAAAGATCAGAATAACTGTACACAGTAGATAGCAGTATTTAGCTATTCTTCTGGGGCTTTGCATGCTCTGATGATACATCACACTGAACTTCCAACTGACTTCCACAAGTCACCAACAAGTGTGTGTGTGTGTGTGTGTGTGTGTGTGTGTGTGTAAAAGAACATGTGACCAAATCTTTCTGCCTTTCACAAAAAAATACAGCATACAGAATTTACAAATAATGAATGACCATCATATGATATCATAGATGTAGGAAATCATAATATGAAGATCATTGGTTTGCTGTGGTGGGACAAGGCAAGCAGTTAAATGCAATTAAATAAACCATATTATTTGAGGACTGGTGCAGATATTACATAGGAGTTTAAATGCTGGTTTAGAGAGTCTTGCCTTAAACACAGTTAAAGACTACATGGCACCAAACTTAATTACATTAGACAAATTCAGTTTCCTAATTAATCGGAGTGACAAAGGTGGGGTAAATCTCTTACAATTCTGTTCCTGTGCTTTTTATGAAAACAATAAAGCGCCAGATAAAGACCAGATCATCAAAATCCCCCACACACATTCTGTGTTCACTACGGAAATGCTATGAACCTGTCTCTGAATTTAATCTAAATCTTTATAAATATAGGCAAATAAATACATAGAAACAAGAAGAATTGTGAAAGGTACAAATAGGTTAGTAGCTTGTGAGTTCATTAGAGCGGTGTACAACTGCTCTTCTTGAGAAGGTGGGACAAGAGTGGGAAGTCATTCCTCTGGAAGTTCAGGAGTATAGCATTAGAATTGTTATACTACATGCATACGCAAGGAAATATTCATAAAGTCAAAACAGGCATTTGCCAATGCAGAGAATATTCAGCAAATTAATTGATCCCTTAGAAACCTGAGGAGCAAGCAGGTTCTGAAGTCCTGGGCTTCACAACTGCAACAGAAAACAATGAACTGCAGAGCACAAGCTCTATCTAGTAACTTTGGCTGATTTGTTTGCTAGCAGCCATAGACAATCACTACTTCACTTCACTAGGCACTTGTCTTTTTCTGCCCCTGTGTTTATGAGGCATGGTTATTGCTGGGGTTTGTTTTTGTGTTTTGTAAAATATTTATAAAAGTGAAATGTTTGCTGACTATTAAAAAAGAAAGTAAACATGCATATGGCCTTGTAAACTGTACACATGGGAGCCAACTCCTAGGGGTTGAGGTTCCTTTGGGGGCCCCAATAAAATATTTGAGAGGAACGGGCCCCCAAAGTTGATGGGCATCATCATTCAAATGGTGTTCATGTGCTGTGTCTTGTGGTTGATTATACAGAGTGGGGCTTACCTGCCCCCCCAATATTTTATTCAAGTTGGCACCCCTGATTGTACACATTGGTCAGTAGTCAAAGTAGAACATGGATGACTAGTCTCTAGCAGGGCAATGTTGACCTAGTGAGGGTCAAATGACTGCAGATTTGGACCTGGATCACACTCATGCAAACACATCTATTCACAAAGGGACTTTTCTATGAATACTTCACTTTGCTGTCCACTAACATGAGTTTGACCAAACTGCAGGAGGCAGTGGAAGACAGGAGTGCCTGGCGTTCTCTGGTCCATGGGGTCACGAGGAGTCGGACACGACTAAATGACTAAACAACAACAAACCACATATTGCATTCACTTTTAACAGATAGGAAGTTGCTCCTTTGCAATTATATAGTTATTTAATTTTAATTGGACAATCATCTGATTAATTTGTTAAGAGCTAGAAAGCCAATCAGCATTTTATTAAGAAAAACTTTAATCTTTTAACTTTAATCTTTTATGGCCCTACTTTCCAGACTACAGCTGCTCTCCAGGAGTTAGCTCTTGCCAACTTGAAATAGCTATTAAATCTGCAGCTCCATCTGGAATGGAAAATGGCAGATAAAATAATTAGAATCTTACAGCAGTGTTAAGAGGTCTTTGGAGGTGCTTAGAAAGCAGGGAAGAGAGAAGACATCAGCTTCCAGTAAGCTTCTGTTAACAATGCAGTCTGTTCATTACACAAGGCTAAAGTACCTGCAAGGTGCTAATTAATTCAATACCATCATGCATTTTGTTTTTAATAAGGTGTTTGTTGGGGAGGGTGGATTGTTAGACTGAAAAGGATAATGCATCTGTGTTTTCTTTCTAGTGGTATTTAAATGGCACAGGACTCAGTTTCCGCCTTTCAGAAGCTAAGCCATTTCTAATTAGTTTTGTGATCAATATGTGGAGGTGATCCATGGTCCTGGTTCATACATCTAGCTAAAATTGAATGACTAAAAAAATATAAGAAGCCCAAAAGCTTTGCGAACATTTTTCCCAATCAGATGTAGGCTGTAGCAGACAATGAAGAGGGGCGACAATGTTCCCCTAACCTTCAGTCACTTGTGTTGCTACTGAATACAGTACAAAGACAAGGAAAGGTGGCGAAGTCAGCACTGTGTCCGGCCGGGTGCCATATTGGTTCCAGTGGCGCATCTGCACTGCGCCAAGCTTGCCACCATCTCTCCCTTCTCCCTCACAGTCTTAGCAGCAATGTGGGCAGCTGGAGGCCAGGTGAGTGCCACTGTCTGCTACAGATAATTTTATTTTTTGTTTTCTGATCTTTTCACCATCTGATGCTTTGCTTTAAAAAAGCTGCATATCCAGATGAAATGGAATAAATTTGAATTATACTCTATGCTGGCCCCAAGGTTGGTGGGTCTGCACCCAATCTCTATGCTGCAGACTTTTTTCAGCATCCTGGAAACAGCCATGTGCCCAGACCGTTAGTCAATACACCTTCAGAAACTTCTGTATATAACTCAATGCTCTGAATGAATATCTATCAGCAAGCTTTAATATACTGTATCTCAAGAAATTAAAGCAGAGGACTTATTTTTGGAAAGATACTGGTTGTACCTAATAACTACTTCCTAGAAGACACTTGCATTTTTCTGCATACATATAAGTAGAAGGCAAATGTAGCAGAAAGATCCAGCCTGTTAAAATTCAAACTGTATACTCCTTACATTTTTATGTGTAAGGACAATTAATATCATGGACTCGGCTGCAAGAAAATTGCTCCAGCTAACCAACCATTTCAGTTCAATCAAATGCAACTTCAAATATAACTGTAAAATGCCCAATTCAGAGAATATCATTTATTTTATATGCATCCTTATCCATTCTCTCTTCAAAGCATAACACTTTTTCTTCCTCTTCAAGAAAAGAAAAGCAGCTCCTTGCACTTTAAAATCAGCATTGAGCATACCAGGTTTATTTTCAAACACATCAGTCTGTACTTCCATGTCACAACTAAGTTAATATTTTAGTTGATAAATCAAATGAACTTTGTCCTGGAGAGGACTGGCGAGTGGTCTCTTTCTGCGTCACAGAACTAATCAAGCTGGAAAGTCATAGATCTGGACGGTAACCACAACTGGACACTACTGAAAACACCATGTGAGAACAGGACATAACAGAATTAAAATAGTCTAAGAAGAAAAGGGACATGTCATGTTCAGATAAGTGACATGATGATAAAGATAACCAGGCAAGGAAGAATGGCAATTAAATGTTTTTCCCCCCTTCCAATGTACCAACAATTCAGTATTGTGCATATTTCCTTTACAGTAATTTGTGAAGATTCTTCAGAGTCTGTGACACTTCTGTAATATGCACCTAATATATGCAGATAAAGTCCATTTTAATTAGCAGCGTGTTCAAATTTGGTGTGGGGAAGAATTATGAGCCAATACTTAATAAAAACTGCTGCCTTTTAATTTGAGTGTACATTTAACAAGGTCTCTACCATTCCTTTGCAATCTTAAGTCACCCTTTTTAGTAATTATCCCATTCACTTCAGCTTTAAATTATAGATGCAAGCATTAAAAAGCTATTAAAACTTTATTATAGAAGGTGCCATTAAAAATGAATGGAAAATCGAGGTTGAAAGATGCATTCTGTAAAATAGATTTTTCTTTTTTGCCACTCTTCCAAGGTAGGGCTTCCAGTGCATTGACAGTATCCAAAGAGGGATGTTTGAAATGAGCATGAGAGGCTGAGGCGTGATGTTCGGCATTTCAATATGAAACATTGGCAGGTTTGTGAAATTCAGAATTTGCTTGTTTGTTTAGGAGTTCTTTGCCTGCACATAAAGGATAGTAGAAAAAAGAGACAGAACTGAGAAATTGCACAAAACAAATGAAATACCATGAAAATCCCTGAAACGAGAAGTAATCGACTAGAAATATTATCTAATGGAAATAAACTAAATAATAAGAATCAAAAAGTTTAAAGAAAAAAATTAGAAAAACCTAAAATTGAACAAAGCCTTAATGGGATTCCGGCTACAAACCTCATTTCACTGAACTATTCAGTTTCCTCAAAAGGAAACAGAAAAATCATAAACCTTAAATGACCAAAATTCAAAAAAAGGGGGGGGGGGTATTCCTTTCTTTGAATTTGTGCCATTTAGGTTTTTTAAACCTTTTTGTAAAGGAACACTAGAATTTTCACAGCTGAGTCCTCAACACTTTATTACTGTGCTTTGCTTCCTTTAAGTTGGGCTTTGTCTAAAACTTGCCATTTAGTTTTCCAAACCTTTTTTGTAAATTCAGTATTAGAAACTGTATCTTTGAGTCCTCAATCCTTTATTACTGTGCTTTGCTTCACCTAGGTTGAGATAGGATTATAATAGTTCAGAATTTTTGGGAGTTTTACCCCCTTTTTTTGAATATTTCCATTAGATAATATTTCTAGCCGATTACTTCTCATTTCAGGGATTTTCACGGTATTTCATTTGTTTTGTGCACATAAAGGGCGGCCTATAAATAAAGTAAGAAATGTAATGAATAAGTTGTATGATTCAACTTTATTCCTTCCACCACATTTTAGATCGTTTCCTATTAGCTTAGGGGTCGGCAAAGTTGCCGCACCTTGGGCCGGTGTCTCCAGCACCGATCGCGTGGTGGGCTGGAGGGTGGGGAAGCGCATGCCCATATGCGTGCACACACGCTATTTCCAGCACACGCCTGGGTCAGAGGAGCACCGGAAATAGCTTGTGCACAGGCCTCCTCCGACCCGGATGTGCACCGGAAATAATGCTTGCGCATGCGCAAATAAAACTTGCACATGCGCACCAGCTATTTCTGGTGCTCCTCCAACCTGGAAGTGGGCAGCCACGCAGCCCAGCTAAGAGTGGGAGGTGGCAGTGGGCAGCGGGGGTTGCTGCGGGCCGGATAAACGAGTCCCCTGGGCCTTATCCGGCCCACGGCCCTTAGTTTGGGAACCCCTGTATTAGCTTATTCCAAGGAGCAACCTTCTGTCCCTCTCAGGGCTGTTTGTGTGGCTGCTGTTCCCATGCTGTTGAGTCCCTCTCCCCATCCATAATGCTCAAGGCAGAATCAGCTGTAATGCTGATCAATGGGTTGCTACCAAAACAACAACTTCTCATTGGGCCCTTCTTCTCACCCTTTTAAGTAGAGGGCTGCTAGCACACCCCGAGTGTGAAGCCATGACACTTGGCATGCATCTGAGATGTCTGTACATCAGCACAGACATCTGCACAGTGAAAGACTTCTTTCCTTATGATGATAAGTGTGATGGCAGAAATGTCTGTGAGGAAAGGTGGGAGCAGCTGCCGCTCTTTTTGGAGAAACCAGCAGCAGGACCTCCCACTACTCATCAATCCTGGCCAGCTCCCACCAGTGCCATGGCAGCAGTTAAGTGCCAAAACCCACCAGCTCCATCTTCTGCCCTATGGGAAGGGGAAATGAAGGAAGAAAAAGAGACGTGAATGACTCTGAAGGAAGCATGGCAGCACTGTGAGATCCAGAGCAATGGAATGGAGGAGGTGAAAGAGGTGAGAAATGGAGAAGCTGGCACCGGGGCAGCTAGAGACAAGAATATAGGGCCACAGCCAGCATCTAAAAATATACACAGTGTTGTATCAATAGTTGTGCTATAGGAAAGCAGCTCACACAATCCCATTCTGCTTCCCCATCCTCCCCGCTTCTGCTTAAGAGCCCCCTGTAGCCTCCCCCAAAATACACAACAAATGGTTGGGGATCTGAAGGCAGGAGTGCTGGGTCATATGGGCTGCAGGGCTAGATCTTGCTCCAGCGGAAGCTTCAATTTGCCAGTCAAGATCACTGCTGATTTGGAGCTAATGTGAAGCCAAACCAATCTCCATTCCCCTTCCCAAAGAGGTTTGCTTTGTCTGTAACTCATGCTGTACTGCAAGGATTCCATCACCCCAAAACAAGTTGGGTACTATATATATATATATATATATATATGCTTTCGTAGATTTTCACGGGTACAGGAATGCAGGTTTTGGTGTCCTCGGGTGTCTTCCCGTGTATATATATACACACACACACACACACACACACACACACCAATGAGCTCAATTTCACCCAGAGGACAAGTGTTCCTTGCTCAAGTCCAATGGCAAAAAAGACATTCTACAGAGCTGATTCCATTTCGTAAAACAGCCATTAGAAAAATGAAAAATTACACTGAAAGGTACGCTTAGCAGACAGATCCGTGTGCAAACTAATTTGAACAGACATTTTCTTTAAAAAGTAGGCCAGAAGAAATGGATGATTACTTCCGGCTAAAACTGAGCAAATTAAATTATGAGAAGCTTAATACGTTTATTCAAAATTAAATTGCATAACCTAATGTCAAGGTTATTATATTCTATATACACCATTTCCTCATCCCAGTTCAAAAGAGGAAGGTGCATGCTTTGCTTCATGCTGATACTGTGTTAACGCTAGAATTTCTTTCACTGAATGCATTCATAAAATATTATATTTCTCAGTACAATTTGGCAAAACTTTCCTGGCAGTGAAATTGGATGAATTCTGTGCACCTTGTGCCAGAATGTACAAGTCCGCCATCTTTTCTTCTTATTGAAAACACAGGAAAATAAAGTCAAACTACAGGAGAGTGTTTATCAAGTCAGACAGCCACCCATCCAAGTTCTATATAGTTGGAAAATTCCAAACAAACTAGAATTGCCACTGAAATTTTGCTTCCAGCAAATTTCAAAGTAAATGCACAATGAAAAGTACATCGGGGGGGGGGGGGATTCCTAACATTAGTTACACCTAGATTTCATATACGTACAGGCAATATTACCAAGAGACTGATGCCGGCAAGGGCAATGGTGTAGAAGAGCTGCGGGCTCAGATGAGAACCCCAGCAAACGTTAGAAATTTGTTTCACTCCTTAAAGAAGGCATGAGAGAATATTGATCACATTAATCAAACAATTTCAAGTAAGAACTCTGAGCCACTAGTTGGAATTCTATTTTGGGTTGGTTGCTAATCAAATGACAGAAGTGTGTCATTTTCTTAAAGGTTCACAACATGTATCTCTTGACTAGCAAAATTTTATCCTGATGTGCATAATGATGGACATATGCTCCTTTTGTAGCCAGAGTTGGAACAGGATTTTAGGAAGCAAGAGATTGTGATGTGAGTAAGATATCTCAATGACATCTGGTGAAGTATTAAGAGTAAATCAAGGAAATATTGAATGTGTGAGCTACTCTTAGGCTGGCATCTAAATTAGTTTACAGTGCAGTCAATCCTCCACTGTTGGTTAACCACAAAACAAACTAGCAAAGTTTTCCTCAACAGCATCCAACTGTATACATACGGCATATCTTGAGGCAGCCAGGTTGAAACAAGGATGAAATGTACAAAGCATATTGGAAAATTAGAAAATGGGAACCATCAATATTTGAAAAAAAGAGTGAAGAAAAACTCACCGCAAACTCATCCTGCCACTGATGTTCTTTCTGAAATCTCTCTGCTGCTTCAGCAAGGCGCTAAAGGAATGAAAATAATAAGATTTAGCTGTCAAATAATTTTCAAACAAGGTGCATTGCAAATTAAAGGGATCCTGCTATCTTCCCAATATAAAACACCTGGTCAACAACACTGAGAACATGTGTGCACTACAGACTTACATTAGTATACCCGTGGAATCCCCTCAGTTAAGTTCCTCTCAACAAAGTACAGTCCTCAGGGACTTCAGTTACTATTAAGTCAGTTTAAACTGTAATGTACACACATTAGTGACTAAAGGTATCTTATGGCAAATATGATGGCACCTGCCCTGAGAATCTGAGGAGCAAACAAGTTTAAAATCTAAACAAATATTCTTCCGTTGTAAGCAAGTTCTACAGAACAAGAGCCATATCAATTGCACTTCTGAAAGATCATATGAATGTGACTTTCAGCATCCTATTATAAGTATTTCGCATCTATATAATCTTTCCCTTTCTCTGCTGTGCTTTGTTTATGTATTCCAACTTCCTTATATTTAATTGTATCATATTTTAAATTAGGTTTTTAGTTTTCTTGGAGGGTTCTTTTATCACGACAGAAAGACAGGGTACAAACAAATAAAATCTGATTTGTTTGCAACACGCAAATAATCTCATCCACTTCTTTTTGAATATGAGATAATAATCTCATCCACTTCTTTTTTTCATTCAGTGATCCACAAGCAATTCATATTACCAGAGTTGTTGAGAACACAGAAATGCATTTCCATAATGTTCATTGTGTAAACTCTGTGCTGCAACCAGGGTTCATAGTCCTTTCCATGATAATAATGCCAGCAGCTGGAGGGATAAATCCAGCCAATGGTTCAATACCATGATAGGGAACAGCATACACAGATATTTGTAGAAATAGGGAATATGTCAATAAGAGCTGGGAGGAAAGGTGGAGAAAATCAGGAAGAGGAAGCAATGAGTAAAACAGTGAAGGGATGGCGGTTAAGAGACAGAAACAGAATATATTGGTGGACTGTTTCACACATTCATGTAAATCACTTGATGAATAGTGGCTAAATGTGTGCACTGTGATTGAGCCACAATGAAAGTGTGTTCTTTGCAAGTTTGAAATGTTGTTTTGTTAGAGAAACCAACCCAAAATGCCACAGAAGTGAAGGCTAAGTTGATTTTTATGAGATGCAATATGACTTTATAGCTCAAGTAAACATTTTAGATGACACAATATCTCCTACTGATAATTCTCACATGACTCCATGTGGTTCTTCATTTATTTCTTCTTTGTTCTTCGTTTATTATTGTTGATCACAAGGGTTGGAAAATATTAATGTATATTAAAGAAAAATTATGGGAGAAGGCAATATTAATGTTCTCTCCATTGGGTTAGATCTGTGGTCGCAAGTCACCCCTTTATGCTCCCAGTCACTAAGTGATTAGCAGGCAAGGGTGAGGCAAGGCTGAAGGAATCTCTCTAGTAAGGCTTTAAACACTAGATATTAATTCCACATAGAATGTGGCTGTGACTGAAATTGCCCAGCTTGAGTGGAGGCCTTTTTAATGTCCTTACTAAGTTCAGACAAACTCCATGTTTTCAGTAGTTACCGTATGTGAACAAGACTTCAGTCTTTGCAATGCAGACAGCACTAATGGGAGTACAAACCTTGGTTGCAGATTGTGATTAGTTGGAGCAATCCTGAGTTCAAACGTAACACTAAGCCAAACCATGGCTTATTTTATTTATCATGTTTAACAAAATTTATAGACCACTTAATGAGAGAAAACTCTAAGCAGTTTATATAAAGTAGCATAAAATATTTATAAGAAAATACCAATAAAATCAATTTATCCCCTGGTAATGTGGCAGCAGGAGTGGAAAGGAGTGCAGCAGCAGCAGCAGCAATATTTGCTCAGGAATCCATGCACTCCCTCATTTGCATTCAGGGGCTTGAATAACTCCAAGAAGCCATGAGCTATGCTGTGCAGGGCCACCCAAGATGGACAGATCATAGCCAAGATTTTAGACTAAATGTGATCCACCTGAAAAAGGAACTGGCAATCCACTCCAGTATTTTGCCAAGAAAACTCCATGAACATAAAAAAGGAGAAGCTTTGGGAAGAAAGTGAGAGTTTCCAAGGCATGCTCTGGTTCATGGGGTCACGGAGAGTCGAACACAACTAAGACGACTAAACAACAACAATGAACTGAGTCAATGTATAGGAAGCCCTCTGACCACTCAAAAAGAACCACCAACTAACTGTTGTTTCTGTTGTTGTTTCCCAGAAGGTGGAAAAAGCAACAAGGGGATCATCTATCTTCAGCCTGGTCCTCACTGCCAGGGAGAAACTGATTGATGAAGTGGAAGTATTCAGAAACTGGGAAGGAAGTGATCGTGTCCTCTGGGTTTCAAGGGAGGCAAGGGAAAGCTGAGTGTAGTTAGACTCTGGACTTTAAGAAGGCCAATTTCAAAAAGTTTAAGGAGCTACTGGGTGAGATCCCTTGGTCAGAATCAGAAATACTCAGAGAGAAGTGAGTCCAAAATGGATTGGGGTTTCTAAAAGGAGAAACATTGAAGGCCAAAATGCAGACAATTCCAACAAGAAAGAAAAGTGGGAGGCATCTAAGGAAACGGGTGTGGCTGCATAAGGAACTTACAGATGAGAGTTAAGAAATGGAAGAAAGGGGAAATCAGAAAGGAGAAGTAGACATGAGTAACCAACAGTTGCAGGGGGAAGGCCAGGCTGACTAAAGTTCAGAATGAGTTCAGGCTTGTAAGAGTGGTTAAAAATAATAAAGGTTTCTTTGGCTATGTCCAAAGTAAGAGGAAAAACCAGCAGGTGGTCAGTCCTCTGTGTGGAGAATATGGAAAAATGCTTTTGGGTGACCGAAGAAGGTGGAACTACTCAACATCTACTTTGGCCAACCTGGTGATAACTGAATAAATGATGTAGGGAGGGAGCTGCAGCCCAAAATAGGAAAAGAGGTAGTAAGGGAACACCTACAGTAGCTACTGTAAATGAATTCAAATCTCCAGGGCCTGGTGAGCTGCATCTAAGGGTACTAAAGGAGCTTGCAGATGTAATCTTGGAGCCCTTGTCTATGATCTTTGGGCATTCTTGGAAAACAGGTGAGGTCCCTGCAGAGTGGAAGAGGACAAATGTTGTCCCCATTTCTTCCTTCCTTTCTTTTTCTTTTTTTGATGGAATTACAAACTTTGTGGACCAGGAGAATGCTGTGGAAATATGATTGCCATCTTCAAATATCTCAATGGCTGTCAAATGGAAGATGGAGCAAGCTTGTTTTCTCCTGCTCTGGAGGGTAGGACTAAAACCAGTGGCTTCAAGTTACAAGAAAGGAGATTCCAACTAAACATCAGGAGTAACTTTCTGACAGTAGTAGCTGTTCAACTGTGGAACAGTTTCGCTTGGGAGGTAGTGGACACTCATTCCCTGGAGGTTTTTAAGCAGAGGTTGGATGGCCATCTGTCATGGATGCTTTAGCTGAGATTCTTGCATTGCAGGGAGTTGGACTAGATGACCCTTGGGGTCCCCTCTAGCTCTACAATTCTATGATTCTATGATTGATATTGTTGTTGTTGTTATTGATGACTGCTGATACTGTTTACATCTCAGCAGATTATCATTTATTAACAATAATCTTAAAAACCACTGCAAGCATCAATGTCCCTGCATGTCAGAATTGCGTGCCCATGCACATCTTAGAACTATGATCTCTGTTCCTCCAGCAACCTACAATTCAATGAGTCATCTGTTATTAATGCAGAAACAATTATCCTTTTAAAAAGCTATCTTTGCCCTTGAGCCAGTCTTCCCACTCAGCAAGTGAAGAAAAGGGAAGGTGGTGGATTTCTGTTAATCTTTCTGGTGCAGTTGCTAACCCCTTATTCTGTAGGCCAAAATCTACCATAAAATGTAAATGAACAGAAATAGAAGAAGCACATAAATTATGATATTTACTTTGTGCGGCCTCTGAACTTTTCTGTTCATTTTACAGAGATATGAAAGATCACCAAAAAGAAAAGGCCGGATCATCCATCAGTCTGAAAACTGGTCGTGCCTTGAAAGGTCTGGCCCGTGCATCCCAAGGGCCTCTGTGTTAGTAATCTGAGAAAAGGTTTTGATGTGCTGCCATCAGAAGGAAAGAAACATGAGGGGAAATTATCTGATCTAAAAAGAGCAGCTCCCAAGGAGGCTTATTCATCTTCACATTTTATTTTGTTTTATTAGTCACTTCTTTATCTCTTCTCGACCAGCACACAATTCTGACAGCTAATATGATGACCCTTTTTAAAAGGTATCACAATCAAATTTGCAGATGACACCAAACTGGGAGGGGTGGCTAACACCCCAGAGGACAGGTTCACACTTCAAAACGACCTTGACAGATTAGAGAACTGGGCCAAAACAAACAAGATGAATTTTAACAGGGAGAAATGTAAAGTATTGCACTTGGGCAAAAAAAATGAGAGGCACAAATACAAGATGGGTGACACCTGGCTTGAGAGCAGTACATGTGAAAAGGATCTAGGAGTCTTGGTTGACCACAAACTTGACATGAGCCAACAGTGTGACACGGCAGGTAAAAAAGCCAATGCAATTCTGGGCTGCATCAATAGGAGTATAGCATCTAGAACAAGGGAAGTAATAGTGCCACTGTATTCTGCTCTGGTCAGACCTCACCTGGAGTACTGTGTCCAGTTCTGGGCACCACAGTTCAAGAAGGACACTGACAAACTGGAACGTGTCCAGAGGAGGGCAACCAAAATGGTCAAAGGCCTGGAAACGATGCCTTATGAGGAACGGCTAAGGGAGCTGGGCATGTTTAGCCTGGAGAAGAGGAGGTTAAGGGGTGATATGATAGCCATGTTCAAATATATAAAAGGATGTCACATAGAGGAGGGAGAAAGGTTGTTTTCTGCTGCTCCAGAGAAGCGGACACGGAGCAATGGATCCAAACTACAAGAAAGAAGATTCCACCTAAACATTAGGAAGAACTTCCTGACAGTAAGAGCTGTTCGACAGTGGAATTTGCTGCCAAGGAGTGTGGTGGAGTCTCCTTCTTTGGAGGTCTTTAAGCAGAGGCTTGACAACCATATATCAGGAGTGCTCTGATGGTGTTTCCTGCTTGGCAGGGGGTTGGACTCGATGGCCCTTGTGGTCTCTTCCAACTCTATGATTCTATGATTCTAGTATACAGTACAATAAGATCTGCCCTTTTGTGCTGCTCACAACCCGCTTTAAGTAGTTGAAGTATGCACATCTGAAAGCCTCTTAATACTTCAGGCTATTATTATACTTTGTGAAAACAGACAGTCATCACACCTCTGTCTGCGAGACAAAAAGCAAAATTCTAAGGAATTACTGTTATGCAAGCAATACCCAAGGCAGTGGCGGAGCTTCATGCTCCAGCACCGGGGGTGGAGAGCAGGCGGGGTGGGGCTGGCACGCATCCCCCGGGGGGGCACACGTCCTGGGGGCGGGGCATGCTACCCACAGGGGTGGGTCGCCCAGCGCAGGCACCCTGGGGATTGCGCTGCCGGAGGCAGTGTGCTCCCCCTGCATTCCTCTTCCTCTGCCAGTGACCCAAGGAAGCTAAGGGAATATCAAAACATGCCTGAAACAATACAGCAAAGTAAAATTAAATCTATCACTTCAAACCATCATTACTATTTTTTGTATCCATCTAATAGCCAGAATTCTCTCTCTTTGTTGTGCTCATTCCCAGAAATCTCACATCACTGTCTTGCACAAGGAGGTTCCCCTACATTTCCGCAGCTCACACATGGTCAATTGTAGTTCAGTGTTAAAAGTGCTTCCTCTCCAAGATGCTGGAAAGTATCGTTCTGGAGTAAACAATCTTCCTCTGCCAAGTTAGACATCCAGTTTCATTGCAGAGGGGCAGTCATTTAGCCTCTCTCTTGGACTGGACTAGGCACACACAACCTTTGGTCCACCAAGCGGAATGCTGATCAGCTTGCATTTAGCTTGGTGGACCAAATGTACTAAGTGGACATGATGGCTTGTTAACCAATATCTCATTCCCGCAACCTCCACCCTTTCATGCCACCATACACAGTTGGTGGCCACATTTGACTTTGTGACTCACAAGTTGAGTCACAGCTTAAGAGCCTCATTAAGTAGGCAAGGCCAGTAAAGGAGTCAGGCTTAAGAGCCAAGGGCCTGCAATGCCCATTGCCAACTTCGGATGTAACACACCAGCTACCTGAACTTCAAAAGGATGATGAGCTTCTCCCTCTGTCTCTCTTTTTGTACAAGCTATCTAGAGCCAATTATTTAAGTCACATTTAGACAGATATACTAGGAGGAGGGAAAGTTAGAGACCAGTTATCTCTCTGGTTATTCTATGGGTTTGATCCAGTACAGCTAATACAATTACACTGCAGACACGTCCTCAGGGCTGGACTCTTTCTCATGAGAGCTTGCAGCAACACGGGGCTCAGGCTGAGTAAATATTAGCCAGTGCACTATTAGTAGGTAATGACTGATTCCTGCAGACAAGCAGTAGTGAAAGGCACAATTAGGAAAATACTGAATTATAGAAACTGTGGCATTAAAATATGTTGGAAAGCAATTAAATTTGTTCCAACAGTGTGGAGACATTACAAACTGATCACATATGTGAGGAAAACACTGTGCAGTGCACTATGAGAAATGAGAGAGGCACCAGATTTCCTAGAATCTCATTTCATGGTGGATGAAGTTTTAGTCACAAAAATGCTTTTGTGTCTACCCAGCATGTTACCAGCCACATTAGGCCTGAAAGCCATCCTACTAAGAACATTTTTGCTCAAATCATCATGCTGCATTTGTTAGCACCACTAAGGTAACATGACTCACATTGGGTGCACATTACTAATTCATTTTTAAAAATGTTACTTTTCTGAAAAGTCTTAAATGCACATTTGCAGCATGGGCAGTATGTGGCCACCTCCATCACCCTTTTCCAATGTTATGTTATACACTCTAGTGCGGAACATTTTACACATGCTGTTATCAAACACACTTCACTGCAAGAGGCAAACTCAGGTACATCAACCATCTTATACTGGAACATGAGGTGGCAGCCAGTCACAGATCTCCAGTGCACATTTGTCACATGCATACGGTACATTTATAGGTATACTCTTGACAGAGGTGTATTTTTTTTAACTGTTTTATTAAATTTGCTTAGTAACGTAACATTATTATATATATTCTATAAACAAAGAATACAAAACACAATTCATTCATACTACAATGTATACTTACATAGCATTAATATATATGGTTTCTGAAAAAGGGCTTACATAACAAAATCCATTCAAAATACCATCCGGTTTACCTTTCCCCCCCCCCACACTCCCTCCCCACTCCAACCCTCCCCCTCCCTGGTCAGGCCTTCCTTCTTCATATCTTTATCCATGTACACAGTCTGTTCATTCAAGCTTGTAAGTTAGGGTTGGCTTCCCCTCTTTTTATCCAGTCCCTGTAAAAAGCCCATTTATTTGTGATTCTTTGGCATTTATTTTCCCATCTATCCTCTACCACTATCTGTGCGAATATTTTTGATTGTACGTATTCAAACACATAATCATTCCATTTTTCCATATTCCATTTGGCCTTTTCTTTCCATCCCAAAGCAATAACTGCCATTCCAGCTAGAATCATAATCTTGTACAACTCTTGTTTATTACTTTTTACTTTGTTATTTCCCAGTATTCCCGAAAATAACAAATCCCTATTAACTTCTATGTTTATTTGAAATAATCCAGAAATTACCTTTATAATATTTTGCCAATATTCCTTAACCAGGTTACATTTTAACAGAGGTGTACACCTCTGATAATCTGGCTGAAATCCACTTAACTATTACAAAACTGTAACTAGCAGTGGTGGTGGTTAAAGAGTTGCAAAGGGGAAGACTGAAGCCAGCTCATCTGTGCTCTTGCCTCTTGCTCTCTCCCTTTAATGTACAACAGATCTTTATACGATGCATTGTATTAACTTGCAGGGTCAGGAATGATTCTGATGAATTTTTGGTTTCTTCCCAACCTAAGGATTCTTAGGAGACTAAACATCTCCAGTGCATTTAATCTACTTGACAAAGACTTTCCAGCATTTGCTGCTCTGATCCTAGTAATTATGTTTTAAAATACAATCAGTTGTTCTCCGTAATCATAGTCTCCACGTATTCTGCAAGGCAGTTATGCCACTTAATAACCCTTACAGGGAAATGTTACTTCTTTTCCATAGATGGGAAGTATAGATCGAGGGATTACCGGTACTTTTCTGTTCACTGGAAAGTAATATTTTTGTATAATCCGCCCCGTGCAGAATTGACATTAATCTCACTGAAAGGAATGCCTGAGGAATGCACTGAGGAATGCCTCTTTACAATTCTGCAATTTGCAGAAATTGCAATCAGGGTGTGCTCTAATGATAATTACAAGCCAGGATGTGAGTTAAAGACCATTGAGGAAGGGGGTGAGTTAACTAGCCTGACATGTAGGTGAAATGGAGGCTTTTTTCCAGTTATTTTATTATTTTAGGTTCTTATCCACAATGGCTATGGGTAAAGAAAAAGGATTGCAATTTAGTGCTATCCTGTAGTCTTGTGCAGTCTTCTCCAATTTTGCATCCTCAAGATTTCTGGACTACAACTCCTATTATCCCTGACCGTTGGCCATGGACCATTGGCCATGCTGGCTGGTGCTGATGCAAGTTGTAGTTTGGAACATGTTGAGGGCACCAATTTGGGGGAATGTGGTTCTGCAAATGTAATATATTTCATAAATAAGCATTGTATGACAAATACGATGTTTTGCATTATATATATTTTAACTGAAGGCTCTGCTTAATCTCAAAGGAATTTAAATAGTGCCAACCCACTGACACATAAAATTATACTACTGGCATTAGCTCTCTTTTTCCTTTGACACATTTGATTGTAAATATTCATATGCCAAGTTATCAGCAAAAAAAGTCTCTCTCACACAAATGGAAACCTGGAATACCTCGTGAATGGTGCTGACACAGACTTATTTCTTTGTAATATTTTACACAATTCAGTACATTTATTCTTCCTGGTGTTTTTATCGCATTACCATATATGATTTTCTCCTAGGGTATTTGAGAAAGAAAAATACCCAAAGACACATAATGAAACAGAAGTGTATATACCAATTCAATTTCCAGGGAATAAGATATTGCATATCACATCACACTCTGTAAATGTCTAAGGGATTTTCTTATTTAAAAATGAAGTATTGTGGCTTCTGTGTGCCTATTGTGCTGCAAATATTTCTGAATGTTGCAGAGTAGATACGTGAAGGCTTCCTCTCCAGCACAGGGGCTAGAAGACAGAACAAGCTTGAAAAGGGAGGGAGGGAAAGAGGTCAAAAGAAAGAGCAAGTTGACAAGGGAGGTATTAGACTGGAACCATAGCCAGGATCTAGCTCCCATGTGTAACAGGCACTGCCTATGAGAGCAGCACCTGGAAACTGACTGTATGAAAGATCAACAGAGTCTATACTCTTCACCAAATAATTACTGAAGCCACCCTCAACTATTCAAGCTATTAACAAGTGTATTTAGGCTAACCACCTATGTGTTCATATGTATGATATGATCCTCCCAAGGTAGCAGGAAGACATGAACACACTCCCACCCATTTCTGGTCCACATCCCCACTTCTGGACCAGATCCTTGCATGCTTAATCCATTGGGGGTTATGCATTAGAGGTATTTAAGCACTGGCCAGGGATGCTGTACTTAAATCCTGCACCACAAATCCTCCTTTCAATATAGGGTTGGACTAGATGACATCCAAGGTTCGCCCCAATTCTTTATTTAAGACAACAACCCAAGAATATGTTTAATTTACTGCAGACTTCCTGGCCTAAATCACGAAAGTAGGGCAAAGCCCTCCAGTGAAAGTGAGCCATGGTTCCCAGAAACAAGTTAAATGTTCTCTTGCTAGAACCCTAGCAAATTGAAAGCCCTGCGTTAATTTAAGACAGGCTATCTACTTCAAGGATTGAAACCTGGAGCTTACCAACCAGTCACCCATTTTTGTTAGTGTCAGATGGTCCATTAACCCCTCATCCTCCCCCGACTGCCAGGAGCTGCAGAAATTGAGAGCTTGATAGAACAGCCACAATGCTATGACAACCTGATAGTACTGGGAAATGTTTCAGATGTGAATTTACGATAAGAGAGTGCTGTAGCTAAAATATGAAGAAAAATGAGTGCAAAGAGAGTAAGAAATAGCCTTGCAAATTTGTCCTGACAACCAGCGGTAAAATCTTGCGAGAACAGCTTATCCAGTTGGAAAACACTGTTACTTCTTTTAACATACAATTTATTCTGCTCATTTCCAAGACTCTCTTTTTTTAAAATGTCACATTTATGCTGCAATAATTCACAGCCTTTAAACATGAGGGCACATTTGTTTTCTCAGGAAGATTCAATGCATGGAACAACTGGTGACACAATTAATATCAAATATAATTTACATTTATGTAACACATTTCAAAGTGTGAAATGCTCTTCACTAATATTTATTCCTAATCCTTACAACAGCCCTGTAAGGCATGACAGTATCATCACTTGAATATTGCAGATCTGAGTGAAGGTTGGCAAAGAATAGGGAGCAGCCCAAACAAAAGGTCCAGAAACAATGGGGGAAATGTAGAGAATATTTTAAAAAGCAGTGTCCCCGATAAATACCTGGTCTTGTTCTGATTAACTTCTGCAGGAAGATTTATGGTTCTTAGGTTACAATTTGGAAAAATCGTAAAAATAATTTAAAAAAGAGACAGTTTAGAAGGAGAAAATAGAAAACTGTGTACAGGATGAAGGAAGTTGAAAAAGAAGAATTTGGAATGAAAATATGGTGTGTATTAATATATGTGACAAATTTCTCTTTTAATTTATTTTTTTGTTTTACTGGAGTAAGCTAGTTCCGGTTAAGATGGCATCCGAGGCAGCAGCTTCTAGCGGATCTCTGACCCTATAGCTCAGCTTTAAATGTTTTAAATTCTTTTTCACAACCCACTAGTTTTAATTGTAGCCCCCTTGTTGTTTTACTTTATTGGCCTATTTTATTGTTTTTTTCACGATTGCCTATTACCGAAGACATCTCACCAGCTGCAACACCTCACCAGCTGTAATCTAAAAGCAGAGAGTTTAGGACAAGTCACTGCCTCACAGAGAAGGAATACCAGATGATACCCCCAACTCCAGAGTCTGTCGGAGAGGAATTATAGAACGACTGCAATATTAGACTCCCCTCTTCTCCTTTCTTCTGAGTTGTGGTAAAGCACCAGAAATGAGACTGTTGCTGCTTTTGAGGTGGAGGGGGTGGCAAGGGGGTGTTTTACTGTTTTACTGTCTTGTTTGTTTTGCTTTGGGTGTCATGGGTAGTGGTTTTTGTTGTCGGTGTAATTGATTTATGTGCTAAATAATTTCAATAAAATTAATAAAATATGAAAAAAGAAGCTTGGCAGAGAATAGTTGCCTAAGAAAAGCAAGAGAGAATTCGTGGCTCTTTCTAGTGCTGAGGTGGAGATTTCCTAGTTCATGATCCTAAGCATTGCGCACCAGCTCTCGCTCTCACCACTAAAATTCAACAGCTCTAGGAAGGCAGTGCAAACATGTGCTCCATTGTCTCCTCTGACTGACAGCAGCTCTTCAAGGTTTGGGGAAGGGAGTCCCTCTAAGCCCTCCCTGCAGATGTCAGGGATTGAACCCGAAACTTTCTGCCTGCAAAGCAGGTGTTCTACCACTGAGATACTGCCTTCTCCAGGTCAACCATCTGAAAGATCAGATACAAACAGCAACTGAGGCTGCCTTTATTTGCCTTTTGCCAAAATCATACAACTCGGTTTAATTTTGGATCCAGTGTCTAGTTCATTCAGAGCAAACCCATACTTATTCTCCATTTAAATCATTTATCTGATTTTCTATATTTTTAAAGATGCAATCCCCTTGAATATATCATTACATTTGGGTATCAAAGAAATATATCACCTGAACTCTTCTGAAGTCTCATTCTAAAAGGATCTACTCTTTGACTGTCCCACATTTTTCAAGGTAAACAATTCCGCAGAAATCTTAACCGGGCAAGAAACTATTGCCACTAACAGAAGCAGACTAGATACCAATCAAGTTTCATTGCCTCTTAATACATCAAAGGTATGTTCAGCTGATTGTTTAAGACTCCAAACAAATTCAGATGCAGCCTGCAAAAACAAAAAAATGACTCGCATAGCATTTGATTCCAGAGAGTGTAAATTGAAAGTTCCACAGCTGGCAAATTACAGTCCTTTTTGCAACCCAGCTTGATTTATTAGATAAAAGTAAACAATACCTTGTGCCTCGTTTCTGTATCAAGATTTGAACACTCTCTCCCCATACTAATAAAAAGTCAGGTTTACCAATTAGCTCTCCTTTCTGAATGTCTGCCAATGTGTAATTGTGTACACTAGGAATAAATTGTTTTAGTATAAAAGGATTCTTCTGTACAAAGAAGATTAATTGCTAAACAGAACAATAGCACATTTTGGCATTCCATCACCGATGCAGAAAACGTGGCCATCTAGTAAGGACTAAACTTCATTAACTTTCTGTAAATTTAATTGATGATATTCTATTTAGAATGGCAGCTTGATGTTTGCACACATAAATTTCTAGGCTAGCTTCTTAACTTCACCCAACACATCCAACACATCCAAATAAACACACTTAAGTTCCAGGACTCCAGCATTAAATATAATCATACTGAATAGAAGTTTGATATTGCTTTGACATACCCAACTGTAACCAACATGCCACAAATCTCTGGTTAATGTAGTGCTGTTCCTCCGTAACCTTATATTGGAACGGAGAGGAACATTTGTCTAGATATCAAGAAAAGTCTATGAGAAGCTGCTGCTCACAGCATGTGCCTTGCGGAATCCTAAGTTTTCCATTTCAACATCATGCTTCCCATCCATACACACCCTGAGTAGAATAATTCCAATACTTATCCTACTAATACTAATTCCAATTAATTCCCATGGTTGAAATTTAGCATCTAGAGTCAAAACATATTTATCCTAGGTGTTTTAGTGGCTCAAGACTCCTTTGGCCAGAGGCCTACAGCCAACACTTTGCCCTATTTTTTCCTCTTCCCTCTCAAACTCTTTTCAATAGCAAAACTGTGATACCTTGGATCCTGAAAAGAGATTTCTGAAGAGTTGCTTGTTCTATTAGTTCTAAATGGGTTTTTGTAATGCTTAAAGCTTTGATAACTGAACTCAACAGCCTGGATTTTTCACTGCTGATTTCCAGCAAAGGTGTTTAATTAGGATGTCTCCCACTTCTCTGCATATAAAGGAAAGTTAAAATTACCACCTTCTAACTTACAAGAAAACCACAAAGCATCAAAATCTTGCTTGTATACACAAAACACAACAGTTTGTGCCACTTCTGGTGCTACTTTGTTTGTGAGTCTCTCACACCTCCCATTTATAAAGAGAAACCACCAGCATCATCTGGACCAACAGCACCACACCAGGATGCTGAAAGATTCCCACAGTGCAATATTATAAGCTTTCCATCACCTTTGTCATCTATGTCTTGACACTATTTTGAGCATGCTCTGATTCAGCAAGATCACCAGTTCTTCCCAAGGTCCTTGCCTCTCTTACCACCAGCAGACAGCTCACCCTTCCCAGACCCCAGTGCAGCCAGGGAAGCAACTTATAAATCAGTCCCCTCCCTAGTAAAAAAAATAGGTGCAGATTTGCATAAAATGTCCATGTATTCTAGATTCAAGTTTAGAAATAATAATTCATACTCAGAGTAGAGTCACTGAAACCAATGGATTTACATTAATCACACCTCACTTAAACTCACTGATTGCAATGGGTCTACTCCAGCTGGGTACCATACCCTTACTGTAATACGATACAACTCACAGGCATTTGAAAACTGGCAGACACTGTTCCTGGAAACCTTGAATTAATTAGCTACAAGGGAATATGACTGTTTTACATAGTTTTTTGAAAACATTTTGGATGCATTTTTTTATTTAAAAAAATTAGTAATTTCAACATAACATTTTATCAAAAAACATATCACCCCCCCCCCGACTTCCCTTGACTCCTCTCTCTGGTTTATCAACATATGTTATTTTCTGCATGTTACAAAACTGTACAGATGCTTAATTTAACTATCCAAATGTTATCAATAAAAAGTTTGTGAATGTTTATTCAAAGCCTGCCAAGGAGTCCAGTTCGTTTTGTTGTTTCTTTAAATATTTTGTAAAGGGTTCCCATTCATCTTTAAAATCACAGTTATCCTTGTCATGTTGTTTGTGTGTCAATTTTGCCAATTCTGCATAGTCGATCAATTTTTCTTGCCATAGTTCTTTAGTCGGGATTTCCTCGTTCTTCCAGGAGGCAGTGATGACCACAAACTTGAGTGGCTTTAAGGATCAATCAAATGTCCATCCTGTGACTCCACAGGAGGAGGCAGTAATACTTCTGGACAGGAGTTGCTGGAACCCACAGGAAGAGTCCTGCTTGTTGGTTTCCTACAACAATCTGTGAGGACAGGATAGGTAAAGGTAAAGGGACCCCTCACCATTAGGTCCAGTCGTGACTGACTCTGGGGTTGTGGCGCTCATCTCGCTTTATTGGCCGAGGGAGCCGGCGTACAGCTTCCAGGTCATGTGGCCAGCATGACTAAGCCACTTCTGGCAAACCAGAGCAGTGCACGGAAACGCCGTTTACCTTCCCGCCGGAGCAGTACCTATTTATCTACTTGCACTTTGACGTGCTTTCGAACTGCTAGGTTGGCAGGAGCTGGGACCGAGCAACAGGAGTTCACCCCGTCACAGGGATTCGAACCGCCGACCTTCGGATTGGCAAGTCCTAGGCTCTGTGGTTTAACCCACAGTGCCATCTGTGTCCCATTGAGGACAGGATACCATTGGCCTAGTCCAGCAGACTCTTCTTGTGTTCTCATCCTCTGTGCACATGGACAGAGTTATTTCAGTGGAAAAGCCACATGCAGGTAAGTTCATTTGTAGGTGAACAGGATACATGTGGGATGTTAATTTTGGTAAACATTTTACTCACAGTCCCATCACATATAAATCAGACTATAGGTTTGAAATGACATGGGCATAACTACAAAGCAGCTCTCCATTAGCATGGATGGGAAAGATGGATCTTCTTGGCTGGGAGAAAAATGAAAACTTTTCCAGCCACTATTACGGAGGATAATTTTCATCTGCTTTCCCTTCAAAATTTGTACTCAAGCTGTCTAAATTATAATGCCAGCATAGCGCTGAATGACATCCTGACTTTACATTGTCAATCTAAGCCTCGGATGTGAAGTGTGACACAAGACACCTACCACTTTTTATTTCAAGAAGTGTTGGTTTGTCACTTAATTAAGGCAGAGAGGATGACATTTCAGAAAAGAAGAAGTTGCTTTTCTGGCAAGGTCTGACACACTGGCCATGGCTTAAACATGATAAAGAAGTCTATGCAAGAAATGCTCAAGTGCTGCTTTAAACCTTAAGGCTTACCTTTGGGAAATGAGGGCTTACATGACAATCTACTAGCTTTTTTTAAAAAAAAAGTTTCTATGTAAATGGGACACGTTTCTAAGGCAATTGTCAACATTCACCGATTTCTCTTTGAGTTTTCAAAACTTCAGGTTGTGTTTAATTGTGGTTTGCTTCAGTGCACATGTAAGAGTGCTTATGACATTTTTTTCTCATTTGAATTTCTCCCCAGATTTCCAGGTTCAGGGGGCCAAACTAGATTTTTAAAATAAATCACAGCTCTGCCCTCTCAGATAAGCCTCTGTCATGGTTCTCCACATCTTGAAGGTATTAGGAGGATTAGCATTCACAGGCCTGGCTTGTCTGGTTCCATCAAAGCTATGGTTGTAACTTTTTCAAGTTCAGGCAGCACACTGATATGCCAATCTTAGGGTCATGTATTCAAGCCCCACATTGAGCAAAAGACTCCTGCATTGCCGGGGGTTGGAGTACATGATCCTTGTAGTTCTTTCCAATTCTATAATTCGATGATTCCAGTACACAGTTTGTAGGTATCGCCACATCCATGGCTTTACAAGTCTAGTTAAACCTCTCCACTATCACCAGCTTGACTTCATTTTGGGCCAAAAGATGATGACTCCCATGCTGTTTTAACAACTGAGTCACTTTCTTATTTAAAAGCTATTTTCCTCAATCTGTTTGTAATTTCTGGTTTTTTAATAATAATTTTTATTAAGGATTTTACATTACAAGAAATAATAATAAAAAAAACACTGTTTGTAATTTCTGAGGCATTCAACTGTCCTTGACAACAACTCTGAAGGCCCTGAACAGCTCTGCCCTCTTTTTGTCTTTCAAAGGTACAGTCTAAGCAAATTTGGATAAGATATCCACTACTGTTAGAATAAATGTATAGTCATTATGTTTCTCTAGGAATCTGCTAAATCTGCTTGCCACTGTAAATCAGTATCTGAAACAATTGCCTTGATTCTTTTAAAGTGAATCTTGGCCAGTTTATGCAGGCTGTAGGCAACCCAGTATATAAACTACGCTTTAACTTGGTTTTTAGTTACAAGTTTTGTTCACTTAGACACTTCTCTAAAAAGGAGTTCCACTCCTCCAAAACCTCCCTTTTTCAGTAAGGAAGCCATCACACAAAGGCAGCAGTTTGAATCTGTAGATTTCGTCTAACAACAACAAAAACAGACAATTGTTTAACTACTGTATAAATAAGAAACATAATCACTCTCATTGGTTGTCCCATCCAACATAATACACACTCCTGGAACACCTATAGGGGCCATTTCTTCATAGATAGAGACTGGCATCACTGACTCCTGAAATGCGTTACCTTTATTAGTGCTTGTATAGTTAAAGTTAAAGCCGTATAGTTAAAGCTATGGTTTTCTCAGTAGTGATGTATGGAAGTGAGAGCTGGACCATAAAGAAGGCTGGTTGCCAAAGAATGGATGCTTTTGAATTATGGTGCTGGGGGAGACTCTTGAGAGTCCCATGGACTGCAAGACGATCAAACCTCTCCATTCTGAAGGAAATCAGCCCTGAGTGCTCACTGGAAGGACAGATCCTGAAGCTGAGGCTCCAAGACTTTGGCCACCTCATGAGAAGCGAAGACTCCCTGGAAAAGACCTTCATGTTGGGAAAGGTGGAGGGCACAAGGAGAAGGGGATGACAGAGGACGAGATGGTTGGACATTGTTCACGAAGCTACAAATATGAGTCTGACCAAACTGCGGGAGGCAGTGGAAGATAGGAGGGCCTGGTGTGCTCTGGTCCATGGGGTCCTGAAGAGTCGGACATGACTAAACGACTAAACAACAATTATTAGTGCTTGAGGAACCTTCTTCTGCACTGCTGACGGCTGAAGTAGAGGCTGAGTTGTTTGGTGGTGTATCATTAATGTACTTTAGGTTTCTTAAAGTTCCCAGGAATTCGTCACACATTTGTAATAATGAAACTAAAAGCCTCAGGCAGCTGCTTCATCTGTCTAAGAAATACAGCCCATACACTTAAATAATTTTCACAAAGATCTTCAGTGGTGTTTATCTTCTTCATTTGCTGGAGGGACTAGGCCAACAGTAAACAGCAAAGGCTTGACACAGGATGCCATAGGCACGGATTGAAGTGAATGCCCCAGGGCCCGCTCTCACATACCCCACCCCAGAGGCATGCCACTGTCTTCTGAGGAGCTCATTGGCTGAGTGTGTGGAGGAAAGGCCTGTTCAAGGTGCCCATGGCTTAGGGTTTAGGGATTAGGGATTAGGGTTACAGTGGTATCTCAGGTTACATACGCTTCAGGTTACATACAGTTCAGGTTACAGACTGCGCTAACCCAGAAATAGTGCTTCAGGTTAAGAACTTTGCTTCAGGATGAGAACAGAAATCGTGCTCCGGCAACGCAGCGGCAGCAGGAGGCCCCATTAGCTAAAGTGGTGCTTCAGGTTAAGAACAGTTCCACGTTAAGAACAGACCTCCGGAACGAATTAAGTACTTAACCTGAGGTACCACTGTATTCTATTGGTGAGGCCCACCTCAAAAGGACTAGACCCTCTGAAGAAATTTCAAACTCTAGCCCACATTGATGGGACTGTATCTACAGAGAGGCTCTTCATACATCTACCTCCAGTGGTACAATCCCAAACATTTAGGCTTAGCACCCACACCATAGGTCATGGAGACTTGAAACTCTCTTCATCAGAGCAATGGCAACAAGACGGTCGCATACACAGGTTTCATGATATGCTAAAACAAACCTTTTTTTTTTTTGAAGAAAAAAAAACTTCTTTAATAGAAAATGTTCATCAAGACATATAAAAATTGTAGTAAAACGTGGGATGTCTATGAAAGGGAGGCAACTTCTGATGAAAAGGGGGTTGGACCGCCTGTCACTTTTTAATGACAAAAAAGTTTGTATATTCTCCAGACCTTTACACAAACTTGTCCAGTGCAGGCCAACCCTTCTCCAGCAGCACCCACTAGCTGTTAGCCTTGGAGTTGCCAACCTACTCATACCAGGCAATCTCCTTGCCCATGCAAATTCTGGGATAGGTAAAATGCTAAAGGTAAAAGACACCTGGATGGTTAAGTCCAATCAAAGGCAACTATGGGGTGTGGAATTCATCTCGCTTCAGGTCGAGAGAACCGGGGTTTGTCCGCGGACAGCTTTCCGGATCATGGGGCCAGCATGACTAAACCACTTCTGGCACAACGGGACACCATGACAGAAGTCAGAGAAATATCGTTTCCCTTCCCGCCATAGCTGTACCTATTTTGAACTGCTAGGTGGGAGAAGTTGGGACAGATCAACGGGAGCTCACTCCGCTGTGCGGATTCAAACTGCCAACCTTCTGATTGGCAAGCCCAATAGATTCAGTGGTTTAGACTACAGCGCCACCCGCATACTCCTTCTGTGATAGACAGCCAATCAACAAGTGATGCTGTCTCTACCATGGGCAACAATTAGCTGTACATACACACACACTCCTCTCCTAGGCTGAGCATGCATAGGATACAATGATCATTCTGCTAGCATACATCCGGTCTTGGCAAAACGTGAGTACAGGATTGCTCTGTTAGCAACTGATATCTGAAAATAATATATATTGCTTGTTAGTGTACAAACAAAGGAAATAAAAAGTTACCATGACTCGCCCATCCTTTCAATTCAAACAGCTTATCAGAGAAAAAGTATCGAGTGCAAATTGAAACGGGACATGTAAGCTGTTCCAAGAATTGGCTTCTTTTCATTAGTTGTCAAAAACCCACATTTGCTCATCTGCTCACATTTAGCAGAGGCACTTGTCACTTATTTATTGCATAGGGCTCTTTTCCGACTGGGATTAAGACGTCCGAAAGCTCCCGAGAGGACAATTCATCATAACACAATATAGAGTGTGAATAATGGGCGCTCACAATAGGCTCAGCTGACACAGGAGAGCAAACGGCGGGTGAATTGAGGTCACACACTTGATGTGAAGACATCGGACAACGTCTACTAAAGCTGTCAATCAACCATTAGAGAGGAAAGTGTCATGAATATGAAACAGGGAAGCAGCAGATTGGCTTTGGTTACCACATTCCTAACAGCTAAGAGAGCTCTAGTTAATGAGCATCGCTTGCTGTGCGTACCAATTCAGTTCTAGCTGTCGCTATTGCTTATACAGGCAAAGCAAAATTATTCAGCAGAAAAAGGTTCCAGCATGCAAAGCAGTCTATTTCTGCTTTTTTCCCTCCTCCTACAGATTAAATAGGGGGGAAATATATTCTACCAATTTTGCACCAAAAGCAGATATATGCATAAAACAATATTAATTTTACATTTTATGCTGTTTTTTAAAAATGGGGGGAGGACATCTTATTGAACTTTCAACGAAAAATAGCTATAGAATTACCTTATTTGGGAACAAAAATATCCCATTCATGACAGGAAATAAAATAGTTCCATGAGTGTAAAATTTTAAGTGTAAGTAGATGAAATGAAAGGGGTGGGATTGCTCATAAACACAGAAGTGGATTTTGATTTCATTTTAAATTAGTTTTTACATGGGCTAGGATCAATTAATTTCAGTAAATTTAATTTATAGCATAATCTTATGCATTTCTAAAGTGTGTCCCTTGGAACTGCTCCAGACTAAGTGCAAATAGGTCTGTAGCCACATTGATCTGAGATGATCAAGAAAAAAGCCCCAGTTTAAATCACTGCTTCAGATCAACTATTCCATTTCCAAAATTAGTGTGCATGCTAGGAAAGTAGTAAAACCATTAAAAGACCTATTTTGCAACTAGAAATAAAACATTCACGCAACCTAGCAACATACTTTTAAAACCACACTGTTCATGTGCCTATAGAATTATATATATTTGCTTGATGGCAACTGTGAAATTAATCAATTTCTGTTTGTCTCTCTCTGGACAAATGCAAGGCAGACCACTATGCAGTCCTTTTACCTGAAGATTAAAGCCTGGATCCAATCAATCTTATTTTAGTTCCATGAGCTGTGAATGACAATCCGTGTCCCTATACCCTGTGGCAAATTATTTATGAAATTGAGCAGAGTATCAGAAGCAGCTTGTCAAATGTCAGAGGGTCAGCTATTAAAAAAAACACACCTCCCTGGGTATGCTAAATCAAATGCTTTGCATAACCTGCACAGCACTTTGGATCCTGACCTAATTGCCCACATCTTAATAGTAGAAAGTGCTGGTTATTACTAGGTGAACAGAGTTTCACCATATAGATTTTCATAGTATTTAGTTGGGTCAAAGATACTGATATTGTGCTCCCATGATGCATATAACGCATGACCTCCTGTGTCATATTTATAATGCCTGCTTAAGTCATAATAGGCAGCATGAAGGCCTTGTGCTAAGTGGAGGTTTTAGATGCTATGGAAAAAGAAGCACCCAGAGTGAAGTCTATTTCTAACCCTCCAAGTTGCAGAGGGAGGGGCGATAAATTCCCCAAATGAGCCTCCATAGTTGGCACACTGACAATCCAGGCCCACATAAATAGGAAAATGTGGTGCATGATGTTCAGACAATACACCTAAATCCAGCTGCAAACCAAAAACACTGTGAAGGAATACAACCCTCTCCACTTCCATGAAATCTATGCCCTGTGCTCCGAAGGTTCCCAGAGTTGTTCACTAACCTAGCCTGGAGAGATTCTCCATCCCAGCCTCAACTACAGCAAATCAATGGGCATATCTGAATACTATCAGGCTGGTCCCTTATAACATGCAAGGAAAACCCTTCTGCCTAGACCAAATCCTGTACTCCCTGTGCAAGCTGAAAATACTCCCTAAACCAGGCATGGGTGGGGATCCTGTGTCTCTCCCAATGCCCTTGGACTCAAACTCCCATCATCCCTCACTGGGGATGATGGGAACTGGAGTTCACATTCTCCCTATCCTGCTGCCCTTCAGCACTGAAGCACATTCTCAGTTCACTCCTCAGCCCATAACCTTTGGCATGCAGAGGCACCGCTGGCTGACTACAAACCCTTCTTTTTAATCCATAGTTGGGATTTCTATTTCCATTAAAATTGTCAATGCTACAGATTTTTTTTTAACTTCTAGGGAGTTGTTCTGCCAAAAGGAGAACACTTCATTCATCAAAGGGTGCAATTCCAAGAATGGAATTCCAAGTGAATGGAACCCTATTTGGACTCTGCTTGTTTCTCCTCTATAGCGTGATGAATCTGGCTGCAACTGTTGCTGGCAATGCAATGTTAACTGTATGGCACCCGAGTGCAATGAAGTACATTGTCTGTCAGTAGGTGGAGCTACAGTATTGCTTTGCTAACACATGAAACAGCAAAGGTATGCTAACTCTAAGGAATAGCCTTAAAATGGCAGGTAAATTGTGCAACAGAAAGAGGGCATCCCCAAGGTAAGTGATTTCTATGATTAAATGGGATGCCCAAGGCTCCTTCGAAGTTAGCTACTCTTTAACCAAAGGTAAAAAAAAACCAACCCAACTTATTTTCAGCTAACTGTATTACAGAACATTATGCAAGCAACTTCCAAACAACAAAGACACAGGCAGGAATTGACTGTGGCATTTCTTAACTTGCAATATTTTGATTTATTTATCGCCGTGGTCTTACACTACCCAAATAAGGTTCTCCTGAGGTAATTATAACAGGGCAGCTCTCTCACACTCTCTTTGTGCATAAACACACACGCCAGAAGTTTTATAATAAGCATCTCTGCAAAAGCAAAAACAGATAACGAAAGACATTTCAAAATAAGCCTATACCTGCAAAATTGCAAATCTCCACAGCAATTAACGGAAATGAATTCAAAATATCGTACAAAAGGAAAATTTTACCATCAAAAGCAGATTCCCCCCATGTCACATATTGATGAGTTTCTTGTAAGAAAAAGCTCAGTTTTCTTTCATGGTGAATGAGATTTGTGGGCACTCAAAGAGCTTCCAAGCATCTCTCTTTAGCCAAACTCGATTGGGACCCTAATGCACCTTTGCATTTAATATGCGTGCAGGTGTTGCTCACCTGCCACAATGCTGACTTCCCAGCACTGCAGTTTTCCCAGAGGAGAGGCAGTTGGGACTGTGCAGGTACACTGGCAAGGGCTCCAGCTTAGCTCCAGCCCCTGGGCCGGACCTCACCATGCCCTCGCTCATCCCTGTCCTGCTGCCAGGAAGGTGGAACTGTGGCTCTGCCCTACCAGGTGAGCTGCTTCTGCATACAGGTTTTAAGAATGCAAACACCATCAGCAGGAAGGGGACTGATCATTATCAGTATTGCGAAAGGGACAGAGGCGAGGTGCAACTCTTTCCTCCCCTTCTGCAGAGGAAAATCCCTCCTCTGAATTGCACTGGGTCCCCCAATGCCTGCTGAAATGCCACACCTCCTGCATTTAATGTCTGACCCAGTTTGGCGCTGACTCTTGGTGCAAATGTGTGAAAGGCAAATATGCCATTTAAAACATGTTTTTATTTCATTTTTATTTCATATATTTAAAATATTTCTTGGGTGTCTTTCCAGGCCATGCCTCTCCATGACGGCTTACAGCTTTAAACGTTGCAAAATACAAACAGTATAAAAAAACAACAACCCCATGATAGTCCCAAAGAATTTGGTGCATTATAAGGCTGCAAAGCTTAAAAGGATGAAAATATAGTTTGCAAGTGGTAAAGGTATCCTTATTACCAGCACCACACCCTAGTTCACAAAATTACAGAGGCCATAAAAAAGATCTAATTCTTCCCATTGCCTATTCATAGTCAAGGCAGGAAATTTTGTATAAAAAGGCACTTAGCAACACAGTGCAGAGACCTTTCAGCTGCAATCGAGTGTGAAAGCTTAGTGTCATTCCATTTCAAAAGGATAATGAACAACACCCATGTATTTCCTAATTAGCACTTCAGCTCCACGGCCTACACCATTCGCAAGGAGGTAGCTTAGGCTTTTCTTCTTGTCCTGCTCCTTCTCCTAAGAGCATGGCACATCCTTTAACAAAGCCCACCCTGAGAGTGTTTAAAAACAAGGATGTTTCAATGAAAATTCAAAAAAATGACAGGAAATACATTTTGGGTTGTCGCATTTTAACTGACTTTAGCCCAATGCCATTGTTGTCTGTCTTTTGCATTCACAATTATAAATAATGACAAAGGGATTACATACTAAGGAATAATACATCATACAATGCATCAGACACAAGCAAATTCTTTGCAGAAGAAGGCACTCAGAGGCCTTGCAAGATTTCACGGTGTCATGCACATGGCGTCTGCTCTGCTGATAGCTTGCCAAGTGCACACTGATGCTCCAGGTTGAAGTGTGAAAACAAATTCTAGACCTCGAACATGCCTGGTGTCCCACTGAACCACGGGGCCTCCTCAGGAATCTGTAAGACCTGGGTGAACCGGGACCAGAAGAAAATAGCATCAAGAATCATGCACAGTCCCCAGTGTTGGAAAACTCTTCATCACACTATTATCTAGTTTGAATTATTCAGCAGCAAAAGTTCAGTTAAGTGCAGAGTCAAGACGTAAGGCTGACAGTTTGCATGGCAAAAAGGAAGGGAAGTGAAAAACTGAGCCATTCCTTCCCTTACTTGCCAACATGATAGCTTCATATTTGGTTAGTAGAATGAGAAACACAAAGAACAGAGGTCTCTAAGCTAGCTATATGAATAAGTTATTATTAGGATAACACAATTATGAATTATTGAATGAAATACTTTTTTGTTGAATTTCTTCCCCCTAAAACATTCTTGTAAGTGCATGCCCCCATTTGGAAACAATAGTGGGGAACTTTGGCCATCACAGTGACAGCTTTGTAAATCCCATGAGTGGTCTTGGCCAACACATTCCTGCAGGAAAAGGACACTTCCTAAACATCCAGCAAGCTGAATGCAAGCAGGCTTGGCAATCTAGGGGGAGTTCAATGCATTTCGCTGCCTGTCTGGGACTGTGTGTGTGTGTGTGTGTGTGTGTGTAGCATCTGGCAGGTCAACCTCTTGTTGAGTAGCTTTGCAGGCCTCTTTCTCTCTCTCATACACAGACACACAGGCAAACAGACTCTTCTACATCCTGACTTTCATAGAGTTTTGTATTCTCTATTGCCTGGAAGTAGTAGGCTTTCAGAAACACATGCACACACATGGTAGAAAAGTTATCTGAAACACTTAATGACAGTAAACTGCTCATCAGTACGTGCTACCTAATAATTGACCTCCTGGGTATGGTTAAGCACTTTCATCTTTGCCTTGGGACTCCTAACTGCCCAGCACATTCAATTATCTCATCAAAATGGTGCTTAACTATTAATAATGTTAAAGGTTCTGGAAATAAGAGTAAGACCAATGTAAATTACTTCTCTTTCTGTGACAATTTTCACACTGACACAAGCAGCCACAAGCACTATATACTCTCTGGGATGAATCACAAAGCTTTGTGCTCATATAAGATGCAGAAGAGTTCGGTTCTGATGACACTGCCTTCCTGTAAAATAACAAAACCTGCTTTTTCCAAAGTGCTGGTCTTTGCAGCTGCCAAAGAGCTGCTTAAATAAACTAACAGAAGCCCGAGATTGTGGGTGGGTAACTGATGGGCCCATGCACAGATCCAGCCTGCAAAGCCTTTCAGACAGGTCCACCAGCCTCTCCTCTCAGCCCCTACTTCCTCAGCAGCCATCAGGGAAGTTGATTGGGCTGGCAAAGTGGTGTCAGTGCGCTCTGCATCGCCTGCATGATAGCCAAGCAGGTGGAGCAATAAATGTAAATTCCACCTTTGTACAGCAGGCTGATTTCTACACACACTCACATACACCCTTGGAAAGGGTTCCCTTCCAACTCTACAATTTCTAGAATCCTAGAATCCTAGAGTTGGAAGGGATCCCAAGGGTCATCTAGTCCAACGTCCTGCAATGCAGGAATCTCAGCTACAGCATCCATGATAGATCTCTGCTTAAAAACCTCCAACGAAGGAGGGTCCACAACCTCCCAAGGGAGACCATTCCGCTGATGAAGGCCTCTTACTGTCAGAATTCTATGAAAATGAGCCCTTTCTTTTTCAAAAATGGAAGTTAATTCATTTTTTATTCAGTAGGTCAAAATGGCATCAGCAACACTGTAAATGCCCCTGGGTTTCAAGGAAGCTCTTAAAAAGAAACAAAGATATGAAAGGCACTCCATATACCAATATATATCTTAACTATGTCTATTGTCCTTGTTTGACAAGTCAACAATGTCTGCTTTTTTCAGAAATCTGTGTGCTCACCCTCCAGATTTCAACTGAATCCTGTCCAAAACTATCTGCAACCAATCACACTTCAATCAAGTTTCCCCAGTATAGCACACAATTTTCAGGCTCCATCTGGTATGCGCTGGGTGTATGTGAAAATATAAACATTATCTTCATATTCCTTTTACTTCTAAAATTAGTACTGTATAACAAGATTATATTACTACTATTAATCCAGCTTCACATTAGTGGCTATTGCATAAAGATGTGTACTGGCAGGGTCAGCACAGTACATTTAGCCCCTGAGTTGAGGAGACCAGCCACTGGCGAAATAGGAAAGCACTGCTTTCCTCTTCACCCTCCATTCGCCACATGCAGCACTGCTTCCAAAGCACTGAGAGTAGGACCCGAACCCATGGCTTCAAGTTACAAGGAAGGAGATTCAGATTAAACATCAGGAAAAACTCTCTGACCGTAAGAGCTGTTCAGCAATGGAATGGTCTCCCTTTCCTTCTTTTCAGTTTTTAAAGCAGAAGACTTTCCTTCTTTTCAGTTTTTAAAGCAGAAGTTGGGCGGCCACCTGTCATGGATGCTTTAGCTGAGATTTTTGCATTGCAGGGGGTTAGACTAGATGACCCGTGGGGTCCTTCCTACTCGACAATTCTACGATTCACTGCAGTTTGTCTTCAACCCAAAACTACATTATTTGTCTCACTGTTTGTCTTGGCAAAATTTGGTAACCTATCTAATGTATATAGTTAATTGTATAAATTATATAAATTGTGTTATATTGCATTATTACATTCCATTCAATTTAACACGGAGGAAATACAATGCAAATAGGGAGAAAAATGCAATGGATTACAAATGGGTTGTGGATGGAAAATAACGACAAATACTGATGACAGTCACTGGATTGATTTTTGTCCTGGACATGGAATGAATAAGGGCATTGGCAATGGCTGCCCCATTTGCGGTGGCCTTCTCTGACCTCTCTAGCAGCTGCTACCTCCCTGCCAACTGGAGATTCTTTCTCTGCCTGTATCTGGACTATCTCACTCTGGGGAACAGTGAGGCACTATGGACAAGGTGGCCTTGGAGAGCACCTGTACCGCTACCACTTTTGTGTTGTCAAAAACTGTTTAAAGTTTCATAGTAATAGAGGGTGAAACTATAAACAGGCACTCTCCTGGACCACCTCACCCAAGGGTCCTTCTTCTGAGGACCCTTCCTCAGAATGAGACATAGGCAACCTTGACTATGCATTTAGGAACCTCATAGTTGTGGTTCACCACCTCTCCTGATCCACCATCTGGGAATTTATAGAGTTCATTGAATTGACTCTCTGAGCATTACATTATATTTCTCATGTTTATATATTCCTTGATAGAGGTCTCTGGCCTCAAACACAAGAAATGTCTTCTTAATATCTCAAAAGTGCTCTTTAGCTTGCAAGACTACCTAAAGATTTTCAGTCCTGCCAGAATCATTCCCTACTTCCAATTTCAAAGAACATAGGGAAAGAATTGCCTATTTTAAACCTGTCAAAATCTTTTTGAAATGTATCCACTTTTCAGTGCGTAATGGCAACCACGTTCTCTACAAAGCTTGCTGCAAAACAGCTGTTTTACACTGTGGAAACCAGAGTTTAGGTCAGTAAGACAGAAAACGGGTTTCATCTCATTGCCCATTCAATATGATTACCACATACAGTTTCCAGTAGACCTAGCAATGATCTAATTTATTCTATTACAACATTCACTTCTTATTTGGTCCCATCACAATCCCATTGGCATTATTGCTATTTTCTGGCCCTTCAGGGGGCAGGAGAGGAATAATTTCCAAGTTTAGCTGCAAATTAATGTCAGCGTAATGTATCGCTTGCATTACACTTGCTGAATAATGTAATCCTGGTGAGAGATTACTAGATCTTGGCATGTCTCAGGGAAAGAGTATAAATGCCACCTCTGTGCTGTTCACTGGGGGCGGGAATGGAAAAATCACTTGACAACATCATACTGTGAGAACGGGATGGAAGATTTAGAAAAAGCAGATTTTTGTGAATAAAGTATGTTGCATAAATCCTTAGTAATTTTTCGTTCACACCAGGCACCAAGCATAAAGCATCCAATTTGAAGCATCTGTCGATACCTCAGGCTGTAACAAAGCTGCTTCTAATCAGTGGCTGGCCCTGTCTGCAAGAATTCCTTGGGGAAAACTCTTAAAATATTACAGACTGGTGTTTGGGTGAAAGGGAAAAGGCTTAACTGGGGGTTGGGGGGATATTGAAAAGCAATACCTAATAGTTTTTATTTAAAAAGAATGTTGTCAACTGGTATCAAGAACAAATAAATTATTGTCTCACCACAATGAGTGATGTGATGGAAATACAATTGCAAGCCCAGTTTTTGAGGAAAATACATGTAATCCTGCACATGAGCCCTAGAATTTACTTCCTGAATTTTAAACATGAACAAACTGAACATGAGCCTGACCTGCAATTTCCATTGTGCAATGATGTCCTGGGCATGGTGTTGTCAATCATAAAATGGGGAAAATAAAATGGCCATTTTCCCAGATTTAGTAAGGGTGAATTTATACAACCCATTTGTGACTGTCAAACTTTTACCAGGTACAATTTATTCCTGAGGCTTTCCTGTACTTAAGTGGCAAAGGTGCTCCACTGAGCTTTCATCATACTTTGAACAACCTTTGAATAGACTGTGCGATGCAAATCAGATTGTGGCACCTTCACGAGAAGCCAAAGTACAGATCAGATTGTGACACCAGATGCCATGGGAGAATTACAGGGGAAGATCACCATTTGGTAACCACTTTTTGTCAAATATCAATGTGTCAACTCATCAAATGTTCCATGAGTGTTCCTGCAGTAGGGCTGCAGAACAGCAACTTCAATAATTAAGGGGAAAGGAGTTGCAAATGATTTAAATGTCGCACATGGTGTTTAAGAATAAAACTTCTGTATTACTTAATTTTTTCATGATAAATCTAAGAAACACAAGAAGGACCCTGCTAGATCAGACCACATCTGGTGGAGCATTCTGTTCTCACAGTGACCAACCAAGTATCCATGGGTGGCCCATAAGCACATGAAAACTATTCCACACGTATTCTTAGAAACTGGTATCATAGTACATGCTACACAGTTCTTAATAGTCTTATCTTCCATGAATTTGCCTATTTTACTCTGATTTTTATTTTTTATATTGTTTTTCCTGTATGGCTTTATGTATGTTATAAACCACTCGGATTTATTTTTTTAATGAGCAGTAGTATGTAATTATTTTTATAACTAAAAGAAGGCATCCGAGTTGGCAGCCATTACTACATCTTGAGGTACACTCCATAGCTTTACAATATGCCATGTGAAGAAGTATTTCCTTTACTTCTGTCTCTCCTCAATCTTCTAGCATTCAAGTATGAAAAAGGAGAAAATTTATCTCCATCTGCTTGCTCCAAATGATGCATAATTTTATACACCTCTTTCATGTCCCCACCTACACCAAAAAGCCCCAAATGTTGTCACCTTTCCTCAAGGGGAGTTGCTCCAACCCCTTAATTAGCAATAATAATTTTATTATTTTTACCCCACCCATCTGACTGGGTTTCTTCTAGATTACCTTTGGTTGCCCTTATAGCACTTTTTTCTTATAAAAACATGAATCCCGATCACATGTAAAAAGTCAATAGACAATAACAGAATCAGTGACCAGCAGTGCACCCAAAGTCCTGGGGAGGTAGGTCTTCAATGTGCACTAGAAACTCCTAAGAGTTCCAACATCATCCCACAAATTTTCTGAATCTTCTGTAGTTCTGGAATATCATTTTAGAGGCACAGCAGCCAGAAATGTACACAGTCTTCCATATTGCAATCTATAATGCTACGCCATTAGTAGTTTCTGGTGCTTTGGATTAAATACTCATCACGACAGCACAAAGAACACAGTTTGAAATTTAGCAGAAGTATTGTGGATACAGGTGACTTCTGAAAATTACTTATGTATCTAAGATGGCATTTTCTCCTAAAGGAATGAAGAAGAAGTTTTGGGTAGCTGAAGTACTCTTGCTACATTTTATACAGATAGGTTCTCTACTATGAATCTTCAACACTGTCAATAGTTTTGAAAACCAGGAAGAGATCCAGATATTTGTTGCCTGATCAATACTGTTGGAGAGATTGAATGCAAATAAAAGGGAACTTCATTATTCTGGTTTTGATCTCAATCAATATGATGACTGCACTAATAAAGAGAACCCTTTCATGTTGCAGCAAGGGCGCTCAAAACAACAATTAGCTCCACTTGTCCAAACAGTGGACTGTTCATAAGAAGCAACTCTCTCTGTGTGTTTTAAATCTTTCAGCCTGCCTGAACAAGGAGCACCAAACAAGGTTTCTACAAGAAGCTTCCCAAGAAAATCTATATTGTTACTGGTCTATTGTTACTAAAGCACTGGTCACAAAAGTAGGGTCATACACACTGTCTTATCTTGGAATGCTTTATAAATCAATGTAGGTCCATCAAAGTACTTTGTCTCGATCAAACAACCACCCAAGTAAATGCAGGGTGAACAAAACAAGAACAACCACCATTGGCGTAAACAAGTTAAAAATAGATTTAATTTTTTAATGATTTAAAATGGATTAAAAATATGTCAATATATAATCTGAATGTTAGCCATGTAGGTGAATCTCTTAATTTAAGCTATGACTCAGCCAAATGAATTGTAGCCAGTATTCCTCATACTCAGAGCAGAACCACTGAAATTAACAGACACAGCTAACTTATGTTTATTAATTTCAGTGAGTCTGCTTTGAGCAAAAAGAGATACATAAGAACATAAGGGGAGCTGCTGGCTCAGACCAAAGGCATCCTGTTCTCACAATGGCCAACCAGATGTTTGTGGCTGGTCCACAAGCAGGACCTGAGTGCAAAAGCTTGTTCAAATTATGTTTCCAATAAATAGCATTCAGAAACATGCTGCCTCTGACCATGTTCACTAACTCCATTAAAATGTACAGTGGTGCCCCGCAAGACGAATGCCTCGCAAAACGAAAAACACGCAAGACGAAAGGGTTTTTCGGTTTTTGCATCGCTTCGCAAGACGAATTTCCCTATGGGCTTGCTTCGCAAGACGAAAACGTCTTGCGAGTTTGTTTGCTTTTTTCCTAAAGCCGCTTGAAGAGGCGCAGTTGCGACAGACCGTGCTTCGCAAGACGGAAAACATCGCAAGACGAAAAGACTTGCGGAACGAATTAATTTCGTCTTGCGAGGCACCACTGTACTGTGATTGAGGCACTGAAAAGGGATGGAAGTTCTACCTGCAGTGATGAGTCCTTCACACATGCAAGAAACGACCTAATCCGGTACATCATTACTGGGCATGAGACACATGTCAATATAGACAGGCAGGAGTCTATTTTTTTAACGTGGGGATTCCCAAGTCTTGGGAGGGAGGTGTTATACAGGGTGAGTCTTTTAAAAGAGGCCCTGTGGAACATGTGTACTCTGTATGCACAGGGCTTCTTTTAAAGGACTCACCCTGTACAACAAGACTGGAATGTGCAAATCCATTTTCTGGGGCTGAAAAAAATCTTGCATGGCTAAATTGGGGGAGGGGGTTATTGGTCTGTTTTGTTTTTGCTTTTATTATGTACTTTGTGGTTTTTATGTTGTGAACTGTCCTGAGATCTACAGTTGGAGGGCAGTATACATATTGTTATTGCTGTTGTTGTTGTTGTTAAAGTCTTGTGTTTCAAGGCAACTCAAATGGTGCGGTGAATTTTAAGTGCCCCAAACTGATTTTTAAACCACTGCTTTTAACAGCTGAAGGTGAAAGTTTAGAGGTGAAACTGGGACAACAAGAGTGAGATCCATGATTTGGGGCAGCTCAAGAGCAAGGCCGTCTCAGGCAGTGCCCATTAACCTGGAGGAAGCAGAGCATAACAACCATGAACTGTTGCACACAGCTTTGAACCCCTGTGAGTCCCTGGGCAAAGCGAGAATGACAGCGCTGCCAGAATGTCGAGTCCTTCCCCAACCTTGTGGCTCCCAAAGCCTCACTGCCCTCTAGAACAGGTTTTGCCAACCTGGTGCCCTCTAGATCTTGTTGGACTAAAGTGTTAGACGTGGTTGGGCAACAACTGGCTGGGGCTTATGGGATTCAAAGTCCAACATCACATTGTGGGGGGGAGCAGATTGGCAAAGGCTGTTCTAGAACAGGGGGAGGCAACCTAAGGCCCAGGGGCCGGATGCGGCCCAATCGCCTTCTAAATCTGGCCCGCGGACAGTCCAGGAATCAGCGTGTTTTTACATGAGTAGAATGTGTCCTTTTATTTAAAATGCATCTATGGGTTATTTGTGGCCCCACAAATTCATTCATAGGAATTCATTCATTTTTAAAATCAAAATATAGTTTGGCCCACCACATGGTCTGAGGGACGGTGGACCGGTCCACGGCTGAAAAGGGTTGCTGACCCCTTTTCTAGAACAATTCCTGACCAAAGCCAGCACCGCAAACGTAACAACTGATGTAAAAAAAAATTAAAAATCAACAATATAAACAATTTTAAATATGCATGGATGCCTGCCTATGTCAAGGCCAGGAAGGATTAAGTGATAAATTATAGAAGATAATAGAATAAACCCTCTTATGCATTAGCTTCAAAATGCGCAGCTTCCTGGCATATCCTTCAGACTTAATTTTCTCAATGTATTATTTAAAACAACTAGAGCTCTCTAGCAAGTGTGGGAACTATTAACACACTTACTGAAAAATATTTTGGATTAATTGTTGCTTATTACAACACGCAATTATCTGTACTTTCATCATTATGCCACAATCAAGAACACAACTCATAGGAAAAGAGGTCGCCCCCTGCTGTTTTGTTAGCATTGTACTTATTGTGATTCCTCTAAATTGCCACTAATTTTAAAACTCTTTAACAGTCCTTCAATGCAATTCAGTATAGACAATGCAAGTTGGATTCTTAAAAAACAACAACCAAACAAACACACAAACTGAAAACACTAAAATACTCAAAGCTGATTTAAGGGGTGTAATTACAAGAATTGTGGTTATTGTTGTACTTTAGATGAGCTTTTCTTCCTGAAATAAAGATTGCTTGTGCAATGAAGCAGCTAAGCATGCTAGCTTGAATGTCCAAAGCAAAATTGCTAGGTGGACCTTGGAAAGCCAGTGTCAGCACAATCCTACACTGAAGTAAAGATAAATGTGTACAGGTTTGCAACCAAACACTCTCCGCCATTTTCCACTTGCATAATGGGATTAATAATACTGACCTATCTTGCATGGTTGTTGTAAAGTTTATTGAGATACCTATATCAAGTGCTCAGCAAGTGCTGTGTAGTTTGTAGAGTAAACTGATTTTCAGAGATTTAATGAGTTCATTAGATGTTGATATGACCATGTACTGCAGGTGTAGCTTTGGCTCTCCAGATGTTGCTGAACTCTCATCATCCCTGGCTGTTGCCCATGCTTGCCGAGGATGATAGAGGAGCTATAGTTCAGCATCATCTGCAGGGCTGGAAGTTCCCCATACTGCATTTATTGGGATATTTCTCCCAGCTGCACTGTAGATTGAGAGAGAGAAATCACCTAGTATGGAGCGTGGAACAAGAATGGCAATTGGAGTTTAAACTGGGATGTTGGATAGGGGAGCTAATGTCCAGGACTCATTTTAGTCTCATTTATTGTTCAGCTGTTTCAATGCATTTCAATGTAAGTAGTAAAGATCATAGCCATCTATCGTCTGTCTAATGCAATGCTGATGAGCTGGGGAGGCAATTTAACAAGGAGAAGGATATGCAAGTGATACTTCCCCTGTGCATGTTTGATGTTCTGAGGGGCTCAGTTGTGTTAAGGAAGATGCTTTGTGTGTGTGGATGTGCAAATGAGTATGGGGGTGTGCATGCACATGGGACTAGCTGCTTCTGGCCACACCTACCATCATACAGGCACCCCCTCCCCCAAAAAACGTCTGCATGTGGCTCTCGGGGCCAAAAAGCTTGCCTAACCCTATTTATGGGGTCCAATTCCACCAAGGTTATCTCACTGCCCGACCCTCAAACCATTTTTACACTCCTCCTGCTGGTATCCAATTGGGTAGAGCAGGAGGAAGAGGCCCAGTGGCGATGGCAGGCAGATCTGGTTGTAAGCAAGTAGGCAGGTGGGGGCTGACTGAGGGGAGACAGGGTGGTGGGGCAGTGCCCCATTTGTCCCCACGGACCAGGTCCAATGGATGGTATCATACAGACTGGTGACAGGGACTTTTCAGTAGAATGCAGCTCTGTGTTCGAATTGTGAGCCAGCATCACAACACTTTTTCTCTGTATTTTTGTTAGCTACCATGCTCTCCAAGGTTGCCACTGTCAAATATCTAATCACAGAGTACATACCGTATGGTGCCAAATATTCCTACTTTTTTTTCATTGCCAGGGTTTTTTGTTTTGGTTTTTCACATAAATCAAAACTTGGAAGGAATATTGCAGGAAGCCAATATCTTTCCAATGACCTATGAATGAATACGATTCACTATGAGAGACAAAACACTTAATTAGTCAGCTAGTTGAGTACAGATCTTGGCACTTAAAGAGAGTATACTTATGAAAGGGAAATTAAGCTAGACAGTATGTAACAGCCCCAATCTGAATGTATGGTACGGTTTATGATGCATGAAAGACCAAATTGAAAGACTAGGAGGGGAAATTAGCTAAACCACATTGAGATACAACGAAGGAAGTTAGCCAAGATAATTTATAACATTGTTCCAGATTATGTGAGGCATGCAAAAGGAAACCACTTCCAACATAAGCTATTCTTTTACAAATGCCATTTGCAAGGCTTTCTAGGCTCTTTTTACTCAATTTATTTTGGATTCACATGCATCTATTAAAAGCATAAAAACTTCAGTGCCCTGTGCTGCTCCCTGTCCCTGTCTTAATAGCAATCAAAGTCCCCACTCCCAACCCTTCAACTCCCATCCTTCTTTGTTTCTGGTAGTCTTTTCCCATAATACCAATCCTTTGAATACCTGAAATCATAAATAATATACGGGCATCAATATATGCAAAGTAAATATATGCACATTTATTTACACATTTTACTCTGAAAACCTGGGGGAAATGGGTGTGCAGTTAAGTTGGTGGCAAATATACACATGTAGAAGTTTTTGTTTTCAGCTTATTGTTGGTATTATTTATTTTTGAATGTTTTAAAATACTTGTTTCTAGCTGCCTTTATTGATAATTTCAATGTTTTAATTTTTTTCTTGTAAACCACTTGTAGGTTTTATTTCAATCAAGTGGTATATAAGGTAAAGGTAAAGGTACCCCTGCCCGTACGGGCCAGTCGTGTCCGACTCTGGGGTTGCGCGCTCATCTCGCTTAAGAGGCCGGGAGCCAGCGCTGTCCGAAGACACTTCCGGGTCACGTGGCCAGCATGACGAAGCTGCTCTGGCGAGCCAGCACCAGCACAGCGCACAGAAACGCCGTTTACCTTCCCGCTATAAAGCGGTCCCTATTTATCTACTTGCACTTAAGGGTGCTTTCAAACTGCTAGGTGGGCAGGAGCTGGGACTGAAAGATGGGAGCTCACCCCGCCGCGGGGATTCGAACCGCCGACCATACGATCAGCAAGTCCTAGGCACTGAGGTTTTACTCACAGCGCCACCCGCGTCCCTACAAGTGGTATATAAATTTTGTTAAATCAATATATAGGTGTGTAATGTTATATTCTGAACAGGATTCTCTATATTTCCTTCTTTCATCTCACTTCCACTTGTCCTGGGCCTAGACAGCACAATTCTCAGCAGTTTCCTGCTTGTCCCTTGCTCTCTAGGCATGAGGCTGAGGGATTTGCTTCTGCCCTGCCACTGTTGGCTAAAAAACCCACTCTCTAGCACTTTATCAGAACAATTGTCAATCTGGAGTAAACCTGACTGATGTTTGTTCTGATTTAGCAGTAAACAACTGGTTTCCCCCGGGGAAAGCCGTGGGGCAAACAGATGTGGGGGTGAGCCCTCAGTTTTGTTCCTCTCTGTATCATACTTACCTTGTTCCATACATCCCACACATTCCTCTTATTATGGGCTTATTTTCACGAGCCTCATAGATTGATTTATTCTCATTCTATCTATCCATGTTATCCTTCAGCACCACAGCTTATCTAGGACATGATGGTCTCATGGCAGAAGACCAGGGTGCCAAATAAAGCCCTCTATGTGTATACAGTCAGCAATGATGTTCCAGATGAACTTGCCAACTGAAAACCAAGCCCTCTATATCAGCCCCAGACTAGAGGTACAGCATCATCTGGTGCCAGGACAATCCTTGAACTAATTAGCCACCATAAATAAAGTTCTTAATCCTGCAGGACACATATCCAGCCATAATGACAGGGGTATACAGTTTGCCTTTAGCAACTCAGTGAAAAAATAGGAAGGTTCCAAAGGGTCCCTGGTCTGCACCAGTCTCTAGGCTATCTTGCTATTTTTTTTATTACCATTTCTAAAAATACATTTTAAAATCCCTTGTCCTTCCCAATCTGCTAGCCACCTTCCCCAGGCCTTGGATGCTCGTCTGCAGCCTGTCAGCCTACAATTTAGATGCACCAGTCATTTGGGTCCCTTTCTACATTTTAAGGGATTTTTAATTCAATTTTGATGTTCTGCATTACAAACTGCATTATGTATTAAGTTTTCTAAACTTACAGAAGGGTAGAAGGAAAAAACTGCACAATAATAAGAAGAGGACATCTATGAGCATGTCTGCTAAGGCTAGGGAAGATCAACTGTCGTTATTTCCTTTTATGTGCATGCCTCCACAAACCTTCCCCCCTCTTTTTCAGCCATGCTTATGTTCATATAAAGTCAACTGCACATTAAACACGCCTGCTACGTTGCCAGTGGTGGGGTTTTTTATCTTCAAACCAAACTACGTGACCTTAGTTCAAACAATACTGCTTTACAACAGCATGAATGGAAAGCGCCAGTTCATACCTTTCCCTGATGCCAAACACTTGTTCTGCTTCAATGGGAGCCTTATTTGGACACTGAAATGATGTGATGATAATTGTGTGAGGCAGGAGAGCAGGCTTGCCCTACACCACATCCTCTCATGATATTGGTGTATTTGGAAGCTTGTCTGCAGCAAAGCAGCCTACCAAAGGCAATTCAGTTGTCCCTATGAGCTGGAGAGCTCAAAGAGGCTTATAGACTCAAGAGATGTTGCCGGTGAAAGGCAAAATGCACTACTGAGAGCCTATGTGGTGTAGTGTTGGGAGACCAGGGTTCAAATCCCTGCTCACTAGGATGTAGCTCTCTGGGTGACCCTGGACAAGTGAAATCCTCTCAGTCTAACCAACCTTACAGAGCAGTAGTGAAAAGAACAGCGAGGACAAAAAGAACTATGGATGCCACCTTGAACTCCCCAGAAGAAAGGTGAAAAATAAATAAATGTAATAAATAAATAACAATATTGTGCAGTGCTTTCTGCCTGCCATGGACTGGTTGGATGCAAAGGAACCAGATGGGAAACCCCCAAGGGAAGAAGGCTGGGGAGCGCTGGTGGGACAATGATGAGTGGTCCGAGGGAGGAGAACTAGAAGGAGGGGGGGTCGGAAGCTGAAGAGGTAACAGGGCTTAGTGAGCTGGGAGAGTCAGAGGCAGAAGCAAGTGAGTGGGGTGAGGGAAGCCAAGAGACAAAGGTGAGTCAGGCTGATGAAGAGTCATGGATGTCTCTCTAAGTACCTTAGAATTCGTTTTAAAAGACAAAAGGGAACTAGAGAAATTCATAGGAGCATGGCTATCAATAGTAGCCTTGGGTGAGCTCTCCCAGATTTGCATTGGATTAAATTGGAAATTATATGAATTCCTTTTCCTCACCCCACAAAAGAAGACAAAGAAATCTGTTGTTTTTACTGTGGAATTGCTCTGAGATATTTTTATGGGAAGCAATTCATAAATGGAACCAAACAAAATACTTTTAGCTAGAAAATGGTAGAGGGATGTGTATCCAAATGTTATTTCTTTTTCCTTTTCATTTCCTGATGATATGGGGATTTATACAAGCAGCTTCATTATTCCCAGGATCTCATTTTACATTGAATTCTAACCCTTATGCTATCTAGTTATTTCAAAAGTTATGTATATAGTCGCTATATTGGGGTGAAGGTAGAAAAAGAGGAAAACAGAATTTCTCCAAAGCATGATTAACAAAGATTACAAAGGTTCTCTGAGCCTCACTGCTTAGCAGCATTAATATAGCAATGATAGCTCCACAAAGCTAAACTTAACCAGTTATCTTTTTCATTGCCCTACACAGTAATTGCTGCATTTATTTATAGCACTTACTTAAAACTCAAAATATCTACCACACACACTAAAAGCCAAGAAGTCCCAGTGGGAGTTCACAGCATGCTGTGGGGGAAGTCCAGCATCATTAATACATTATAATTCAAGTCACACACATTCACTGCCTAAATAGATATAGAGAAATTTAATCACCATGGTATTAAGAAGAGCTGTTTTAAGAGGACATAGCACATAATGCTTCACAAGGGCTTCCCATTCATTTAGCAGAGCAGGTGATATTTAAGGAGTGCATAGCCCTAAAATGTGAGCTGGCATATTCCACTTATTGGCATACATCTGGATCCTCAGATTGTCAAAGCTTTGTAAAAACAGGAAAACAGTAGGCCAGATCATGAAGCCAAGGTAGATAGCAAGGATGCAGAAGACATCACTATCCTGAATGGAGGACAAGCATATCCAAGGAAGAGCGGAGCTCCTGATATACCATTTCGTTCAATGATAGTTGGGTTTGAAAAGGTCAAAATATTGTGAGAATACAGGGTTGCCAAGTGGAGACGCCTCCATTCATGGAAAAATCATGACTGCTCTGTTGGGCAGAGACGGGCTGTGGCCACATTCTCATACTGAATCCACAAACACCCATCACTTGGGATGGGAGAATCCCATGAACCACCCAAGGATTGCTCAAGTCTTCCTCTCATGCTGAACTAGAAACACAGGAAGTTCCTGGTTTTACTTTCACCTCTGACATGAACTCCGTTGATGGCTTTAATATGACCATAAAAAACACTGGCTTCCTTTACAGCACTCGTACAAAGATTAAAACAAGACAATGTTTGGGAAAGGGTTTGTGAAATACTTCAGTCCTTTATTGAACTCTTCTTCGTGCCATAAAAATACAGATGTAAAAAAGTTAACCTGATGGATGTCCTTAATTTGGCAGTGTGAGGCTTAATGTGCTATTTCACCTACGCCCATGCAGGTCTAAGATACCTCTCCTGTAGCTTGACAAGCAATTGTTAGTGACAAAGATTAATCTGTCTTTGTGCATGTGTGGGTGGAGATCTTTATCTATTTATTATTTATCCCATTTATATTCCGCCCTCCCTCCTGAAAGCGGTGATATATGGTGTGCTTAATGGTGCATGTGTGCTTGCTGGAGAGCCCTCAGTATTTGTTCAAGGGAACAATTTAAAGGGGATGCCTTACCTCGCGTCCTTTACTTGTCCTCTCTCCCCATGCCCCACCATGTTTTCCTTACAAGCTATTTTATTTTTTTAGCACTTCATTGGAAACACTATACAGTGGTACCTCAGGTTACAAACACCTCAGGTTACAAACACTTAGGGTTACAGACTCTGCTAACCCGGAAGTAGTACCTCGGGTTAAGAACTTTACCTCAGGATGAGAAAAGAAATTGCGCACTGGCAGTGCGCCGGTGGCAGGAGGCCCCATTAGTTCAAGTGGTTAAAAATGATTTCAGGTTAAGAACGGACCTCCAGAACAAATTAAGTTTGTAACCAGAGGTACCACTGTAGTCAAGTATTTGAATTGTTCCTGTTGACTTGAACAGTGTGTGTGTGTGTCAGGGAAATGGGAGCAACCTGCTCATAGCAGGGTGATGGTAGATAGTTCTGATACAGCAGCCTATCAATGGTAAAACAATATATACATTTATTTGGCTTCAATCCTAAAAATAAGGCAACCTAAAGAAGTTTACAAAATAATTTTGGACAATTCTCCCCTCTGTTAATAGCACCCATGCCCCATACCAAATTGTTGAGGAGGGGGTTTGCAAAAAAGGGGAAAGGGAAGGAATCTTCCTTTTCATATACTTCCTTAAGTTACCTTGTCTTTGTATCTAACCCTTTGTGAGTTATATCAAGCATCTTCCAATAATTTCAGCAAGCAATTCATCTTAGATACAAATGCTAAATACTATTGATATGACAACTAGAGAGACTTCATAACAGGATTGACGCTTGCCAAAATCTGTGTATTCATTTCTTATTTCAGATTGTATCTCACTCTAGCCAAGAATCCTTGGATGGATAGCACCTATGTATTAGGAATAGAAGGAACGAAAAAACCACACCCCACTGTAAATTAAACAACTCTTCCTTTATCAACCTTTGCTATCAGGTGCTACGCAGTGTAGGGCCTCAGGTGCCGCTGTGGGTTAAACTACAGAGCCTAGGGCTTGCCAATCAGAAGGTTGGCAGTTCAAATCCCCACGGCGGGGTGAGCTCCCATTGCTCGGTCCCTGCTCCTGTCAACCTAGCAATTCAAAAGCACGTCAAAAATTTATCATTTGCCCGATAACAAATGTTGGAAATGTAAAGAAAATGAAGGTACATTCTTTCACCTTTGGTGGACGTGCCCAAGGATTAAGGCTTTCTGGGAAATGATATATAATGAAATGAAAAAGGTATTTAAATATACCTTCCTGAAGAAACCAGAGGCCTTTCTCCTGGGCATGGCCGGCCAATTGGTGCCAAAGAAGGATAGAACTTTTTTTATGTATGCTACAACAGCAGCAAGAATACTCATTGCAAGGTATTGGAAGACACAGGATCTACCCACTCTGGAAGAATGGCAGATGAAGGTGATGGACTATATGGGACTGGCTGAAATGACTGGCAGAATCCGAGACCAGGGAGAAGAGTCGGCGGAAGAAGATTGGAAGAAATTCGAAGACTATTTACAGAAATATTGCAAAATTAATGAATGTTAGAATGATGTCGGATAGAAATTAAGTGGTTTCCAGCTGTAATGTATTAAGAGAATATGGGGGGGGGGGAAGGTTTAGAAGTAGGTTAAAGTTTATTGATAAGGATTTGCTGAACTTACAAGTTGAATTGGAATACAAAGAAGGGAGGTATGAGGAGGTCTGGGAAGTAGAATCATAGAATCATAGAATCATAGAGTTGGAAGAGACCACAAGGGCCATCGAGTCCAACCCCCTGCCAAGCAGGAAACACCATCAGAGCACTCCTGACATATAAGTAAGTTAAAGGAAAATAAGTTATGGAAAATTTGCGTGTTTTTAATTATCTTTTTATTTTTCTTTCTTTTTTGATTTTTATTGTATTAACATTGAAAATTTTAATAAATATCTTTAAAAAACAAAAAAAAGCACCTCCGGCGGGAAGGTAAACAGTGTTTCTGTGCGCTGCTCTGGTTTTGCTCTGGTTTAGTCATGATGGCCACATGACCCAGAAAAACTGTCTGTGGACAAACGTTGGCTCCCTCGACCAGTAAAGCAAGATGAGCACCACAACCCCAGAGTCGGTCACAACTGGACCTAATGGTCAGGGGTCCCTTTACCTTTTGACTACGCAGTGTAAGAAAGCCTGCTTCTGAATCGTGCTGAGGGAAGGCACAACTTCAGCACAGAAGTGGAGCAAGACACCTTGTATTGTGAACATTGCACTTTTAGACAATTCTAGCGAAGGATGTAAAACAACAACAACACCACCCTAGGTTCAAGTCGTACTGAGCTTTACAGTTCTCACCAGTACTCCCAACCACCAGAGCATCTTAAGTGGCCAAGTGTCATGGAGAGCCACAGCCTCAATAGCTACAGCAGGGGTCACCAAACATTTGAGTTCTATTGGCACATTTGCAAACCAGAACCAACTGCTGTGGACATACCCTGCAACCAGTTTTATTGGTGACAATATAATGCTTATTTCATGTCTAATTTGAGAGTGGGGAAAGGATGCTGCATGTGACCCCGATCCAGAGGAAGCTGAATCCTGACAATATAGAGTGTCTTTACTCACTCGAAGGCCTGCTAAATTTGTACCCCCCAAAATCTGAGTCCATCGAACCTTTAACTGTCTCATCACAGTGGCCTGTTTAAGTTTCAATACTGCATTGCCTGGATCAGAAATAAATATGTGTGATATTAGTGTACTTGGCAACACCTCTCCAGTTCTTCACAACATCTCCTCCTATTCACCAGGCAGAAAGATCCAGGTGAGAGAAAGCAGACCAAGCCAGCTTCACGGCGGCCTGCCAAGGAATACTTTGTGACTCTGTAAGTGTTGAGCATAGTATGTGCTGCTGACAAATCTAATAGCAGGAAAAATAGGACACTATTCCTCCACTCAATCTTCGGGTATTGTCATATCAACAAAGAACACATCCAAATTCTCAGTACCATATTGAGGACATATTCAGGAAGATGTCCAGGCCATGAGTGACTTCTCTTCCACCGAAATGCTTTAACTTGCTAGTGATTGTCTGGTTTGTTAGATAGTTGATAGATAGATAGATAGATATAGATATAGATATAGATATAGATATAGATATAGATATAGATATAGATATAGATATAGATATAGATAGATAGATAGATAGATAGATAGATAGATAGATAGATAGATAGATAGATGATAGATATAGATAGATAGATAGATAGATAGATAGATAGATAGATATAGATAGATAGATGGATAGATAGATAGATAGATAGATAGATAGATAGATAGATAGATAGATATAGATAGATAGATAGATGATAGATAGATAGATAGATGATAGATGATATAGGTAGATGATAGATGATAGATAGATAGATAGATAGATAGATAGATAGATAGATAGATAGATGATAGATAGATAGATGATAGATAGATATAGATAGATGATAGATAGATAGATAGATAGATGATAGATAGATAGATAGATAGATGATAGATAGATGATAGATAGATAGATGATAAATATAGATAGCTGCTTTAGTTTCTTACTACTGCTTTTATTGAACTTTTGTTAGTGTATAATTTTAACTGTGGCTTAATTTATTACTGTTAATTGCCTATTAAAACATTTATCAAATAAACAAACCAAAGCAATGAAAGCTTTGCCAGTGTTTGTACTTAATCCAACAATTACGATCAATGCTGAAAATTTAAACACAGCAAGCATTAGAAACAGTAGGTTGTGTCTAACATTGTCACTCAGCTGACAAAGGCTTCCATCAGCAAGGAAGGACATTTACAGTGATTCCTCCTACAGTTCCACACATGCCTCAAATCAGCTCCAGAGGGTTGGGTGGAGTCACTAAAAATTGCTTCTGTCCCCATTCTGCTGATGGCACTCTTGTCATCAGCTGAACACACCACTGGATTCAACCATAACACAGACTGAATATTTTAAATCAAACCTGATATAATAATCACTGGCATCTTCAAATTGATTCAAAACAGTTTCTTAGCTCCAAGGGTTAATTCAAAATATCTACAGTGGATAACTATTTTCTGACATTGTAATTAGCTTTCCATTTATTTCTTGTGTAACAAAAGGTAAAGGTAAAGGACCCCTGACACTTAAGTCCAGTCGCGAACGACTCTGGGGTTGTGGTGCTCATCTCGCTTTACTGGCCGAGGGAGCCAACGTTTGTCCACAGACAGTTTTTCTGGGTCATGTGGCCATCATGACTAAGCCGCTTCTGGCAAAACCAGAGCAGCGCACAGAAACACCATTTACCTTCCCGCCAGAGCGGTACCTATTTAACTAGTTGCACTTTGACGTGCTTTCAAACTGCTTGGTTGGCAGGAGCTGGGACCGAGCAATGGGCGCTCACCCCGTCGCAGGGATTCGAACTGCCGACCTTCTGATCGGCAAGTCCTAGGCTCTGTGGTTTAACCCACAGCACCACCTGCACCCCACTATTTCTTGTGTAGGGGGAAATCACTCTGTAGCGCAGAAAAGGTATTTCAATATTTATCCATATTAAGTAAAACAAACATGATTAGATTATCTCTTGTTGGCCCTTGTTAACTAAAGAATTGCCTCCTCCCACATGTATCTGGACTTTGATATTATCTTCAGAGAGACTTCTCTATGCCCCCCCCCACCAAGTGAGGTGCAGCGGGTTGCTACTAGAGCTGTTTTGATGGTGAGATGCACTCCCCAGAGAGGCTTGTCTGGCCCCTCCTATGGCTTCATTTTGGCACAAGACAACCCCCCCCCGAAGGGCGAGCCTTCCTTTTAAGATCTCTTAAATGCTAAATGTTTTTAAATATTTCTGTTTTCTTTTATGGTTGCTTGTTGCATTTTAAAATTTTATAGAAATTGTAAGTCTTCCAAAGAATGTTGTTATTGGACAGAATATAAATGTGGCAAATAAAATAAATAATGCAAATAACTTCCTTGCTCACCAAAAAGCCGACTCACACCTTTAGGATGACAGTTCAGCACTGAAGTGATACATCTGAAAAAGATTCCTTAATTTCAGGGAGTTGGACTAGATGATCCTTGTGATCCCTTTCAACTCTACAGTTCTATCTTAATTGTGTAACCTTTTGAATGTATGCACTATGTATTTTCCCCACTTTAAAATGTGCTTTTCTCTAGTAAAATGTTTTTCTCTAAAAAAGAAAACAGAAAAACCTCTACAGTTCTATGATTCTGTCTCAAAGCTGCAACTTAACTGAGCTGGCTTGTCCTTTAAACCAGCTTTTAAAGCTGGCTGATGAAAACTGACTGAATAAATTTGTTTGCTTAAAGCTTTAACAGAACTGGAGGCAGACCTATTAGTTGCTCTGGCCCCTGCATTTTTATAATGACCATAAAAGCTATAAGCTTTAAAGACTTGAAACTTCATCTACTTTCTTAAAGAGCCCAGCACTAACAGAAACATTTTCCTGGGGAGAGGGAGACGAGGATAAATCAGGACAGCAATTCTCTCACAGTACAATTTGTCGTAAGCTGAATGCAAAAAGATATAGGCTGTAAAAAAGTTAAGCCCTTTTCACATGGTCAAACTGAACAGAGAATGAACACATGGACTCTTTGTTTTGTTTGTTCATTCATTGATTCATTCAACATAATAATTTGATTGTGATAAAAGGGCTTTCTAGTGCATTTGTTTACTTTTAGGAAATTTGCTAGAGAACATCTAGAGAGCTTTTCTAATGCCTCTAACTGTTGCTTTGCTGTCCTGGTCTGAGTATATGAGACTAGGCAGCCACCAGATATTCAGAATGGCTCGTCTCAGAGTCAACCCATGACCCATCCCAACCACAAAGTCTTCCGTGTCACCCCAAAGATTTCCAGAGCTTCGTAGGCACAAGCTTCGTTTGTATGTACAAACCCATACAATGTGTGAAGCAGCAATGTCACACAGGAACATAGAAAGCTGACTTATGCTTTCCATTTCCAGGTTTCAGACTTTCCATCTCCAGGTTTCCCTGGAGATGCCAGGGAACCTGGGACTTTCTGCATACAAAGCAAATGTTTCAGACCCTCCAAGTGTCCCTATTTTCCAAGGACAGTCCCAGATTTGTAAAAGCCATCCTGGTTTCTAATTTGATCCCGGAATGTCCTGCTTTTCCTTAGGAAATAATAATAATAATAATAATAATAATAATAATAATAATAATAATAATAGGACATCCCTATTTTCATCGGATAAATGTTGGAAGGTATAATGCTCTGCAGATCTTCCCCAGGATCAGTCATATTGAATTTTTCTCTGACCCCAGTTCCTAGCAGAGGTAAGAAAGCTCACTTTGATGCCTGAAGAGCATCATCATTATAACTTTAGTTGCGTGCTCAAAGGAGCTGACAACATCAATATATATATAACATTCAACTTTATGCACTATTTACAAGGTATAGCAAAATTTAAGCAGTTGCACAAATTTTAGTAGGCTAATCACCTCATATTAACACACTCAGATGATAAGAACACTATTTTTTAAACCATCATAGAAATATCAGTGAAAATAATATATATTTTCCTAACTTAGGTGTTGCCCCCAGTAAAAACCTCTATATCCTAACTTCTAGGCACTTTGAGCAGCAGCTGCTGCCCCTGTCAGGCCCATACCAGGCAGTAGTGAGCCAAGCACAGAGCAAGGACCAGGTCTCAACACACACCAGATGGTCTCTGTGTACCTTGTGTAGCTGGAAAAGTCTTTGTAGCTGCAGTCAAGTCAGTTGGAGCTTTACCTCCCCAAGCCAGATGGAAGTGATCCAGACAGAGAGAAGGGACCAGGTCTTGGATGACTCGCAGCAAGATAAGTCACACTAGGGACTTGCAACCTCAATGACTGCAGAGAAATGACTCCAAGACAGAAATGAAATTAAATGCCTGGTATTTAATACAATATTTCTATATTGTAAGATGGGTATCATGCCTCTGATTATTTGAACCATATGCGGGGACTCAACTATGGTTGTAATTTTATAATTCAGTAAATCTGGTGTGGAAAAAATTATAGTATTACCAATTTACAGGGAAAGATATTGGGGAGAAAGAATAAAACCAAAGATTATGTGATGTTCTTGGTTGGCTAATGAAGCCGAGACAAAGCTATCTGTCAAGTCTTGCTCTAGGTTGGTATAAGAGGCTCATGGTTTTAAGGGTCTTGTAGGGATGTTGCTCTGGAGATCAGATTTCCCCACTTCTAAATGGCAGATTAATTATATGGATTTACAATGCGGAGCTCTTAGAATACAAATTTGCTTCTGTTTTGACATAATTAGCCAGAAAGAGATGCAGCATCTGTAATACATTTGGAATATAATGAAGCATCCAACACTGTCTCATAAAAACCTAACACGAAAAACTAATTAAAATTAGCTTGGCTTCATGGCACTGTGTAAGCTGGCTGATTGACCATAAACAAAGGCTTTTGATTAAAGGGAATGGCAGAGTGGGTGTGTGTCTGCTGACTTGTATCTAACTTACATTAGCTGCAGAGTTTGTCCTAGTTATATATTGTAGAGATGTATAATTAGGTACCTAAGGGGATAGGTATTAGCTTCTCTCCCGCTTCAGAACTTCTTTAATGATCCTGGAGAAGTGGGTATATGGCATGTTTATGAAATTTGCATGTACTACTGATCTGGGATCCAATCATCAGTGAAGACAGAGGAATAACAAAACAGGAGGAAAGCAGCACTCATCAAAAATTCAGTACTGCTACTGACAAAACTAAAAGAAAGGAATGTTGCTTTATTTTAAAGAGATTTTGTATTAATTATTGAACACACACAAGGGAAGCAGGGCACCTGAAAAACTATGTTGTAATATTGAGCAGTAGTTTTGTAATTTGGTTTTCTTAAATTCTACAGATATTAGAAAGAGAAAATCCTAGTAGATACAAATTTGGAACTGGAAGGGTAGCCTTAATGAGGAAGGCTTTCTAGGAGCCAACTTAAAAAGGCACAAGGGGAAGCAAAATAATAGCTTTACAATTGTTGTAATTATCATTGTCATCGTGCATCGTTGCATCCCCCCGACGCAAGAAAACATAAAATAGATGCTAACCTGTGGAAGACTATGGCAGAAGCTATATGGTACAACCATTGTGTGTCTGTGTCTCTATAATTGTGTGTTCAAGTGTAACAGAAGGACAAGGACAACGTCAGATTAAGACATGCTGGTGCCCTAAGCAGGCCCCATAGCATTACCAAATAATGTGTATTATTCTAACGGAAAGGACAAAGAAAACTTTCATATTTGCATATATACTGGTACCTAGGTGAGGATGCAAAATTGAAGTTAAACATGTCTTGCAATAAGCCTATGTCTTGCAATATGCCTTTAAAATGGACTTATATTTTTTACTTTGCATATATGAAAACTGTTAATAATAATAATAATAATAATAATAATAATAATAATAATAATAATATATTTTAATTATTTCCACATACATTTATAAATACAATATAACAAATAATTGTGTAGCCATTAAGTATATTTTTGTCACATAACAATGATAATGTCTCTTTTAGAGTTTCTTTTTGCTATTTCTTTTTTAAACCAACTATGTTAAACTTTAAATTTAGGTGTTTTTGTATTTAGTGCATAAATCCAACACTGGCCAAGGGAGCAGAGCAAACAAAAATACTTTTCAAAACTGGCTTTGCTCATTTACAGCCAAGTCATGCTATATCAATTTGTCCCTCCCCGCTTTGCTCAGTGAAAGTTTCCCCCCAAGAATTCACCCAACAAGCTATAAGTTACTGAAATCTTTATCAGCTTTTCTGAGTAGCAATAAGTGTTGGCAGCTGCCAGCTGTTGCCCCTGGTCCATGGAAAGCTCCAGGATGGCATGGAAGGTATTAGAAACTGTAGCAGAGTGATAAGTCATGGCAAGCTAAATTCAATTAAGGGAACTTTATATGCAATGGTGCGGAGGAAATATTACATGTGAAGCCGGGAACTTTGCAACCCAGAGTTAGAGCAGACACTGGGAGCTGCTCTGCCGCTCCAGAGGGGATGTTCTGCCAGGGACACATATCCTTCAGAGGGCAGAGACAACTCCCCCCATTACCTAAATCACTGGTCTTCAGCTGGGATCCATTAGCAGGTTGCAACAGGAGCATTAAAGGTAAAGGTAAAGGTACCCCTGCCCGTACGGGCCAGTCTTGACAGACTCTGGGGTTGTGCGCCCATCTCACTTAAGAGGCCAGGGGCCAGCGCTGTCCGGAGACACTTCCGGGTCACGTGGCCAGCGTGACATCGCTGCTCTGGCGAGCCAGAGCCGCACACGGAAACGCCGTTTACCTTCCCGCCAGTAAGCGGTCCCTATTTATCTACTTGCACCCGGAGGTGCTTTCGAACTGCTAGGTTGGCAGGCGCTGGGACCGAGCAGCGGGAGCGCACCCCGCAGCAGGGATTCGAACCGCCGACCTTTCGATCAGCAAGTCCTAGGCGCTGAGGCTTTAACCCACAGCGCCACCTGTGTCCCTAACAGGAGCATTAACACCATGCAAATATAAATGGTAAAAGATTAATTGTTTCCCAATTGCTGTTTGGGTTAAAAGTGGGTCCTGGGTCCAGAAAGGTTGAAGATACCTAAACTAGATTCAGGAGGTGCCAAAGGAGGAGTGAACAGATGGTTCTGCCTACTAGGCATATTGAGCAATTGCAGAAACACTTGCTGCACTATGTTGAGTTCACCTATTCCTGTATATAGAGTAGCAAGCGGGTGTTTCAATGTCAGATCAGCATCTAAAGCTTTGGGAGTTACCGTAGATCACCAGCCTTTGTTGTAGTTGTATCTAGGATTAATTATGTGTATTGCCGAAGGGCCACAAACCAGCAATTTGCATATGTACTGCAGCAATTAAACATTAAAGTGTTTGAGGGGGGGAAATCCTTCCTTGGAGTTTTGGTTCTTCAGCCAACTGGGAGCCAGGATAGTATGACCATCCTGACACCAGCAAGAGTACCAGTCACTCTGAATGCCATTAAAAGTGCTGTCTGGAGAAGCCCCCAGAGTAAGGTCCTCTCCAGGGGCCTCTTTGAGAACAAGAAACCACCTGGTGCTCTACATCTCCTGAGACTAAAGAAAGGGATAGAGCTGACACGCTGCAGATACTGTGAAGTGCTGTATAACAAAAAGTTTTTAAAAATCATAAGACTCTTTAAATGCATGTTTTTTCCCCTCCACAATGTAACCATGAACAGGCCTTTGGACCTTCCTGAATACTGCCTGCTCCAGCACCACCACTTTGGAAATAGCACCTGACTGGAACGCCCAAGGTAAAATGTGTAGGAATTGCCCAGATAGAGAAGAGAGTCAAAAATGTGGTTCTGTGGGTGAGCTATGGACATCCATCACAAATAGTGCTGACTTTAAAATAAAATAAAAATCTAGAATAAGCAAGATCGAGTTCATGGCATGGTAGAGGACAGGTAACATGAGTCTCTGCCTCCATTTATTGTTGTCTTTTCATTTGATGCATCACCCTGACACAGAATTCAATTGTAGTCTGTACAAAAGGCTTCACTCATCTTTAAATGAAGTATAGATATTTGAAAGAAAACCAATTAGTGACTCTGCATAGCTGTAGTCCTGGAGAAGTTATGATCTTTAAGAGAAATTGATTTTTTCATTAGTGGCTTGTGTCAGATGCTTTCATAAAGGCTGTTCTCATCAACCGATGCTTTTGAATTCACAGCATCTTTCTAATTCGTCTGCTGATTTCAGTTTAATTTTCCTTTCAAGTTTGCTGCTATAAGTGTATCATAGAGAGTGTGATGTCAGCGTAAGATAAAATCGAGATAGCATGAGCAATTGGGTTGTGATCAAAGCAGGGGATTTTATTTCTCATCCTCTTGGTCACTTATTACATTTTATTCTTGTAATCTATGATATGGTTTTCAAGGAGAACAGAAGTTTTGGATCTTTCATGATTATGCTTGTTTTCAAATCCTATAAAACTGCATTTGCTGCAGAATGAAAATGGCATAAAGGAGAACTCCCACATAGTTGTTGGGCAATTTGAGGAGAAGGACTGGTTCTTGTACTCACTGCATATTTCTATTTTTCCACTGGGATGAGATGAATGCACAGAAGTCAAGGGTCTGGTAAATATTGCAAGCCCTTCCTCAAGGAACAAAATCCTGAAGTTAGCTCCCTAACTAGCTATCACTCCATCTGCACCAGTCTCCATCAGTAGGCGATTGAATTGCTTCTTTACAACTATAGAGGCACGGAACCTGCACCATTCCCATTGTTTTGGATCCTTTCTGATTAAAGGTCTTCTTGAGACTTCCGCCTGCCTACTTCAGTTTCCTATAAGGTAGCGGCTGCATTCAGACAGCACATTCCTGACTCCAGGGTTCAATCCTGATTGCTCAAACCATAGTTTAGAGGAGGGGGGTATGAAAGATAGGACCCAATAAGCTACAGAGACAACTCAGTGGCTCTTGCCCCTTGCATAGTGATTCAGGAGCAAGGACAATATCCTATCAAAAGTGTGGTTATGGAAAACATTCCTGTTTATGAAATGGAACCTGACGGGGAGTGTCAGATAGGATGGTTCATCGGAATCAACTAAAAGTTTGTCAACACAACATAAACATGATATCAATAAGCTGGAAAAAGGCTACATTATTTTGCAATATAGAGCTGAATATTCTTCCCTAGAAAGCACAGATTCTGTATTGAGAGCTCTTTCTTTTTAAAAGGCATTTTTGAAACTTTATTCTCTTTATTGCAGAATACAGACCTTTAATAGTTTAAGTGGAAACAATCAAATGACAATAAACCATAGTTAATACAAAGGGAGAAGGAAAAAGGGGGGAATATTAGCTACTGTCTGCGTTAATATTATTAGGAATGGAAATTAAATATGGGTGTGAATCTGCTTGCCTTCTCCTTCACTGAAAAATGATAAGGCATCTCTTCATTTGCCCTTTTGACCAGAGCATCCTGTGATCTTATGCTGCCTTCAAGATATACTCTCCCATTAATCTCACATGAATGTCTTTTGATGAATGTCTTTTGTCAGTTGCAAAATATGATACTCACATTTCTTCACTGTACTAAGTTTTAGTGTAGCTCTCTCACACTGAATATACATCTTAGGTAAACCTCACATCTCGCTGCACGTTTTAACCCTAAAAATGGAACATCGATATTCACTAAATGTTAGTTGCCATGGCAGATGAAAGTTATCCCAAGATTTATGTGCATCTAGACTGCAGAGAACAACTGGTACTGAATGTGCATTTTCAGTGTCAAGGCTATGGTAATGTATATCGTTAATCGCAGCATCGTCTGTTACTGGCCCAGTGCCAGCAAGTTGCCTCATGCACAGAGCAAAACCTTTTGGTAAACTACATCGTGTTCCAAATGCAGATTTTTGCAGCTTAAATTATATAGGTAAGATGTAATGAATTTGAAAAACTCATGGTTCTGGTTTTACAGTGCACTTAGATATTCGGAACGTGCCCATTGTAAAATCAAGTAGGGAGGTATTGTTATGTTTATCCTTTGATTAAGTTATATATATCAGTAGTTATTTCTCAACACCATGACCATCCATACTGTGCTTATGACTCGTTGGTAACTAATTGCTGAATGGTGTCTCTGAGGTTAAGCCATGGTCAAGGGTATAAAACTGAAGAGGATTTTATAATAAATTGCAGAATTTCTGCAGTGCTTTTCATTAGTTCTTAAAATATATTATCACTTACACCTGTTATCCTTAAAACACCAATACTGCCAATTAGTATTATTATAGTACACTGACAACAAACAGCTCTATTTCTCCATAACACTTGTATCAGGAGAGACTGTGAATGACTGATGTCTGAATGCAGTGCTAGACTGTGCTTGAGCCCTGGGAAGATGGAGGCTCTTTAGCTGGGTAGCTCTCATGTTTGGGAGAAAAGCAAGTTATGTATTCTGGATGGGGGTTGCCTTGACATTTATCAATTTCTTGAGAAAGAAGATGGTTAGTCACACACTTGCTATTAATTCCTGTGAAGATGCATCTCTGAAATCCATGGTTATCCAATGGTTATCATTTGTGATGTACCACTTTGGTGGTACTGGATGGCTAATGGAATTAACTTTTTCATATCACTTATTCAAAATACATCACTAGTGCTTTCAGTTATGTGCCTAGGTTGGCAGCAGGAGCAGAGAGAGAGGATGCCGCTACCTTACCTACGTAAGGCGAATGTATGAGGTTGAAACAGGAATATTATTATTATATATGGACATTACAGAAAAGTTCTAGCTGACTAGTTTGGACAAACTTGTCTTGTATGCATTCCTAGAGAAGTTTCTTGGAGCTAAGAGTAGCATTTTATTATTCAGGTAGTACATTCCCAGGAGAAATGAAATGAAGGAGAGTAATCTTACACTGCAGTATTAGTGAATTTCAATCGAACAAGAGTCTCCCACAAGCCTGGTGAATTGTCAGGAACATTGTTTCATGACAAAAATAAATTATGCTTCTGTGCAGAACTGAACACATCTGCCCAAGAGACATGCAAAAGGGGTTGTTATACCTGTAGGGGAATATAGGGAACATTTTACAAATGGTCCCAGGTGGTAATGGTGACCTAAAAAGATAATGATCACGTCAGTGTTAGCTTTTTCCCCCCTAGGCATAGACACAAATCAGTTGATGTAGAACAAGAAGGCTGTTGTTGGGGTGATTAAATGCATTGATTTATATAATAGGACTATCACGGAACATGATAACATTTATATGTGGTTTTCTATTTTTTAAAAAACAAAAACCGTCTGAATTATTGTTTCCTTATGGTTTCATATTATATCTGTTTCTGACTCTGAGAAAGTTATATTCAGAATTGTTGGGTACACTCATGACCCATTCTCAGAAGAAGGACAAAACAGATGGGATGTAGAGCACGGACAAAGTGCTTTCTTATCTTCCCAACTTTACCCCATCACATTTAAATGCGCTTCACATTGGTTGGCCCATTCAAGTGCAGTGAGCACTTTTCTGTTTTGACAAGCCTACCCAGACATGTGATTTAGTTACATTTGTTTTCAAAAGTTTTATTGATTTTATCTTTGCTTTTAATGATTGTTTTATGCATACTGTATTTGTTTCTAGCTAGTTGACAGCAGTGAGCCAGCAGTAAATCACACCAAGCAATTTGGAGTTAACTCTATTAGCAAAAACAGGATGTGCACAGGAGCATCAGGCTTAATGAGCAAATCAACTCAACTCCACTAGGTCTTGCCCCCATGAAGCAGTTGTGGAGTCTAAAGGTCCCCACCTCCCCAAAGCCTTTCCAACAAATTTAGCTTTAAAATCTGTCACAAGCCTAGAGCTTGTTCATAGTGAGAACTTCCCCAAACTAGGTAGTGACTGACCTACATGATCTGCTGCAACTGTTCGACATGTTCCAATACTATGGTTGATAATTCTTAGAACCCTCCAGAAATGCAACTAGACTCAGTTTTTCCTTCTGTGAACACCCTAAACGTCTGTGCCCTGACAGCCCCACCTTTACCACCTAAAAAGCATGTTGGCCCAGCCTCCTGATGTCACCATGTCTGAAAAGGAGTCCTACGTACAAACTGAACAACTAAGGGCTGATCATGTGGAGTAAATGTGTGTGTGTAGATATACAAGCATAAGCCACATTTTTCGGGGTGTGCTGCAAATGGCGTGTGGTTTGCATCCTGTACATATTTAACACATAAGCAGACAAATGACAGAGAAATCATTATGAATTTAAATCCTGGTATTTAACTTCCTCAACAGCAACTAAAATTTCCTCAAAGCATTATAATAAATGCCTTCATTCAGCACACATGCCCCTTATCCCACCATGTTCTCCACTTGCTGCTCATTATTCTTTAGCAGTGGCGTAGCGTGGGTTGTCAGCACCCGGGGCAAGGCAAGTAATTAGCGCCCCCTAATCCGTGGATTTGCGCCCCCTAACCCTAACCCCCAGATGTTGCGCCCGGTGCGGCCGGCCCCCCACGCTACGCCACTGTTCTTTAGTCAGGGGCAGCCTGGACTGATTCATCACCTGAGGCAAAACAGGAAGGTGCTGCCCCTCCCCACCAAAGACTCCCTTGCCTGGGCTGTACAGCAGCATCTACAAAGAAGCAGCGTCAGGTTCTGTTGAGATCTTGTGAGATTTTGGCAAGATCTCACTGGAAGCCACCATTGCTGATTTTCCACCAGCAGCAGGGGTGACTGTGCTCCTGCAGGGGTGTCACCTCATAGGGTTCCCCCACCCATAGGGTTCCCCCCCCCACAGCCTCAGCCTGTCTCATAGGTGGACCAGCCCTGTCTTTAGCCTTTACAGCTTGTTACATTTCATTGTGGTACCTTGAAGTGCAGATGGCTCCAGTCAGATGGCATGTTCTTCACCATCATGCACTTTCTCTCCCTCCACCGCTTCTGCAGTGGGCTTAAGACATCCTTGTTTAATGAAGCCATGCTTTACCATTACATCTGAATTGCCTTCCCAAGCAAATCTCCCAACTCTTCTGTCTCAGGAATAGCAAATATTGTAGCCATAAGATTACTGGACTCAGTAGCAGGCTGCTGAATGATCCTGAAAGATAAATGCCAAAACAGGTGCCCAGCACAACGTACTATTTCCTTCTAAATTATGAAGAATACAAATATCCTGTAGGCACAGTGAGACATGTGCAATGATGCTTTCCATAAAAGGTATTAGATAAGAAGATGATAAGTATCTACAGTAATAAGTGTTCTGGTGCTGACTGTGTTACTCCTTGTCTTGTGGGACAGAGTTAGAAACTGTTGTAAGCTAACAACAAATGTTTTATTTCGTTTAAACAGAAGAGACCTCCAGCCAGCCAGTGCTGATCTGCTACAGCTGGCTACACTCCTTTACTTCTTGTTCCGCCCATCTCATAAAGAAGCCTTATGCTCACTGTGACAATGCCTTGAGTAGAATACAGTGGTTACATACGCTTCAGTTTACAGACGCTTCAGGTTACAGACTCCGCTAACCCAGAAATAGTACCTCAAGTTAAGAACTTTGCTTCAGAATGAGAACAGAAATCGTGCTCCAGCAGCGCAGCGGAAGGTCCCATTAGCTAAAGTGGTGCTTCAGGTTAAGAACAGTTTCAGGTTAAGTATGGGCCTCCAGAATGAATTAAGTTCTTAACCTGAGGTACCACTGTAATAAAAAGATAACATTTTTGAAGATACCAAAGGAGAGGACGTTTCATACTGGGATGTTTTGCCACACTCGTATAAACCCAAAGTTCAAAAGCCACAAAGTAATCCATATTATCCATATTATACTGAAAGTTGCAGTTTTAGGTAGAACTGTGACTACATGTGTTCAGTTCTCACCTCCAGTTTCGTTGAAATTGTCAGCATTTGCACTATCTTTCTCACGGCACTTTCCTTTTTCCTCCTTTGCCTTCACTCACCTACAACGCTGTTCAATCATGTCGGCTATCACAACCTGAAAGATTTCATGGACTGCTGCGAGCCAAATCACATGCAGCATGGCAGTCAATACAATGAAGTGGCTGTGGAGATATGCGAAGGCAAAAGACGCTGAAACAAGGCGCTGAGGAGAAAGGGGGAACCACGGACAGGAAAGCAACATCACAACAAGGCAAGTGCTGCCAAGTAATTTTTCAAGGGCTTCTATGGACCTAAGTGTCACTGTTCCTGACAGACTTTTTATCTCAGGTCAAATTCCTTAAAGCTCCACCCCAGAGAAAGCCACCCGCAACCCAGTCCAGCTTCTGTATACAACCTACCGCTGCCACCGAGGCTCTTCCAGTTGTACTTCTGGTTGCTTAAGAACAGTTTAGGTGATTTTTAAAAGCCACTTGTGCAACCTTCTTAGCATAACACTTGCTTCCTTCTCCTGATCTTTATCAGCAAATAATAGTTATCATATCGGGGAAGAATAGCTCAATATTCAGGCCTCCGTGATCCCCCTCTCCCTTCTCTGGTTGGTCTTTGCCTCGTACCTCCTGCATCTTCAGAGGACTTTCCACCTGATGTTAACTGCATTTTCTTCACTCTAGAACCTCCAGACAACCGGTCTCTTGTTTGCCAGACCAATCAAAAGAAGTTACCCAATCGAGACCCCAACCATAAATGCTAAAAGTGATCATCTCCCTCCACATCTCGCCACCATTTCAGAACCTATCCCCAAGCAGCTATTGCTGAACAAGCCTGCAATGCAACAACAGCAAAAGGCCTCAAACGTTGACAGTTGCGCTCCAGCACCAACAGAAATATTTTCCAAAGCACAAAACATAAACAGTTATATACAGGGAATTTATTCACAAATGCTATTTAGTAGAGGCTCTTATTAGCATGAATGAGGGTGCTATTCAGTGAATTTTGATAATCAAGAGATTGATACATGGGGAAGGAGGTATTTCTACACAAAAAACTGTTTTGCTATCTTTGGATTCAAGCAAGGTGGTGTTAAGGCCATCTTTCCAATGTACAACATAATTTCAAAAACAAAAGAGTTAACCAATTATGTTGCTATAAAACACTATAAAAAGGTTTTCCGAGTTCACCATGGCAATTACTCATCAACTATGAATAGAACTGTAATTACCATGTGAAGCAGCCAGGAAAGCATGTAGGTGTATAAGTGCAGCAGCCTTGAGCAATCTCAGTTGTGCACACTAAGCTTCAGTTCAAGCTGATTCATAGTGCTTTTACCAATCTACATTTCTGATACATTCTTTTACTGAAAGGTAACACTAATTCTTAACAGGACTTGGTGTTCAGCTTTCCTTGGATGACTGAATGCACATTCAGATCTGCAAATAATTAGCTACAAAAATCAAAAGAAAAGAGCTTCTGATGAATCACATCTGTCACATAAAAAGAAGAAAATAGCCCAAAGACTTAAGAGGAGGAAGCAGAGGAAAGGGAAATCATGATGTGCTGTGTATATTGGTGCTGTACGTGAGCATATGTTTGTGTATATGTGGGGATGGCCACACACACTTTTATCTTGGCCATGCCCCTGAGTTGAAGGTTTCCCACCTTTAGTCTTGGCAAGAGTGACATAGATGGACTCATGGTCTGACTCCGTATTGGGTAACTTTGCTCCTAAAATGAAAAGGGTATTTTGCCTTTCTCCTTCAAAACAAATTATTTGTGGACTGCTTCAGACTGCTGTCTTTGTCTCTGAAATGCACCCATGGTATTTGAGGAATACCTTACTTGCGGAAGACCAAGGCCCTAGGACTTGTCATTGCTATGACAAAAAAGAAGCAGAACTACCACTGAACTTTGGCTACTTATATTGGAATCAACATTTAGCAGAATCTCAAGATTCTCTGGAAAAGCTGAGAAGAGCCCTTAAGGTGTTAGAGGAACTTATGAAAAATAGTCAGTGTGTGCTGAACAAATGGAAGCAAAAAATATGTCTGTCAGGAAAGAGGTGAAGACTCACCTTTCCCTGCAAGCTTTAGGATAAGGAGAACAGTGACAGGCGTAAAGTTTTGTTGTTATGTTATGTTAAAGGTTTGCTTATATCCATATAGTTTCATGGCAGAGCGAAGGCTTGAACCTCCATTTCCACTACAAACGAACATAACTTGTTAAGACCTTCAGGACTTTTTACCCACCAGAAAGAATTGACCCCATCCGTTACGTACTGCAGCCATTCCCTGCCCCCAGTTTTTACAGTCCTATACAGGCAGTGAACACACACAATCAAGTGAGTGAGTCACAATGGACTAACAATCCATGGTTAGTTTAACTATGGAATGCATGCCCAGAAGAGGTAATGATTGCCATCAACATGGATGGTTTTAAAAGAGAATTAGACAAATTCAGATAAGGATAAGGATAAGTTCTACTGCTACAATTGGACGCAATATGCCTCTGAATACCATTTGCTCAGTATCACAGATGATGAGAGCACTGCTGCACTCAGGTTCTGTTTGTTGGATTCCCATGGGTATGCTTTTGTAAACCACATTAAGGATTTGTTTTTCTACAATCAAGCAGTGTGTGTGTGTGTGTGTGTGTGTGTGTGTGTGTGTGTGTCTGTCTGTCTATCTGGTTAGCTGTTATGGGAACAGGATGCTGGACTAGATGGGCCATTGGTCTGATCCAACAGGACCCTTCTTATATTCTTCTGCTAGTGGACTGATAGAAGTTGTATAGGCCCACCTTAAGCCACTACACTTCACAGGTTGCTTGTTTTGATGCGTTCCCACAGTATGTGAGAATCTTACATTTCTCAAAGCCATTTCAGAAGATAGCTACAGCTTGGGTGAATTTTGCTCATGTTTTTCTAAGCCACAGAGGAAATCTGCATCACACATTTTACCAGTGAGCATATCAGTTCCATATCCTGTTACTACCGGGAAGCATTGCTTCAATATAGTTCTACAGTTAAATCTATTACATCTACATTTTATATAGCCAGAATCTCAATATAAGTGCTTTTTATGAATGGAAGTAAGATAAACTGGGACGCGGGTGGCGATGTGGGTTAAACCACAGAGCCTAGGACTTGCCGATCAGAAGGTTGGCGGGTCAAATCCCCAAGACGGGGTGAGCTCCCATTGCTCGGTCCCTGCTCCTGCCCACCTAGCAGTTTGAAAGCATGTCAAAGTGCAAGTAGATAAATAGGTACCGCTCAGGCGGGAAGGTAAACGGCGCTTCCATGTGCTGCTCTGGTTCGTCAAAAGCGGCTTAATCATGCTGGCCACATGACCCAGAATCCGTATGCGAGATGAGCAAAGTGAGATGTAAAGCGCCGCAACCCCAGAGTCGGTCACAACTGGACCTAATGGTCAGGGGTCCCCTTAGCTTTACTAGATAAACTATGGCTTTATATAAAAAACCTGCAACACAATTTAATATTAGAAGGAATGCCCATTCTCAGTATTTTCCTTCTCATTCCATGGAAAACATGAAGAATCAAACTAGCCTCCCCAAAAGTGGCTGTGTCCTAAATCACCATACATACTTAACATTTGTATTCTCCTATTTAAATTGGCCTTTACCATTCAGCTAAATTTTTGGCTGATCAAGGTTGAAATCCTAAATTCATAAACTAGTGAGCAAGCTCCACTGAGCAGAATGAGACTTACTGTTTTAGTAAAGGAGCTCAAGACTGAGCTGTAATCTAGACACAGGTATGCACAGAAAATAACAGAAAATGAAAACATGCGTATAGCGTAGTGAATCAAGCTGAAACTATGTTTGCATCTATGTAGTTTATGAAACTTATGAAAACTCAACTCAGCTCTAACAGTGACTCAACAGCCTCGCAGAACATTTGCTTCCTCCCGGTTCAAAATACATCAGGCTGGCATCCCAGCAGTCACAGTTGAGACATCATTTAAGCCAAGCAAAAGAAGACAAGGACTTGGCTTTGTAAGAAATCACTGCCATCTTTGACTAATCTGCAAGCCACCTGCATTAATGGCTTTTCATAAATAATTCAATTTTTAATTATGCTGGTAGGCCTTGACCTGCGGAGAGGAGAAAAAGGGAAAGGAGACTGAAGCTGAAACCAATTGGGCTTCCAGCAGCTGAGCTCTTTTCACAAAGTCTTTCCTCCCCAACACCAGATGCACCTGCTTCCAAAGCTGTGAAGTGCTTCTCTAATAAACTGGATAGGATTAAAAACAGGATTGGGGGTGCAGAACAATAATTCAGATACAGCTTTTTTCCCTACCTTCTCCACCTAGAGATTGTATCTTTACAACATGCCGAGTGTACAAATCACCATAGCTCAGCTAAACACAATGATCATTAACAGGTGTGAACCCATTTTCATTCTGCTTGACAAAGTGTCAAAATTACCATTAAAAAGATGCTTCAGATCACAACTTTCCACCCTCTCTCTTCCCTGCCACTTGTCCTCCACGCAGCTATCAAGAAGAATTGTTATTCAGTGTTCTCCTCATCCCTTCTTGTGCTACAGTAAAAGCATAGGACACCACGACATACACACCCACCAGTGAACTGAGTGGTCACAAAATGTTTCAGAAAGAGAGAGAGAAAATATTTCCTCACATTTCTGCATTCAACCTGGCCTCCCCAAACCACCCTGGTTTCCTTTTTGCAAATAAAACAAAAATAACTTTCATGGAGAGCTTTGCATTCACTGGTATTTTATGCAGTCTGAGCTGAAGTAAATAACCAATAGTATGTTGTTGTTGTTGTTGTTGTTGTTGTTGTTGTTGTTTAGTCGTTTAGTCATGTCTGACTCTTCGTGACCCCCTGGACCAGAGCACGCCAGGCACTCCAGTCTTCCACTGCCTCCCGCAGTTTGGTCAAACTCATGCTGGTAGCTTTGAGAACACTATCCAACCATCTCGTCCTGTCATCCCCTTCTCTTTGTGCCCTCAATCTTTCCCAAGATCAGGGTCTTTTCCAGGGAGTCTTCTCTTCTCATGAGGTGGCCAAAGTATTGGAGCCTCAGCTTCAGGATCTGTCCTTCCAGTGAGCACTCAGGGCTGATTTCCTTCAGAATGGAGAGGTTTGATCTTCTTGCAGTACATGGGACTCTCAAGAGTCTCCTCCAACCAATATTATAGGCCAGTGGTTTTCAGACATTAATGGAAGGGAACACTTGCCACATTCATCTGTCTGCCAACAAAGCCTTGTGTTTCTAGGCTACAGAAAGTCAGAACTTTTGGAACTTACTCATTAGTGTCCCACATGAACTCAGCTCACACAAACTGAGCAAAGCTGCCATCTCAGATCATGGCAGCCTCATTTACAGGCAAGGCTAGTGAAGCAGCTGTCAGAGGACAGCAGAACCCTCCCTGCCCGCAGTTTCCCACAAATCCCATAAGCTAGCCTGCTCTTTGCCATCTAAACTAGACTGCTACCTTCAGGTGTGGAAGATGACGTCTTCCATGTGTTGAAAGAAAATTCAACTGCAGGTCTGGTCAGGTGTAGAATTTGGAGGAGAGGGTTCCATCTCGTCTTTCAGCTCAGACAATAAAATGTCTTGGGCTAGGTGTATATAGAGGCACTCTCGCCTTCATACAAACAGTGCACCCACATCAATTTGTGCCTGTGTACATCTGAGTTTATTTCACAGGGACCACAGTGATGTTTGAATCAGCTCTACATTTCTTTATAGTAGGTGGGGTATGTCACACAACAGAATACTTCTTTATACTTATTTTTAGAATGGCACATATTGCAAAGCCTTCTAAAGGGGGCTCCTTTGGAAGGAAAAGCAAGATATAAATGTAATAAAGAAATAAAATATTGGAGTGGGCAAGAGGTTTGCATATTTGTGTTCCATTCCAAAAACTTACTTGGGAAAACAAAACAAACTAGTTATGGCTGTGGTTCAAGCCTGAATGGCTGCTGTTGAGTTTTGATTTTGATTTTAGGATGAATAGTTGCAACATAAAAATAAAAATAAAATAGTTACACCCATATCTTCTGCCAAATCCTACCAAGTCCAATAATCTAGTTTTTCTTAATGTTACCCACTCCTTTAAGCACCCTGATGCAGAGAGGCTGTTCAGCCACCTCTGAAGGACCAAAGGTTCTCCACACCTGCAACCTGCCAGGTTGAAAGCAGCCCAGCATCTACCGTATTTATCGCAGCTTACAGGAAATTGATAACACATATACAAACCCAGCCCAGACACACTGCAATAACTTAGAGGGCTTACTGAACCCCTGGTAGACTGTTTGAGGAGTCAAATTGCACAAGCCAATATTAAAAATATTGCCACTGATATAAAAAATGAAATTTAATACATTTTAGAACCAGGTGTTCAAAACTCCGAGCCAAACTGCTATGCCCATGCATCCCCAATGTAACAAAACAACAACAACAGTGTGGCGATTGGGCATGACAGTTTTCCAAATGGGAAGTAGGTTCCGATTCCCTGGCCAGCCAATTCTGGCTTTGAAAATACATTGCATTTCAAATTTCCCACTGCAGTGTGGGGAAATAATAAAAACGTTTTCCTGGAAAGGAACACTTGATGGAAAAATAGAAGCCCCCTGCCCTCTTGCCTATAAAATGAAAGCTATATGCTGGACTTGAAAATTCAGTTACACTTTTCATTGCATCTGTAAGGTAGTTACAACCAAGTGCTGCTGTTAGGTGTAGTTATTGCTGACTGCATGTCTTGCTCTCCAGGAGAGTTTGGAAAGTTCACAGGACTCAGACAATAGAAAATGTTCTCAAATAAGGTGTGAAGGAACAGCTTGTTATGGAATAGCCATTAGCACTACACAGTGCGATTCACTAAGAAGTGCAGCCATAAAATGCACACCTCCCCACCCCCCACTCAGGATATTTATTATTCAGGCCACGGGCAGCATCTTCACCCTGGCAGCTTGGGAATAGCAGAGGGACCCTGGCTTATCCTTGCAACTCAAAACTGCCTTTGCATTCTCACATCGAACAAAACACTTTATCAATAATTCAAAGGACGGCGCTTGCTGAGCATTAACTCACAACCTGATCTGTAAACAAGTGCCCAACTGATACTCCTCTGTCACTTTGCTTTAATCACAGCCTGTGGTGAGGGCTTCAAATCCACAACTGAGTCAAGAGGTTCAACCACCAGGATTTATGCCAGTTTACAACCTTTAGCCTGTGCTGAGCTGCATCAGCATAAGAGCAATTAGGGAAGCTGCCCCCCAAACAGTCATGTCTCTGGTTGCAGATCTGTATGAAGCCAAAGTGATCCTGAAATGTGGCATTGATAATAACAGCTGCTACATTTGTACTGGAGTCTGGGTTTTTTTTATTTCCTGGAAGCTCATAGAGCTTTGTATTAGTTGCTTCAACTGTAAATCACACTTGGAGAATTGTGATTATTATGCCAGTTTGCGGAAGAGTAGCACTATGGTCATGCGAAGGACAGTTTGATGAAGGTTACCTAGGAAGCTGTGTTTAAAACAAGAAACAAACAGGTAGGATGAAGTCTGAACGAAGTACTTCCTAGTTAGTACTCTTAACCCTTATTCCAGCTCCCAAATATAGCTCAAAAACTGTTCACTTGTATAGCAGTCCACACATGCTGGTAACCACTAGACTTGATTACCATAATGTGTTTTACATGGGGCTGCCATGGAATTTGGTCTGGAAGCAGCAGCTAGTGCAAAACACCACAGCAGGGTTGCTCTCTGGGGCAACCTATTGACAACATGTGACACCTCTGCTGAAAGCATAGCACTGGCGGCCAATTTACTACCAAGCCTGGATCCACACTGATCTGTAAAAACGTTATTAAAGGCTATTTAAAAAACATTATATGGCTCTCAGTGCAATTTCCCACTGGCAATGAATTGCTGCCCTGCAGTGCCCCATTGATGGTGCCAAACTGTCCTGTTGTGTGCACACGCTATGACTCGGGCATGTGCTTTGAGCATTGTGGCACCAGGTCTCTGGACTTCACTTTCCTTAGAAACAGCATCTGTGGAAAACTTCCTTTCTCCTGAGCCTTCTCAGATTAGCCTCTTTTATTTCAGTAGTTTTAATTGTTGGTTTCATGCCTTGACATAATTCCTATTAACCGCGTTATGTTTTATAGTATGTTTTTGTACTCCACTTTTTATGCTACTTTATTATTTAGAATGATAGAATTGAAGAGTTGGAAGGGATCCTAAGGGCCATCTAGTCCAAGCCCTTTCAATCACAACTCAAGCATCCATGACAGATGAGCACCCAAGCTCTGCTTACAAACCTCCTATGAAAGAGGTGGTTAAATTATGTAGTTGTACTGTGTTTTGTTGGTTTCAGGTGGAATTCTTTTTTCCCTTTTTTGTGAGGCTGCCAGCTGCTTTGTAGATGACATTACCAAAAAATTAAATAAATAGTTCTTTCAATTAACCCTCAACAAACCTGTGCTAATTGCTTGTAATCTTACACTGTGAGGAAACTGTACCCATACAATTCCTTGTGCAACTGCTGTCACACGAAAACTTTGCAGATCTTGTATCAACCATACATGCTCAGGCATATTTTATTGGCCTGCCCACCACCATCACGTGAGTTTCACTTCCACACAGTCTCACATTGCACAGTCTAAGTGCAGCTGCTTTCCTCACAAGGGCCAAATTTCCACGTGGACAAAGTAGCCAAGCTGCACCTACCTGTCTAACACTGTCTTTCTATTTCGAATTTTGCCAGCATGGTGGTAAAACCTGAGCCTAGATTTTAAAGTAATGAGGCAGATGGCTCTAAATCATGACGCAGGCCCTGGCCCAGTCAGTGCCATGGCGACAGAGCGGGCGCACGCCCCACACTACAGCGTCATGACGTCATGTCACAGCTCAAAGTTATGATGGCGCAGCGCGCGGGTGCTGAGCACCCAGAGTCTGGGGCACACATCGGTGCCGCTGTACTGCATACAAAATCAAAGTCTCCCACTGAATATGACTGATCTGTAGAATGGATTTCATAATCTGAAAATAGAGGTGATGTACGTACTTTTGTAACCCCAGAAAATCTTAATAAAAATAATTTTTAAAAAAGCAGTATGAAATTCCACAAAAGACCAAACAAAATGGAAGTTACGATTTGCCTGCAGGCTGAATACAGAAACAGTTTTTAAAGGGTAGTTGTTGTTTTTTGTAAGTAGCTGTAGTCAATGAACAAGTTACATGAATTACATAAAAATAGTTATAGGTAGAAATTGTTGGCCATTTTGCTTAAAAGCTGTTGTGACTTCTGTATTAACCACACTGTTGTGGTTTTAAATAAAAATACAGTAATGATTAAAGCTGATAAATTGAGTTACTTTTTTCTTCTTCTTCTTCTTTTTTGCATGAAGCACTAAATGACCAATCTAGCTAAAATATCATTGTTGCTGCCACAGTCCCATCACCCAAAGCCTGAAAACCCATCCCTATATTTGGCTGGTTTTAAAACACTGTTTTCCCATGTTTGGTGAGCATACACCAAAACTTGTCAAGTAAGATTTGATGCAAATGTTTGTGTCTATGACAGCAGCTGTCTGATACTGTGATTTCAAAAGATAGTGCAGACAGAAAACGGTTGCACGGATTCCTGGAATTTCTCAAGATTACTTCAGCTGCAAAAATGTGTCTGAAAACAACTGTGCTTAAAATATGAGACACTGATACAAGCTGTTTGGGTGTTTCAGATATTTTATGAAAAACCTACATCATGCAATGTACATTTAGAAGGGCAAGCATTTTGGAAAATTAACAGACCATGAACCTATTATTCCCCAAAACGTTGCTGCTGGTGGGCCTCCCCAAGATATCTGCTTGGCCACTGTGGGAAACAGAATGTCAGACTAGGCCAATGGTTCTCAAAGGGTGTGTCATGCCACACCAGTGTGGCAGGAGAGGATGCCAAGGGTGGTGTGAAGATTCAAGGACTACCAAAGAAACATTTAAACATTTCAGTGTAGATTCAAGAAGACCTTTACTGATTGGAGAACTGGGTCCAAGCTAACATAATTAATTCCAATGGGGGGAAATGTAATGTTCTGCACCTGGGCAGGAAGAACTAGCTGCACAGACATAGGATGGGGGACAACTGGATTGCCAGTACTACACAGGATCTAGCGGTAGTAGACCACAAGCTTAACATGAGTCAACAGTGTAATGCAGCAGTGAAAAGAAGCTCATGCTATTATGGGCTGCAACAACAGAAGTATAGTGTCTGGATCAAGAAGGGTAATAGTACTGCTCTATTCTGCCTTGGTTAGACCACAACTGGAATATTGTGTCCAGTTCTGGGCACCACAATTTAAGAAGGATATTGGAAATCAAGCCTTATGAGGAATGGCTGAGAGATTTGGGTATGTTTAGCCTGGAAAAGAAGCAATTGAGTGGAGTTACAAGGAAAGGAGATCGTGCCTAAACAGCAGAAATAAGTTTCTGACAGTAAGAGCTATTCAACAGTGGAACAGACTCCCTTTGAAGGTGATGGACTCTCCTTCACTGGAGGTTTTTAAGCAGAGATTGGATGGTCCTCTGTCATGGAAGCTTTAGTTGAGTTTTAGTTGGGGTTGGACTAGATGACTCGGGGTGCCTTCAAACTCTATAATTCCGTTCATGAATCTTCCTCCCAGTTTATGCCAAAGCAGATCCAGTGGGAGGAGAAGCAGCCTGGGAGACACTGTTAGGTAAACATTGCATACGGGGCGTAAAGTGACTTTCTGCCCACTATGAAAGAGGATGGCTGCACAATGCCCAACATACTTACTGGGTTGAAGCCGCTCCCCAGTTAATGGTATCTGACAGACAAAGCATGGAGGTTCTGTTCCAGGTAACAGATTAAATATGACATTGCATGTACAGTGTTCTACACACTTTTAAATGAAAAAAATCCAGATATACAAAGAACAATACCATTGTCCCCCCCCCCTCCATAAGTTCAGATAAATGACTTGCAAGTTATCAGATACAATGAAATTGACTCAAGTATCTATTACTGTGACACACCCTAGGTGTGACACATCCACTGCAGTTAGGCTGCAGTGATATTGACACTATGAAAGAAAAAGCTCTCTTAACCTAGCCTTGGTGTGCTTCTAATTTTGCACTTGCCTTGTAGGTCTTCTTTGGAACAATTTTCAGCAGGTTAAATACCCCCAATTTAAAGATGAACTCCTAAACCTTTTCATTGTCATTATTTTTTAGATCCAATATGTAGCACAAGGTCCTTTATGGGCAAATGATATTTTTAGATATCTTTTCTTGTATCCTCCAAGAACACTTATTACAAAAGACTGAAAAAACTGACAGTAGCAGCACACTGTTATTGGTTTTTATTTTTGTTCTAGTGCAGGCTGACATATTACACAGAAAGTACTTTTCAGTCTCCAGCCTGTGAAGCAAACATCTGTGTTCCATGCACAGATACTCACTGCACAGAAAGAAACCCGTGAAAATGTTGAAAAGTGACATAACATGCTGAACTATTCATCTTGCCTGCAAACCTGCTGTCATATTATTCATAGAAATAAGATATTCCATGTGTTTCCTCAGAGATGAATGCTCCCCACCACCAGTATTCCTAGTCAAATTCCATAGAAAAATACCAAAGTAGAAATAGGGCATTCTGGTAAAATAGTTGCCTACACAGGTTCTGATTCCTCCTAGCCACCTGCCTTCATTCTGCAGAAAATAATCATGTCTCCAAGGACTACTATTAGTCAATTTCACATTTCCTTTGAATTTTATGAGCTTGATTCCCTCTCCCACCATTATCTCTCTAAAATTATCTAGTCACCAATAATGTTGAGTTATCTTGTTGCACAAAAGAAATACTGTATTTTTCGCCCTATAGGACGCACCGTCCCATAAGGCGCACCTAGTTTTTTGGGGGGGAAATAAAGGGGAAAAAATTATTTCCCCCCCAGACGCGGGGCTGGGGCGAGGGAGGCCCGAGCTTCCCCCGACCCCAGCCCCCAAACAGGCAGCTCTCTGCAATCCGTGGGAGCCCAGCGCTGGATCCCGCTGCTTGCGGAGAGGTCCGCGAAGCCTGGAGAGCGAGAGGGGTCGGTGCGCACTGACCCTTCTCGTTCTCCAGGCTTCAGCAAAAGCCTGCATTCGCCCCATAGGACGCACACACATTTCCCCTTCATTTTTGGAGGGGAAAAAGTGCGTCCTATAGGGGGGAAAATATGGTAAGTATCTGTGCACAAACTTGAGCCTCAGATCCCACAAGATTAAATTCCTTTCTACATGTATAAGTTGTGAGCAGGAACACATACATGGAGTAAATAGGATGTCCTTTAAAGGCAACCTTTAGATAGGGCAACTCTAATTTCAAAAGCTTGTGTTGTGTGTTTGTCCTTTTAACAATGCCAAGTTCTTCAGTAGGAACAAAGAAAAAATGGAAGCGGATTATGCCCAGATTTGTAGATGAATCCCTAGTTATTCTAACAATGACTGGGGGCTGAGGCCACCTTTAATGGAATCACAGGCCCTGCCAAAAAAACAGAGATGGCTTTAAGTTCTGTTGTCCCAAACAATGCTCTGGAAAATATGTCTTTCCCAATATGGTGATTCAGAAAGCTACAGCTATTAAAGCTGCAAAGGGAAAGGTGGCAAACCCAATAAAGTTTGTCATATATAGTGTGTCACCTGTGTTGTTGTTGGTTGTTGGTTGTTGTTGTTGTTGTTGGCATCTGTCTCGAGAGACAATGGATTGTGCCTCTGGGGATGAAGTCAAACTGTTGGAGAATCACAACAGCTGACTGTGACTACAGAGACCAGTAACTTATAACTGCTGTACATCCACCAGCCGCCCTGCAGGATGTACAGTTGACCACATTGTTGGAGATGGAATTTGGTGCTGGCTGAGTATTTTCCACATAGCAACACACCAGGTAGCTTAGTGCAATATATTCAGGCTTCATCTTCTCTCCAAGTTGGCATGTTTTAATGTAGAAAGTGACCCACAGAAAGTTTTGAGATGATTTCCAAAATCTTTATTCCCCATCATCACACGAACTCTTCAATCAATTGAGTAGTCCCCAACATCAATTGTATAATGTCAGGATCTTCTCATTTAAGGAATGAGAATCTGTGTGTAAACACTTCTTCATGTATGATTATACTGTCAAGGGTAGTTGTGTAACAAGCATTTAAGCAAGGCTGCTCACATGGATGAGCACTCCTCTTGTAACACTTGTGAGCAGAACTGGGGAAGACTCACACTCAACCCCTCCCAGGGAGAGTAGTGGGATACCTGTGCATTCATGATCTAGGGCATCTTGCCATGTGAATTCTCTAGATCACGAGGAGAATATCTACACCAGTCATGCATGCTTACAGGGCTATAGCATTTTGACAAGGAAATTCCATGTACAATTGGGAAGATAGCCAACCACGGAGAGTTGCTGTTCAGATAAGGTTACAATTAGATCAGCTCTGAATCAGCAGTATTCCTGCAGGTTTTACATGTACATACTGCTTAAGCCACCATCTCCCACAGGCTACTTCCAATTAATCTGCAGTGTAAACTCAGTTTGCTTTTGAGCAAACATCAAAGTTTACAAAGGACCTACTTTGCTCCATAATAGCAGCTTTTTGAAAACTACTCAATAGCACATTTGGCTCTTCCCCAAAAGATCTATGTAAATCAATTAATCCTTTAAAAAATATCCCAGGGCATTCTGCACTATTTATCCAGTCTTTAGCACTTCACTCTTCATTTTGCAATTCTTCCTGAATAGATAGCCCAGCTGTTTGCCACAAGGTAACAGCTCCTCCCAAATCAGGTTGCTTCCCATCGCCTTCATCTCCTAGCAAGAACTGTAGCATTATCTCAGGATGAGGCCTTTCTGCAGAGACCTCATGACCCGCATATGCTTTCCTATTCTCTCTAGTGTGACAAGTACTATCCAACAGGCTTTAATGCTGCTATTTTCATTGAGAACCCGTAATTACCTTCGGCAAGGAGCACTTCAGTCTCTTTATGTGATTACAGGCCAAATGCTTTGTAAAGCACACACAGCTGCAGTTTACCAGACCTATCAAGGGAATCTCCCCAACAATCAAGTCCCATTTGGAGACATCTGTGTTGTTTTTGAAATGACGCTGCAAAACGTTTTTTTCCCCCCTGTATAGCCAAACCCAGTTAGACTGGTGACTAGGAGCAGCTGCTGGGATCATAAAATCTGTTCTGAAATACCTACATTTGCTCCCAGTACGTTTCCGTGCACAGTTCAAAATGTTGGTGCTGACCTTTAAAGTCCTAAATGGCCTTGGCCCTATATATCTGAAGTGTCTCCACCGCCATCGTTCTGCCCGGACTCTGAGGTCCAGCGCCGATTCCGGCGGTTCCCTCACTGCAAGAAGTGAAGCTACAGGGAACCAGGCAGAGGGCCTTCTTGGTAGTGGCACCCGTCCTGTGGAACACCCTCCCATCAGATGTCAAGGAAATAAAAAGCTTTACGACTTTTGGAAGACCTCTGAAGGCAGCCCTGTTTACAGAAGTTTTTAATGTTTGACGTTTTATTATGTTTTTTATATATGATGTGTATGTTGGAAGCTGCCCAGAGTGGCTGGAGCAACCCAGTCAGATAACAACAACTATTATTATTATTATTATTATTATTATTATTATTATTATTATTTATTATTATTATCATTATTTATACCCTGCCCATCTGGCTGTGTTTCCCCAGCCACTTTGGGCAGCTTACAGCATATATGAAAAATTGTAACACATCAGACATTTAAAATTTCCCAGTACCCCGATAGGTTGGGTACAAATAATAAAATAATAAAAATATTATTATTATTATTATTCTATAGGAAGAATTGTTACACCAAGCACTGATACTGATCTGTATGTTGCATTTGAGAACTTAAGTGGGTGAGAGCGCTGACATAGTACTTGATAACACAGTGCACCATGCTAAATTCACAATATCAGGTTTCCAAAATCAGATCTGTAAATTCACGTTTCCTGTTCAAGATAGGTTCCAATCTTACAATGAATACTTAAAGCTAACAACCTGGTATTTGAATTTCAGTAAAAATTAAAGATATGTATAAAGTCGTGCATCTAGGGAGAGCAGAACAGGAAACCCTAGATTCAGGTCAAACATAAATGCACAGGCATAAGTATTCATTGGATGAGTTTGAGCCCCACACTGGGCAAAAGATTCCTGCATTGCAAGGATAAGACTAGATGACCCTTGTGATCCCCTCCAACTCTACAATTATATGATTCTATGTCCCGAATTGACCAGTTCTTAACCGCTGGGATAGCTCAGTCAGTAGAGCATGAGCCTCTTAATCTTAGGGTCATGGACTCCACCAAGTGATACCATTAGTGTCAGAAAGAATTCAAACCAACAATAGGTCCTGTCACTGTGACCTTGCAAATGTCAAGAGTAAACTCCACACCTGGCTCTGATAAGAAGACAACGTTTCAGGGAGATCAGCAAGATCTACAAGAGCCCGCCATAGCTCACCTACTGAAACAGAGCTAAACACATGACAGATGCTGGCCTATATAAAACTATCAGAGGTGGCCTGATTCCTTTTGTCTCAGCCAAGTCATCTAGAATCATAAACTCATAGAATCACAGACCTGTGGAGTTGGAAGGGACCACAAGGCTCATCTAGTCCAACCTCCTCAATGCCCAATGTCTTTGCCCAATGTGGGCTCAAACCCATGACCCTGAGATTAAGAGTCTCATGCTCTACAAACTGAACTATCCCAGCAATCTACTTGCTCCTTAGGCTTTCCCACCCCACATAAGTTTTGGTGATATGGCAGGAAGAGGTTCTTTTGCTTATTCAGTTATAAATCAGGGATAATTGTGGCTATCTCTCACAAGCTTGTTGGTGGAATGATGTGGTTAACGGCGGCAAAAACATGCTGCATGTTAGAAATGTGATGCATTGAAATGTGTTGCCAACAACTAGGGAAAAGCCTGTCTGTCTGATACAGGGTAGGGAGTGCTCTGGATGGGAAGTGGGTTTCTTCCATTCGCCTTCCTCCAAACTCCCCCCTTCCCACTCACTTTCTAGCTGCTCAGAGGTCATGTCCTGAAAAGGTCTATTAGAGCCATTGCTATTTGGAGAACAGGGAAACAGATCTCTCTTCTTGGCAACCATGTGGCTTCATGTCACAAACAGGAGGTCTGACACTGATGGGAAAAACCCTTTCAAATATCTCTTTGCTCCTCTGGCCTCCCTTAGCCAAACTCTGCTCTTTGACATGCTGTACCTAGGAGAGACGTCTTTGAAAGTGGGTGCATTCTCGCTACCAGAAAGTGACCCTGTTAAAACTAAGAGCTCTCATTCTCTGCATTTCTCTGAAAGTGTGCAAGGATGCCATTTCACCTGTCACTGAACACCAAAAGTTGAAATTTTGAAGATGGAGTTTCTACCCTCTTTTCTGTTGCTACCGAATTCAACCAGAAGTTTCAGGGGCATCACACCATGTAACAGGAAGGATTGTAAAAAATGGGTGAAAATGATTGTGATAACAAGCCAGTTTCAAAATTCCCCAAATAAATAGCTGTGCAGTCACAAGGAAGGAGGACATTCCATTCAGGTGCCTGGATCTGCTACCTCAGAGATACATGATGTTGCCAACTTCCCCAGCCCCAACTGCTGGACAGAGGGAGAGAGAGACTGGTTTTCCTCCCCTCTCCAATGTTCCCTCCACCATCTGTTTCAATATTTTTAATTTTACTTGTGCATATATGTGCTGTGTGTGCATGCAAATAGGACAACAAAAGGGAGATAGTATCCAGAGCATCCCATTCATGAAAATCTCAGGGTTAGTGAGATTTTTAAAATTAAAAAAAAAAAATTTGCTAATACAGAGCACAGTCCAGAAAACTCCCAATACTCCAATCCAGTGAGGGACTGTTTATATTTCCTTCTTCTTCCAAGCCAAGATATTTTGCTGCTTGAAGCAACATTCAAAAGCCCCCATCCCTCCAGAGCAAAGCCTTGCTGCATCATCTATCCATCAATTCCTGACCTTAGCTGTTCTTTCATCTCAGTGCTGCCTGAAGCAGGTTGCTTCACCCAGTGCATGGCAAGGCATACTGTACTCCTCCACTCAACTGGACTGAACCAGCTGATAACTGTAATGCACTCTGCATGGGACTTCCTTTGAAGACCGTCCAGAAACAGCAGCTAGTGCAGAAGGCTGCCACTAGAGTGGGAAGTTATGTAGCACCCATTCTGCAGGGCCTGCACTGACCTGGCACAATTCAAGGCATTAATTTTAACTTATAAAGCGCTGGATGACAGTAATCCAGGCACCTGTTGGAGCATGTTTCCCTACACAGACTGGCCTGCTCATTGTCCTGTCCTTACTTGGTGCAAAGGGTGGCGCTGTGGTCTAAACCATGAACCTCTTTGACTTGCCGATCAGAAGGTCGGCGGTTTGAATCCCCACGACGGGGTGAGCTCCCGTTGCTCTGTCCCAGCTCCTGCCAACCTAGTATTTTAAAAGCACACCAGTGCAAGTTCCTGTCATGGTGTTCCGTTGTGCCAGAGGCAGTTTAGTAATGCTGGTCACATGACCCAGAAAGCTGTCCGTGGACAAATGCCAGCTCCCTTGGCTTGAAAGAAAGATGAGCTCTGCAAACCCATAGTTGCCTTTGACTGGACTTAACCGTCCAGGGGTCCTTTTACTTGGTGCATTATGCAATGACATGGAACAGGGATTTCTTGGTAGTGGTGCCCTGGATGCAGAACTCACTCCTCCTGAAGGTGCAAATGGTTGCCACATTATTAAGGCTCTAACACCTGGTTTAAAATGTACCTCTTCTATTGGGTCTTTGAAGGCATTTAAATTATTTAGGTTTTAAGTGGTGCCTACAGTCTTAGTCTGCTGATGTGCTGCTGCTTTAGGTTGTTTTAGGTTGGATTTTAGCTTATTTGTACTGTATTGTTTGATTTACCTGTATGATGCTTTTATTTATTATGTTAGAATCCACCCTGAGATAACTATGTAACGAACGCCAGAATATAAATTTGGTTAATACTATATATTGAGTAAATAAATAAACCATTGAACACGCTCCATCTTTTGCAATGCACTCATGGGTAGTGGTGAATAAAATTATTTTTGTTGCCAAAACTCAGAAAATAAAATTTGGCATCTTTACTCCAACCTTCCTCAGCCTTTGATACTTATGGACAAAAACTAGCTGAATGATCAAAATACTGAGGCTTAAACAGTCACTTAAAAGGCTAGCTTTGAACAATCCAAAATCTGGGTCTCCAGTCTGATGAAAAAGTTGACATCAACTAGAAGCAAAGGAAATCCCCAACACACACTCTCCCCCCCCCCTCTTTCGGGAGGAGTGTGAAAATTGCAATAGCTGCTCACTTACAACAAATTACTTCAACCAAGCCATTTTTGCTGTATTTGTAGGTGTAATCCAATTTGGCATGGCATTTAAAGTGATATTTCTTAAGATCTACTCCAAAACCTAAGAGCAAATTCATTATTTAAACACCGAGAATGAGCAGGCAGGAGTTCCAATAAGGGGCGCAAGGTTTGTGCCTCCGGACTGTTTTTGGAAACCATACGTTCAGAAGGCGCTTTTTAAATTAAGCTTTGAACCATGCTATACCTTTTTGTCTTTAGCAAAGAGCATGGGGTGAGCTGGGGAGAGAAATGACTGGCAGAGAAAAAGAAGGGAGGTGGTGAGAGATTGTAGGAACCAAGAATCAGTAATTATGTTTTGTCCATATTAGAGACTTTCTCTGGGGGGTTGATATGTTCAGTATTATGATACATCCAGTTTTCATTTCAGGAAAGCGAAGGATGAAGTATCAATCATCCCCCATCTGAGCCCAGCAATTAACGTGGTGGGTGATGCCATAATATTTTGTTTCCTTTTTTCAAATTCTGTTTATTTTCCTGGGCTTCTTCCCCCCACTGTAGTGCTGTGTTGATAATGACTAAAACAGAAGGGGGTGTTCCAGACACAGCCGCTCCATAATTGTAACCATAGGCGGGATTTCTCAATATGCGACGGAGGCTTGGGAAGTGCATTAAGTCAGATCTAATAGGAAACATTCTAACTGTGATCATAAAACCTTCTGGTGCCAGAGAACGGAAATGTGCTTCAGGTAGGTTGTAACAAAAGAATGACTATGTGGGCTGCATATCCTGACTGTCCATAGAGGAGAGGCAAAAGAAGGATGGGGTCTCACTTTTGTAACAGTATCAAAGCACACAAGAACTAAGAGTTCTGCTTTTATTGCGAATCTCCATCTCGAGGAAAGCATAGAACAGGGGTCGGCAACTTTGAAAAAGATGTTAAAATATACATTTGTAAAGAAACCAGAGGCTTTTCTTTTAGGGATTACAGGGAAGGAAATAAGAAGAAAGGACTGTAAACTCTTCCAATATGCAGTCACAGCAGCAAGAATTTTACTGGCCCAGAAATGGAAACAAGAGGAAATACCGACGATAGAAGAATGGAGAATGAAACTGACAGACTACTGTATGCAGAGTTGGACAAATTAACTGGGAAAATCAGATATCTTCGAGACCAAAAGTTCATCGAAGACTGGGGAAAATTTGTAGATTATCTGAAAAGTATATGTGATGTGCAAACAACGCTAGTGGGGTTTCAAGAAGCACTGTGAATTCTAAGATGTATTGTTAAAAAGAAACAGAAGTGGGAGGGAAGACTAATGGCAATACAAAATATAGGGAATGTGTAATCGAGAGGTAAATATGGATGATTGGCAGAGAAGCTGAAGGAAGTCCAAAAAGAGATAATTTGTGAAAAATTGGATAAAATTGTTTATTTGTGTTGAAAATTAATAAAAATTATTTTAAAAAAAAGAACAGGGGTCGGCAACCTAAGGCCCATGGGCCACAAGCGGCCCACGGGGGTCGTTTAACTGGCCCATGGACCCCCACCGCCCACTCAGGGACCCCTAAACCAGCACGGAGCAGAGCGGGGACCGCCTTCCGCAATGCTGACCGGTTTCCCATTGGCTGCAGGAAGCTCCTGCAGCCAATGGGAAACTGTGCACGCTGAAAGGAGTGTCAGAAATAGTGTTTGCACATGTGTGCACACACACACACTGGCCCACTATGGCGTCTGCGGGACCCTGAACTGGCCCAAGCCACAAAAACTTTGCCAACCCCTGGCATAGAAGATGCACCTGCAAGGGGGGGGGAGCTATAACCATTTGCAACAGTGCTAGAGAAGCACTTTCATAGCGAGTGAAAGTGACAAACAGATGTGAGGAAATATGCATGTCATACAGGTGCACTCATCCCAAGAGCTCAGGTTGGCTGTGGGTTCCTCTTGAGTACATTCAAACCTAGGAAAGTTGCTGTCTAAGGTCTGAAATGGCCTTCTGTGCTGGTCCAGGGGGGAAGGTTACCGTTGGCGTAGTCAAAGTCCGGTCCTGGGTCACTAGCCTGGAAACAGTTCACAAGGAGCGAGGCGAGGTCCGAAGCAGGAAGCCGGGCAGGGACAGGAACACTGGAGGGTCAGGTCTGGGTCCGGGCAGGAACAGGTACTCAACAACGACTTTGCTCCCACAACCTGGGACCAGGCTGACTGGCCTTTATCTTCTCTGAGGCCAGGGTCGGTCCCGGCCCGCAGGAGACCCGCCTCTCCTGGTCTTAAGGCGAGCACTCCTCCTGGGAAAAACCAGTTCCCTTCGCCTCTCTGCCCTGAGCTTCTGCAGTTCAGGAGAGGCTGAACTGTTACTGGGCCCAGGGGGAGACTCACCTGTCGGCACTGAGTCCTCAACCACCTCTGGAGCCAGAGTGGATTCACCTGGTGCCTGCTCCTGAGGATCCGGCACAGGTGCAGGCGCTTCAGAATCAAGGCCCTGCCCCAGTTCAGCCGGCCCTGGAGGCAGGGACTCCTGTGCAGGCTGGGATTCCTCCGGTTCAGCCTCTGAATCGGATTACCAGGCCATCACACCTTCAGAGGCTACTGTCACCTCCTAGTAATAAAATTGCTAGCACATTTACAAAGCTATGCCGGATCCAGTATGGTTTCAAGTCAGTTGTCATGATTCTTGCATTGCAAGAGGTTGGACTAGATCTCTCTTGGGGTAGCTTACAACTCTACATTTCTTTGATTCTCTGATTCTATACTACAAAACAAATGGAACTATAAACTTAAGTACGGATCTTAGAAATAAAACAGCTCTTGAAAAGGGGGCCTTTGTCCTGCACTGGTGATGGTGCAATAGTTGCAGTACAAGTATTTCAAAGAACTGCAACTAATGCATGTAAAATACACTACTGTCTGCCCCCATCCCAATTTTATCTCTAATGTATCAAATGGTGAATTTTTATCACCTATTAATATTAGTTTCTCCATACTCCATGAATACATCCCCATTAAAATCTCTATTGTCTCTTCCAAAATTATTCCCTTATGTGACATACAGAAAGCGTATGAATGTGTTTGTTTTAATCACTAAATATATTCAATTAAGATTAATTAAAAATGCTCATATTCAAACAGTATTATTTTTATTAACATTTATACTGATTAGTTGCTTTTCTCAGGGGTGGGGGAGAACTGAAAGCAACTTATAAAGGACATTACAACAAAAACAAGTGTAAAGACAAGACTAACACAACCTAAAACACACCAGCAATTGTTGTCCCCCACCCCAGTCTCTGAGCAGCGTGAGATTCCAGGGGTTCCAGGCACTAACCCAGCGTCCTGGGTTTCCTTTTTGGAATGAGGCACAGCACAGACTGTGCACCTTTATGATAAATGGTTATTTGCACATATACACAACCTTAGCCTAAGAGGGAGGGGTTCACAGCATCTACACCCCAAAAGGGTCTTGTTTCTCTCATAGCCACAGCCTTAGATTCAAGCATTGTGTTCTGTCTCTCTGACTTTCCAGCCGGCAGATTTACTTCTAGGTTACATAACACCAAACTCTGCCCTTAAGTGCTGGCTTTTTTTCCTTCTCACTCATTTGCCATCTGGACCAGAAACCCCTCTCTTTTACTTCCTTAATGGCCCATCGCCGTTCCTTTGTTCTCTTAAGGCCCATCACCCACACAGTTACCTGAACATAGGAAGCTAGCCTGGCTTGGTTAGCTCTTAGCACTTACTGGGTCCAGGGATTAAATTCTACCACTTACTGGATCCAGAAATTTAGAGGAGTCTGCACCCACAAACTTATAACACTAGAAAAGGGCAGCTCCAACTCAACCCCACCCCTGTAGAAAATAAGCAGAAAATGAAGATCCAAAAGCCTGGGACAACCAGAATATATTTTCCTAGCACCTAAAAACAGATAGTGATATATTAGGGGATGGTTTAGGAACATTTTGGGGATAATGATTAGGGGTTAGAGGGGTTCAAGAGGCCAACCCTGGGACTTTCTACAGGAAACCTGGAAAAATACACTTCTGGTGACATATGCAATGCCATATTATTCCTTCCCATTTGCTCAGCCCCATGCACTAATCTCAAATGGTTGTGAGGAAGTATGGTCAAACTCACTCTTTCCACCAAATGCAAGGGGAAGGCATCGTGAATTCAGAGGAGAAGATACTGGCAGGGCTGTAGCTAGAGGGTGGTGAAGTGGGCCCCCGCCAGGGGCACAGGCGATGGGGGGGGTGCAAAATTGGCTAAAAATATGTCCATAATTATAAATATCAATTATTGCCTGATATTGATATCAATTATTGCCTGAGTTGTTTTAAATAGGGGGTGAATTGAATGGGTGGAAGGGGAAAGGGTTGGAGGAGAGGTGCAATCTGGACGGTCCTGCCAGGGGCACAAGGTCGCCTAGCTACGGCTCAGGATACCGACCCCACCAAACGACAGGACAAGCGCAAACATAGCATTAATGGCCCATAGTAATTCACCCCAAATATTGAGGCACTTCACATCACATCAAAAGGAGAGATGTCTCCTAGTGTACATGGAAAAGGCTAAAAGTTTGATGGAGTTAAAAATATCAACAGGGAGAAAGGAAGGTGGCCCCATCAGAGAGATGTAAATTGAAGGATTTAATATCTCCTTGGAAAGTTAAAAATGACATCTCTGTCACTTTCCCAGGCACAATCCTCTACTTTTAATCCATTTGCTTGAAAACTCAACGTAAAATTGCATTTCAGTGACACAAACAAGTGACAGGGTGTAGATTATTAAGAAGGACATCCTTTTAGACTCTGGGTACTGTTGCTTTGAAAGCCCTAAAACGTTTTGACTGATTTTACAGTTTAAAAGGAATGAGGAGCACAAAGACTTATGCAAAACACTGTGAGAAACTTTATGATTTTGGCTTACCAACAAAACTGGCGGCTAATGAAACACGTATTGTACTGGAAATAGAATTCATTCGATATCAGTCATGCTCTCTGTAATTTTGCCATTGATAAAATGATAATCAGTGGAGCGCCAGTCTATGGCATTATGCTTCCGTGGGCATGCCTTGCATTAAAGTGCAAATAAACCTAGTAGAAGCTAGTTTTCAGTGAGCACTGAAGCAATTATGAAAATAAACTCTGTGGAAGGTGCACAGAAGCAGCAAGGAATCTGGAAAGATGTCCATGTCACCATGAAACAGCAACTTGACACATACAGGTCTCAATAGAACTGCAGGGAGGAAAAGCTTCCCTGCTGAACTGAACACAGCGTACAGTTAAATAATAAATCAGAGGCTTGTAACCCAAGTTTCTCGGAAAAGCAGAGCCACATCTTGGGTTGCAACAGCCACAAAGCCACAACTTATGCTGACCTCATGGCAAAGTGTTACAATTCAACACCAGTATTATGAGAAATGTCTCAAGTAATTCTTAGTAGATAAGTCATCTCATCCTTAAATAAAATTAAATAATTCACACAACTTTTTCTTTATGAATAATTCTTAATCTCTGTGGTGCATATCTATCATGTTTACTCAAAAAGATTTTATCCCAAGAAATTATTTCAATATAGCAGCCTTAGTGTACAAGTAGTTTGCGATTTTTTCTTACAAATGTTCTCCAGCTGTAGCCCAGACTGTATGATTTGAGATGAGGTTCTGATAACCATTGCCTAATTCCACCCCCTAATTAAAATCTGTGCCATCGTCCTCTCATATTTCAAACTGCCCCATTCTGTTTTCATTTCCCTCTCTGTTCTTTTGAAATGATGTAATTTGCATAAAAATGGATATGGAGGGATCTGCAATGAATTTTAAAGACTCTAGATGATCAGAAGCATCATAGGTGTGTGTGTAGCTGCTCCCTGTATTGTGATCTTATATGGCTGTGGTATGTGTGTGTGAATGCTAAATGGATGAAAATCATTGCCCTGGTTTTCCCAGCAAACCATAACCACCCTACCAGAAGGGGAATGGTGATCAGGTGCAAAAGGCCACATGATTGGACCTACCCACACAGTTCTGGTATTCATCACAGTTGATGCATGGGATCGTATCAATGGCATACACCCCCCGAGAGTCTCAGGGATAGATTGGGAGTTCACCCAAGTCTGCACTATGTTCCTGTACAGCAGTGGTAGGCAACACGGTTTCTTCAAATGTCATCAGATTCCAACTCCCACCTGCACCAGCCAACATGACCAATGGACATAGATCATGGTTGCTGTAGTCCCATGGCATGTGGAGGGCACCCCACTGGCTAACCCTGCCCTATAGCAAACAAAAAGTATTGTTCCCTTCAATCTCTGACTCAGGGTACTCAGAGAACTGCTGCAAGCATTAATGGCACAGTCTGTTTAGTATTTCAGAGGGGGCTGAGCATTGATGAGTCACCGCCCAAGTCACAACTGTGTGGCAAAACAGTAAAAAGGAACATGCCCATAAGCACTAGTATAAGAAAACTGTAACTGAAGGGGCAATGTCAGAAGACTCATAACACCATTGGCTATTTTTGGTTTAAGACAGTCAATCTCTTGGCTTATTCTGCACGAATAATTTTATTATTAATCATTACAATTTTGATCACGTTCACATTTTATATACAATCCTAAAGACACCTTAATAAGTGGTAAATCACAGTTAGACTTCCAGCACTGCAAGTGACCACAAGAAAACTTATTTCAGTTGCTTCTGCATGGTGAGCTGAGAGCTTGTCTGTACTTCTGCTCGCCCAATGCCTAGAATGCACGAGGCCGAGCCGTTTCTCACTTGCCTCATGCTTTATGGGGATGAGTCTGAGCAGTTCTGCACTTCCCCTGGAGCTTACCCCATACAAAACCCACTCTTTACACTGAATCGGAACAAACAACAATCCACGGAAAACCCTATTGTTGTTTGGTCAAATTCAGCAGTTAACGGTGGGTTCTCCCAGGGGAATGCGGCAAGGCAAACCAAGGTGTGGACGAGACCTGGCTGTCACCACCGTAGTGACATCTAACATCTACCATGCCTCCAGAGCCTGCATTTCACACTCAGATCCCTTAACAAGGCACAACAGAACATGTTCACCATGCCCCCCAAAAAGCACAACCCACAAAATGTGAAAAATGAAGATAGAATCTGACATAAGAAGAAATTTTGTGAGAAAACATTAATTAAAGCACATGTTGTGAAGCTCAAGTTGTGACGTCAACTTTTTAATACTTGCACAACTTAGCACAGCTACATCTCATAGTTATGACACAAACCATGCAATATACACACATTTTACCTGCAGAATTGCAAATTTGTAGCAGCATTATGCTACATTTCCAATTTCACGTTCTAACAGCTTTAAGCATAATATTTCTTTGTAAACAAAGAAGTTTGTTACAATCACAAAAGAATAAAAAAAGAATTATTGTGTGTGTGTGGAAACAAAAGAAGTCCTCACAGTAATCATTCATCTTCACAGCTCCCTGCTTTATCACCAAATTAAAACTAGCAACACATGAACCATTGGGTTTTTAATAATTATACCAGTCTCATGAGCAGAGAACAAAATTTATTGCCTAGGGCATTTTTAATTACAAGGTGACTGAAGTTTTCAAATACGATCCTCTGAATTTAACTTACAATTGCTTTTCAAGGAACCATTCCTAATACACAATCACTGCTCTTTGATGGGTGGAAATGGTCATTGTTCCAAACATAGCACTCTTATAATATATTGAGAAGCATTATTATTTACATTTCCACTGGTAAATCCACTAAGACTAAGTGCCTCAGATCATTCCCATTAGTACAGGTATGGATAAGCAGCAGACTAATAAGGGTGGTATTTCAATGCTAGTCCTACTCATTGTAGGCCCATTGACAGTACTGGACATGTCTATTCTAGGTTCATTAATTTCAAGGGATCTTCTCAGAATAGGGCTTAGCGGAATAGAACCTGCTAATATTTGCACCCTGTGATAACAAATGCAAATACTTCTGAGGCAGCCATGTAAGTAGCAGATAAACTGCCAGTTGACTGATGATGCAGTCATCTGACCTGCAGAAATATTGCTGGGTATGCTTTGCATGTGATCAAGTCTGGGTGTGAAAAAGGAACAATCTTGCTGAGAGATTTGTCTTGGTTGGCTTAAGACAGGGGTCCTCAAACTTTTTAAACAGGGAGCCAGCTCACTGTCCCTCAGACACTGTTGGGAGCCAGACTATAGTCTGAAAAAAATATGAACGAATTCCTATGCACACTGCACGTATTTTATTTGTGGTGCACAAAAAACAGGAAAAATACACTATTTAAAATGAAGAATGATTTTAATTAACATAAACCTATAAGTATTTCAATGGGAAGTATGGGCCTGCTTTTGGCTAATGAGACGGTCAATATCCAGTTCCATATTTGTCGCTGCTAGTCGTATCAAGTGATGCAAGTGTTCATCAGTTAGTCTGAATCTGGTTGGAGATTTCAGATGTTTCATTTGGGGAAAAGTCTGTTCACAGTCATAGGTGCTGCCAAATATGGTTGCAATTCTGAGTGCATGGTTCCTGAGATTAAAATATGTCTAAGAGGCGAGAGATGCATAGAAATTAGTGAGGCTGCTTGATCTGAATGCGTCTTTCAGAGAGTCACAATTCTGCAGTTTGGCCAATTCCATTTGGTAAATTGGATCAACAATTTCAATGTCAACAGAAAATGGGTGCCTTAAGCTTTCAGATAAACTAATAGAGAGATGCCACTGAAGTACATGTGCAACCACTCTGATGCTCTTGCAGCACAGCTGCCAAGTAAGAGGTTGAAGCTTTTACATACCCTCTAAGATTTCTCTGATGAAAATAGGGACATCCTAAGGAAAAGCGGGACATTCCAATCAAATCAAAACCGGGACAGTTTCTCTAAATCAGGGACATCCCTGGAAAATAGGGACACTTGGAGGGACTGCTTTTAGGCAAGGGAATCCCCTGGGCAAGCATCAGATACTTACATTCCAAAATCGAGAAGCAACAACCAACAATTGGAATCTCTCCGAAAACTGAACCTTAGAAAGGCTTTGGAGGTTAAAATGATACATGCAAATTTAGTAAGCACAGATTGAGTTGAGATTCCAGTATTTGTGCATATCATTAATGTCCAAAGCTGTTGGACAACTTCAAGAAAGAATATGGGAAATAAATTAAAGAAAGCTAGACATAAAATGAAAGAACGGGCCCAAAGGCAACTATCCAAAAGGCCAGGAATTGAAATACTGCAAGTGAAGAAGTTGTAATGCCAACTAAACCCCATCACTGAAAGCCAAGCTAAAAAGATGAAGCAGTGCTTCGTTTCACAATCTGCCAAGTAGTACTAGTTTTTCTGAAGGTTAGCTTCTTAACAGGGCTTTCCAATGCCCTCATCTTTATTCTATCAAAAAGGCTGGCATTAAAAAAAAAAACAGCCCTGAAAAAGTCCTGATCTGAAGTAGCTGCAACTGTAAAAAAAAGGCTTCTTTTAAATTATGTGCCAAGTATACACATGTAATCATAGATGATAAGAATAATATATCTGTAACTTCAGGAAATGGATCAAGGACCTTCACTGTACTGGGGCCCCACCAACATAGAAAGTCTTCCAGAAGCTTTGGATAGTGTTTCTTTGTGATGCAGAGACGGACAGTTGGGTTCCTAGGGAATTTAGCCTTCTGTGCTAACGATTACATCAAAGGTCAACAGCTGCAAAGGAAGTTGACAAAGGCTGCCCTCAAGGAATATTTCTAACATGGAAATTCAACTAGAAAACCTGAATGTTTGATAAAGGCAGCAGGTGGGTACTTTAAAGCTTGCAAGGGAGGGGAAACTATCTATAAGAAAGAAGGTGCCATATGAATGCTCTCCTTGGAGTCTTATATACTGCCTTGAAGAAAGATGGCCAGAGAGATTTCTTTGTGAGCATAATGCCTAAAATCCAGGAAATGTCCTGTATATTTTTCAGCCATCTTACTTCAGGCTTATAATGTAGAAGCCTGTCAGAAATTCCTTGTCTGTTTATTTGTATGTGGCTTTTCCACAAGACTGTGCCCAAAGCAGCTCACATATCAAATGAACCAGTGTTAGAAACTGAGATATGAAAGCTAGGAGCTAAATGGCACCTTAAGCCTAGGTTATGGGCGCAACAAAGGAAGGTATAGGCACGCTTTTTTAATAACAAGAATACAAACCTGAAATTGAAGGAACTTCAGCTAAAATATTATGTTCATTTTCACACAGTCTAGTCCTTCCCCTGCCCACCCCCCTAATATTCTTAAGAATATTCTTCTCCAGTCTTCAGAAAGTAGCTGGAAGTGGGGAGGCAGAAAAAGGTCCTCCTTTCCTTCCACTCTGTAGTTTTAATCTGAAATCTTAGGCACAGTACTGCGCCCAGAGCTCAGAAACAGCTCGTGCTAATGAAATTCCCTGTTGCAAAGGTGCGCCTAGAATAATGGGAGTTTCGAACACTGAAATTAACAATAAGTATAATAATTCAAAACATGTTAGAAATACCATAGTATAAATAAGTAGTGGGAGAAATAAGCAAAACAAAAAACCAAATCCTTGCAATATTGTGTAAAACAATGCAAAACAAGCTAATCTAATTGAACAGCTTAAACCAAACAATGTTTTATGAAACAATATAGATAACCAAACATAATCAAGTAACTGCAGCTAAACGGAAGAGAAAATGATACCAATTGATCTATATATGCATCTCTGACCCCACTAGCTAAGATTATCCAGATTCCTTTCTGGTATCATGGAGAAGTCGACATCTACCTCTGAAGAGAAAGAAAGGAGCTGAGTCCAAAGAACAAAGTTTCCTCTCTCTTGGATATTATTTTGTGAACCCGCTTTGAAATAGAGAGAGCACAAGTGCCATTGGTACAGGAAAAGCACCGTGAAACAAGAGCACTGAATAGAAAGCAAGGAAGTCAAAACTTCTTATTTTTTATGAAAGTTTTTTTTTATTAAAGCTTGAAAAACAAATAAAAAATTATATACAAAAGTTAATCTCAGGTACCAAGCATTTCTAACATAAAAACTGAAAAAAAGGAAATAGAGAAAAAAGAAGAAAGAAAAAGAAAAAAAGAACAGACTTCTGACTCTCTGTTTATCAGCTATACACTGTATATGCAAAACACTTGTTCCAGAATAATATCCAACTCTTCTACTTTCCATAAACCGACCTTTTTTCAGTCTTCAAACCTAGATATCACAACTTCATTTTCCTTTTCACGCAAAAAGTCTGTAAGGGATTTCCAATCATTAATAAATGTTAACAGTGATTTTTCTGTAATTAAATATGTTAACTTCGCCATTTCAGCCAAATTCAATAATTTCAATAGCTAGTCTTCCATAGTAGGAAATAGTACGTCCTTCCATCTTTGTGCATATAACCATCTCGCCGCTGGGATCATACGTATATTAAAACAATCTTCCACCATCTTTTCCTAGTGAAAAAAGTCCAATCTTCATACGGTCTTAAGTATATTTCTAGAAAGAATCTAGCATGGCTTGAAAAGAGGATTAGACAAATTCATGGAGGACAAGTCCATCAAGGGCTACTAGCCAGGATGCTCTTCTTATGCTGTTTGGTTTTTTTTAGAATCCCGTGAACAAAACCACAGGCCTGGAGAGGACCTAAAGTTGGCATCCAGACAAAGCTGCCAATTGTGTAAGATTTCTAACTTGCTTCCTCTCCAAGGTTTCTGAGTCTCAACACAACAAAGAGTTTTATGACATGTTAAAGACTAACATTTGTTATTGAATAAACATGAGGAAAGTGATATAATAGGAACAAGTAATAGATTTCTGTCACTTGATTTTCTCTCACATTGCCAACAGAGGCTCCAACCCATTCAGATCAGCAAAACGTTTGTCACGGACATCACTGCAACAGAGATTGCCTCAATCCTTTCTTGGTCAGTATCCTCTCAGTTATTAATTGTAAACAGTCCCTGCAGAGCTCTTACTGCAATAAGCTAGCTGATAAGTTGTTTTTTTTAAATTTCAAAAGGGTACTAAATATCATCTCTATATTGCTATGGACCTCTGATTCAGAAGGTCAAGATCATGACTCACTCCTGTTTGACTAAAAAAAGATATTGAGAAGAATCTATATTTAATGTAGAATGAAGATCAACAGCCTGATCAGAATCCAAAGCAAGACATGTATAAACACAATAATTTACCTTTATGGTTTACTTTCTCAAAATGTATGCAGCACATACATGTGAACCAATATTTAAAGGCACATACATGAAGGTTACGAGATTTTTTTCAGTGAATCCAGGGACACTTTTCAACTTCAATGGATTTTGTATGGGGACTGATTTGTAAATCTGGGGACTGTCCCCGGGAAATGGGGACGTCTGGTAACCTTAACATGCATAACCAGTTATCTACTATTAATACAGCTTAGCAAGCTTTGACATTATTCATTTTAATAAGCTCAGAGCAAGGCAAATGGAAAGAAACCATATAGAACAAGCTGAGAAAAGCTTGACTATATACATGCCACATTTTACAAGCCATCTTCCCCCAGCATTTCAACTATTGCTAACAAAAAAAATATATTTAAAACCTGTAATGTTTCTGGAGGCTTAACGAAACACATACAGTGGAACTTCTACTCATGACCACAATCCGTTCCGGAGGCCCATCCTTATGGCGAAACAGGTCGCTGGTAGAAGTGCCATTGTGCGCAGACGCATTCGGCGGCAACCCACTTCTGGGCAGGTGCATTTGGCAGCAGCCCACTTCTGCACATGGGCAAATCGTGGCAAACCCAATGTTTACTTTTGGGTTTGCCGCGGTCGTGACTTGGAACGGGCCTAAGTAGAGTGTGATGTAAGTAGAGGTTCTACTGTATTTTTGTATAGCAGAAGCATACTTCAGAGCATAACAGGTTGAAATAGGGCAGTCAATGTGGGGTCCTCCATATGTTGCTGCACTTCAAATCTCATCAGGCCCAGTCACCAGGGTGAATGGCCAAGGAAAATGGGAGCTGTAGTCTAACAGACCATGTTGACTATCCCTGGGTTATGCAAACAAAACATTGCTACAGTTTAGGCCATACTAGGGCAACTCGTAGCCCATCTAGGATACGGAAAACTCTGATCCTAAACCTCCACTGCCATGCGTCTACACTGTACTCATTTCATGAGAAAGGCTTTGGGAGTAAATCCCGAGGAAAACTCTGTACCCGTTGCCTTATGGCACATCCTCAGGAGAATGGAAGGCTAAGGCAGGCATAGGCAAACTCGGCTCTCCAGATGTTTTGGGACTACAACTCCCATGATCCCTAGCTAACAGAACCAGTGGTCAGGGATGATGGGAGTTGTAGAACCAAAACATATGGAGGGCTGAGTTTGCCTATGCCTGGGCTAAGGAGTAAACCCTACAAAAATCCTAAGATGGTTGGATTGCCTCTTGTACCCCTCCTGCTGGTACCAAATGTATTGCTCTGCTTTTCTTTGGACTGCATCTGTGAAGCTCAGAGGAAGGTACTGACGTCTGAATAGCCCAGGACATTGCCCAGGTTTGTGCCCCGGAGAGGTCACTATTAATGTACTATTAAAAAACAACATGGGAGGCAACAGTTATGAGTCACTGGTCTCTGCAGCCACAGTAGGTGCTGTGGTTCTCCAGCGGTCTGACTTCACCTCCAGAGGCTCACTCTATTGCCTCTCATGATGGATGTCAACTCCAACTCCAGTAAGGCCTAAATTTATGTTTTCCTATTGTTCTGAACCAAATGAACCTGGCTTCCTACATCAATAATGTCTTAAACAATGGTTTATAGGAATGGCTGTGTGTAGCATGCAATGGAAATCTCCAAAGCAACCATCTAAACAGAAGAGGATTGATAACATTTGGGAGGCTATGATTATGGACAAACTGTGCAGGGACTCCCCAGTCCTCCCTGTAGCCCTGATCTGTGGCTCCCATATCAGGGTGATTCACCCTATAACAGCAATAAAAATCTGTGTTGTTTTTAAGTGAATTTGCTGCACTAGAAAGACAGAGCACCTAAAGTTTTAGTATGCACTTGAATCCCTCCTGAAAAACACGGACAGTCCAGAGTCACCCATAGAAAGCTTGAAAACCATTGGTCTAGACAGGCCTAGAAAGTGGACCAAACCAAACCGTCTCTTCAGAAACAGAAAACCAAACCAAATTGTTGGTGCTGCCTAGAGATAGCAAGCAATGAGAGTCAGGGGCACAGAGCAAAGAGCAACTGTTGACCAGCCTGCCAGAAACCTCTTATGTAGCTGTTGGAAGACTGGGATCAAGCTAGACAGGGTACAGAAAGACATGGTTGTCATGACAACTATCCCAGCACAGATGCAGCCAAGCTGAGATGGGAGCTAGTCCTGACAACAGATCCCTCTCCTAGCAACCATGTGTGTTTCTCAGGATGGGGGGGGGGAATCAGAGGCAGAAGAATCCCATATTTATAATCTCTTTTTAAACAGGATTGCTGTACCTCAGCAAGTGCCCCACTAACAAATTGAGAGCTTCTCCGCCTGCTACTAACAATCCAATTGGATTTTCTAAAATCCCAGTTTTATGTAGGGGAGAATTGTTTATTTAACACACTTCAGTCCTGCTTTTCTTCCAAAAGACTTTGGGTGGAATTCAACACACAGGGAATATGCACACAGGGAATGAGGCCTTCTTGCACAGTGGGACTCTCCCCCTCTCCTCTACCCACATACCCCCTAAACCTAGTCTGGGTTTCCCCCAACCCTTCTACATTTAGGGGGCATGGAAGGAAGATACATACTACATTCTTTTGGCAGGTTTCATTGGCATGCTCAACAGATGAGAGAAAATATTAGATAGATTTTGCTATAATTTGGTACTAATCATTATGCTTCCGATACTATACATAGCATACAGTCTGATTAGTTGAAACTATGTGTGTGTAGTTTTTAATTCAAGCATGCAGAGGAGGATGTGTGTTTGACAAGAAGCTGTAAATAAAGTGAAAGGTCACTGTTGAGCTCAGTCTTTCTGCACGCACAGCACCAAATAATTGGGTTAGCCTAGACTGAATGACATTTAGCAAAATACAGAACGCCATTTAATAGGATAGTATGGCAACTTAAGTGCTGGTGGCACTGTGGTCTAAATAACTGAGCCTCTTGGGCTTGCCGATCGGAAGGTCAGCGGTTCAAATCCACGCAACAGGGTGCGCTCCCGTTGCTCTCTCCCAGCTCTTGCCAATGTAGCAGTTCGAAAGCACACCAGTGCAAGTAAATAAATAAGTACCGCTGTGGCGGGAAGGTAAACTGCGTTTCCGTGCGCTATGACACTCGCCGCAGTGTCCCATTGTGCCAGAAGCAGTTTAGTCATGCTGGCCACATGACCCAGAAAGCTGTCTGTGGACAAATGCCGGCTCCCTCGGCCTGAAAGTGAGATGAGTGCTGCAACCCCATAGTTTGCCTTCGATTGGACTTAACTGCCCAGGGGTCCTTTACCTTTACCTACCAATTTGAGCTTGCATCCTGTACAATGATAGCTACTCAGGTATTTCCACCAGTAGACTGCAGCTGGAAGCCAAAGGAAGGGAATTCACACCCTTATCTGTAGGAACCAGGAAGCAGAAATACACTCCTGGGAGAACCGTTAATGGCCACCATTTAATACCTATTTGGTGTATTAATATGAGTTTGCCACTGCCCAGTGTGTGAGAAGGCCTTCAGTACTTCTCACACAAACAGAAGTCTTCCCAGGATTTATGTCCTGCACATATGCTTAGATTCCACTCAACCAGGGAAGCAAGCAACCCTCCTCCCTCTTCCAATTGCTGCTGATAAAATGCCTCCAGGGATGAGGAGCAAGGCCTCTCTGCCACAAGCCTCCTTGGATGTAGTTTATGAGCCAATCGAGACAATGTGGGAGTAGCAATTCTTCACGTGGCAGGCAGTCTCCACTCCACGAGAAAGAGAACGGAGTATCTGCCAAAAGAGTCCCCAGGCTAAGTCAGTTAATTGGTTTCTAGGCAGACTAGCTATGCCAGTTGCAGCCTCATCACATGGATAATGGCAAAGTAGTCACTGTTTAAAAGAAGAAGGCGGCAGCAGCAGCAAGCCACCTGGTTCTCTCTTCTAACTAGGCCCTGCTGATGTCAGCTAGCTAATGCCACGAGGGCTACAGACAGAAGGGGCACTCCGTGACAGCACAGCTTTGCTGCATGCTGCCAGTTGCTGTGAGCGTCACCAGCAGACAAGACAGACGTCCTGGCATCTGTGAGCTGTAACTGAACCACAAAGGCCAGTAACAATCTCAGCTCATCGCTGGCATGCGGCTGTTAGAAACCACCCAGTCTGTCACCATACCAGTAGTCTGGGACGCTGTTTTGTATGCTGATCATGGACACAGTTCTTAATGAATATAGAGGGTTTGGGGAGTCTGGTTTATTTATTAGATATTAGGCTGGTTGACAGCACTAACAAATTCACTAGAATGATGAACAGGTTCATTAATTCTTTGGAGATTTGAAGCATAGATTCTGTTTTTGCTTGCCTGCTAGTTTTCTTCCTTCCCCTTCTTTATTCAACTGTAACCCAGTGGGTAATGCTTGCCCTTTTTAAAACGTTTGTACAGTGCTGAGTTTTGACAGCAATAAGTCTTAATAATGCTTGACATTCATATATTGCTTTAGATAGTATTCAGAGCAGTGAGTGGGTGAGGTGTCCACCCATAGCCACAGCTGAGAACAGGCTAAAATATTAACAATTTACTTAAAATGAAATCAGAAAATAAAATCCTATTATTTCTGAGCCCATGCCAAAGTTTAGACCTTGTCACATTAGTGATGGCATCATTGGGGATACAGGGGTCCAAGTACCGCTCCCAGCCTCTTACCAACAACCCTTTCACTCAAGTGCTTTAATTCATTTGTTTGGAAACTGAGATGCAAGGCTACCAGACTAAACCAAAATTACAATTCATTCTCTAGTCTAGAATGCCTCCACTATCCAGCTGGTGTGTATAAAGATATACTGTTATAAGTTTTTTGAGGGGAGCCCCCCAAACCCTAGAAATGTGTGTTGCATTGGTGGGCATATGAGGATTTAAACACTCATCCTGAGTCTTCTCCACAAATCTACATTACATCATCATACACAGAATAAGGCACACATTGGCACCAGATCCACACTGGTGCTAAGGAGCATGTGCAAGATTCCTTCAGTGCCAATGAGGATGCAAGCTAAGAACTTGAGCAAGAAGGCAACAGAAGACTTTATTTAGCAAGGAATGGTGGCAACACGTTTTTGCTATGTAAGCCCAATCCACCACAAAGCTCTGAATAGGTACATGGTGTGCTGGTCTGAAATTCGCAGACCCTACAAGAGAAAAACAAAGTAGGTGCAACATACCAGCTGCTCTCTCTCACAATTCACACTTGCCTCCTTCCTGCCTTGAACAAGCATTCTGCATGACTTCTCTTTCCTTTCTCCTCCTGCATTATTTCTTCATGCTCATTTTTCTTCTTTAGTCACACTGCATACTTAGGTACTACTGTCTTGCTTCACATAATGCAATTCCATGGAAATCTATCCTGACTCCAACTGTTCTTGAGCCACATTCTGACACCTGACATAGTGACATAGATGCGCTAGAAACCAGCTGCTAGATCCATCTGGTTCCCAACTCTCAGCCTTGTTTGATTGCCCAGCAATCTTGTGCAGACCATGTTCACTGGCAGGCTCATGGCAGGTAATGCTCAATAAATTTGGTTATTATTGACATATGATCTGTCAAATCTTGGAACTGTGCTTCCCGGACTAAGCGTAAGAGCTGCATCTTGTGTAACCTTTGAAAGATATGCTTGTAATCTTGGAAGTCACAAATATGTCATATCCATAAAAACACAAAAAAGAGAAGCATTCAGAACAGTAGAGAATACAACCTCTGTCATTTCTACTTCTGCAATTTTGCTACACATATGTTTTATTGCTCTCAGAACATTAATAGAAGCCTTTTGGGTCATGCTGGCCACATGACCTGGAAGCTGTACGCCGGCTCCCTTGGCCAGTAAAGCGAGATGAGCGCCGCAACCCCAGAGTCGGTCATGACTGGACCTATATTTCAGGGATCCCTTTACCTTTAGGCTCCAAACCTCCCTTTGGGGCATATATGTGAATCTAGCATTTATGGATTGTTCTTTATTCTTGTAAGCCACTTAAAATATTTCATTGTGAAAACAGGCTAAAGTGGATACTTTTAACAAGGCAAAGAGTGGCTCTGAACCACTAAACAGGATGCTGGAATTTCTCTCTGACCTTGGCTAAATCTTCCAGTTTGATAGCTTTGAGAGTGCAATCCTGCTTTCCCACTTCTGGGAACTCCATCTATGCCCTGTGCAAAGCTCCCAGCAGGTCAGAGCACTGAAGTACAAATTTACTGTTTTTCACTGCAGTTAACATAATTAAAATGAAAGCCATGACTGACCTATGTTAATCCTCTGTGACTGGGGCCATGGCTTCACGGCTGTCTTTGACAACTGCTGTACATCCCATGCTCTTATCTTACTCTCAATTTGAGCAAAAAAAGGGGGGGTTGTTAACATTCAAAGCATGTATTCAGTTTCTCCAATTTTCAGTTTGGTTCATTGTGTAAGAGATTACAGATAGATACCACATTTTATCTTAATAAACAAAAAGCAGTCTTTCATCAGAATGTCACCAAGCGTTTGCCATGAACTAGCTACCTTCCAGGTGAGGACTCCTCTAGGCCTCTATAGTAGATGAGATACAAAGCCCATGAGCAGGTGCTGAGGATGCCCTTTGAGGCCCTAACTCAAGGATGCAAAACCCATGCTGTAGGACTCCAATTCCCATCAGCCCTGGCCAACACAACTGCCCTTGGCGACCATCCAAAATTTGTGGCTACCTTGAGCCCAGCCTTCTCAGATTAGCTTCTGTGAGCAGAGACTTCTGGTTCTGCAGCACCTCCTACCAGGAGTGGAGCTTGGTAATATGCCACGGTGTGCAGGGCCATTTGACACCCTCCTTGCAGCCCTCACAGCACCACTTAAGCTGGGCTTTTGGAAGGAGGTGCAAGGCTCTGGAAGGGTCCTAGAGCTCTCTTACCTCCTTCCTGAAACCCAGTAAGCACTTGCCTAGCTTTGGGAAGGAGGAAGGAGGACTCTAGGACCCTCTCACCTCCTTCCTGAAACCGGGCAAACTCTTACCAGGCTGTGAGAAGCACCCTCCTCAGCTGGGCACCCAGTACGAATGCACTGCTCACATTGCCCTAAAACTGCCCCTACTACCTGAAGCTGATATTTAATCTTCCATGTGCCCCCATTTCAGATGCTCCATTGCTCATTCAAGCTGATTTTTGCATGAGCATTTCCATATGCAATTCAACCAGCTGAGTTGAGGGTTCATTAACTGTGAAATAAAAGAGAAATCCCAACCTGGCCAACAAAGGACTTTTTTTAATTCTATTTTATTTGTCTGTTTATGTTTACAGAAAGCAGAAGAGTTGTATGATTCAGTCTGAATTAGACTTAGATTAGATTTACTTGCCTTCCAAAGATGGAGAAATCTGTGACCTTCCAGATTGTGCTGGACTCAAACTCCCATCATTCCAGACCGCTGGCCATGCTGGTTGGGGCTGATGGGAGTCCAACATCCAGAAGGCCACAGGTTCCCCAACCATGGCCAACTGTCAGCAGCTCTTATGCCATCTGTCATGGATGCTTTACTTGAGATTCCTGCATTGTAGGGGGGTTGGACTCGGTGACCCTCTGGGTCCCTTTACACTTCTAGGATTCTATTTTCCATTACTGCTGCCTTAAAATCCACTCTAACTTGACATATCAGAAATCGAGGCCTGGAATTATTTATTTAAAATATGTATACCCTGCCTTTTGTTCCACCAGACTTATCACAGCAGACATACAGCACAATTTAAAGTACCACAATAAAAGTACGGTAATTTGATAGATCAAAGCAACCACAAACTAAACAGCAGCAGCATGTGCAGCACCAATAATCTACAAGAACTCGGCCCACAAAACCTAGCAGGCAGCACACCACAACTCCAGAACAGAACCATCTAAAAGATAACAGGGACAGAACAAGACAAGTTCCTCTGGGGTGGGAATTCAATGCTACTACTGAAAAGGCCTCATCCACTCAGGTCTCTGCAGATGACCTGAGTGACTGGGTAGGTTTTTTCAACCTTTTGCCATTGAGTTCTGACCCTTCCCCCTTACCAATGAGCCAGTTTCTGAAACTAGCTAGTTGTTCTGAAAATAAAGTGACCAGAGCAATAGGCACTGTAATGAAACTGAATTTCATTTAACATTATTAAGCAGAAGCAAGCATGGTAACTCTGAAACAAGGAATTTTCTGAGCTTTGCATATACAGGTACTATGATGGTGGACTAAACTGATCATATGAATTACAGTTGCTGAGAACAGGGCTGACTGTGGAAGCACTGCTTTTCATTTACATTCTTTCTTTGTAACCTGATAAAGCAATCCACTACTTTTATATTTAGGGAAAGTCATCACCATTCATATTTGTTTATTTTCATCATTCTCAGGCTTTGTCTCTGTGCAATGCCTAGGGAGTATAATTTACTCTGCCAGTTCCCTTGGCTATGCTAGCGCATGAACTGTTGATGTCACTCACTGACATCTTCCTCAGGGCAACACTACAGGCCACGTTCTTCTCTTGCATCATATCTCCTCTAGGACTCTGCTCTTAATTAACACTTTGAGACATTTCAGCTCCCAGCAATAATACCCAATGTAGTGATTAGTGATGGTTACAATAGCATGCCATGTCATTCCAGTCTTTAGGAGACAACAGTGAAGCTGTAGATACACACATGCCTGGATTTCAAATATGAACACCTTTGCATCACTCAATGGGCACTTAGAAAAATCAGTAAGCCAAGCAGGGAGCTCCTAAAAGACACAAATACAGGTAGGAAGCTTGTAAGAACCTACTCAGGTTCAGAAGATAACAAGAGAGCATCACAAGCATAACAAAATACCCCAGGATAGGGCAGCACATCGAGAAACGATGAAGCCTAGTAATGATAAAGAAATCAGCTGGCAAATCAGATGCAGGAAGCACAACATGCCTTAATAGACTGGACCACAGCAGAATGAGAAACAAAACACTCTTAATAGAGCAACCACAGAGACTCCCAAATCAGAAATCAAGAAATATTAGTTTACAAGACTGTGCAGCAAGGAGCAAAACAACAGGGTTTTGAAGACTTCAGGACACTGCAGTGCGCTGTGCCATATGAGCACCTAAACAAGGGGACACCATGTATACAAGATTAATGATGCAGTTTCCTGACTCAGAAGTAAGAGTCTTGGTGGCTTGGAATGCTTGCTTGAATCCAAGATGGTCCTTGTGGCCCCAGAAATTCTTTTGCTTGAATTTTAGGCTAAGAAGCAGGTAAGTCCTCCAAACCTCCCCATTCCATGCATCCATTTACTTTCAGCGGTGCTCCAAAAAAAGTAGAAGAAGTTCGCTCACAGACCCTGGCACCAGGCACCAGATATAACAAGACCACAGGCAGAAAGACTTCCCTTCATTGCTCCATTCCACCATTGCCACTGGAGCAGCAGGCCAGATAAGTTGTGTGTAGGAGAGAGCCAGGCTTTGGACAGTCTCTGGAAGGGACACATCAGATCCCAGCATGCTCTCAATGACGTGACATGGCAGGCATTGATTTAGCTCAGAAGGTAGCAATAAGCTTCTTTTTGAATTGGGGCAGGAAGAATCTGGATTTCTAAAATTCTGAGCCTGAGTTTACTCCATTGCCACACAATGTTCAGTCTGAATGCTCAGAGCTAGTAATGCATTATGACTTAAGGGGAAAGAATCAGACTGGTGCATAGAGATCCAGGTCTCTTGATTTCTAGTTCCAACCTCCATGGTCAGTGGCGGAGCTTCATGCTCCAGCACCGGGGGGCGGAGAGCAGGCGGGGGCGTGGCTGGCATGCACCCAGGGGGGCATGGCTGGCACGCACCCAGGGGCGTGGTGCGCATCCTGGGGGCTTGGCACACCACCCTCAGGGGCTTGGCATGCATCCTGGGGGTGTGGTACACCGCCTGCAGAGGCATGGCGCCCAGCGGGGGGGCAGCCACGATGGCACCCCACCGTGATCGTGGTGCTGGGGGCGGTGCACTCCCCCCACCCCCTCTTCCTCCGCCAGTGTTCATGGTGAAAGCAGAATCCTGCAGGATCCACACACTTACACTTAGCTCCATCGCCACTTTCCTAAGAGCTTTGTGATCTACAGGTGACATTCAAACAGCCGCTTAGACTCAGGAGTCCAAGAAAAGTTGGTCTAGGAGTCTGCATATCTTGCATAGGCATTTTCTGCCACAATCAAAGCTCACAAGACAATTCATTTTAGATGGTATAATCCCAGTGAGCATATTTTATTTAGGGTGTTTCAGATCATTTCAAAAATTCCCACCCAGCGTTCATTAAACAATCCGCATCAAAAAGGCAATGGGTGGCCAAACCTATTTCAAACAGCTGCATAGGTTTTAGTGTGGCTGCTGCAATGGAGTGAGAGAGATCCTGTGTGATTTTAAAGAAAATTGATTAATAGAAGCCATGGGGTCCCAAATTGGATGTGGGCTGTAGTAACCCTTTACTCCCATGGCATCCTTTGATAAAACCATCCCCATTGTTAGTATGGGGTTGCTGCTGCTGTTTTTGTTCATGAGCAAGTCGCACACTGCTTGTGATTCTCACCCATGTTCTGTCATTGCACCACTGTGTATTTATGCAATACAAGTTATTTTGTAGTGTTGTGTGTCTTTTTAACAGGTTTTTGAGATTTCTGATTAGCATAAAATATATCCATGTCACAAGCATCAATGTAAGGGTATCAAACAACCTCTTTATACTCCTGTTTGCCATCTGGCAAATGGTCCCCAGTCCGTCAATCAAAAGCCTAAGCATCTGCCCTCTGCTAGCCAACTAAGAAGTGGATTTTCCATCATAACGTCCCAAGTCATCACTCTGTCTATATGTCATCCTATACACATCAGGATAACACTGCCCAGGATTTCATAGGAAAATAAAACAACAACTGACAAGCTTCATCAACCGAAAATGAAGACTCAAGGGGGCAAAGTTACATTAAACAACAATTCAGAAATATAAACAAGAAAATAACCAGTCTATACAAACCACCAATGCTGTTGATCTGTTACTCAGGAGTTTTTCAATTTCTCGGGCTGCACTTTCTACCAGCTGCCGTGCATTGTTGGCCTCCACGGTATATAAGTCTGTGTTTCGCAGGTATATCTGAACAAGGACAGAAAAAGAGGCAGTCAGGCACTGTTATGAGGCTTAGCATGAACAATAGAAAATTCATGGCACATAAGCTGAATTTCTCCCCTACCCGCAAGCAATTTTCATCTGACACTGGTGGTCCTATTAGAATCAAGGTGTCATAAGCCCTGCCCATGGGCTATGCTGACCTGGGCTGATGGGAACCCAACAACATCCAGCAGGCCACCAGAAGGTGGAATAAGATGCTATGGTAAAAAATCTCTTTGGTAGGAAACTATTTCTTTGCTCCTTTCTTAGACCTATGCTGTTAGGAGAGACATGAGGGAGAATGCCACCCAAGATTGATAGAAAGAGCAGGTTAATTGGGAATAAAATGAGCAAATGCCCCCAGAAACCTGCACACAAGATCAAAAAAAAAAAAAGGTAAGCCTCCGAATTAATTACAATCAACAGTTTTACTACTGACATCAAGAGGATGTGCGCTGCAGTCTATGAAAGCAGATACAGTACCTCAAGGCTAAGTAAGTAAATAAGGAAAATGCATTTATCAATTCAACAGATGGCCTGAGTTTACACAAACATTATGCCCCTGCTTAGTGGGTGTCACATTGTCTCAAGGGAAGTAAACTCAGGCAGCATCAACACAGGCCTAATTCACTGGCCAACTTCCAGCAGCTTCTGGCACACAATATTTCCAAAAATAAGCAAAAAACCTATTGTGGTTTGGAAACTGTCAACAAACCCAAAAAGCAGCTCCAAGCTTTCCTATTATTTCACTAAGACTTGTCAATCTAGCCCTGACTGAGAGTGGTTTCCCAGCATCTCAGACAGGGGTCTTCCACCCCATCTGCTACTTGATCCTTTTAACTGGAGGTGTCAAAAGTTGAACATGGGGTCTTCTGAATACTAAGCAAGTGATCTACCACTGAGTTTTATTTTATTTTTAACATTGCATATCAAAAGTACATCTAATTCCATCCATCACAACCCTTATTCATTCATTCATTCATTCACTCACTCATTCATTCCCTGCCCATCTGGCTGGGTTTCCCCAAGCCACTCTCGGCGGCTTCCAACAAAATATTAAAATGCAGTAGTCCAGCAAACATTAAAAGCTTCCCTAAACAGGGCTGCCTTCAGATGTCTTCTAAAAGTCTGGTAGTTGTTCTCTTTGACATCTGAATTGTGCTCAGAAATGTACTGGGAGCCAATGTAGGTCTCCCAGTCACCAGTCTAGCTGCCGCATTCTGGATTAATTGTAGTTTCCGGGTCGCCTTCAAAGGGAGCCCCACATAGAGTGCATTGCAGTAGTCCAAGCGAGAGATAACCAGAGCATGCACCACTCTGGTGAGACAGTCCTACCTACCTAATACCTACAGCACCTTTTTTCAGCACAGCCAGTGGATCTGTTTGTTCAATAACAACTGGCATTAGAAAATAAGGTTGTCAAATGTGCACTATGTTACTGGAGCATAAAAAGCCAGTCAACTTCAAACAAGAATAAGCATTTTATTTTTTAATTTGTTTTTTGCTATTGACATCCCCAGCTCATCCCACCTTTAACTGGCTTTGCCAATGATCTGCCAGGGTTTTCTTTTTGTCATTTCAATACACACGAAAAGTAGATTTTTGCCTTCTCCACATTTCCATGCCAAGGATTAACACCACATTGCCTTTTTCCCTTCTTGATATTTCTGCAGTTGGACACTTCTGTGAATAGCAATATTTGCTTTTTATTGGTTTTTAAAAAAATAATACCCCCAGACTGACACCTAAGATCAGGCACAAATATGCTTCCTCCATCCTAAGAAAACTTTTGTTTTAAAAAATGAATATAGTGCCTCTGAACAGGTACAAAATCTCCATTCTGAGAACACAGTTTGTTTGTTTGTTTGTTTGTTTGTTTGTTTGTTTGTCTGTTTGTCTGTTTGTTTGTGTTTGTTAATAACTTTATTGCCCGCCTTTCAACAATTTAAATTTCAGTATTAAAAGCAGTTAAACAAGTCTAATCCAGCTAGATATATGCAATTTAAAAACAAATTGATTCCCCTCACAGAGCTACAGTTCCCCCAGTACCCTGAGGTGAGGGACTGGCTGTGAAACCATTCTGAGAACTGTAGCTGTGGTTGGAATAGGGGTCTCCTAACAATTCCCAGCACCTTTAAAAAAACCTACAGCTTCCAAAATTCTTTTGGGAAACCATGCCCATTGAAAGTGACCTGACACTGCTTTAAATGTATAGTGCAAGTGAGGCATGATATTGTCTTGGTTGCCCTGGTAGATGGCCTATACCAGCAGTTAGGCAGGAGGACTATGACCCTTTCAATATTACCAACCATGGTAACCTTGTGAAACACCTGGGCAGCATGCGGCCAGAAGGAGCCATTATGTGCTGGCTCCTGTCTTTCCTAGGTAAAGGTTGTACCAATAGTCTTCCGCTCCATGCCCATTGGCTTCTGGGAGCCAGTGCTATACCCTCTCCCAATATTATTCAACATCTACAATGTTGGCATCACTGACACTTACCAGGACAAGGCATGGGCAGGTGCCAGCCAGGTCAGGGCTGCATGATTGCACCAGCAAGAGCCCTGGATTGGCCCTGCCCCATTTCCACACCATCCCAGGAAGCAACAGTGACACCAGCATCAGGAGGGCAATTGTGTGGCACCAAGCCAGCATTCTGTCTCCTAATGGTAGAGGTTGGATAGGGGTATGAGTGACATTGATATAGTGATGATACCAAAATTTGTTTCTCCTTTTCATTAGATTCCAGAGAAGCAGTGAAAGTCCTAACCTATTTTCTGTGAAGGATAGTATGAGGGTGAGCAAACTGAGACTTAATCCAGACAGGAAAGAAGTACATTGGTCAACTAGGAAATCTGATTCAGTTGCACTGCTTGTTTGGGACTTTCCTTGTTTCTGGCTCTGGAGTGATTATGAACACCTTTGGTTGTGCCCTTGGCTGGAGAAGGTAGCCTCAACTGGATTATTATTTTTTAATTACTTGACCATAATTCTGCACCAGCACCAATGGCTCCCAATTTGTTTTGAAGTTCCACTTTGCCTTTAAATCCCTAAACAGTTTGTGACTAGGATATTTTAAAAAGGATATATTTCTCCTGCAAGATGCTGCCAGCATCTCAAGGACCATCAGGGAGGGAGAGGTCCTTTGTGTACCACCACCAAAGAGTGGTTGGAGAATTCATTGGAAATGACTTTTTCTGTTGCAGCAACCAGACTTTGTCCTGAAAGCCCAGATGATTTGTTCTTCAATGGTGTGTCATCAGCTGATAAAAAACAATTCTAATGTGCAAGGTCTTCAGCTTGAGATAGCTGACTGTTTTAATCCTAGTTACAGTATTGTCGGTTTTGCTGCTCAGCTCAGTGATGCTTCTTAAATCTGGATATTTCACTGAAATTTTTTTGAGACTCAAATGCTTATACTGAAACTGTTGTTGGTCACCTTGAAAATTCATGTGAATTAAAGTTCTTTGGGATGAAAATATTTTAAATAACTAAATGTGTTCCATTCTTATGCTTCATACAAAGTAGTCAAAAGGTATTCAAAATTTATTATTTTTCAGCTACTTCTGTGGTCTAGAGCCTAAAGAACTCACTGGAAAGCAGTGTGGTAGTTTTTACCAAAAGCATACAAATTAACAAAGCCTTTATGTAAGTTTTTCAATTAGTTTGCTGTTTTGCTAAAAGCTCTTCAGGTTGATGGTAAAATCCTCCCACATTTCTAAATCCATTCTCTAAGGTCATCATAAGACCAATTTTATGTCAATATGCAAGGATGCTTCCAACTCAGGAGAGAGAGTGCCATTGTTATTCTTCCCTTACTGTTCTTCATATGCTGCATATTTATTCAAAGTTAATGGCCTGTAATATTTTCTGCATGTTGATACAAAGCTGCACACAATGCAAAAGTGTCTGCCTAATGTGCAAAGAGTTAAGAAGGCTGCCAAACAGCACGTCCTTCTACTCCACTGTGTCTTCAAAGACACATTTTACACATCTCTCACAAAGAGCCAATTACCTCACTTGCTCTTAAGGCTACCATGGGGAATTGGGACATTTTCGTATGAATTAAGAGAGAGGCAGATGAGCCATATAACAAGAACACATACACAGTGGTCCCTCTTAATGTTTCACATAAAGCTTGCATTGCTAGGGTCTGAGGTGTCGTTGATTTATTTTCCCTACTTGTGATGCTTAATGAAGTTAAAATAAAAATTTCAAACAGCCCTGCAATACAGAGATACACAACTTTTGTTTTGCTTCTGCCCTGTAACCCATCACACACAAAAATGGAATGCAAGAATGGCATAACGAAGTCTGAAATAACGCACAAGACAAAAAGCTGACCAAACTTTAAGATAGCTAGACTATTAGGATGATTTTGTGTGCCAGTGATGATATGGCATTGTTCAATGGGTGAAGAGATAAAATGAGAGAGTGACACACATACCCCTTCAAAACATGGCATGATTGGTTGGGGTGAGGAAATAAAAAAAAGCTTATTAAAGGCATTGAGGGGCATTTAACTAATATTTATATACCTGAAGAAAACTTACTGCAATTAATGGGCCTAACTGAGTCATGATCATTAATTTCAGGGGCTCTACTCTTTGTTAAATACAACCCATGAGTTTTAAACATTTCCGTCAAATCTGAAACTTTAAAGTATCACATGGTGTACTATTGTTTTTTTTAAAAAATGATGTTTTCTTGTGTTACATCATTAAATAAATAGGGTTTTTTTTACAAATAAATAAAAAAGAAAATGTTGCTGAAATGTTAGACTGTTACAGGAGTGGCCCCAAATATTTTGCTTCTTGAGTCAAGAGACAAAATAGCACTCCTACCCTTCCACATATAGAAGCTGACCATTATGGCAACTGACTCTTACTCTAAAACTGGTGTTGGGAGAGCAAGCTAACTTAGGAAGTGTGGCTCTGTCCTTTGACATCTCACTGCTGCCTCCATGCCTTTTGGCAGTCATAGGCAAACTCGGCCCTCCAGATGTTTGGGGACTACAACTCCCATCATCCCTAGCTAACAGGACCAGTGATCAGGGATGATGGGAGTTGTAGTCCAAATCATCTGGAGGGCCAAGTTTGCCTACGCCTGCCTTTTGGCATTGGCCTTCTGAGGCAGTTGCCTCACTTCGCCTCATGGTAAGGCTGCCCCAGTATACTAGTAGAAAGATATGCTTCTTAAAAATATGATGGTAGACATAACTGAAGGCCTTCCACTTTACTGACTAATATGTCCTGTACAGTCTGAGATTCGCACAAGGCTCCAAGGAAGCTATCCTGGCAAGGCTGGCTTGCATTGTGGTTTACACAGCTTTAGACATTAACACCCAAAATCATCATGCCTCTTTAAAGACTATTTTTTATGGCACAAATTTTAATGTACTCAGTCCACTACTATAATCCCCAAGGGCTTCTGTCATAATAAGGCTTAATCTTTAAGAAGCCATTAAAAATATTCTCTTCCTACAGGAGTTTAAACATAGTCACACCGCTCTGGAAATCCTGTGCACGTGGTGTAACTTTTGTACTAAAACCCCAAGAATAATATATGCTCCAACATACACCACAGATGAAAATAGTGTTTTTATTATTGTGTTTTTGTAACCAGACAAGAGGCCACTGCCTGTGCCACATACAAACTGACAATTATTTTTCTCCTGTTGTATTTAATATACTTTACAACAGCCTATCTTGTACTAGCTTCTGAAGCAGGGAGTGTTTTCTTCAGTTGCCCGAGCCCATCTCTTGGCACATCTAGTAATGGCTTTGGTAAATGGCTGATGAGCTGCCCCTCTGAGATCCTGCTTTCAGGAGGTGGCTGAAACTTGAAGAACAAGTGAATTTGGGATGGTAGAGAACTCTGTCAGAAACAGCAGCAGAAATTCCCACAATCTGCTTATTTGTCAGAAGCGAGGAACGGAAACCATGCAAGCAAATAGATGCATTAGTGGTCATTTTAGGCCTTAAATATTGCACAAATAATTGTGTTATTTAATGCATTTTTTATGTCTCCCTTCTGTTGAAATGCATTGAAATTAATCACATAATTAAGTACCTGTATGTAAGATTCAGCTACAGCAGATAGCAAGATTAATAATGTAGCTTTTAGAAGACCACATTGTAACAGAACAGAAACAATGCAGACTGTAACAAAACCATGGTGGGACAGAAATCATGGCCTCTTGAGTGCATTTTTGTGTACACTAACAATATGTTAAAATGACATTCTCCTCCCACAATTTAAAAAAATAAAGACACTTATTTGCCAGGAAGAAATATCAGAAAACCAAGAGTAAGTCTAGAGAATAAGGACCACTGTGTTACGTATATGAAATTCACACAGTGGCAGCTTAGGAATTTACTGCATCAGAACATGGAACAAGACAAGGAGAAAGTACTTGAAACTGCATAATCACCTTGCAAAACTGGGACCATATTTTATAACATTACAGGAGCATAACTGCTGGCATTCCCTGTTCCAAGCATGCCTATGCTGGAGCCTCTTAGGAGTGGACCAGTACTCAGAAATAAGATTTCTGATACCGTGCTTCCTAAAAACAATACTTTCCATTTCAGAATATCTATATACACAATATTTTACTTTTTCTCCCTTGGTTTTTTTTCCTGGTGGCTTATTGTTGTTATTTAGTCGTGTCTAACTCTTCATGACCCCCTGGACCAGAGCACGCCAGGCACCCCTGTCTTCCACTGCCTCCCACAGCTTGGTCAAACTCATGTTCATAGCTTCGAGAACACCATCCAACCATCTCGTCCTCTGTCGTCCCCTTCTCCTTGTGCCCTCAATCTTTCCCAACATCAGGGTCTTTTCCAGGGAGTCTTCTCTTCTCATGAGGTGGCCAAAAAGTATTGGAGCCTCAGCTTCAGGATCTGTCCTTTCTCCCAGTGTCCTGCTGCTTGATAGACAAGACATAATGGATGTACAAAACTCTATAGAAAACTTTGTGCATGGCACATGCCGTCAATCTGAAGAAATAAACCCAAAAGAATAGAGATGGTGGGACATATTTAGAGAGATAAGAAAGATGGATACTAAGTAGAGAGAAGCTTGCTCCTCTAATGTCCCATGGAAACATGGAACACATCACACAGGATTCTGGATCAGGTTCATATAAAGGAGGTCCATGGGTGATTTGTGCACCTTTCATGCTTCCCACCTAATGGGAAATCATGTAGCTCCTCTACTTTGAGATGTCTATGTTCCAGATGTCAGGGAAGTTCACAGATCCCATTGCAGAAGAAATGTAACATTCTTCTCTTGAGATATTAGAAGGGAAGCACTTTTTTAAAAACTAAATTGAAGGCATAAAAAGAAAATGGTCAAGTCAGTCATAAACCTGCTTTCTCCACATTGGTAGAGATGTCTGAAGCTACTTCCAGATACACCGCAGTAAGCTAAAGTGCAAGGCCCTGTCCTCATTTGCTTGAGATACAAATTCTACTGTGGTCTGTATCTTGTGAAACATGAGCCATAGCCCTGCAGCAATTTAAAGTTTTGACATGATTAGACAAGAAAAGATTACATCCCACACAGTTTCCTTTTCATACACACGAAGTCTAAATAAAATGTCAGTAGTTTTCAAAGTATTCCATCTTCTTTATTATTTAAATTAAAACAGACTCAAGAGGGGAAAAGAAAATAACCTCAAAGATAAGCTATGGCTTCTTCACACACTCACACTTCAGTAGCCCCATTTCTGAACGATTATTGTCAATAATGGAGTATACAGATGTCTCCTCATTTTCTTCAGCTTGACTCTATGAAAGGCAGTTTGCTTTTTACAGACGGAGAAGTCTGGAAGATGATAACCACTTGCCAATGGCTACATAATGAGACTACAGCTAAAGCGGGTCTTGAACCCAGGTCTCAAACATTTGATTCCTACTCTTTCTGTACTGGTGTGAGTGACTCTCACACCAGAAACCTCCAAGCCAGACCCACTAACAGAAGTGAATGTTGTTTAAGCTGTGACCTGTCTTCAAGTTATATGACTAAGGGGAAATAAAATGCAGGCTGCCAACTGTGCCACTTTGCACTGCTCATGATGACAGCCCTTTATGGAAGTTCTGAGAGAGAGAGCCTACAGGCCTTGCCATTCCTAGCATCCATGGGTGTAAGTGGAGCCTGTGGTGTGGGCAAGGGCTCTCCCTGTGATTTTGAACCCTGTGTTATAAAGGCTGTGAGTCATGGGAAGAGTCTACACTGGGGTAGCTAACATGGCACCTGTCAGATGTCTTCACCAACATTCTCAGCATCCCTGATCTTGGGCCATGTTGAGTTGGGCTGCCAGCAATTGTAGTCCAAAACATCTAGAGGACTACAGATGGACTATGCCTGTTCCCCAAGCACACAGAAGGTCCCCTATTACAGGTGTTTCCCCAGTGTGTGGGTGACGAGTGGGGCGGTGGGGGATGTGACAGTAGAGATAGGACCTCACTCTCCCCATGTGATTACTGTACAATGACATGGAGCTGAATGCCCCCAAAGAGATGATTTACTCATTGCTCCTGAGATACTATTTTAATACACTAGGAGTAGGGGCTTTTTTGTTATTTTTGGTAAGGAGAAGCATTCAGGCAGATGATCCCTTGCCTGAAGTCCGGTGTGGTCTAGTCTAGCAAAAGTTATTATACTGATTGCCTGGCTTAGCTCTAGAGCTGAGCCCAGACTGATCTTGCAGCTATCAGCATTCATTTGTGTTTACAAAATGTGTATAAAAAATTCTATTTTTAAACCACAACTCTTTTCAAAATCCCATATATCTATGTGTACACACATGCATACACACAAACACAGCTGTGTTGGTTTGCAGGTCACATGAGTCAATATTAAAACAAACAAACATGTTACTAACCAACTTCTAGTCACTGCTAACCTTGTTCCTGTGCCTCCCTTACACCACATAGAAAAAAGTATGGTGGAACATACATGTTAGAAGCTTTCCAAAGGCTTTTGTGCTAGTTTGCTAAAGGTTAGTAAGGATGAGCACATGTCTTTTGAGTTTTAAAGAAGTTTCATACCTTATGAACAAAGAGTATCACAAGATGTGCAACTCGTGATTCACCCCCCCCCCCAGTTTTTTCTTTGCTCTTTCAAATGCAAAAATGCAAATGCCAGATGCATGTGGAGAGTGAGCCTCCCCATTGCACAAATTAAAGAGGAAGCAATGAAAAAGAGGGAGCTCAGGTCAAACACTCTTCCTCTGTCACCACTGGTTTGCAATGTCCAAAGCTGCCTTTAGCATCCGTCCTCTAAATCCAATGTTCCTTTCACTCTATGTTTTATCATCTGCAGACAGTTAACTGTATACACTTGCTCCATAGCTCTGGGACTGAACTAACATAATGCCTTGGGAATATCACGCTTGACTTGCTAGTGCAACTCCATATCAAAATGGAAATAGATTCTGGGAGTAGTGTTCCATCCAATTAGGTGGTTTTGCAAGAAGGTTCTATTAGGGGGGTTCAGTTTTCACTCCTGTATTCTAGATTTTTTCCCCTCACTCCTGAGTTGCAAAAGAAAGGCAAATTCATCATTTTTAAAGAAGCTATTGTTCCCTTCAAGTGGCTTGACATTTGAGAGCCAAACTACATTAAGGCAGACAGAGTGTAACCTCATTTTTTATTACCCTGTCCAGTAAGGGACTCTAGCAGAGCATGAACATTTAATTACTTTGCATTTTAGACTACACACAATGTTAATTAGATTGAGAGAACACTACAGCAGGCACGCCATGGTAATGGTCAGTTGATGAGTAAAGTCAATAGGATCATATACACAGATCTCAACAGCAAAAGGGTAAACCCAGCTGTCAATCGAGCTTCACATGACTCTGAATTTTGTTATGGAACAGATTAAAAAATTATGTTACCCTGACTCTTAGGTTGAACACAGATGTTTTGCTTGTTAGAAAGCTTTGGCTAGCCAGTCTATACTATGCTTCTTTTACAACACCCACCTGTCATAACCTAACATACATGATGTCAGGTGATGGACAGGGGCTTATCTAAATAGGCTTATGTTCAGAGTTTATGCAAGGGCTATCTGTATAATGACTTTGATGGACGCTGCTTGAATTGGACTACGTCAGCCCTGGGTAGCTTGCGCGCAGCCTTCCCCATCAACCCTAACCATTGAGGGTACCATGCTTGCTGGGGCTGATGCTTGGATGTTCAACAACATATGGAGAGCACACAGCTAGGAGAAGGTCACTATAAATCCATCTGGCTTCATCCTAAAGGGTTGTGGAGAACTAGAAAGAACCAGATTACCAGGAAATTTTTTCCATTTGTATTGATGTAAACCTCCAGAATGTATTTTGTATAGCTAACTATTTAGCTCTATCCCCAGTGTATGTTATCTTATTGCTATAGCTAGTGACTAATGCAAATAAAGTTCCTATCTATTTAACAAGCACAAAGTTGCATCTGGGTCTTGTGACTGTGCATTGCTTACAGGATTCACAGTGCAGATGCCTACATGCAACTGACAAACTGCCTGTTTACAGCTCTCTGGAAGCCATTGCAATGAGGCCAACCCCTCCAAGTAAGGGCTGCAGGGTTTTCTTTTGCCAAGGGGTGACTTCTCTTCCAACATCCACATGGGAATCCAGAGACAACACGCAGGTCCCATTCCACTTGCACAATGACTGACAACCACACACCTTGTCATGTCCTCTGCAATCAGGAAGTTCTTCCCTTCCACAAAGTGCTTCTAACATTCCTCCTATGAAATCAGTAACAGAGTTGAATTACTGCGAAAGACTTGCCCTCCTTTCAGAGGAATGCCTTGTAAATCTACGACAATCTGGGCATTACTAGCTCACTACAGACACCCCCACTTTTTCCCAGTCACCATTTACAGCATTTCACATTTACCAGACAGGCAGTATAATGGAAGGAGTTTTTGCTGCTGTGAGAGGCAGTAATAAGCCCATGCCTTTTGCACCTGATTAAATATTAGCTTTTCCTAACAATAAGCAAGTCTGACTAAACAAAGTCAGACGACAGTAAGTCAATTAATGAATATGCAGCAACCTCCTTTATCAAGTTAGCTTTGGAGGAAAGAAATATAATAGGAAGAGCTGTTATGTGCTCCAGGCCATTCTTTGCATACAGCACACAATGCATTAAATTATTTGTGCTCCTGAAATTTTAGGCTTTCAGTTTCTTTTATTTTTTTTAAAAGAGAAAACCACATTTGTTTTCACTGTCACAGTTTGTGTTGGAAAAACCCCTTTGGTGTTGGATTGTGTGTAAGTGGCAGGGGGGAAGGCTGGCTAATGCGAAGAGCTCAAAAATGAAAAGTAAGTGGAGGGTACAGATGGTGTCTTCCACAGGACATCTGTGCCATCTGCACCTTGCTGCTTCTGCCCATGACTTTCAACTTGTTAGCAGCAATAGAAGCACATGCAATATGACACTAGGCTTCAGAATGCAAGGACAGCCCAATACATTTTGCTACTTGAGGATAGTAGGGAATGCCATAGGGAGCACACTGTTCCACCAAGGCTCCTACGATGCAACTGCTGTTCAAGAGAAGCTACTGCCCCATTTGCACCAGGGCTGTGTTCCAAATCTGAAACTGAGCCCTAACAGTGTTGGCTTTTTGCTCTCCGAAAAACTCCTTAGTGGAACGAGACTGTCCAGCATTTACTAGGTGCCCATTTGTGAACCTCCTCATGCACTACATCCATGTAATTGTCACTTACTTGAGCAAGTTCATCCACCCCACTCGCTGTTTTCACCAGCCTTACTAGGTCTTCTTGCATCTTATCCACCCACCGCTTTATCCTACAGAAATAAAAAAGAAGGAGAAAAGAGACGTCCCATTAGATCAAAGGCAAATAGCTATGATGATCACAAGCATAAATAGAGGTTGACAGAATGTCTTCCATGTGGCAGATTGATGCTGAAGTCCCTTTGATATTGCTGTGAATCTGCTCTACTCATACTTTTCCACACCATTCTCTTCCTCGCTTGCTCTCATGGAAACTCTTGGCATATATTTTAGATTTAACTTGGTTAGGAGGAGCCTCCTGTAAACAGTCTGGCACTGAGAAAGGAGTAAAACAAACAAACAAAAATCACCCAACCAAAGTCTGATACATAAAAATACCATACTGCCTCCAACTGCTTAACAACAGTTATAAAAAAAGTAACACACATTTTGCCTCTTGGGAAGTGTTATTAAATAAAACCTAAACCCTCTGTATCTTATACTATTTTCTTTTGCTGATTTTTAAAAAGCAAAACACCCAAACATGAGAGTCACTAACAACAACAAAAAGCATTTTCCAGAAATAATATTCTCCTATAATGCATTTTATCCCAGTAGAGAGAGAGAAATGCAAATAGTGCAAAATATTTTGTTATCTGGCTATTCCTATGGGAAAAAAGCAAAACCACATATTCTTCATTTTGCTATGCAAGGGAATGGATTTGGAACTTTGGCTTGTTAACATGGATTCAGGGGGAGCTAATATATGTGAATCAGAGAACATACACACAGTTATACTAGACAAAATGAACTCAGATGATCACAGATAAGAAAACTATTAGTATTCTTTTTAGTTATACTAGACAAAATGAACTCAGATGATCACAGATAAGAAAACTATTAGTATTCTTTTTAAGATACTATATTTGTATATTATTTTCCCATTCTTAAAATCCCTTAAAAGTGTATTACTGAAAATGAACTTGAGTTGCTTCCAGGCAGGTGTGGTCTCTCATGGCTGTTTTTCAAATGCCAAACTAAGTTTGGATGTATTTACTATTGATCGATACACACACAAACACATATATGTCTATACACAGAGAGCTAAGTCGACAGTATACCACTTGGGATGATGTAATACATTCTCCTTATTAGAAAAAAAAATCTAATCAAGGATTCCATGCTTTACTGAATTTTCGTTTCTTACATGTGTCAAGAGTGGGGGAGAATAGGAAGGGAAGAAAACAAGAGCCCTCTGGCTGCCAAAATGCTTGTCTGGTGTTTCGTTGAATGCTAGCCTGTGGTGTATTTCTGCCTGACAGCTGCTCATGGTCAGAGTTTATTTAACAACAAGAAAAATGTCACACCAAACGTGAAGTCTGGGGCCTTAAGGAGACAGCGCTGGGTTTCTTTGATGCTGTTTAGGGCATCAACAAAACAAAGGTTCAGGCAAAAGGGTTTTTTTCTTGACTGTTCAAGCAGAACATTAAACTGCAATGAAAACCATGTCAAAAAGAGAGGAAGCCCACAGGATTTGCATTATGCCCAGGAGAGGGAGATGGCATGTTAAATGACAACAGCTCCTCCCACCTCTGCCCCCTCCAGCTCTCTGCCCGTGCAAATTGCTGGTGAGTTTTTAAGATTCAGATGAGCTGCTTCTGTCTCCTTACGAAGGTTGTGTTTACACCATTTAAACCACATTGCTTCCCCCAAAGAACCCTGGGAACTATAATTCATTCCAGAGAGAGCTGCAAAATCACAGTACTCTTACAAGCTACAGTTCCCAGGATTGTTTGGGGGGGGGGAATTCATGTGCTTTCAATTTATAGTGCATGCATGATCCTTGATGCTTCTGTGCTCAAGAAGAGGGCGTAAGCATTTGCTTGGGGGGAAGGCATGTTCTGTTGGCTTTTATTAATTTGTGATGCACAGTAACCCTTATTGCAATCCACAGAACTACAGTGTGCCCAGAAGGACTTTTTTTTTTGTTTATTTCTGTCAATAGCGGCTACCACCAGGGACACCATTTCAAATAGAGGTAAATCACATCTTACGCTGATTATATTTATGCGATCACAGCTTTGCATGGGGAGGGGGAATAAATAAATAAATGGAGAGTGGAGGAAACCCACTCTCCATTTATTTATTTCCCACACACAAACCTGCACACAGCTGCCATGGCGAGCTTTTCCAGCTTTGCGAAAGCAGCAGGAGGGCTCTAAAATGCAGCCAGAAGCCTTGCGTGGCCTTCCCAAAGCCAGCCAAGCAGCCCTCCACCTCATGGGGAAAGACAGGGCCAGGGATTCCTGCCTTTTAGGCTTACACATGGACTCCCCAGAACTGAGCCCTTGCATAAGACGCGAGATACCTGCATACAAAGGAGAACAGTGGCGTAGCGTGGGTTGTCAGCACCCGGGGCAAGGCAAATAATTTGCGCCCCCCAACCCGTGGATTTGCACCCCCTAACCCCCAGATGTTTCGCCCGGTGCCGCCGGCCCCCCCACGCTACGCCACTGAAGGAGAATGAGGGGAGAGATTACATGAGGAAATGTAAAACTGCGGGAAGTTGAATGTACCAGTTTTACTCTTGTCATTTTTCTTAAATCTCACTCAACCAGTATTAACAAAGCCCCCACAATTAAGGATAATTTTTGTGTTATAGTGGTTGCCAATTCACTTCTGAGCTATTTAGGCTCCTGGCAGGCCTGGCCCTTCCATTGAGTAGAGTGAAGCAACCACCTCATGCATCTGGTGTAGAGTGTTGTGACAGGGCAACAAATAAAATATTTCATTTTACAATAAACTAAATGTGGGAATTTCTGCCTTGACTGCCAAGATATCTTGGGCTGCAGATTGGATACTCATACTCTGTACCTTGGCTGGAGTGGGACATTTGTTCTTCTGCACAGCATTTTGATGGCTGTGCTCTGTGGCTAGTTTCTGCATTAAGACTTCTTGTCTTACTTTATTTATTATTTCATCTAACATGGGGAAGGTTAAAAAATGGTCACCACTTTATTTAGCTTTTTTAAAAAAAAGTTTTCCTGTGCAATTTCATTCTCACTGATGCAACTACTCTGCATTTTGTAACATGAGTGTATATATCCTTGTATCATTTCTTCCTCTTTTCATATGTCAAAGCCCCTTGATTCTGTACATTTTCTTGTTATAATTTGTTTTAGAAGCTGTCTCATGCCTAGAAGTCTAGAAATACTTTGTTTAATGTGAGAGACAAGAGAATCATGGGTATTCAACAACATCTTTCTCTTCCTTTCATTCGGTTGGTTCCACTTTACCAGACAAACAAACAATCCCCAAATGAAGGACAGTCTATCCCAGGACAATTCAAAAGAAAAGAAATGGTATTTTCAGAATTAAGATAAATGAGATTTGAGTCAGTCATATATTAGCAGTGCAAAGTCATTTTCCCCTCCTGCCCAGAATGGCCTTCAGTATGAGAGCCAAATATTTCTTTAAAAAAGCAAAAACTTAATAACATGCAACAATGAAAGTAGTACACGAAGGGACAATGTGCCCAACTGCACAACTACCACAGACACTCATAGTCCCCTGTCCACAGGATATGAATATCTAAAACTCTGAGAGAAAGACCAGAGACTGTGATTAGCAAGCATAGCTAGAGGCAGGAGACAAACGGGAACGCGAAAATTCAGGGATTACATTCTCCCTGGGATAGATCAGGAGCAGGCACCATACTCATTCATATATTGCTTCAGTTTCTGAGGGTGTGTTTTTTGTTTTTTTACACAGGTTTTAATTTGAGATGGGATATAGGGATTAGGATAGGGTTTGTCTGAGAGACTTAGGTCAAATCTTAGTTTAAGATCCGCTCTGAGGAGAATGTCAATAGCTAGAGGAAGGAGCCTCGTAGCTTAGACAGTAAGACTGTGTTGAGTGTCTTGGGAAAGTATACAGACAAAAGTAAAGGGGAGGCTGAGTCTGAGTCAGCAGAAGTAGAAACTGTGAGAAAACAGTCTATTTGGGTCTCATTCCAGCAAGGGGAGAGATCTTCTAGAAAGAGAAGACTCCCAAACCAGTTAAAAGGAGTGAGGTGATCCTCTAGGTGTGATATATTAATTGGCATATCTCAGGAGTGGGATTCTTAAGAGGTTGGGTAACTGACAAAAAGTGCCCCTCATTCCTGAACCAGAGTATTAAGTCGTGAAGGAAGCTGTGCTGCATCAAAAGTATTTAATACCTGTCATAACTATGTAAAGAAATGGGAGTGAAGTAACAGAAACTGAGTTGAGCATTTTACCACTTATTATAGAAACTGAACATCTACCTGAAGTGTAACAACTGATTTTTAGCAACTGAAGTTTAAGGTAAGCCATGCATTTTCTGCTTTGTGTTAATGCCTGCAACATCTTTAGATTTAGTGTAATTAATAAGTTAACTGTTTCTCGAAAAAACACATCTTTGTTTTACCAACTTTGCACTGTAAATAAAACCTTGTGCCAAAGACACCAAATCACCAAGTTTTCCCTCAAACACAGACCAAAAGATAACCTGTGGTGGTTATGATGGGATATGTATGTAGTTTTGGATCCGCTACATAATTGGTCTACAGTGGTGGGATCCACTACAACTGTGTAGACCCTTTGCCACTTTGCTCTTCCCTCCTGGTAAAAAACAGCAACCCATCTGCCGAGAGGCTAGTATAGCAGGTCCACCTCACCTGGCGAACTGCTTCCGGGCAGACAAAATCTTAAAAAGGAGAACTTGTAGCACATCTTCAAGTCATGAAGCATTTCTCTCTCCATCATCACACTTCAAATTGTAGACATACATACCAGCAAACTGTATGCTGATTTCTGTTATATTTGCCAGAGGAGGATGACAAAGAAAAGGAAATCCTAAATATTATCCCTTTGTTTGTTGAATTATTAGCATATTTTAAAGTATGAAAGTGGTCTAAAGCTTAGGAGATTCCTCAAGCTCAACCCAGAAAAGGGGAAAAAAGATATATTGTGATCAGTGCCCTTTGGACACTTCAAAATAAGGCTTCCTAGTCTCAAAATGTGAGTCTGCTATTGCTCAAAGTTTGGTAGTAAAGAGAATCAAGACATTCCATATAGAACTCAGGATCTCTCCCAACACCATGAGATTAAAGTCTTTTAAGCAGTAGTTTGCATATTGGCTAATTTACTTTCCACTATTATGCATAAAAGAAAATTTTCATTTGCAGCCGTGCATTAAGTGAAATGAAAATGTCTCCTTATAGAAATTAATGTTAGGTCATTATTTTAATACTTTCTCTCCATTTTTCCTCATTAAATTAATAGACACATATGTCTAGCACAAAATAATTTGGATCATGTATTGACATAAATATAGAGAGCTGTACACATCATAAGAAAAATTAATAATTTAAGCAATTCAAGAAGATGACTGTGATAAAGCAGTTAAATGAGAAGTATCTCACAGAAAAGATACAAGACTTAATTAAGATAGGGTTCATTGATTGCCATTGTTTCCTGGAGGTGTTTCATTAAAGGCTCTTAAAAATGGCTATTTATTGCTTATACCGAGTAAATTAATCAAATGCTCAAATCAAGCTTTTACTGCTACGCTCTAAAACTCAGTTATTACCACTCATAGTTAGACTCCTGGAAATTTATCATGCATAATGAGTTTAAGAAAACTTTTGTAGTACTTTGTTTAAAAAAAAACACCAGAGTTAGATTGAGCTCTTATTAATCTTGTTTATATTTAAAATAGTTCCTGGCACATGAAACAAAACATAAGGCCCAAATTCTTAACCTAGTCTGTTAGCTGCAGTTTTATTTTTAGCACAACATGGACTAGCTCCTAATAGCAACATAATCCAACTTTGGTTGAGTCTTCATGAAACAAACCAGTACAGTGGTACCTTGGGTTACATAAGCTTCAGGTTACATATGCTTCAGGTTACAGACTCTGCTAACCCAGAAATAGTACCTCGGGTTAAGAACTTTGCTTCAGGATGAGAACAGAAATCGTGCTCTGGCGGTGCAGCGACAGCGGGAGGCCCCATTAACTAAAGTGGTACCTCAGGTTAAGAACAGTTTCAGGTTAAGAATGGACCTCCAGAACGAATTAAGTTCTTAACCCGAGGTACCACTGTATTTACATATTTCAAAACCATGAGTTGAGTTAACCAGAAAAAAACTTTTGCTGCTTGAACAGAAGCAAAATAATTCTGTATTAATTTTTCTTCCTCTTGCTTTTCCCTATCTAATCCAAAAACAGTGCAGTTTTGAAATTAGTGAGTCAAATGAGTGCAGTTCAGAAAGTTTTCGTCCACCATCTTGATTCAAAATAGCATCCAATTGTATCAAAAAATATAGAGGAAAACCTGTGCCTTGACTGTAGGTAAAGGTAAAGGTAAAGGTACCCCTGCCCGTACGGGCCAGTCTTGACAGACTCTGGGGTTGTGCGCCCATCTCACTTAAGAGGCCAGGGGCCAGCGCTGTCCGGAGACACTTCCGGGTCACATGGCCAGTGTGACATCGCTGCTCTGGCGAGCCAGAGCTGCACACGGAAACGCCGTTTACCTTCCCGCTGGTAAGCGGTCCCTATTTATCTACTTGCACCCGGAGGTGCTTTCGAACTGCTAGGTTGGCAGGCGCTGGGACCGAGCAGCGGGAGCGCACCCCGCCGCAGGGATTCGAACCGCCGACCTTTCGATCAGCAAGTCCTAGGCGCTGAGGCTTTAACCCACAGCGCCACCTGTGTCCCTGACTGTAGGTACCATCATGCAAAATTTGGTTACAGTAACATGAATATCCAAATGCATAATGAACAACTTTCCCAAATATAAAGTAAATAAGATATAAAGTCAGTTCTTTAGAACCCTTTTCAGGTGTTAAATACTCATGTGAGCAGGGCCAAAAATACTAAACTCCATCTCAAGTTGGAAGGTGAAGTTCTGAAATAGGGAACTCTCTTTACTCATAGAGGGCTCTCCATGCAATTTAAACCCTGGAATATCAGGGTTCTAAAATCACATGGAAGCCTCCACAATCACAGGAGCTCCCAAATTCAGAAATTTGCCCACCAGTTTGTGGCAGGTGATGGAGGGGAGGACTCTATTGTGTTAATTTCCTCTCTTCAGATTGCCTGAAGAGGGCTAAATTTCCACCACAATCAATACTATCAAGAAAGAGAACACAGAAAGTAGATCAAAGGACAGAAGGAACAGGCTTGATTCATAGTGACTAGCATTAAATTCTAGTGAGACAATGTATGCAGATTGCAACTGGGGCACAGCTGAGGAGTGAAACCTGCCACTTGCCCCAGACACTGGGGTCACAGAGGGCAGGGAACAGACATAGCTTAATGCTACCCCTGAGGTCAGTATTTTAATACGTACCAGAGTCATGAACCATGTTTGCATCTAAAATAACTGAATACTAAATACGGTAGTAGAGGAAGGAGAGGGGAAAGGATGCTTGGGCTATAATTGTACCGCAGATGAACTGGCTTCAGTGGGCTGATAATCAAAGCTGGACACTTTAAGGGCTGACATATAAAACAGAATGTCAGTATCACATCCTGTATCTGTCACAAGTTCACCACCTACCTCTCCACCCCACAATCCAGTTCAAAGCACTTATAGTGGGGTTCATGCTAAGTGCTCTGCCTTTCTTGTGTCTCTTCATAGAGGTAACTGTAAACAGATAAGTAAGCAACCACAGGATCACAGAACCAGAGTGCAGGATTCCCATTGTCCGGCTTCTGGCAACAACTAGGCAAATCAAAGCATTGGAATAAGGTTCTTTCTTCCCCATCACTGAATACAAGTCAATGCCTATACTTGCATGGGTAAACCAAACATATATATTACCACAATAGCTAGGCAAAGCATGATGAATGCTAAGTAAGCAAGGACGCAGGATTAACTTGCATGCCCATTTCATGGATTGGCAAATGCTTCTTGAACCATCCTGCAAATAGCAAGTATAGTTGAGGCAGCCAGTATGGTTGTTGGAAAAGCCTAAGGTCTCCTTATGTAAAAGAAAAATGTCTTGCACCCATATGCACAACTTTCCGTAACTTTTGCAGAGTTCCACACAAGCGGTGAGAAAAGATGTTCTCCACAAGACATCATGCTCTGCCATGAAGAAACCAGCGCTGACGATGCTATCAGGACCCAGAACACGCGTTATGTTTTCACCTTGCATCAATGCATATTCCAGGTACAGTGCCCTGCTATTATGGATCTTTGGCTATTTTAATTAACTTTTTAAAAATGCAGCATTTTTGCTTACACTTTGGAGAGGAATAACTTGCTGGCTCCCAGATCCATAGTGCAGGTTTTTACACAAACAAAAGCAACAAAGCAGAATCATAATCAAACAGAGGAAGAAAGGGGGTGGGGGGTGAGAAATGCCCACAGGCCCCATCCCCACATCCCCAGCAACCAATATTCACACAATGGGAGGGAGGACATTCTAAGAAACACAAAGACTCCCCTCTGTGATTTAGAACCTACATTCCTAATCCCACTGACCTGGGACTATGCCCCATTCAATTAAGTAGGAATTACTTTTGAGTACACAAGGAGAAGGGGGCGACAGAGGATGAGATGGTTGGATAGTGTTTTCGAGGCTACCAGCATGAGTTTGACCAAACTGCGGGAGGCAGTAGAGGACAGAGGTGCCTGGCGTTCTCTGGTCCATGCGGTCACGAAGAGTCGGACACGACTAAACGACTAAACAACAACAACAACACATATGGTTACGATTGGGCTGTAATTAAGAACCCAACACATGGGCCACAGGGGTGGCCCTGTTCTCTTCTCCTGTACCGTTCTGGGCACATGGAAGATCACATCTAAAGTGGGCTAGAGATTCAAACAGACCCTTCACACAGTTTTTATTTATCTCATAGTGAATCAGATCAATAACCAGCCCCTTCTGATACAAAATCCTAACTGCATACAACATCAAGTTACCCTCAGACTGTGTGGTAGAATTCTCACACAACACTAATATCTCAAAGTACCGTTATCAAAATGCAATGGCAGAATAAATCTCATTTAATAGGACTTTGTGAAATAAATGCACAGCTTTGTTAAAGCACTTTAGGCATGAAAGGGTATTATCAGCTGTGTTTAACCTCTGAGGTTCACATCCTGACTCATTTATAGCAAAATGAATTTCCCCCAAAACTAATAAGCATTACATTTTAGCCTTAGAAAGAGAGAAAATCATAATGACATTAAAATATGGCAGATCAGATACTAGTAAAGAAGAGATTAAAGGTTTAAAGAAAAGAGGATTTATACAAATGAGGATAAAAATTAGAGGTGCATGGAATATTTAAATATCTGTTCCCAAGGCTATTTTGATTGGCCTTGGCAAAAATTCTGCTTAGGCAACACAATTTTCTTCTTTACTATAAGTTCTCTAACATACACTGTATTTTAGTTATTGTTCCATATGCAAGGAAGTGAGTGGAAGAGAAGAGCCTAAACCTACCAGGGCTCAATTCTATGAACTCCAGCAGGGATGGGCAATCTGAGATCCTCAGTATGTTGTCAGGATTCCATCTCCCAGCAAAACCAGCAAGGATAGTCAATGATCAAGATGGCAGCTGCAGTGTGGACAGGTCCACTGGTTCCCCACCAGTCAGCGACAGCCTCCATCAATAACTTTTGACACAGATTGGCTATTCCTGAACGTAGTGTGTTTTCACAACTTACACTGAAGACCTGCTGAGGATATGGCAGTGATCTTCTAACTACAGCACCATGTACTCATCCACTTGTTCTCCTTGACAGCTCTTCATGGATGGCATTCACTATATCAAAGCCAGTGAGGCATAAAGGTGCGAAAATTGGACTATGACCTGGGAGACCAGGGTTCAAATCCCTACTTAGCCATGAAGCTTTGGGTGACTTTGGGTGATTCTTCACCTCCTAGCCTAACTTACCTCACAGGGTTGTTTTGAGGATGGAATTGGGGGGGGCATGTACACTACCTTGAACTCCTTGGAAGATAAACATGGCATATAAATGAAATAAATAACTGCACCAGAATTACCAAGGGATAACTACCACTACAACTAGCATCAACCAGAGTTTGCAAACAGAGTTCTAAATCTTGTTTCAATCCCTTGTTTAGAAATGCATTTCCCTTCACTAATGAAACATAAGGGTTGGGCTAGAATTGTGAATATTCAGAGGTACTCCTTTCTCCATCCCCTCAAACAATTTCCACCCTGTACGCCCAAATTCACTTTTCCACATGGGCATTACTTTAAACACGAATTTTGTGGCAGTAGTAAGTTGTTTCACTGCTTAGGTTTACATCAAGGCAATCTTTTAAAGGCTGCTTCATTTCTCATTCTAAACACTAGATAAAATGAGAGGGCTTGAAAAATCGACAAACATTTCACTTTTCACAGTAAGACATAAAAACTGATCCCATGAACTCCAAGCAGCTTGAAAAACACCCAAAACAATATGGACTTCTTTGATTTGGCTGTCAGATAAAACTGAACACTGCGGAATAATCCTTACTGGGTGTTTTGTAATTCTGCTTTTGAAAATAAAATGCATTGTTCTTGGGCCAAAGATGGAAGGAGAGAGGGGGGGAAGAAAGAAAGGAAAGAAGGAAGATGAAGAAGAAGAGGAGAAAGGACCACCAAATGATTTGGGAGATATTTAGTGTTTGATGTTTTAGTGTGATTTTAATTCTGTTAGGAGCTGCCCAGAGGGTGATAGATATAGAGGAGATTGACCAGGACAAATTTCATGGAGCTTCTGAGTGAGCAACTTGTCCCAACAAAAGTGATGGCTTTTGTTTTTGGCTGCGCTCCCTGTTCCATTGGGTAGACAAGAGTTCCTGTGCGCATATATAGACCGAAATAAAGAGGCTGTAGCCCTTTAGACGTTGCTGGAATGCCACAGGTTCTCTTTGCCTAATACAAGCAGACAGGGACAGATATCAACAGCACAGAGCAGACGTATCCAACTTACTGCTCTCCAGATGTTTTGAACATCCCATCAGCCCCAACTCACATGGCCACTGGTTATGGATGATGAGAGCTCGAGTCCCAACATCTAGAGGACACCAGATTACAGAAGCCTGGCATATATACAGCCAATGCGCATAAAACTGTATGCCACTGGATCCTATCCATGCTATCAGGAACCCTAAAAAAAGCGGGGCATACGTGTATGCCTTACAATGCAGTTGAACATATATAGGTAAAAGGAAGATCTTACAATGAAGATATAAATGTCAGGGGTGAGGAACCATGCATTCATTGAACATCTGAAATGAGCTACAGATTCCTTTGATCTTGGCAATTGAAAAGTTAACACACAGTTTTAAGAGCAGGCTTTTGGGGGGGGGGCGGATTTAAACATGCAGCATTTTGTTGTCGAAGTAACTCCAAAATACTTTACATAATACTTTTAGATACCAATAAAAACAAGGGCACAGAAAAGTACAGTAGCTATTACCACCGTGTTCCACACATCACAGAACCTTGATCATGGGAGTTTGCAGTAAAGAGATGGCATTCAATGGCTTTTAGGTCTCTCTTTATAATGGACTCTTTCTTTATAAAGCTAAATAATTGTCTCAAAGGTTCATAAATAAAACATCTGTAAACGAAAGGTGGCATACTGTTGCGCAATGCAAGCTCATGTAGTCATGGATACCCAAAAATCTTTTGACTTCTAGCTTGCCATGACTTTAGAGTTGCTTGTTGATATGACTGATTACCCTATTTTCAGTAAATGTTATCAGTGGCAGCAAGGCCATGGTTTAAACTACCAAAATGGCCCGTATACAAGCCACACTTCCCCCGCCCCAATTGGGCTCTGAAAAGTAAAAATGTGGCTTATATTTGCGACTTTATGGCTCCCCCCCCCCCTGAGCAGCACAGGGCAGCAGCTCACTGCCTGCCCGCCACTCCCAAGTCTCCCCCAATCGCCAGGAGGTGGACACACAGCACGCTCAAAACCAAGTGCCGGCACCAGCTGCCCCCCATCCCCCATTCAGGGTGGTAGTGCCAGAAGGTGGGCCGCACCCACAAATAAGCCTTGAATTTTAAAGGTGCGGCTTATTTCCGGGTGTGTCTTATATTCGGGTAAATATGGTACATCACGTAGGGCAGGAATGGGAAATTTGTGGCCCTCCAACTCCCATCATCCCCAGGCAACATAAGAAACATTCAAGGATGATAGTAGCTGTAGTCCTGCAACATCTGGAAGGCCCCAGGTTCCCCACCCTTGCCTTAAGCTTCTGTAATCTCTCCCTTAAAGAAGAGGTGTATTTAACAGATGAAAGTTGGTCTTAAAAAAGAGAGGGAGCACCGTGAAGCGGCTACAAATCATGTTGCACAAATCTGTGATTATCATGTTTTGCTTGAAGGAGAGGACGACATCAAGAAGTGATACATGAGTCTTCAATGGCACTACTGCATTCAATCGAATTAATGCAGTTCTCAAATTGTTACTGGAACCAGTCCACAATTGGCAGCCACTCACTGCACTTTGTAAAAGCCGTCGGCACACTGCTTTTCCACCAGCTTCTCAAACGACTTGTGAGAGCTGAAATAAAAGCCATCTATCATTAATCCTGGATGAAATCACTGTGAACCCCCATCGTCATATCACCTCTTCTCATCTTAGGGAATCTATCATTTTCAAAAGCAGAATGACTGCCACAATATATTACATGAGAGCATCACCTGTAAGTCCATCAGTGTAAAATGTGTCAGAGGATGCAAATATTCTGGGTGCTACATGCAATATGGTGGAGTTTTTTAGGGAGGCAAACCTAAAGGGTTCCCCCAACCCAGAAACAACAAGTCACTAATTGCAACAAAACCAAAGGAAGCCTCAGCCTCCAAACATGCCAATTAAGATGACCACAGTCAGACTGGAAAACATCTCAAGTAGGGAGGGAAAGCATTCAATCTCAAGACACTCAAAGCAAAAAAGAAAGCTTATGGATATGCAGATAGAATATTCTAAACTCTCTATCAAGTCTCTTGAATAATGCATGATCTTACTTTGGAAGATGGCACCTAATTTTTAACCTGTTATTTTAATTCCATTTAATACATTTCTTACTCTTGCTATACATACTAGCCTTGCCCAATTCCTATTAGCCTCAACTGACACAGACAAACACATTTTTTCCCGATAGTCCAAAACCAAGCTTGTGAAGTTGAAAAACATAAAACATGGCAAGAGTAGAAACGTAACCCCTTCTTTGTGATGGCTCTTCATGTCCCATTCTAAAGCCAACCCTAAGTTAAGGTTCAGTTGTCCCACTTGTAGGAATATAGCCATTGAAAGGTAGCAAATCCTTAATTATTTTAGGCTGCAATCCAAATTCCCTTTACACCAGGCTGTAAGATTTTTGGTATGAGTGGAGGCAGACAGTTGGAGCATAGGACATGTAAGGCCTTCTCAGTACTGGCACCATGTTTATGGAATTCCCACCCTTCTCTTATACAGGTGGCTTCAATTCTTATGGATTTTCTGCACCATCTGAAAACCTACTTATTTGCTCTGGTTTTTTAAAGTGAGGGTTGCTACATCACCTTTTCACATTGCTACTTGCACATATTTCTGCCTGCATGAGTTCTGCATTGCATATTTCTGCCTTAAAATGCAAACAATCTTTGTTAATGGGCATGCATGGAAATGAAGCTTCTTTTGATCTGAGGTAGGATCCCTTGTCTAGGCCTGGGAAAATGTGTCAATACTTCGCCCAGGACCAGTTTGAGGGCCAGAATGCAATGGCTCTTTCACCTGGCGGTGTATCATGAGTGAAACCGCCAATGCTCCCAAGTCCCTCTGCCACCAGCACCCAGAGGGAGAAACAAGCTGCGTTGGCCCTCCAAGATGCTAGGGTGAAACTACCAATGCTCCCGCTGAGGGAGCTGTGGCGATTTCACCCCAGCATCTAGCGGGGCCAGGGCCAATGTCTTAAGTCTTAGGTATTTGTCTAATCATCTCTGAAAGCCATGCAGGTTGCTTTAAGCGCTCCTAACCCAAGAGTTCCTGGCAGACCTATTGTTCCAGATATCAACATTATCCAAGGAATAATTTTAACAGCACTATACATGATACTAGCCTGTGCTATTTTTCTAGAAAAAGAGGTCTGGGACTCACCACAAACACTTCCCTTGTTCTCTTATAATGGCAACGACGAACACCTGAGAGGGCCCAGAATGGCGGGGGGCGGGGAGAGACCCTGGTAATAGCCACCAAAAGCTTAGCCATCTAACTGCTTCCTAAACACACAGAATGACCTCGAGGTCACTGAGGGTCATTTCATGCTGAAGCTAAACAAAGGGGGCATTAGATGTAACACAGTTTTCAAACACTTTCCTCCCTCTCTCTCTACACACACACAAAAAAAAACCAAGTTCCCTTTCTGGGACTGGGAGGTCAGGAGGTGAGAAGGCATGCCAGCCTAGTCAATGTGCATTACAGACAGACAGGCTATTAAGGGAGACTAGTCTGACATTTATGTGGGGGCCACCCCACCCCTCCTTTCCCTCATCCAGATTTGTCCTCTAATTAAGCATCAATATGAAGAAATATAATTGAACAGATGTAGCAGTCATTACAAGGAATTACCGGTTCTCCCTCTCATGGAAGCGCTTAAAGAGAGGGGTAGCCATGTCTGTAATGGGCGGACTTAATTGCTCAACGGTTCCCCCGAGGGATGTTACAAGCTGATCAAGACATCACGCAGGCGTAAACGATCACAGCTCTGGCACACGCCTTTTGTCACTCCTCCATCCATCTTTGCTTGCCAGGGTTAATGGTGGCTGGAACTGAAGTTCAATGGTTTAAATAAATAAGAAGGCTGTTTTCCGATGAAGCGTAACGTAGCAGAGGCTTTAGTGACATTTTGATTAAAGGGCCATCTATATAGATATTGCCAAGGTTTGCTTGGAGGCCACTCCTTAAAAGACGATATATTTGAGGGGAAAACAGAGCAGAGGAGTCAATATCCCCTGGCAATCTGCTGGGAAGCATTTGTTTGCTCTGCAACAATCTGATTCAGATTCACAATCACTTCGCTTGAAAGGTGTCTGTTGATTAAATCAGTCCCTATCTAGCAGGTCATTAGGGTGAGGAATGGAGGGAGGGGGGAGCCCAAGTGCTCCTCTTCCACCACACCATCAGTTAGTTATTCAGAAGAAATAAATCAGAAGGGTAACCAGACGAAGCTTCTAGAGGAGAAGCCATTAATATCTCACAGCAAAGACAGCAAGGAGTCTTTGGCACCTTAAAAGACAAATGCATTTATTACAGCATACATTTTTGAGGATTGGAGTCCATTTCTTTATATGCATGAAGTGTTGTCCTGAATTGCAGATTATATATATATAGATTTCTGTTTTTAGGGCTGATTTGACCAAGGCTTGGAGCCATATTGGACTGATTTGGAGGGCCTTGGACATTGGATGAGTCGGATTCAGACAGCCACAGATTGCTACAGGTTGGGCTGGTTGGCCCCAATCTGTCGCTGTCAGGGTGTGGGACTTCAGGCAGGAAAGAGAGACATGGGAAAACCCCATGAAAAAACCAAGACCTGGCTCTGATCTTCTGCAAGAAGATAAGCTCAACTACCTGTCTGCCCAACTCTCTCCCTTCTGCCTGATGCCTTTCCCACCCCTCCACCCAACACCCATCCTGCAGCATGTGGGTGATCTGCAGAGAATTCACCACCCCCACCCCAGGATCCTTGAAGGGTGGTGGTCCTGGTCTCAGTCGGGGGGGGGGGTCTTCTCCCACCCCTCTTCCAGCTATATGTTTAATTAGGGTTAAAAAAAACCCTAATTTGACATTGGTTCTGCCCCAAAACAGATCAGAACCTGCCAATATTGGTTCCTCTCAGTTTCTCATTTCCCCCCAATTTTAAATTGAATTCTCTGTATTTCCAAATCAGTTTGCATTTTTAAAAGTCCTCATGAAAATTTATCAACATTTTAGGGTAAATTTCTCCTGATGCACCCATTTTTGCATGTTAATGTTCCCCAATACACACATTTTTACAAACAATTTACAAACCACTCCCCCCTATTATAACCAATTTCTGTATGTTATTCTCAGCAACATATGCATGTTTATGCACAATATAGGAAGAAGTGCAAATTTCAAATGAGAGCTGTGCCTTAGTTTGTGCATTGCTTCAGAAAGAACTAGTTAATCAAATGTGCCCGCAATCTGCACTGATAAAGTAGACTCTAGTCCACAAATAATTGGTTTTTAAGGTGCCACTGGACCCTTTAGCACAGAAAGGATTCTCCTTTCCCTTTGTTGCTTGAACATGAAGTCCTGCTTTAATTCTCTTTCACACAACCTTTCTGGACTGCTGCACGTGTGGCATTTAAAAAACTTTAAATATTTCGTTTACTTACAAAATGTAACAGAGGAGAGACCATGTCTCAATAACTGATCAGGTGCTTTGCCTGAAGAAGGTTCCCCAAGTTTAATCTCTGGCATCTCTGGTTAAAAAGAGCGGGGAGCAGGTGTTGTGACTCTCCTGCGCCAGAGACGCCAGAGATCTGCTGCCAGAAGGGAAGAGACTGAGCTGGATGTATAAATGGCCTGGCCCGGTATAAGGCTGCTTGCTAGGTTTCAACAGAAAAAGCAGAGGGGAGAATACATACATTAACATAAGTTTCATTTTACTGAAGCAGATGAGCTTAACGAACTATTAGGTCTTAACACCCATAGTACTGCCCATCACTCATTTATACTGCACTTAAGAGATATTTCACTGTCCTTTTCAACTCTGCACATTAGAAAATGGTAATACAGCAATTCACACCATGACACATTAAGCAAGTTATATTTATCTTGCTATCCAGTGCTGCATCCATCCCACTTTATTTTGGTGGATTATTTAAGGGGGGGGAACCCCAGAAAGATGAAGCAGGGCAATGGAGCCCCCATTCTGAGCATTGCACACTATTACCAATCCTATCATTAAGGAACATCCCAATATGTTTCTCATCAGAGAAATCCTGGGGTGTGTTTTCTCCTAGGAAATGCAGCTTTAAAATCTCTGACTGGGGGCGGGGGGGGGCAGCTATTACAATGTACAAGTGCTTTGTGGATGTTCTCTAAAAGCAGCTCCCTTGCATGCAATGAAGGCTTTCCAGCCTACAGAGAAGTGAATGGTGCTGTCAGTGAGATTCCATGAGAAAGCAAACAGATGAATAATTCAAAACCTCCTCTAACTTTTCCTTCTCCTCGGAAGCAAGCTGAGATTCCTATGCGCACGCATGCGTGTGCACACTTCTCGAGAGCATAAACTGCCTGATTCAAATTACTCTCTAACACTCAGGCCACACTATTTAAGTGCTATTGATTGAACCTCTTACATACAGCATTTGTTAAAGTCACACAAAATTACAGTAATCCATTATACATATTTTTGTTAGATATTTTAGACAGACAGTTCAGAACAAGCACCAGGCTCTGTCCCCTAATAAAATTGATCCCGCTGGCTGGAAACATGCAGCCTGGATTTTAAGCTTATGCCTGTCCCACTGCCAAGGTCTCCTATTCTCATTATTGATTAATGCTTCAGAGGGGCTTTGGAAGGCACTATATTTTCTTCTGTCTTCAGATTAGGGAAGTTCTATTAGATCAATGTGGCAAATATGAAGCTTGTTGAGACAGGCTCTCAGCTGTGATATACTCCCAGGTGCAGTACCTGAAGGCAACAGAGCCAAAAGGTACCACGTTAGCTGGTTTTTGCATTCTTCCCTGCAGGTAATTATGAGGGCACCTGTCCCTTGACCTCCACTAACTCTAATTGGTATACTGTTTTGGCAATTAACACAGCAGGTTCTTTAAAGGATCTTTGGTAGACAATATATGAGGGGAAATATATTTTTATTTGAACAGAATAGGAAAACCCCCTCAAACAGCAACAACAAAAGCCCTCAAACAGTAAATCTTCACAGCAATAAAAACCTTCTTACACTGAGAAGTAACCCCAAAGTAACACCAGACATTCACCCCACATACAGATCCAGCCGTAGGAAGCCTCAGCAGCGCTTGGTCCATCATCCTTATCCTCCTTGACTATGTTGCCCTGAGCCATTTGCACCTGCCCCAACCAGGCAGGGCTGGATGTCTCCACGACCCCCACCTGTGCCAATTAGGGCTCCTAATCTGGGCAATCCAGCCCCAGCTGGGCCACCCTCAAGGGCAGGAGTGCTCCTGGCGAGGACTCACAGGAAGGGTTGGCTGCACAAGGACAAACTTACACCTCCTCAGTTTTTCTTCGGCATTTCCACTACAGGTACTAAAATTTCCCCTGAAACCATTACTGTCGGTTTGTTGTTGTTAAGACTGGGTGAAGGTCAAACAATTCACTGCTTCACAATTAGTGCTATTATATTCATATTCATATTATTATTAATACCCTGCCTCAAGGTGGCTTACATATAAAAATAAGGATGGCTAAAAACATAGAAAAAACAATTATTAAATAAACAATTAAACATTAGAGTGTTCCCCAGAATCTGCTATAATCAGTGCTTTTGGGGTGGGATGCATACCCCTAAACATTTTGTGAATCTAAGTTGGGCCTCATTGAGGGGCAGTATTTCAATATGAGTAGGAAAATGAGAGGACCCCTAAACATATTTTTTTTTGGGGGGGGGGACACTGGCTATATAGCATTTCTACAGCTGGCAAGAGCTCCTTTGCAAACCAGTGACAAGAGCTCAAGGAAGGCATAAAGTCACCAGCACAGAAAAATCACCTTCACACAAATACCTGAGATTCCCAATGGGTTTGGGGAAAATCTTTTAATTTGGTAGCATAAACAGAGTTTCTGCCCGTGACTTCCAGAAGTACTTGGAAGCAGCAAGAAACACTGCAGCTTCAGAGTGTCCTCCCTCCTTACTCTGAGCCTGTGTCGCGATCCTGAACTCAAATGGCAGCCGAGGCTCTGGCACAGAGAAGGGCTATCATGGGAGGCGTGCCCAATATAGTCTCAGGCTAGGGGACCAAGCCTAACCCACAGCCACAACTAGGAGCCCCAGAAAGGGCTTCTCTTGAGGAACCAAACCCTTTACAGCAAGAGCTCACGCTTTCTGGTCTCCAGTCACCAGCTCTGACTACACAAAAGGCAAGAGCAGATGGAGAGATGCAGAGTCCAAGGGTGGACAGATCAGCCTATTTCTATTCCATCTCAGTTTTCAACATGCTGAGTCAAAAACATTTCCCATCCCATTTCTGTGTTTTTTTTTTTTTTAGTGCACAGCTAAATTGGATTTAAAATTTTAAAACGAACTTTTTTGTCCTGATGACCTTTTCATGTACATGTCACACAAATTAAATTTGCAAAACAGACACAAAATCCTGGCAAGTAGAAAAATAGGGAGAAAGCTCAGCTAGGACCCCGTTTCTCCAGTCGGTCATGTGCCACTTTTCTACATGTAGTGAGTTTAGAAGGTAAAAAAAAAACATTTATTCCTTATAATTTTATATGCATTTTTCTCATAAGGCACACACTTTTGTACCAAAAACGTATTGCTAAATTTGAAGACATGCACAGTGCAATTGTTGATGGCATTCTGATCCACATGGAAGTCTGGAAACTATGGATTATGTCAGTTACCTTAAAATACACGTTTTATTTTATTGCCCATTTTATGCAAAAATATATTATAAGCATTTGGCGCCCTTATTGAAGGAGGGGCAGGGTGTCTTATCTGCTAAATAATTTAAGAATGACTTTATGGAGAATGTGGCAAGATTTTTGAGTGACGCCATGAAATTATGTCACCATAGGTCCTAAGAACCATTTTCATACCTCACAATGTCTGGACAGTTTTATCCTAAAGTATCTCCTACTATGTTTCATTAACTGTGTTGTGATCTGATCCATGTATATGATGCACTTTTTCTATGCCAATAAAGGAGATTGGTTGACCTTAAAACACAGACTAAAAAATAAATAAATCTACCCTTTCAACTCCCACTGTCCAGGAAGAGGCCAAAGACAAAGGGTGTGTTGGGGAAAATGTTATTATTATTATTAATAATAATAATAATTTATTTATACCCCGCCCATCTGGCTGAGTTTCCCCAGCCACTCTGGGGAATTAAGACCTCAATTAAGCTACCGACCTCTGCTTGGAGGTATGCAACATCGGTTAACTCCAGCCTCATCTGGCTAGCTAAGGCTTGCCCACAATTCCACATGAGCTCCTGTCCATGCTGGACAGCTTGGATTAAAGAAGGAAATAGGTTGTTTCCTTGTTTGGACTTTAGAGCCACTCAAGAGCACTGAGTTGTCAAAGCTCATGGAGTAGCCATAATCCTCAGTAGAGACCTATATTTTAAAAAGTGCTGAAAGACAAGAGGCAGATTCATTTTTGCTAATGGAATACTAGGTGGCAAAACTAGTGGAAAACTGGCTCCATATATGCCCCAAACTCAGAACATTTGAAGTTCATCCAGAAAACACTCTACACTCTACACTCCTGTGTAGAGCCATTTCAAGAAGTATAAAGATGTATTCCAAGGGTGGGAAGTCTCAGGTCCAAATGCAGCCCCCAGTCTTTTTCCTCTCTGCCTCAAGACTCTCCCCAGGCCACCTCCCTCGCCAGTCCTTCTTCACTCCTGCTTTGGGCATCTTTGCCTGAATGGGGTGTGGCTTTAGCTCTGACAATGTTTTTGCCTTTGATGCAAAGGTAACATTCACATTAATGGCTCTGTTCATTTTTGTCTCTGGCACCCCACCCCCTTTTGGCATATTGCTCCCAGGAAGTTATTTAGAAAGAAATGTAGCCCTCCAGCTATGAAAAAAAGATGCCCCCCCGCCATCCCTGTTTTATCCAGAGTAGCAGGAAACAGGGTGGGCAGGCAGGAATTGTGTAACTGTGGACTAGTTCTTGGACCTCAAGAATCCATGTTTTATGTAAGCTGTTGCTTTGTCTTAGTGTGTCAAAGGAGCTTTTGTAGTTTATTTTAGGTTGAATACTGTAATTTTTGTGTCAAACTACTGGGAACTCACAAATGGATAAAAAAACATAAGTGCGTTTTGGAAACCCTGTTACTAACTGAGCTTTTATGCATTTATTTAGGGATCTGCAGTCCCCTTTACTTAAAAATCCAAGCTCATAAAATACAAAATCCACCCAGCTCACAAATAGAAATAAATAAAATATAAGTAGCACATATATAATGGGGAAACTCATCTATTTACTTTTTAACATTTATATACCACAAACATACCAATTCCAGGGTGGTTTACAACCTTAAAATACAGTCCAATAAGCAAAATTAAACACACCTATCAATTCAGTAATAACTATTCTCACAGCTAGAGATCAGTAACCCTCATCCCCACCCCACTCCCAAGGCCTGGGGTGGATGTTTTCTCAGTACATATTTGCAAATTAAATATCTAAGACAGTCTGGCTAAAAAGAAAAGTCTTTGGCACCATTCTAAAGGCCTGCTGGAAGTGCTCAGGTGAGTTTCACTGAATGTTATTCCATACAGTGGGTCTGGCAGGTCTATGGAGAACTGATCTCATCTCCTGAAAGGAGGGGCCTCTTTGCAGAGCCTCTCTCAGTTATCAGAATGAGTGGAAGGGTCTCATAAAGAAAAGACACTCTCTGTTATTAAACTGCCATGAATTTCTCAGTTATTGCGGATGATAAAAGAAGAAGAAGCTGATGATCCCTGACTTGTAGGGCTAGAGGGTAAATCAGCAGGAAACTGCTCAAGAAAGCAAGTTCAGGAAACAGTAGATCACAGAAAGGATCCCATGCTATAAACCACACTGCCAGAGAAAAGGTTATTTTAGATTCCGCTATGCTACATTTATAAAGCAGGGTTTCCAGATCACGTGCAGACTCCCAAACTGTGTTTTCCCCCACAAAAGTAGTTTACTATTTATTTTCAAGTGCAAACATCCACAATCTCTCTCCTCTTTTTTAAGTAAGTCTTGCTCAAAAGACATCCTGCTAGTTCATTCACAAAGAGCTTTTCAGAAAGAGCAGCAAGTGCATGAGTAAAACATCATTGGCTTCTAGTAGTAAGAAACAAGTGACCTACTAAATCCGAAACTGACCTCTTATTTATAGGCTATATAAACAAGTGTACAAGGGCCCACCCCTTTCACAATGCTCTTTTTGTGCTGCTGCCACCATTAAATCAACCAGAATGATAGTGCCTCAAAGGGTGAATGAATTACGAGACTCGTCCGGGGGGGGGGGGGAGACCAACACAAAAGGATAGCAACAGAGGTTGCTGTTGAGCGGAAAATAACTGGGTAAAATGTCAAATCCAACAAAGAAAGGGGTGGATGGTGGGACACCCGCCGAGAGGAAAGGATCTAAACAAGAGACAGATTTTAAGGCAGACATTTTAAGGATGTTTGCGGAAATTAGGCAGAGTGAAAAGAACTTAGAGTCTAGATTAGAACAAGTGGATAATAAGATTGGAAAAATGGATAAAAAAATGGATGAAACAGTAAATGAGCTGAAAGGGCAAATAAAAGAAGCGTTCAGAAGAACGCAATCTGTAGAAGAGGGACTGAAGAAGACAAAATTAGAAATAAAAGAGGTCAAACGGGAGGAAGAGAAATTAAAAGTTGAAATATTGGAACTAAATAAAGCTCAGGAAGAGATGAAGGATGTAATTGCGATGAATGAACTCCGGCAGCGGGAGGTGAATCTGAGATTCAGAGCGGTACCAGAAACTCAAGGAGAAAACATTAAAGATAAGTTGATAATAGAATTGGCAAAATGGCTAGAATTGCCTACAGAAGAAATGGCAAAGGCGGTACAAAATGCATTTAGAATGAAAGTGAAAACAACTAAAGCAAAAAGATTTACAGGGGATTGCCTGATCACATTTAGAGATAGACATATGAGAAATATGATCTTACAGAGGAACAGAGAAAAAAGATTGAACATAGATGGGAACTTCATTATTATTTTTAAAGATATACCGATTAGATTGCTTAAGCGAAGAGACCCTTATAAACTGTTGATTCAGACGTTGAAGAGAAACAACATTGAGTTCAGGTGGGAGTTCCCAGAAGGAATTTCATTCATGTACAGGGGCAAGAGGCATAGATTGACAAATCCAGAGGAAACCGGGAAATTTTTGAGGAAATACAAAGAACTAAAAACAGACCAGGAGGAATCTAAAGGAGCAGAAGGAAGAACACCAGGAGAACAAAAACCAGAAGAGGAGGAAGGAGAGAACGGCAAGACAACGGAAGAAGAGGAAGACGAAGAAGGAGAGACTGATAAATTATAGGAAAACAACCAAATCTTACTTAAATTAAGACACCATGGCGTTAAAAATTTGGAATTGGAACATAAATGGGATGAACGAAAAAAGGAAGAGGAATAAAATCGAACAGTTCCTAAAAAAGAGAAACTTAGATATCATCTGCCTACAAGAGACACACGTAGCCAGAAGACACAAAAAAATATTAATCAACAAAAGATTGGGAAACGAATTCGTATCTTTGGATAAGGTGAAAAAAAGAGGAGTGGTTATATATATTAGAAATCAAATTGAAGCCCAACAAATTTTTAAAGACGAAGAGGGGAGGATAATAGCGGTTAGAATCAACTGGCAAGGAGAAAAATTGATAATAGTCGGGATCTATGCACCGAATGGAAATAAGACAGAATTCTTCAGAGTTTTAGAAGAAAAACTATTTGAATATGCAGACCAGAAAATCATCTTAATGGGTGACATGAATGGAGTGATCTCATCAGAAATGGACAGACTTAGGGAAGGAACAAGTAAAGATGGAAAATTACCAAAATCTTTTTTTTCAATGATAAAAAGTTGTAATTTGATAGACATCTGGCGATTTAAGCACCCACTAGAAAAACAATTTACGTACTACTCCGAACCAAATCAGTCAATGTCTAGGATAGACCAGATCTGGATCTCAAGCGAATTGACAGTAAGAACACAGCAGATAGAAATTCAACCGAAAGTAATCTCTGATCACAACCCAATAGAATTTGAATTAAGAAGCCTTGAAGAAAGAACTTTCAGATGGAGAATGAAAGATTACCTCTTAGATGACCAGAAAATAGTTGAAAAAGCACAAAAAAAACTAACAGAATATTTTGTAGATAACTGTGACAAAGGTACAGAGGCTAAAGTAGTGTGGGACGCCAGCAAGGCAGTAATGAGAGGATTCTTCATTCAGCAAAATACAATTAAAAATAAAAATAGAGAAAAAGGAACAAAAGAAATTTTGGATCAAATAATGGTAAATGAACAAAAACTAATTAAAAAACCAAACAATGGGAAGATAAAAGAAAGGATCAAAGCCCTACAAGCACAGTTTGCTATCATAATTAATAGAGAAGTAGAATGGAATATAAAGAAATTGAGACAGAAAAATTTTGAATTTGCGAATAAATCAGGAAAATGGCTTGCATGGCAATTAAAAAAAAGGAAAGAACAGAGCACAATAAACAAGATTATAGTAGAAGGAGAAGAGGTAACCAACCCGAAGGGAATCAGAAAGGGGTTTTTGGATTACTACAGAAGACTTTACAAAAAAGGAGAAAGAAATAATCTGAGGAAGATAGAGAGATATCTAAGAGATAAAAAGGTGCAAAAGATCCCGACTAGAAAAAAAGAGCAATTGAATACCCCAATTGAGATAGAGGAGATAAGAGAGGCGATTAAGGAATTAAAAAGGGGGAAAGCTCCAGGACCGGATGGATTCACCGCCTGTTACTATAAAGAAATGGAATCTATTTTAGTAACGCCACTGAAAGAAGTGATGAACAACATCTTAAGAAAAGGAGAAATCCCGGAAACATGGAAGGAGGCATTCATCACTTTTATCCCAAAACAGGACTCAGATTCAACCCAAGTCAAAAACTACAGGCCGATTTCACTCCTCAACTCAGACTACAAGATATTTGCTGCGATCCTTGCAAAGAGGATGAAAAAGATCTTATCAGAAATTATACACAAAGATCAGGCGGGCTTCCTTCCAAACAGACAGATGAAGGACAATATAAGAAATATAATCAATATGATGGAATACCTGTCTGTTAGGATTGACAAACAAGCTACAATGATGTTTGTCGATGCCGAAAAGGCATTCGACAACATATCATGGGACTTCATGCTGAGGAACTTGGAACATATGGAAATTGGTAAAGAGTTTTTTAACGGAATAAAAGCAATTTACACAGAACAAAAAGCCAAATTAATCATAAACAATGTAGTCACAGAAGAAATAAGGATACAAAAGGGAACAAGACAGGGGTGCCCGCTCTCACCGCTACTTTTTATAACGGTATTAGAAGTTCTTTTGAATTCGATTAGACAAAACAAGAAAATAAAGGGGGTGACACTTGGTCAGAACGAATATAAGATCAAAGCGTTCGCAGATGACTTGGTAATAATGATTGAAGAACCAATAAATACGGTAAAGGAGGTTTTGGAGGAAATGGAACAGTTTGGAAGTGTGACAGGTTTCAAATTAAATAGGGAAAAAACAAAAATGATTGTGAAGAATATGGATCAAGACCAAATAGAAATAATGCAACAACAAACACAAATAGAGGTGGTTAAAAAGGTGAAATACCTGGGAATATGGATAACTCCCAAGAATATAGACTTATTTAAAAACAACTACGAACCAGCGTGGAAGGAAATAAAAAGGGACATGGAGGTGTGGGGGAGGTTGAAATTGTCATTTTGGGGAAGGATCTCCACGATCAAAATGAATGTCCTTCCAAAGATATTATTTTTATTTCAGAGTATCCCTATAATTAAAGGGAATAAGATCTTTAAAGAGTGGCAGAGAGTGATCTCTAGGTACATCTGGCAGGGCAAAAAACCGAGAATCCAATTTAAATTATTAACAGACCTAAAAGAAAGAGGAGGCTTTGCCCTGCCAGATCTGAAACTGTATTATGAGGCATCATGTCTCTGCTGGGTGAAGGAGTGGATTAAGCTAGAGAATAACAAATTGTTGGACTTAGAGGGATACGAAAATAGATTTGGATGGCATGCCTATCTATGGCAGGAGAAAAAGAGAGTCCATAAAGGCTTCGAGAACCACATCCTCCGAGGTCCCTTAATAGAGGTCTGGGACAGGTATAAAAATCTATTAGAACCTAGAACACCACGTTGGCTATCACCTCTAGAAGTCATGAGTGTAAAGGGAATCAATATGAGAAATACTTGGATAACATATGGCCAATTGCTATTTAAAGAGGGGGGAAAGTGGAAAATAAAACCGTATGAGCAGGTAAAAGAACATGTATATGATTGGCTGCACTACTTCCAAATAAATGAGATGTTTAAGAAAGATGCTAAAGATCGAGGCTTTGCGGATAAGGAATCGAAATTTCAAAGTGAGATTATTGATAACGATGGCAAAAATTTATCTAAAATGTATAAGCTGTTGTTACATTGGAATCTGGAAGACGAAGAAGTTAAGTCGGTGATGATCAGCTGGGCCAGGGATGTGGGTCATAATATACAATTCGAAGATTGGGAGAAACTGTGGAACGAGGGATTAAAATTCACTGCTTGTATGACGTTAAAAGAAAACACGATGAAGATGTTTTATAGATGGTACATGACGCCGGTAAAACTGGCAAAAATGTACAAGACATGCAATCGGTGCTGGAAATGCAGGGATAAAGAGGGCACTTTCTTCCATTTGTGGTGGGATTGTAAGAAAGTGAAAGACTTCTGGGAGAAAATATACAATGAGTTAAAGAAGATTTTAAAATACACATTCACGAAAAAACCAGAAGTCTTTCTGTTGGGAATGGTAGGAAACGAGATAAAAAGGGAAGACTGCAAATTCTTTAGATACGCAATTACAGCTGCAAGAGTGTTGCTGGCCCAGAGTTGGAAACAGCAAGAAATACCGACCATAGAAGAGTGGAGAATAAAATTGTTAGATTACGCAGAGCTAGACAAATTGACAGGAAAGATCAGATACTTAAGAGACCAAAAGTTCATCGAGAACTGGGGGAAATTTGTGGAATATCTGGAATGTTTAAGTGAAGGACAGATGACGCTTAAGGGATTTAAAGAAGCTCTGTAAGAAAAGTAAGAAGTATTGTCTAAAGGGAATAAGAAAAAAAGAGATAAATAATGTCAATACAAATTTGAGAAATGTGTAATTAGAACTACGACTATGAATGATTTACGGAACAGTTGAGGGAAGTCTAAAAGAGAAATAAGTAATGGAAAAGATGTAAAACTTATGCATTTTATTTTGTATTATTTGTGGATTAATAAAAATTATATGCAAAAGGATAGCAACAGAAGAGACAGATAAAGAATGTAGCTCCCAAATCCCATTTACTTATGGGCCATCTCCTGCAAAGGGCCACGAAAATGCTCAGTCAATCTTTTGCACAAATTCCTATAAATTGGCATTCATCTGTCTCGAGAGACAATGGAGTGTGCCTCCGGGGTGAAGTCAAACTGCAGCAGTGAAGTCACCTTCCTGAAGCAGCACAAGCCTGGGCAGTGGAGGTCCTGGGATGGTATAGTGGTTAAGTGTGGTGTAGTGGTTAAGAGCAGTAGTCTCATAATCTGGGGAACCGGGTTCGCGTCTCCGCTCCTCCACATGCAGCTTCTGGGTGACCTTGGGCCAGTCACACTTCTCTGAAGTCTCTCAGCCCCACTCACCTCACAGAGTGTTTGTTGTGGGGGAGGAAGGGAAAAGGAGAATGTGAGCCACTTTGAGACTCCTGAAGGGGAGTGAAAGGCGGGATATCAAATCCAAACTCTTCTTCTTCTGGGATGCCGAGACGACAAGATCCACCTGCCTACCTCCCCCCGGCCTCGCTGATGTGGTCTAAAGGAAAGCACAGAAATACACTTGGCACCAGCTTGGCTGCAGGAGTTGCCAGATGGTGGCATACTGATTTAGCCAGCCAGTTGAAGACGTTCCTGGGATGTGGCCGTTGTCACATGCTGATAGGATAAAGATTCCTTAATAACCCCCATAAGATAACTGAATGAAATCCAACCCCCCCCCCATCAAACTACCACTGAAGACACTGTGTCAAGAACACTACTCTCTCCGTGTTTGAACCCTGCAAAGGTTCCTGTGTTCAGCCCTGGTGTCTCGGGGGGGGGGGGGCTGGACAAGTGTTGTTCTGGTACCTGGTTCTTGCAATCTTCACTTAAATATGACTTCTAACATTTGGAGAATGGGCATAGAAGGTCCCAGATTTTAAGATGTTGTATGTGGATTGGCCCTAAGAGCGCAGGTCATAACAGCAAAAAAATCAATAAAGGAAAACAAATAAAAGATAGAAAAATTACAAAATAAAATATTGATTATCCCTCAGGGACCAATCATCACAATCTTGTATATCTCACGAATTGAGCAGCCCAGTTACATCGGTGTCAAAACTGATTTGACGCTGTTTTGCTAATGCCAAAATGCAGATGCTTTTTGTATTGCATCCTCCTTATTGTCTGCGAACAAAGAGTCAATTTTTGGCACTCTGAGCAGTGCTCACATTCCATAAATAATAAGATGAGAAATTTACACTGCACATTTTGGAGAAAGGGGCAATTAAATAGATAGTGGGGGAATTGCTTTTGTCATCCTTTCTCCACAAATACAACGGCAAGAATCGAGAATTATGTTTATTCCTCATCCAATATTGCAAAGAAATTCACTGAAACAAGAAAAAAACATAGCTTTTTAGTCACTATGCAACTGGGTTTAACACCAAAAGCAAAATTCTATCCTGAATTATTGCACAACAAAAGAGCTGGCAATTGTCATTTTGTGCAAAGAACAGTAGAATATATTCCACTGTAGAGTCCTAAACATTAAGTTTTACAGCTGAGGAGATCAGTTGGCTGGAATCTTCAGTGACTGCAGGGTGAACAAACCTCAGAATTAGCTACTTGTTTTCTTTTCTGTTTTATTCCCAAAGGAAAAGGAAGCTCAAAGCCAAGTAGAGAGAAACACATGCATGCTAATCTGTACAAGAGATAAAGCGCTTCCTTTGTAATCTTGCCTTGCTTGATTAGCCAAACTACAATTCCTGTAATAGCTGCAGCACTAACAAGAGGCATATTAAAAAGGTATGGAGCATTAAGCACTGGATTTTGCATCAGTTTTGTTGGTTTTATATCAATTCTCTTCAGTACAGACACTTCAAATAAGCTTTCCTAAATAACATGGACTGTACATCCAAAACGGTTAAGTGCCGCAGTAATATTCTGCCATAAAGCAACATCACTTTAACATGGGAGTTAAAGTGCTCCTTTCCCAGGAAAAACTCGCTCTTTAGTGCTAAATCGGAGCAAACACCAATCCAAATAAAACCCAAATTGCTGTTGTTTCAACTGAGTAGTAAAGAACAGTTTTCAATGGGTAAAAGCAGGTAAAAGAGGAAAAGCACTTGGACTCATGTTTTCTAGGCAAAGAACAAGTGGAAGTGTGGACAGGCCCTAAGAGGAGAGATGCCTAAACAAAAACTACTTGAGAACCAAGTGTATCAATGGCATATGTGGCCAAAAAAATATATATATTAATAAAATCCAATCTACCTGCCAGAACACCTACAATCCCCGTTCTTTCCATTTCTTGAGACTCTTCGGTCTCTGCTTACTAAGTAGTGCAGGTCAGACATTTTCCAATGTGGCTTGAATGAAGATTGTTGGAGGCCCCAATTCTGATTAGAGACAGCTCACCAAGACAAAGTTTGATATAAAATTTCCCAGTTTTCTAAACCATAGCATTGGAAGGACCACTATGTCATGAGATTGAGTCTCATGATCTACTGACTGAGCTATCCCAGTGGGCAAACTTCTTTTCTGTTTTCAGACTGGAGGCCTGATTTATTCTCACACACAAGAAGGTTTACTTTTAGTGCAAACTAGATGAGATGTTAAATGTATGACTTCAGTTAATTTGTCTTTTCCCCCTTTTCTTTCTTTTTTTCTATTTTGGTTCTCAATAGCTGCAGTGAGGGTGGGAAAGAATCAGGACTGGAACTGTGGTAAGTGGGTTGAATTATCCCCCCAACATGCAGTCACAATGACAATTTTCCCTGAAGCACCATCAGAAGTTTCCTTCCTGGAAACTTTGGGGGATGGTTCATTGGGGCCCTGGCAAGTGGGGTGAACAGAGAAGATAAACCCCTCTCCATGTGCACCAGATCCCTGTGCAAACCCCAACAGCCATTATTTAGAAGCAAGAGAACCTGGACATGGTTTAAAATAATTGTGCATTAAGCATCAACATCTATTTTTTTCCCCTTTTGTGGTAAAAGAGTAAGAATTGCCAGGCCTCAGAAAAGCCCCCACTCCCTGTATTCCTGCAAGTCACTGACCGGGGCATACTTCCCAATGGGAGCGATGCTAACCTAGAGCAGCAACTCACACAGCAACACAACTCTTCCTCCAGCAGCAAGTCATTCTGTTCTGTCTCACAAACACACACTCTCTCTCTCCATCAGGAAAGACTGAACTTTTCTCAATCACCTTTGGTATGGACCCATGGACCCATGAAGGTGCCCACACCCAGCAGAGGCAGATGGAAAGGAGGTCAGGCCAGAGGAAAAACTCCATGCAGAGAGACACTCGTCTGTCATGATACTTGGGCTAACCAGAGACTAAAGCCACGAAGCTGCTCTTCTGGCCTTGCCTCTTTTCCATCAGCCTGGGTGATTTACAGCATGTATCTTCCTTGCTGTCCACATGGCACAGTAATGAATTCAGGGACAGTTTAAAAATTACTGCCCCAGTCCAGGCAACTGCAAATGTTTTATCCACGGGACAGTTTATTATAATTGATATTGTTTTAACACAGGCTTTGTTCAAGTTTGCCAAGGCTACAAATACAAGCAGAAACAGGGCAAGTGATGGGGTGGGTGGGGGAGAAAGAAAACCGCAATGCAGATTGCCAATAATAAAATTCTAATCTTGTTTTAGATCAATGGGTTTTTTTTAATAATAACCCACCCCCCACTAAATCACAATTGGTTGACTCCAAGATACTGTCATTCCACAATACAGGCCATGCTGTGATATATTAAGCTTAGTGGAGAAGAAGGAAAATATCTCAGCGGACATTAAAGAGGCAAGATATTCAGAAGTGTCAGCCTCACACTGGCTTGTCTGAACCATAAAACTGTGCAAATGCAGACTTTTAACATGCCAGCGTAAAATTTATATGAAGGTAAGAAATTAGACCAATGTCACCAGAATGGGCTGAACTGATTTGTGCTTTAATTTGAAGCTAATAAAGACGGGATAAATTAATCAAACAAGAGAGGAAATTCCAAGGAGCATTATTCATTTTTAAATGTTCCTGCCATTCCTTAGAGACTTTCTTGTAAAAAAAAAAGAAAAAGAAAAGTCAGAACGCTTCAGGGGCATCTGATACATCTGAGGTGCTACAGGAAAACATGCACATGTGCAGGTGGGGGGAAACCATTGCCAGCTGAGAGCCACATTTCCTCATGGGGCTGCATGCCAGGGGGAAAGCGGGGGCCAAATTCAGAAGTGGGCTGGGCAACCGTTATGGCTCTTACTTTTCTGCAGTAGACTAGCTTGCAGCCACACAAAAGTCAGATGTGTCTACAGACACGTTTCTCCGTCCTCCATTCATGCAAGCTAGGGGCACTGCTACAGTTCAAGTTACTACATTCCAGCCAGGCAAAAGCTTTCAAGGAGAGCAGGGCCAGCGAAGAATTTAGCCTGAGCAGAGTCCCAAAGGGCAAGCCTGGCCCAAGACTCTCGTGAATCTTGGGAGAAGAGTGATTCATCCATTCCTACCAAGTTGCATCTCATGTTCACCCACAAGTAGATTCCATCCCATTTCTACATTAAACTGAGATTTCCACACACACACGCACACACCTCAAAACTTCAGATAAAAAAGAAGTATTTAAATTTGTATTGTTCTCCCAAAATATGCATTTCTAAATTTACTATCCCTCAAAATACAAACTTCTAAAGCATGTTTTTCTCTATTATTTTGAGTCGAAAAGTACTGTAAGGCAAAACATTTTGGAAGTGCATAGCACAGTCATTGACAAAATGCCTGCCTGATGAAAGTATCAACCCAGTGATAGTCACCACTGTTTTCAGCACATATTGTATTTTTCTATTTATTTATTTAACTATTATTTTTAAAAAGTTGCAGTATAAACCGACAGCAAAATGTTTAGCTTTCAAGACATATCAATTTTTATGTTTTTGTTTGCTTGTTGAGTTCTTTTTGGTGACTTTCCTTAATATGAATAAGCTCCCTACATAGTTGAGGCAGGAGAGTGACAACAGTGCAGCCTCAGTTTAGGGAATGTGGTTTAAGTCTCTTGACCCACACCAAGATACCCTTTCAGAGAAAAGCATTTCCTATGTGTTTTGTACCTCCATCTGACACCACTCGGTCAACTTAATGTAGGACTGGTTCATTAGATCAGGCATCTACAACCTTGGTGGGCCTGGGGCACACCTGGAAATGAAAGAAACTGCCATGGGCACCATAAAATGCCATTTTCGCAGAAGAAAAACAGTTGATGTTCAGAACCCTCCCAAAACGCTCACAGCTGCCCTCCAAAACCAATAAAAATACAGGCACCACTGAAAAAAGCAAGAAAACAACAACAACCCGCTGAAGAATTAAAATTTGGAGGGACAGTGGACCTTGGGAGAACCACCACATTGGGTACTCCAGCCTTACAGATATGATATACCTAGTTTTATAATTACACTAAAAGCACAACCCTTGGGGATACAGTACAAGGCGACATTCCTTAACTGACTAGTTTCCACATGCACACCTCTCTGTTCCTTTCAGGCAACCACATGGCATTGCTGGAGTTCAGGGACACATTCCAGGCAGGTAGGAAACACCCAAGGAGGGTGTGAAGCTGGGCCAGTGAGGGGTGAGACCCAGGGGCAGCTCCAAAGGTCAGATACAGGGCCACAGGCCTGAGGTTTCCCACCCCTGCTCTATGTATCCAAGGCCAAAGGATGCTGCTAGGCACTAAGGCCATCAGCTTTGGGCCTTTTTGGGGATGTGAGGGCATTGGTTAGCTTATGCTAACTTAAAAGTTGAAATGAACTGTTGATTTTTAAGTATGTCACAGCAATATTACAATATTTACTATACCCTGTAGTGGTTATGTACGGACTGCTCATCTTATGTGAACCACGCTGAAGACACATGAATTTGTTGGAAATGCAGCGTGTCCAAAAAGTGACAGTAACTTTCCTATAAGGTGCTTTTCAGTTTACGGCCACCAAACCTCACAGCCTGCAAAACTACTTTCTCCACTTCTCTCCATGGGTGCAAACAAAAATCAAGTGTGCTAGAAAGGCTGTGGAGGCAGAGCGAGAAGTTGGTTTTCAGAGCAAGCAGAACGGCTTGGGCCACACTTTGCGCTTCCTGTGCTGCTTCTGTTCCAAACAGGCTAATGAATCATCGTAATATGACAGCCCCTCTTATGACACGGAGCTGGATCAGTCTGCTTTCCATTGTTTCCCTTGGATGGATCTGTCATATTAGGTCCTGGGAGGAATACAAAAATTGTGTAGAAGGCAAGGAAAACCCTTTACATTTCCTAAGGGTGATATTGTTTTCCTTCTATGCAAAACAATTTAGCCTACCTTTCAGAAAAATGACATCAATTCCATGCATGCTTCCTTCTTTTAAGGGGGTTAAGAAAAAAACCCTTTGCTTCCTTTTTCCAACCACTTTCCTGAGATTCTTTGGGAGCTTGAAAGACAACCCCAAATCAAATGATAATATTGACAGATATGCATTTAAAAAACAAAAACAAAAGCCAATGTACCCATCCTGGAGGAATGCAAATGTTACTCAGCTTACAAAAGGGAAACCTGAAGCAGCTTTTTCCAGACCTCAGAAAGAAATTCGCTTAGAAATTCAACATCTTCATAATATGTCTGTACAGTGGTACCTCGGGTTAAGAACTTAATTCGTTCCGGAGGTCTGTTCTTACAATTCCCATTCCCATTAATAAACTACTGCTATAGTCAGTGTTGGGTTGTTGTTGTTGTTTACTTGCACAGAATTTTGTTTTGAATCGAGAGCATTCCAAAAGGGGAGAGAGACACGCACAGTTCACCGGCAATCTCCCCTACCTCCAAATTCTGCTGCATGTTTAAGATCAGGCCACAAACAGCTACTTAAAATTCAACAGGATAAAAGCAAAAGCAAAGTGGTTATCAAAAGAGATGGAACATAGTGAACATTTTTAGTGCCTTGGTCTTAGGTGAATCTATAAGATATGTGCTGGCTTGCTCCGAGACCTGAAGCTGTGTGGATGGGTAAGAGAGGAATCCCTGGGGGAGTCCGGCCTCACATGTGCCAGAATGGATGCTACACGGGTGGGTGTAATAACTGACAGAGTAGGTGATCTATTCAGAAAAGTTTCTGACAAATGCAGTTGGGTGCCTTGTGCGAGTGCATTATTCACACAGTTTCATAATCCAGTTCAAGGATGATTACATTCTACTTTTCATCTCTAGTGATGCTCCCATTATGCAGACAGCATGTATGAAGTGTCACAGCTCATATAAAATTGTGCCAGGTCGCGCATAATCATTGGCGGCAAAAAGTCTCGTCCTTTCGCTTGCCTAGAATCTGTGGTTTCTTCGGTGACCTTTATGACTAGAGACAGTGTCTTTGAAACACTGCTCTCCCTATGCCACTTTACAAAAAGCTTCAAGAATTATTCTGAGTCAGATTAAAATGCCAACTGAACGGGGGCAGAGTAAGAGCCCCTGCTACAATAAAAGCATTTTTATTGCACTCTGAAAGCATGTAACATTGCACCACAATGGCTGCAGGAAAAAAGTTCTCAGTCAGGTTCAGAATCCAACCTCAGGAGCCTCGTAAAGCACAGACCTCAAAAGGGAGTTTTACAAGCACCAAATCTTCTCTTCCCTGAACCCCTAATCCCAACCCTCCTGAAGGTATGTGAATTTTGGAATCTGATCTCTCTACCTGAGAACAAACCTCCACATAAGAAATTAAATTCCACAGAGCATGGTGATGCAGTGACTTCAAAAATGGCACCGTTGGTCCAAGTCCACACCTAAAAAGGCAGGGAATAAACCTCCTGTAATACTGGATGTTTTATGCTTCTGACTACCAGGAGGGAAGATGCTGCTCTTGTTTATCACGTCCCGCTTACGGGTTTCTCACAGGGATCTGGTTGGCCCCTGTGAGAGCAGGATATTGGGCTAGATGGGCCATTTGCCCGATTCAGGAGCCTCTTCTTATGTTCTTACTTTAAATTAAGGGTTTAGCAGCTGTCTCAGTACCAACTTTATGAAAGACTCCGAACAAAACTACTTTCTTGGTCCAGACTCTCTAATACAGTATGTGGGAGGGGGCCTGGATTGTACGCAGATAAAATTATTTTTCCACTACAGAAACACACACCACTTTGAAACAACAGGTTATTTCATCTTTGAATTCCAAACACTCTGCAAGCTGCTTGGGTATTTCTGGATTGCTTATGAGTAAAATGAGTTTCAGTGGAGGTGGAAGAGAAACACACAGCCACATTTCAGTAAGATCATCGCAGCTAGAAACAAAGAAAAAACAAGGAAATAAACAAGATAAAATTCAAAGTGGCAGTTTAGCACTTGGGCGCCAGCCACAGTGAAAAACAAGGAAGACAGAATACTTGCCGATTTTCCCTACAGCCCTAGAATGCCTTGCAATAATGTGTGGCTTTAGCTTAAAGATGACCGGAGCTGAAATCAAGTCTAGGCCAGATGATCATTTGCTTCATCTCTACCTTTCCTGACTCAGCTACAGAATCTTGCACATCTCAGCAAGTCTGAGTATAAAATGTTTTTTTTAAAAAAATCAATTTATCCCCCAACCACATTCTGTCCATAGTGCATTACTACCAATAGTGGCACAATATTCAGTCCATACAGTATTTCATGGGAGTGGAAGACTGCCTTGCTGCACAGAATTGCTGTGTGGCAACATTTATTTATTTGTTTATTTAAGTATTGAATAGTAATGAAATAGTGTGCTTCATCCCTTTCCCCTAAAAAGAGGGCAGCATAAAATGGTACAGGCTGCCATGTAAACTTCCTTTTCTATCTTCCACATTATAGACACAACCTAACTGGGGTCTTTGACATTTAGACAACCCCACCAAAGCTTTTGAAATTATGCTATGGTTATTTATTTTATCTTAAAAGCAGTGTTTTATTCCATTAGGAATTTGGAATATAGTAAAGGTACCCCTGCCCGTACGGGCCAGTCTTGGCAGACTCTAGGGTTGTGCGCCCATCTCACTTAAGAGGCCGGGGGCCAGCGCTGTCCAGAGACACTTCCGGGTCACGTGGCCAGCATGACGGAGCTGCTCTGGCGAGCCAGCACCAGCGCAGCACACGGAATCGCCGTTTACCTTCCCGCTAGAAAGTGGTCCCTATTTATCTACTTGACTTAAGGGTGCTTTTGAACTGCTAGGTTGGCAGGAGCAGAGACCGAACGACAAGAGCTCACCCCGCCGCGGGGATTCGAACCGCCGACCATGCGATCGGCAAGTCCTAGGCGCTGAGGTTTTACCCACAGCGCCACCCGCGTCCCTATATTTGGAATATAGCCTGCTGTTAGTTTCATCTTGTTCTGTTTTACACCCCTGTTTATACTAATTACTGTAGTCCATTAAAGTTTTAATTGCTTTTATGGCATTTTACTGTTTGTAAGCTGTCTTGGAGGCATCCTGGCTAGAAAGACAGGGCAAAAATAGATTCTTTAAGATGCTCATACATCTGTCATGGTTTGGTACTCTCTGGGGAAGGGAGTCGTTTCTCAAACAAAATATGTAGGTTTGTTTGGGTACTAGGAAAATGCAACATTGCAGCACATACACCCAACACACAGACATAATCTATGTTCAGGGATTATGTGAGTAGTGGTCCCAACAGCATCTGGAGAACCAATAGATTCCCCTTCCTAAAGCGAACACACCAACTTATTAGTCTTGTGGTGGGAGACAATGTCCCACTCTGCTCTAGTCACGTCGCAGGGATGCTGTCAATTGAAGGACCAGAGGCAATAAAATACCCATGTGATTCTTCCTACCCACATTATATTACTGTAGTGGAAAGGGATGTCAGCACTGAAAGGCATCTCACAAGTTATAAAAGGCATGTTTTTATTGAGCACCCTGAGTTTCTTAGCCAGGTCCCATCAAGATCTAGAGCTATCCTGCCAGACTACCAGCCCTCACTCAGGCTCAGCAAAAACAGCAATGCTTAGTGTGAAGAAACTTTTTCTTACACTGAGCTTGATGGAGGCAACTGCCCATCCAAGTTCAAGTGAGCACATAAGCAAGGAGGAGGGAGAGTCTCACTTGCTGCATTTATATAATACAGTCTCACTTGCTGTATTTAAGTACTGTAACTGCTCATCCTTTAGTAAGACAAAAAATTGTTGTCTTTTAGCAACTCATTTTACTATTTGGAACGGTCCTCTTCAGACAAACTTTGATGGATATCAAACCTTGCAGCCTCTCATTAACAAAAATTGTTCTACTAGAACATGCCTCACACAAGTAGTTAATGCTGCCATTAGCTGCACCACAAGACCAATAATGTACAAAACCGGCAGCATGGTCTGAAAGCCTACATCTTTTCCTCAATTTTGATTTTTACTCGCTTTGATTAGTAAAACGTTTGCCTCCAGTTTGCAGATATTCCATACATGAAGGTCAATGGGATCCACTTTCTTTCATCTCTATTACAGTAGATTCTAAATAAATATCTAACAAGGGGTTGTGTAAGGCAAAGTATTAAAAAGATCTCAAGCATTTGCAAGATGCCGTGCTCTGCACAGCCTACCCTAAGTTTAGCTCTTGAATCTCTGCAATTTCATTTGGTGGGTTTTCCTCTGCACACGGAAGGGTAAAGGGAGCAGCACTTTTAGAAATGCAATCTGAAGTATCTGTTTGACAATTATTTTAATCAGAGTCTGAAGTTCATTTTGTTCATGCTTCGCTATAAATATTTCTGAAACTATGTCAGGACATGGCTTGTCATTCTGAAAACCGTTTGTTCAAATGAACTGCTGCCCAACATTATGAAGTTATTTCTAGATACTATAAAAGCAATCCTTGGCTTGGCATGAATGTAAATCTCCACTCTCTACCCCACTACTGTATGCGGGTGTGCCTTAACCACCCGCTGAGTATCCATTCTTGCCTGCCCATCAAACTAATATCCGAGTACCTGAAACCCCACTATATAGAGAGAAAGAAAGATGAGAACTGTTCTTTTAAACCCAGTTAATAGGGTGACGTACACAGGTTGCATGCAATGTTATTGCCTCCTTTTGCCCTCATCAGACCTTATTCAAACATGCAGAAAAGCATGTTTGGATGCTTCCAGAAGGAGAAAGCTGGCATATCTAGAGAAGAATTTCTACATTCAAACCTAACCAGTGCTGGTGGCAGGCTATTTTGTGCCCTAGGCAAGGCTAACTACCACAAAAAAATGCCTGCTAACTTCCATTTTCAAAAACAAATGTCTCATAGAAAAAAGCAAGAAACATGAAACTGCTAATTTTATTTTTAATGGCAAGAGTAAGTAATACAACAATCTTTGATTATTTTTCTCAAATAGAAAAGAAAATGTTTTAGCACACAATTCTGAACAATCTTGTGAATTGTGAAGTTAAAATTTAAGCCTCTTAAAAGTGTCAGTTTCAGGCACATCAAAATCTCACTTTTCATGCCTTTCCCTTTGCAAATTTTGTTAATAATTCCTTCAGGTCAAGTGCTGATGCTTGGGCATGTTTAGTTGATATAGGTGCCAAGCCAACTAGTCCCTTTTGCAACACTGTTGGGCGTATGTAAGTTTTTTAAAGTTTGAACTTCGAGAAACTGTGTTCACCACTTGCCACTGACATTGGCAGTGTGAGGTAGATCGTCAGAGCAATAGAAACGTTAGGCACATTATCCATGAGTTTTTTGTTATAGTATTAAGAGAAGTACTCCTTGTGGCAGCATAAGCTTTGGAAGTCTTTGAGCAATTGCTAAAAGTTCACAGCACAGATCTTCAGCATCAATATCTTTGTTTCCATTGTGCATCAATGTTTTTTTCCAAATCCTCACAGACCTTAAGTACATCTTCAGTAGATTTTTTTTCTTGATGCTGAAGCCATCACACACAAAGCCAAATAGGGAATTATATTGTTGTAGCTGCTGGAATCTCTCTTCAACAGATTGTATAGCCATGTCTATCACAGCATAGTAGAAACCTACTTTAAATTTCTGCTTAGGCTCTCACAAAGCTTCTTCTTGGGCCACACATGAAAACTGTCAATTCTTTCTCCTTTTTCTAACTTGTTGTGTCTCAAAGTTTGATAGTATTTCTAGCACCTTTGCAATCTCAGTAGCATCTATCAAAACCTCATCACACCTGCATCTCACAAGGTCATTCTTGGTCACTTGCAATTGTCTTGTAGCTGAATTTAAATTGGCTTCCTTATTTTGTAGTAGCTCGCTGGTAAGATAGACTTCAAAAAGGAACTTGTACCCTGTAACTAGGGATACCAGTCAAACCTGACTATGGGGTGTGGCGCTCATCTTGCTTTAGCATGACTAAACCGCTTCTGGCGCAATGGGACACCATGATGAATCATAGAATCATAGAATCATAGAGTTGGAAGAGACCACAAGGGCCATTGAGTCCAACCCCCTGCCAAGCAGGAAACACCATCAGAGCACTCCTGACATATGGTTGTCAAGCCTCTGCTTAAAGAGTGCGCAGAAACACCATTTACCTTCCCGCCACAGCGGTACCTATTTATCTACTTGCACTGGCATGCTTTCAAACTGCTAGGTTGGCAGGAGCTGGGACCGAGCAATGGGAGCTCACCCTGTTGCGCTGAGTCAAACCACCAACCTTCCAATCAGCAAGCCCAGAGGCTCAGTGCTTTAGACTACAGCACCACTTGCTCCCTTTACCTTGTAATATATATAATAAAGATACAAAAAACCAACAGCAACTATCCTCCAAACCAAGAGTACTACCAAGATGATATCTCAGTGGTTTCAAAGCATCAATCCAACTCTCCCATCTTGTTTCACTCAATGGCTTAATAGTTATGTCTAAGATTTACACATGGCTAGTTAGAATTTATCAATACTGAAACAATGCAGAGAAATAATTCAATGATTCTATGAATGAAACTGAATAACCTAGTTGCTTCCAGATAACATTTAGTGGCATCATTGACTACCAAGTTTAAAGAGTGTGCATTGCACATGGGATTACGTCCAGGACTCTCTTTTGTACACCATTTTCTTTGCCTTTCATGCTACTCCCATTATCATAACCTTGACCATGCAGATTCTCAATCCTATTTGCTCATGCTGTCGAAGAATAGTTCCTGTCATAAAGGCACCTGTAGTCTTTAGTGGAACAAATGCCAATAAATGTTCTCTTACCTCTGGCGCAAATATCTCACTATCTGATGCTGTTATTACATCAACATAACATACATTTCATTGCTAGCACTGTACAACATTTCAGTTGTACCACAGAATGCCAAGTTTTGCATGCCAAGAACTCTGACCAAAGCAATCAAGTGTCCCACTATTTGCTGCCAATATTGTTCCTCTTGCCTACTTTTCTGCTCGTAAATATCATCAATTGTAGCTTCCTTAGATGAGCGCGATTCAATTTCCCTCTAGGTCTTATAGTTTTCTAAATGGTCAGTATTCCTCAGAAGTATAGTGTCCAGTTCTGGGCACCACAATTTAGGAAGGATATTGAGAAGCTGGAATGTGTGCAAAGGAGGGCAACCAAAATGATAAAGGGTCTAACAGTTGAGGGAAATTAGTATGTTTAGTAAAGAGGCGACTGAGAGGAGATATGATACCATCTTGAAATATTTAAAGGGCTGTCACATGAAGGATGGAGCAAGTTTGTTGTCCCCTTCTTCAGAGGGCTAGGACCCAAACCAATGGATTCAGGTTACAAGAAAGGAGATTCCAACTAAACATCAGAAAGAACCTTCTGACAGTCAGAGCTGTTCAACAGGGGAACAGACTCCCATGAGATGTGTTGGACTCTCCTTCCTTGGAGGTTTTTAAGCAGAGGTTAGATGGACATCTGTCACGTATGACCTATATAGCTGAGATTCCTGTATTGCAGGGGGTTGGACTAGATGACCCTTGGGATCCCTTCCAACTCTACAAGTCTACAGTTCTGTAATTCTATGATTCTAGAATGTCTCCAATGTTTTCCCAGTCAAATAAAAAAACTAATCTGCATGACACTGCACCCCTCAAAGGTCAGTAATGCGCCCCTCTGAGATCTGTGCCTTAGGTTTTCGGCTGCCTAGTTTGCCAGCTGATGGCACTGACTCTGAACCTGGCTCTATACTCATCACACACTGGGGGTGGGAAGGAGGCGGGGATTTGTGAATCAGCCCATTTCAGTTCCTCTACATTCCTAATTTTTCTAATCTGAAGTTCAGTTCTCCCCATTTCCACATCAGTTTGTGATTTTTTAATTTTTTTAAAAAAGGTACTAAAAAAATTCACCAGCATTTTACTACAAAATGTAGCATTTAATACATGAGTAGGCAAAATAAGGCCCGGGGGCCAGATCCGGCCGAATCGCCTTCTAAATCTGGCCCGCGGAGGTCCGGGAATCAGCGTGTTTCTACAAGAGTCGAATGTGTCCCTTTATTTAAAATGCATCTCTGGGTTATTTGTGGGGCATAGGAATTCATTCATTTCCCCCCAAAAAATATAGTCCAGGCCCCCCAGAAGGTCTGAGGGACAGTGGACTGCCCCCTACTGAAAAAGTTTGCTGACCCCTAATTTTAGTATACGTATTTTAGTGCAAAATCCATACATCTTGAGGAAATATGGAAAAGAAATATAAAAGTTCGCGATCTTTCCATGCCACTGAGGCTCCCAGCCTGAGTTTGTGTGTACGCAAATGTGTGTGCCACATTGGGTATTTGACCCAGGTGAAATATAGCTTAGTTTTGCCCCTGTCCCTTTGACACGGCCATAGGCATTGGGAATTAATTCTTGAACTGAGATCTGGCTGGCTGCCATCAGAACTAAGTTTACAGGGATGATAGTCACACACACAACACACACACACACAGAGGGATTGTTCGAAGTGCACAGCTGCCTGCTGCCCAGGCAGCCAGCTCTTCATTTGCTTCATAAGGGTCTCATTTTCTCCTGTGTAAGCAGGGTTCATAAAACAAGCAGCACACATTACACTCCAATTTGTTCTGCCCTTTAGCCATCCCTGGCTGGCTAATAATGTTACTTAACAACTGCTGTGTTCAGCATCCTGCCTGGGTTTGCGTTTTAAATTACACTTGCTTGTGTCAAAACAAACAAGATGCTTGACACAGGTGCCTGTGCCTGCAGACAACGGCGCCGCTTGGCCTTCAGCATTCCAGGGCCAGAAGGGAAGAGGTCCGCTCTTCCTCCTCACCCACCCCGGCTCTTCCATCAAACTGCATTGCTCTCCTGCCCCCTCCATGCTTGCCCCCCCCGCCCCCCTTTCAAAGCAGCACAGAAGCAAATTCTCCTTCATTGGCAATGCCTCCCTCTCTTCTCAACAGCTGCACACCCAGGCTGGCCTGACACCCGCAAGCCAGGGAGTGGTTCGGACGGAATCCAGACCCTTTTCAGGAAACATGGGGGCCGAAGCTCAGGAATCCCAGAATTTCTTCAGCCTAAAAGGTAGACAACAAATAGTTTCAAAGCAAACAGTCAGGCAGCTGGGAAGAAATGGATACAAGGGGGAGGCTTAGCCTCTAAAAGAGGCAGTAGCAGCTGATCCCTCTCTCGTTGCCTTTCCTGAATGCTGGTATGTAGCCACCTAGGGATGACCAATGCCATGCATGGGCAACTCTGCCTGTGTGGACAAGCCAAGAGACACATATATGGCCACCAGATTGGGTGGGTGTTTAGTGTAAGATTTATAAGCCATTTTTCTACCCAAAAGACAGAGGTGCTCGTTTACTTGGTTTGATTCATAAATCCCACCCTTCATCATACACATCTGGAGGTGGTTACAAGAACTATCTAACATCCACTACAAACCTGACCACCACCAGTGAAAAACAATTCATAGTCCATCTACAACAATGATATAGCAGGTAAAGCACATGACAGCACTGGCTATGCCACTTAACCTCCTCTAAAACCGCGGATTTTAAAAATGCATTTGCAATGGGCACTGAAACTCCAGCAGGTGCATCTCCAAGGGGTAGTTATTTAAAAGACAGGGTGCCACCACAGCAAAAGCTCTCTGTCACACCACTAAACACGCACTAACTTATTATTATTAAAATTTGTGTGTTAACATTTTGAATTGGGCTCATAAACATATAGGCTGCCAGCAGAGGTTTATCAAGATTGATGTTATGTGAACCCACCTAGTTGTCTCAAGATTGAACCCAGGCAATTGTGACCAAAAACATAATTCTAGCATGCAGCAAGGAAACCCTCCAGTATGTTCTTCCACTGCTGACGACTACATGCTAGAATGCAGCATCAAGCATTATGGGGTGGTTAGGGAGGGAAGAGGCTGAAACATGATCAATCATGTGAACAATCTAGATTGGCTTTTCATATTTAACACTTGTATCACTTCTTTTAGCATATTCAGGACTTTCACACAAAGCATTTTCATAATCACGGCAACATCTCTGTACAATAGGCAATATTACTATCCCTACTGTAGTAGTATCTATTCATGCTGAGAGAACAATGGTTTCTATCAAGACTGCACCTAGTGAATCTGTAGCTGAGGCAAAATTTGACTTGTGACTTTCCTGCTCACAGCACACATATTTAGCTACTGTCCTTTGCCAGCTTTCAAACAAGTGACACTTCTTTTTTGTCCATGCAGTTGAAAGGTTTTTATTAAATATTTTAGCACACTTATTCAGAATGTTGCTCTAACCATGATCTTAGTTTGGTCTAATTTTATTTCCCAGCTGTGAAGGAGAAGGAGAGTAGGAACAATTTACCCACACTCCAGACTGAATGCCTCTGCGAAAACCATTAAACCTAGGATGGTTTCCTACCCAAATATTTGCAGTTGAACAGCGTGCAAACTATATCAGTTACACAAGAGGGTGGATTATGACCTCGGGATAACCCCATCCTCCAACCACAGAACCATTTCCCACTTGTTCAAGCCCCTCTGCTTTAGACCCCAAGTAGGGATGAAAAGAATCAGTCTATTTCCAGTCCATGGCAGTTCTGCATGTGTTCATTCATAAAACAGTTCAATTCTGTTTCTGCATTTGTTCTGCAAAATAAATCTGCATACAAATTTGTATTAAAATGCATATATCACAAAAATACATAATTAAATGTGTATTTTATCTCCGTTTCAATGTATATATTAATAAACACGCATTCTTATGAAATGTATATTTTAACATTCATTCTGGGACATTATTTGAGGAGATTACTGCATGGTGTGAAGAAAATGTATCTATTTCTCATGTAAAAATATCCATAAATTGACGTGGGGGAGGGAGGAGTTTATTCAATGTTCATACAAATCGAGACAATACCATAACATGAAGAAAGATAAACACCTTAACTCTTAAATATTCATGTCTCTCGGTGTTTCATTAAAACAGTATAAAGGTCTAAATAATACAAAAATCCAAAAATGCACATAATTGTATAATCTTCTAAAATATATAAAAAATAATAAAATCATCTTTAGTAGCATACTACTGACCTCTAACTCAGATATACCCAATACTTTATTATTTTATTTACTAAATTTATCTCTCAGCCTACCTCCCAAAGAAGTCCAGGGTGGCAAACAAATTCACATTTTTAAAGACAAGCACAAGCATTCTAGAACAGTCAAAACACTCCAAAAACAGTTTCAGTGGAAGACATTATTTCATCCAGTATCTCAGGCTTGCTAGGAACGGTATTCCTCAGCCACCAAATGCAAGTGTAAAAAGGATTTAAAAATAATCGTCACTAGGGAGGGTGTTCCATCAATGGAGAACCACCACTGAGAAGACCCTGACCGGGGTCAGTGTCAACCAGGCTACCTTTGGTGGTGGAATCACCACCAAGGCCTCACCTGCACTTCCCTAAAGTATATCAAAGTGACTTACAACATACAAAATATAGTAAAATCAATCCATCGGTAGATACTGGTTGGTTAAAAGGAGAAATTCCTATTGTAAAGGTCGCAAAGTATATTTTATGTACCATGAACGATTTCCGTACTCTCACCAGGTCACCATTCCTTAGCACTCACCAAGAGGCTGCTTTGGCACATAGACACCCTTCCAGTTACTCCTGTCTCACACAGGAATCAACCCAATACCAGGAGGTAACACCCTCCTAACTCCCTTTGGTGGAGACCCCAACCAGGAGCGGACTTTCCACCCAAGGCAGCATTCCTTATAAGCCCCCCTAGAGCAGACGAAGGCAGACAAAGCTGGCCCTTCTAGGGTGGCAAGCTCTCTGGCAGAGCCAAAGTGCCTGGCAAGAGACCTACAGGGTAGGAGGTCTGGGTAGATGGTCTAAGCTTCTTCTCTGTCAGCTATTGCTGTGGGTAGGCGAGCTAATATATTCAACTGCTGGGTTCCATTTTCTAAATCTCTCTTATTGTTTTAGTCAGGGGTCAGCAAACTTTTTCAGCAGGGGGCCAGTCCACTGTCCCTCAGACCTTGTGGGGGGCCGGACTATATTTTGAAAAAAAATAATGAACGAATTCCTATGCCCTGCAAATAACCCAGAGATGCATTTTTAAATAAAAGCACACATTCTACTCATGTAAAAACACACTGATTCCCAGACCGTCCGTGGGCTGGATTTAGAAGGTGATTGGGCCGGATCCGGCCCCCGGGCCTTAGTATGCCTACCCATGTTTTAGATAGCTGAAACATACTTGTTAGTTGCATGACTCCTAACTATTCCCACATTTCCCTAATGAGATCTTCTCTTTTTTGGTATTGTGTTTCTATGTCTTAACAAATATCATTCTTACATGTGTTGCAATATATAGTATCTATGTTTGGTACTTTCCTGTTTAGCAAAATAGACTAAACATTCTGAAATGTGAGTAAATTATAGTATATATTTAAAATATTTTTATTTGCCATTCTTCAAAAAGGTATCAGGGTGATGGATAGCATATGTTAAAGCACAATACACAACAGTAAGACAAATATCATGGGAACAATAAATCAAACTAAACAAGAATTAGCATAAAAAAGGTAAAAGACCCCTGACAGTTAAGTCCAGTCGCAAACGACTGGGGTTGCAGCACTCATCTCGCTTTACTGGCCGAGGGAGCCAACGTTTGTTCGCAGACAGCTTCCGGGTCATGTGGCCAGAGCAGCGCACGGAAATGCCATTTACCTTCCCGCCACAGCGGTACCTATTTATCTACTTGCACTTTGATTTGCTTTCGAACTGCTAGGTTGGCAGGAGCTGGGACCGAGCAACAGGAGTTCACCCCGTCGCGGGGATTCGAACCGCCGACCTTCTGATTGGCAAGTCCTGTCTATGGCCATACTACCCTGATTGGCAAGTCCTAGGCTCTGTGGTTTAACCCACAGCGCCACCCGCGTCCCTAGAATTAGCATAATACATTTTAAAATCCATCTGCAACTTACAAAATAAACCAATAAAGCAGCATATTCAATTGCGTCAGGGAAATCTGATAAAGTTTTTTAAGCTTCTTGAAAGCCTGAACTGATGGAGCCAACCTGATATCTTTCAGAAATGATGTCTGAAAGAAAAAAACCCCCAAATATCTGTATTATGGTTTTAGCAATATTCACGATTTACTTAAATGCAATTGATTAAAGGGTATGATCCAAATTCTCTGAGCAGCCAAGCAGCTTTAATTTTAGCTTCCAGTCAACAATCATGATCTGCATGAAGGAAAAGACCCCTATAAGATAAATCTTAAGTACGGTAAGTATCAATGTGCTACCCTATTGGAGTTGCATGACTCCCTTGCAACACTGTGACTTCTGAATGGGACAGGAAGTGTGTGTGCCCTGGAAGTCCATTTATTGAGTTGCATGTCAGAATTCTGTTTGTTGTTCATCTTGAAAGGCAACAGGTGGAAGGCAGATGAAGGGAACAGTCTATTTCAGGGATACATGGTGCAATAACATTTTCAATGGCACCAACATGACTGGCAAGAGTTGCCCAAATTCCAGGTGTCATAGACTCCCACCCCCAGTTGGCATAACTATTCACCACCAAATATGTAGTTTATTACTGTTCCTACAGGAATGTAACAACATTATAGGTAATTTAAAACACATAGACCAATACACTGCTAGACTTCAAGGTCCCATTGAAACACTGGCCACAGTTTGTTTTCTGTTTGATAATACCAGGCTCATTATTAATAAATTTATGGATGTGTGCATCCAAACACCTTTCTTAATCTTTCTTACAGTGGAAACATAGCCAAATCCTCTTCTAATAAATTGCTAGCAACTGCATTATGAAAGTAATGTGTTTGAAATTAGAGTACGTGATGAATGGGATACACGTTTTAAAATATGGGCAATTTTTGGACTTCAGTGTTATGCAAATTGCACCTATTCCCATTTAAAATGACCCACATTGTTAATCATCAAACTAAAAATGGTGACAATTCTTTCTCACGGTGCACTATCATGCCACAAGTGTATGTCCAAAAGTAAGCTATAAAAACATGTTCCGGTGTGAATAAACTGATGGGGGGTGGGTGACACAAATTAAGCCCCTGCCCCAAATCATCTACCAACCCCCATCTCTAATTAGATAGCAAAAAGGTTAGTTGTATTTCTTTGGCAGTACAATGGAGGCTCCACCTTGCACTACACATTTAGAAAAGCATCATACCACCATGGCTTTCCCCAAAGATTGCTGAGAAGCATCATTTGTTAAGGGTGCTGGGAGTCATTAAGAGGCCTCTAGTTCCCTCACAGAGCTACAAGAAAGAGAGTAGTTTAACTATCAATCCCTCTTCCTAGAGAACTCTGGAAAATATAGCTGAGTGAGGTGAATGGGGTCTCCTAACAATAACTACATTTCCCAGGATTGGGGGGAGGGGGCACAACTATTTAAAATGGCACTTCCCTGCTTTAAATGTGTGGTGCACATGGGGCTGAAAACTCAACAGCGGAAGTTGGTTGGGTCTTGCTGAGAGAGAGGAGGCTGGTAGATGTGTAAAGTTTTCCCAGTGCTTCCTTATTGTGCACACTGATTTGCTAGAAGCACTCTTGGTGACCCCCTCTGTGGTTTGAGGCATGCAAAGTTGGTACAAGCCTTTCTCAACCTGGTGCCCTCCAGATGTTTGAGCTATAATTCCCACCAGTTCCAGCAAGAACATTGGTTGTGCAACACATAGCATGGTTTTCAGATTCCCAAAGAAAATTGTTCATAATGTTAGTAGCTGTTGAGTGGAAAGGGACTGAGAGCTTAATAGGTTACGTAAAATGCTAAATCTGCCTGTTGATTCCAACTGATGGTAGGCTTCTATATTTAGTATCCTCCTTCCACCTGTCAACAGCCAGAGACAGACAGACAGAGAAAGAGAGAGTGTGCAACTTGGCAAGTAGTCTTGTACTCTGTTCTTCTAGCAGGGAGCCAACAATATTAATTTGAGTAGAAAATAGGGGGGAGGGATTAAGGCTACACTGTCAGGCAGCTTTGCATCCGATCAGCTGCCAATGGTTTGGAGAATTATAGAAACGCCAATAATTGATTCAGGAAGCATTAAGCATGCAGAATTCCTGTTCCCTCACATCACTCAGGAGATTTTGACTTGAAGGGTCTCATCTTACAATTCAGAACTTGTTTTCAGGTTGCCTGTATATACTGGGTGTGGGGCAGCCCTTTCAGCAATATGGGGAGTCACTAGGATGGATCGTTGCCAGTCTCTTAGGGGTTAAAGGTAAAGGTAAAGGTCCCCTGACCATTAGGTCCAGTCGTGGCCAACTCTGGGGTTCTGGCGCTCATCTCGCTTTATTGGCCGAGGGAGTCGGCGTACAGCTTCCAGGTCATGTGGCCAGCATGACTAAGCCGCTTCTGGCGAACCAGAGCAGCCCACGGAAACGCCATTTACCTTCCCGCTGGAGCGGTAACTATTTATCTACTTGTACTTTGACGTGCTTTTGAACTGCTAGGTTGACAGGAGCAGGGACCGAGCAGCAGGAGCTCACCCTGTCGCAGGGATTCGAACCGCTGACCTTCTGATCAGCAAGTCCTAGGCTCTGGGGTTTAACCCACACTGCCATCCGTGTCCCTCTTAGGGGTTAGGTACCACCTATATATGAGCTTTAGTGTTAATTCTCTAATACTTGACAAAATAAGACTTTTTAAAACATTTCTTTTTGCTTTTAAACAAATACAGTACCATTAAACACTTATCCAACAGTACAGCTAATGATGTTTGTTTTATCCAGTGACCCTGGACATAAACTTACACATTCAACATTCAAATCTATTACTTAACAGAATCCCTCCACTGAGAATACTGAGTGGTAGACTTAAAGCGTTTTTAAAATTTTATTAAAAGATTTTCATAGTTAACAAGGGTATATATAATGTCTGTGTTTTCAATTCATAGAGTCCTTTCTACAGATCAGTTACATTTGGTGTGACAAACTGCTATCACAGACATTGTCAAAAAAGTGCAGATTTGGTGGAGCAGCAACCAAGGAGTTGTAAGTTTCCCCAGTCCATATTTCTTTAGCCCTTCATCCAGCCACATCAAATTGTCATGGAGTGTTGTGAAATAGTGGGGTGGAATGTGAGGGGTGTCAGGAAAGAGAAGACAGGAATCCTAAGAATGGTTTACATGAAGCTGCTTTGAACTTTTAGGCTGGTTCTACATATTTGCTTTAAAAAGGGATATGCTGAGGTTGTACGGTAATTCCCTCAATTAGTTCTGTTTCCAAATGGAACCATTGTTTTGAGGTATCATCTAAAATAAAAGTGACGGCATGTCTTATTGTTGGGGCAGCATTTAGGGTTGTGGGGTGGTTTGGAATGTAAAAGTAATAAATAGATTCATGTGATCTGGACAGATATCTCCTTCATCTCTAATATGCAAGCCCTAACTCTACTTACTCTAAGATGGCAGCTCAGTAACATGTTAACATGATAGGAACCCAGAGGAGATTACAGTTCTATTATACTCAGTGAATATCAAAAGAATGACGGCTTGTTTGTAGGGCATGGCATTTTCCAGAAGCTACTCCATTACGACTCACATATGCACCACACAGAATGTCTGCTGTTGTTATTGATTGGAAACTAATCGACACAGCTAATTAACAAGGGTCATCACACTAGAGAAACTGAATGCTTCCAGAAAAAGAACTCACATTTTGACAGAATTTGCATATAGGAAAAACTACATCCAAACTACCTTGTTAGGGTGACGAATTTCTTCTTGTCGTTGCTCAAAAAGGGTCCAGGGAACCGTTTGTCTGCTCAGGATCCTGGAAGATCTGCCACTCTAGTGACCTTGCTTTCTGGTGTCCTGGTCCAGAATAGAATCCTGCCCTCCTCTTCCTTTGCTCCAGACTCCTTCTTGCCCTGCATCCTCTTTACCTGCCCGTGTGCCCAGAGATGGCACTTGCGGCACAACAACAGGCATAGGCAAACTCGGCCCTCCAGATGCATGGGAGCTGTAGTCCCAAAACATCTGGAGGGCTGGGTGTGCCTATGCCTGCACAACAAGATGCCAATTGGCCCCACACATTGGGAGGAATGCCAAGCAGTCTTATAGAAAACTGCTGTTATCTACAGCACTGCCTACCTCTCTGCTATAAAACAAAAATATATGAAAACAGAAAACAGGAACGCCACTATCTTGGCATTCCATGAACAGCAAGCAGTTGCATTTCATATATTACACTACAAATATACGCAGCTATATTTTTAGAAATGTCAAATCTCAAAGCATCTACAAAATCCCTCAAGGAGTGATTCTGCAGTCTGTCCCCAAATCTAGTAAGTCTCATGGCTAGGGGTTTTTTTAATGTTACTGAGCCTAAATGTTTTTTATCTCAACTGGCAGGGAAATCCATAAATAGAAAAAGGGAAACTCAAAAATTCAAGCAGTTGTTAATCTCTTGTCCTTCTAATAGGATTCAGTATACTGTACAGTGTTTTATTTCCTTATCATACATGACAGCAACGCTCAGATGCAGATAGAGTACAGGGGTTTCACTTAAGCATTGCCCTGTTAATCCTTGCAATATCCACGAGACACAGGTTGGGTGTTATGATAGATAGTCCCCATGTTACGAATTAGTCCCACAGCACAGAGAGCAGCTGCACACTAAGGTTTGTGTATGTCCAATGGTGGACCTTGGGTCTCAAATTTAATTGGCGTGCTATGCGATGCCAAAATGTGACAGCTCCTCGCCTCTTGCCTTCCGTTACACACCATCGTTGTGGCACTCCCAAGGCTCTGTGCCCAGTACAACTGAACTGCTGGCACTCTCCTAAATCTGTCTCTGCCATGTCCAACGGAGGACAGGCATACATGGTCTGGGTGGTATCCCACTAAGTTCTACATGAAGTAGATCCACTGAAATTAGTGGCCACAACTAACTTGGGCTCATCAATATCAGTGGGTCTCCTCTGGCCAGAACTTAGTTGGCATACCACAAATTGCTTTTTGCCCCAAGTATCAAAAGCAGTGTAATATGTAATATGGGAATGAAGGGTTTGCTGGCTTATGAGGCTCAAATTGCATCTGGTGGCAGCAGACCCCTTGGGGGACAGGGTTGGGGAACATCAGGCCTAGGGGCAAAAAGGCTTCTCTGTCTGACCCTCTCATTTGTCCCCCATTTCCCCCACTCCTTGAGTGTTGGTTTGTGTCCCTGAACTCTGATAGGACTCTTGCTTGCCTGGCTATGGGATAGTGAAGGGTTGTGGGAGTGGGCACAGGCACTGGCCAACTGTACAGAGGCAACCTGTAGATTAATTGTTGCCTCTGGACCTGCCAACCACCAGCACATGACCCCTTGACAGTGCCTGGACGGGAGTCGGTTCCTCAGACTGAAAAGGATTCCTCATTCCTGTGTTGGGGGAAGACACAAAATTAACAATCACACATAAAGTAGATGTGTTCCTATTTTCAGAGCCTGAAGGTAACCCTAAACTGTTCCCCACCCACAAGTTCTCTCACCGCCATCTCTCTTTTGATATCACTTTTCCTCAGCTGGGCTTCAACAAGGAAGTGAGCCTTGTTCAGCAAAAAGCTCTGGGGGCAGGGCAGCCAGAATTAACTTCTGGAAAGGGGTCATGGGAAGGAGGGCTTAGCTTCCCTCACACAAACACAACTCTTCTACTCCATTAAAGAGAGAGAGAGCATGAGACACTCAACACTGTATGTGGCTGGGGAAGACTCAAATACAAAAACAAATTAATTTGCCACTATTCTGCACACTTTTGAGCCTAAACACAAGCCAAAAGCTCTACTGGCATGCATATAAGTCATTCCAGTTCTCTGGATGGAGGACAAGGAACTGAAGCCAAGAGACACTGACTTATTAAAGGTCAAGTAGTGAGCATGAAGCCAAGATAGGACGGGAACTCAGACATTTTAACTCTGTGAGTCATTCGCCAGAATGCACCAGCTCTTGCAAGGTTGTTTGTATAATTAACTGTATTTCTGAAGTCTCCATGAATATTAAAAAAAAGGAAGACGAAAAACTGTTCCCTCGGGAAACCTTGTTTCCGTGTCAGATTTTGTATTACAGTAGTGAAACCTATCCACCAAGTGTGAAAGGCTGGCTATCCTTCAGCAAGCAATTATGCACAACACAAGACACTCCGTCTCTCTGTCTGTCTCTCTCTGCATGGGAGCCTAAGAATGTGGGAGCCTTAAACTGACACACATTGAGGAATGACTGCATGCTCTACCTCCTCTTCTTAAACACACACACATATATTTGAGACATGCAAGGCAGCTAACACAGTGAGCCCATCTTCTGTTGAACCTTTCACACTGCTATCATCACTCAAATACTATTGCTGATGGCTTCCAGAGCCCTTCCTGATCACGAGGCTTCAGCTCCACAGCCCATTTGCCCGTCAAAGCCAAGGTCATGGGCCTGTACATAAAGCATATAAACAGCCTGGATTTCTGATTAGATCCAGCCAAGGGTGGGGCTTTTTTTTTTTTTTTTTTGTTTTAGCTTTTGTAATTGCTCCCTCCTGAAAAGGTACTGCCTTTCAGCCAAGAAAACAATCATTAGTTTATTAACCAGCTTGTCCCAGGTGATGCGAATATCACAAGCAGGAGTGTGTGTCCATGTTAATTATCAAGTGTTAACAGGCCAAGATGGCACCTTGCCAAGCTGCTGGAGAAACTATGATCTCCACTAGAAGAGGAATATAGATCTCTCTCTCTCTCTCTCTCTCTCTCTCTCTCTCTCTCTCTCTCTCTCTCTCTCTCTTTCTTTCTCTCTCTACTTTTGAGAAATAGGTGTGGCCATTTAGATGAGCTTCTTGGGTAGTACATTTGAATGGGTAGTCAGGGGCAAGGAATGAGAAGGCAAAAGGAACACTGGGTGATGCTTTCTTGGCCTTTGTCTCACAGAAAACCAACTCTCTTATGACAGAGTTTTCAAGGTGGAAAGAATCCCATTCTGTGGCGAGGCAGAACTCTGGCTGGATGCAAGGTTATGCCATAGGAACACAAAGTTCAGATGTTACTTCAGCAATAAACAAACTGAGACTTTGCCCTATATAGCATCACCAGCTGCACCCCAATTTTAGCCCTGGTCTCACTGGTGTTCTTGCAAGCAAGGCAGCCCTGTTTAGGGATCCTTTTAATGTTTAATAGACTATTGTATTTTAATATTTTGTTGGATGCCGCCCAGAGTGGCTGGGGAAACCCAGCCAGATGGGCGGGGTATAAATAAATTATTATTATTATTATTCCTGCCAACCTAGCAGTTTGAAAGCACGTCAAAGTGGAAGTAGATAAATAGGTACCACTCCAGCGGGGAGGTAAACGGCGTTTCCATGCGCTCCTTTGGTTCGCCAGAAGCGGCTTAGTCATGCTGGCCACATGACCCAGAAGCTGTACGCCGGCTCCCTCGGCCAGTAAAGCGAGATGAGCGCCGCAACCCTAGAGACTGTCATGACTGGACCTAATGGTCAGGGGTCCCTTTACCTATTATTATTATTATTATTATTATTATTATTATTATTATTAGTCCCTGACACCAAGTCCACAAGGTTTTTGAAAGGCCCTCCACAATTAAACAAATTGGGGGTGGGGGAATGAGAGAAAATGCATCCTAAAACAAAAACCAGATCATTATGTCACATGAAAACCTGAGGGAAAGTTGTAGGGATTTTCCCACCCACAAAATAATGATAGTCCTAAGACATGTATCTAAGGGGATGAGAAACCCTAATAAGTACTCTAATGACATACCGGTGATCAAGTATATTTAACACAAGCCACAGGATTACAGAAGTGACAGGATTCCCATACAGGATGAAAGGGCTGCACATGGCTGTGTCCTCATTCACAGCTTCAAATTGCTCAAGGCCAGTTTCAAGCACAAATCATAAACTGCATTTTGTATTTCACTGATAATCACAATTATTAATGGTGATGATTGTCACACTACAAAACAATAAATAATCTTAAGTGATTCGAGAACATGAATTTAAACACACAAATACAACCTTTGACAGTAGTTCATGCACTTGCTTAATTTCAAGTCCCAAGCGGTCCCCTTGCACAGATGTTAATAAAGAAAATAGCTCATTAGCTTATCTATTGCAAGAACATCTGGTATATAATAAAAATGCAACACTAGATTCCTACATGAATTTCTTTCCTGTGGTACATGCATATAACAATGCTGAGAGACAGAGATCCTCTGACTTTGGACGTAGTTTGATTAGAAGCTGTGAACCACATACAACCTTCATTATTCCGGGAAGCTGGAAATAGAGTCAGCTACTGTAATACCAGATTAAATATATATTTAGTCAGTTCCTGAACGAGGCAGCAGCATCATCTACTATTGCTGTTGGATATATGCAAAGATAATGCTCTAATCCTAATTAAGCACTCCAGGATCATGCCATTGATTGTGCCACAAGAAGCTAGCTAGATTTAAAATAGCACCAGTAACAGTGCAGAGGGGATACTAGAATCTCATACACTGAATTTAAACCACTCAAGCCTCATATTTAGGCAGCTAAATCCCATTTTGTGCTATAACCATATATTTTAATACAAACAAGCACAAATCCCGAACTTACTCAAACTTCTTTTTTACACGCTCCTTTCCCCCAGAAAGCCAGTGCCTTTTTACACTATCTCTTTGCAATTGCTAAGTTCTATTAATTCTGAAGGGGACACAGGTGGCGCTGTGGGTTAAAGCCTCAGCGCCTAGGACTTGCCGATCGAAAGGTCGGGGGTTCGAATCCCTGCTGCGGGGTGCGCTCCCGCTGCTCGGTCCCAGCGCCTGCCAACCTAGCAGTTCGAAAGCACCTCCGGGTGCAAGTAGATAAATAGGGACCGCTTACCAGCGGGAAGGTAAACGGCGTTTCCGTGTGCAGCTCTGGCTCGCCAGAGCAGTGATGTCACACTGGCCATGTGACCCGGAAGTGTCTCCGGACAGCGCTGGCCCCTGGCCTCTTAAGTGAGATGGGCGCACAACCCCAGAGTCTGGCAAGACTGGCCCGTACGGGCAGGGGTACCTTTACCTTTACCTTTATTAATTCTGAACATGCTACAAACCATTGGAATATTCTGTGCAGATCTGAGATATCTTCCTCATCGTGCTGTTTTAGAATGATGACTTTAGTACAAATGGAGAACAACCAGCAGTGTCTCAAGCCTGGAACCATAATGGTTAGCAACAATAGTAGGGGCAGGGATGCAGGGGTAGCACACAGCAATTGTTGTTGTTGTTGTTGTTGTTGTTGTTGTTGTTGTTGTTGTTAACTGTTACTATGCCTAATATTTCACTGACAAGATTATTTATTATCATGTTAAATTGATGGGTACATCCATGGCCTTTTTCAAGACAAATGTAGCCAGAATTAAATTGAAGCCTATTAATATTCCAATATTATAGTTTTTACACTTCCTATAACCTATGGTCTCTTTGTTTTAACTAAAATACACAGAGAGAGGGGGGTGTATGGAGTGTCAGGGGAGGGATAGTACCTCTGATGGGGGACACGTCCTGCTCCTTCTGGGGTAGTTTGTCCACCTTTGGTCCCCACCCTGCACTCAGCTCTCACCTGTGGCTCCTAGAAGCCTTCAGCATCTGACAGCAGCCACACCCCGGGAATGGCTTCAACTGGCCTCTAAATCAGGTGAGGGCTGCCAATGGGTCTCAAACCCTTGGTGAGTCAGGGACTTCCCCTGTATGCAAAGACAGGCTCCAGTGGATTGGCTGGACGAGAACAATAGTGGGTCCAACAGTCAATACGGCAGTTTCTGCACATGCTGTAGACGAAAGTGAGAGGCAGATGGGGCTCGTCAACCTTTCCATCTAAGAGAAAGGAAAACTCTGATCCTAAACCTCTGCTGCCTTGTGGGTTGTCTTCAGGTGAGAAAAAAGGCTCAAATCCTACATGAATCTAGAGTGGAGTCCCTAGGACGGTTTGATGGCACCTTGCATGCCTCCTTCCAGCTCCTCCTGCAGCCAAGCTAGTGCAAAGCATATTGCTCTGCTTTCCTTTGGACCATATAAACAAGGCCAGGGGACAGTCCTGTCGTCTGGACAGCCAAGGACTTCCATACAGATTGCCCAGGCTTGGTCCCCAGAGAGGTCACTTCAGTGCTACTAATGCAGTGAAAACAATGCAGGGGAGGCAGCAGTTTTGTGTTACTGGTCTCTGCAACCACAGCAGGCGCTGCGATTCTCCAGCAGTTTGGCTTTCCCACCTGGAGGCGCACGCCATTGTCTCTCAAGTCATACAGATACCAGCAACAACTAATATGAACAATACATACCAGTAATACTCACATTCAATCAGCACCAATTCAGGACAATAATTTTTATTGCTGCAAGCTGTTTTGAGGGGGCGGTGATGGGCTGCAGTAGCTTACATTTCTAAAGCTAAAAATACATGCACTCCTTCATGCTGTGCATTCTCTTCCTGAGATGTATTAATATTGACTTTTAGTGGGATTCATGCTTTAAAACCGCACTGTGCCACAATACTAATCAGAATATAATTTACTGTGTCTTTATCGCAGACACCTTATTTGGCACGGACACTTACCCAGCAGCACACGGCCAACAAAATGATGTCAGCAACAGCTCATCATTTAAAGAGAAGACAAATGACCACATCTGATATCACGCATGGTTTCTTCTGTGATACATTACTATTCCCCTGCGTGTCATTTAACACAATAAATGTAATACATTTTATTTTATACATTCTTTCTACCCTCCGGGGAGATGTCTCTACTGCTGTGGGATTAAAATCCCAACACATCTAATAAAACAAAAAAAACAAAAAGTGCTGCTTTGCCTGGAATTCAATCTTTTATTTTTATGGCATAGGAAAACCACAGTCTTCTGTCATTCCACATATGTCCATGTTAACTCTACATGGTGGCACATTTCTTTGGTTTCATACACACAGAGATGAAGCACAAGGAACCTTTATGCAGGTGGCTTCATCATCTGAGAAGGCTGGCCATGGGTGGCAAGGGGATTCACTTTCAAGCTATGGGTCATCTGCTCAGTCATTGTCTGTGGGTGAAGAGTTATTACTAAACCTTTCCGTAACACACTTCCAATTTGCAAAGTGAGAGTGTACAGGGGGCTCTATTATCTTAGCCCGTTTCAGTATTCCAGGTGTGTACAATGAGCATGTGAGGGGAAAAGATTCCAGTCTCGTGCATTCATTAGAGAAGGTCAATACAGGGAGACCCTCTTACAGTTGCATGGGCAGAGGCTTGCATCAGATGTGATGAATTTATTTATATTTTTTATTAATTATTTATTATTATTATTATTATTATTAAATTTGTATACTGCCCTTTATCCATATATCTCAGGGCTGTTCACAACATAAAATTACAATGTAAAAAACACAAAGTACACAATAAAAATAAGAACAAAAACAAACCACTACAGCAATACTGTTGCCACCCCCACCCCACCCCTCTCTCTCTCTCTGAATGCATGAACAGGACTCTTGTCATGGACCAAATTTCATCTCACCTTCTATATATGCAATCAGTGACTGTACTTTGCAGAAGCTGGACTCCTGCAGGTATTCGTAGTAGCAGCATTATCATTAGTATTGTTATTTTATCTATTACAGGCCCTTCACCCTAAGGTCCCAAGGTGGGTTACAGCATTAAAAATATTAAAAGCAAAAAAAAAACCCATATCATTCCATACGATATAAGAACCAGGCCTTTATTGTGGTGGCACCGACCCTTTGGGTTTCCCTTCCATTGCATATTACACAGGCACCATCTGTGTTGCTTTTTTTTTTGGTGTCTAATGACCGTTCTCTTTCAACAAGCCTTTTAAGTGGATATCTAATTTAAACTGTTTTTATATGTATTTATTCATTCATTCCATTTTTGTGCCACCTTTACCTTCCAATGAGCTCAAGGGGCTGCACATCCCCCCGATTTCATCCTTACAACAACCCTGTGAGGAAGGCTAGGCTGAGAGGCAGGGACTGACTCCAAGGTCACCCAAGTGAGCTTCATGGCCGAGAGGGGATTCACACCCTGGTCTCCCAGGTCACAGTCCAACTCTATAACCATTATGCCACACTGGCTCTCTATATGTGGAATTGTTTTTAAATGTTTGTATTAAATCTATATATGGAATTTTTGTTTAGTGTTTTCATATTTGTTTTATGGCTGTCACAGTTTTACTTGTTTTATAATTGTATATTTCCTTGTTGTGCCCACCCTGGGACTGATGAAGGGTGGGTAAGAAATCTATTAAATAATATGTCTGTTTTTAGTTTAGATGGCCTCCATTGGGTTAAAGAGGCAATGACCCCAATTTCTGGATTCGCTGTAATACTCAGCAGTTTGCTCAAGTGCTCAAAGTACTTGGCATGTTTTGTTTTACCGACCCATACAACAGACCAGTAAGGTAGGTCACACGTAAAGGTAAAGGTAAAGGGACCCCTGACCATTGAGCCCAGTCGCGGACACTTTGATAAAAGGACAGAAATGGGTTTGTTTGTTTTAATGTTTTTGTTTATCTTTCAAAAACTGGCCCAACTCTGAGGGGAAAGTGTAAGTGAAGGACTAAATGCATGCTTCAAACAGACTTCCTCAGTTCACAGGTGGAACCAAAAAAATTGCAACTGACAAGTGAAAAGCAATTGTAAATCCATCTTCCCTGCATGGCCATCCATCAATTTAAAAACCTGATCCAAGCACATTTAAAACTGCTGTTCTTCCTTTCACATATGCACAGCAGCAAAGAGGCTCAAGAAGTGTTTTAAACAGGCACGTGTGATACCAATCCAAGATGCAATTAATTTCACTGGCCAGGTGTGTGTCAAGGTTCCCTGTGCAACAGATTTAGGGATGGTGCAGGACGTGAATTTGGTGAGACAAGGATTAGCAGAAACAAATCCTCTCAAGGGCTAATGCTTGACTCTCCTGACTATGTGTTTGACGCAACAAGGCCCACATACCATGGAACCACGTCATATCTCTTAAGCCCACTTAGCTATTGAGAAGAGCAGCGTTCCTTCTCACACATATGCAAACACACTTGTACTCATGGTCTTCCCCCTTTCACATACATATGATGAGAAACAATAGGCAATAAATCAACATTAAATTTAAACACAGAGAATAAATCTCACTACTTTTATGATGCCACAATAATTAAATTTGAGTAAAGGTGGTCTAAGTTCTTCCTTCCACCATGAGATCTATCAAAGGAGACTAATAATTAGCCTTTAAAATGGAGTTTTCTCTCATTACATTATGGATGTTCTCCTGCAACTAAATTCCTGATATTTGCTCACAAGTGTGCCTCTGATTGCTTCCAAGTCTCCGCTGTGGCTATCACAAATTTAGAGGCTACTATAGCCCCAAATAGCATGGGACCAGGAGTCCTGAAGGGCTGCCTTCTCCCATACAAATTTGTCCAATATTTTAAGAACTGTTCTGCTTGCTCACAAAAGTTAGGTGGGTGAAGACTGAGGAGAGGGACTTCCCTGTGGTGGTGCCCCATTTATGCAATGTCAGACATATCCAGGTGGTTCCATCATTGTTACAAGCCAGGATTGTATTTTACAGTAGCCATAAGTGAACAGATGCTTCATGCAGGTGAATGAGCAGAATGGTGTATAATTCTTCCTTTGTCGGCCTTTTTTTGTTTCCATGCTAACCATAAAGGAAGGAAAATCTATTCCTCCACTATCAGCATGGAAATTCAGAAGACTGCGGGGGCATTTGGTAGAAGTTTTCCTTTTATTGTAGAATCCTGAAAGGTTAGCAGCCCAGATTTCCGTTCCAGCCATGGAGAAGTGGAGTTGTATCCTCTACAGCCCTCATGAAACACTAGTCCCTTAGCAGACTGGTTTTAAAAACAAAACAAAACAGACTAGTAATTTTTGTGGACTTATTTACAAGGTTGGTTTTGTGTATTTAGAAAGTTGGTTTAGGCACAAAGTTAAAATTATTTTATTTGCCCACCCAAAGAGAGACTTGCAGGCACTTTACTCCTCCCTGGTCCTTTCTGCTGCTATGCCACACTGAGCCAAGCCAAAGTTTGCTTTAGCGTGCCATCTGAACCAAGACTCGTGGTTAAGTTTTCACCACATTAATCACAAGCAGCGGCCAAAGGTTGTTCTCATGCTTGCTAGGAAACACAAAGGAACACACAGAGACACATATGGCTCCCTAAGCCATGTGATAACTGAATGTGGAACTGTTAGCATAATTTCATCCACACATGAATATGAGCCAAGCACAATGATAATATGCAGGGAATTATTTGTGGTGACTGATGCATGCAGTTTCCCCATGGGTCAGCCACACCCCAGTATCTCAGCTTTCCTGTTGCTATGAAAGCAGTGTGACAGGATACCACCATGGGCTTCCTAACCCTCCTCTTTTTTACTGTGTGTCAGGGCTTGCTTACATTCACAGTCATGGCTGACACAGCACACCAGCACAAACCAGGTACAGTCACGCTTCCCAAGTTACACACAGTCAGTTTTTTGCTGACTCCTAGGTAAGTTCAGTTAGGTTTACTTTTGCAATCTGCCTTGAACTCCAAATAATGATGGTGAGGATTAACGGTCCTAATTCCCCAGCTCTCCAATCATCCTTACGAGAGAAGCAGGTATGACAGCACAATTTCACTCGTTCTATAAAAAGCTTCTGCTGCGTACGAAGCCGATGAATCAGGCTCCCCCCCCCCCTTTCCAAAGATCATGGCATCATGGCTACACCATTTTCTGAGGCAAGAGAATAAAAGGCAACTGTGAAGTAGTAACTGGTGAGTACAATCAGAAACAAAGTGTTTAGTACCTCTGGAGATGAGAACCCAAGATAGTCATGTTCTTCCCTCAAGAGGAAGTTCAGTCAAATGAGAAACAGAACAGAATGACAATATTTGAAAACACCACAAAGTGGGTTCCTCCCTCTGATCTGGAAGGCTGTATCCTAGCAACAGAGCTCTTTTGTTTAAAGCTCTGGTACCACCCTCCTTCCTAAACTCTCCTTAACAACAACCACAGATTACCTACTCAAACAGCACTAAGTACACCTGTGGAACTACTATGAATATTGGCATCTGTTTCCTGCATTAGAAGGCAATGAGCCAAGCAGTTAGGGGAAGCGATATTCAGTAGCATTAGCCTGTAAACCAAAAATTGTTGTCTTTTTTGGCTAGAGGTCGGTTCTTCCCAGCCAAGCCAGTGAAAGGAAATCTCATCAGCAGACAAAATGAAATAAGGGCATGTGCACTGACTTCACTAGGTCCAAATGCACAAAAAGGATAATTGCTTAAAAACTCATTCTTCCAAACAGTGATTTTACCTACATTAAATCTATGTTAGGAAGGTGGCCCAAATCAATATTTGGAAACACTATAACTTATCACAGCCAATTATTGGTTACAAAGATGTTAATTGCACATTTTGTGTGTATGTGTAGGGCAGGGTATCAGGAAAAGGTATTCCTAACAATATTCTAATAAGCATATTTTGTGTGTAGCTTTAGAAATAGGCAATTGGATTGCTGTAATTAACTGCAAAAGCTTGTTGATTTGTTGATGTTTTATAATGTCAATCTCTTTCATAAACTCATTAGAATCTTTGTAAATAAATAGTGAAATTTATGCAAAAAGCAAGCAAATCTGGTTGTTGCTTCTTCTTACCATCCCAGGGAGTAATCCAATCAAAGGATTATTGTTACCAAATAGTATTCTGGAATAAGGGTAACCAAATTAAAACATGTCAGAACAGAACCATGCTTTTGTGCCATTCAGTTGAGTGGTCGCTTATTCAGCAATCAATTAACCTGAGATAGCATTTGTTCCAGTCTTTGGATTGCATGCTCAAGGAACAAACCATCTGTTTAATCTGACAGGGAATCAGCGACTCCTACCAATATAAAGGTATCTAGATTTTAAGGTGCATGACTCTACCCAGAAGACGTACTTTACCTGCCTTTTGGTTAATTGGTCCATATCAATACCTCTGTATTATGTTCAGTTTTTACTTATATCCAGTTCATCACTCATTTGTTAAGGAAATCTACTGCCTCACCTGGATCCAAAGAAAAGAAGTAGGTTGGGTAGATTCCCATTGACAGCCCCAACACCGTAGAAGGGGGAAAAAGAAATGAACATTGTGAAGGCCTACAAGACAAGTCATAGGGAGGAACAACTATCGTCTGTCACCACTTTCTGCTGCCTACCTGTGAATTAGAAGCAAAACTACCACAACCGTCTTGCTTTCAAACCTAGCCCACAAAAGTAATGCAAGCAAATACTATGAAAAAAATAGTACTCAGTGTTGATTAAAGTTTCAGGACAATTAACAGAATCACTCTCCTTCTGTCTTCCAACAGATTGTCAACCAGTGTCACCAAGACAGTTTCAATCAGGAACCAGCCCAAAACTCAGACAAGGATTTAGATAATCTGCCACAACTACAATTTCACAGAGTTGAATCACAACTGCTTGCTTGATTAACTACCTTCCCGAGAATAGCAAATTGCAAACTGGTCTACGTAACTTGTTGGGCTGGGTGATATCTGGTTTTCAACATCATGTTATATCACCAGCTAAACATTTTGATATACCAATATATCACAATGTCTGAAATAAGGCTGGAGCTATGTAGGGGCATTGGCTGGCTTCATTGTTATTCCCCCATTGTGATTTTTGCATAGCTCTCTCTCGCATGCATGCACACATCATTATTTGCAATATATAAATAAAGCGAAATCATGATACAGACTTCAAACCGGTTTGGGACAATAATACACAACATGATTTGCAATATATTGCTGGGTCAAAAATTATGAAACTGATATCACTAGGCCAGCTTACTCAGTCATCAAGAATGGAAACACATCCAAGGATCTACAATGAAGGAAGGAAGGCTCGGAACATCTCCAGTAAGATGCCTACATGAGAACGCTTTCAAGGAATTTTATTAGCTAAGTGTCCCAAACATACGTTACTGAGAGTCACAGATATTCCTAGTCCGAAGCAGAGGAACTAAGTTGACAGAACCCTCCCACTACCTGGAAAAGGCTCTGACAAATGGCACATTGTAAAGGCAGCATGTTCTCTTTGCCACCATAATCAGCACAACACGGGCTTCCAAATGGGCTTTTAACTTGATCCTATCCAGCGAAAGAGGGTTTAAGGGCTACTGTACTGTATCAATATCCCCAGCAACCATCTAGATCCCCATCTGGTCTATCACTCTCTAGAGATAGGTGATACTAACTATTCCTCCACACCTGAAGAAGCTACAGGCACCTGATAATTTCCAGGTAAAGCCTGAATTATCTGTCTATAACAAGGGAGCTATATTATGCTCATCTGCTTGTTAAATCTCCAGAAGATGTGCTTCAATAACACTAAAGCAACATTTTTGGCTTCCACTGAACAAAAAAAGTGATCATTGAAGGTAATACTTGTACTTCTATGTAGAAAGTATGGGCATGACATATCAGTAGAAATGCCTTCCAGAAGATGAGTTTCCTGCAGGGAATCCAGCAACGCTCAACCCATTGCTTTTGAATGATTTCAAATGGGCTGGTGTCATCCGCATAGCCATGCAACTTGTGAAGATGGACATTTTGTATATATTCCATTAGAGGACATCAGCAATATGCTGATAGGACTGCACTCTATGGAATAGGTTTGGCCAGGGAAGAATCTCTCTAGTCTTCTCCAATAATATAATGCTTCCAAGGAAAAGGGTGGATGTATAATGCCCTGTGCTATTATGGGGCTGTTCTACTCTACTATCTCCCAGTCGCCCTACAGCAGTGGTTCTTGGGCTGTGGGAGACACCACAGCAAATAGGCCTTATGGTAGTATTCAATTTTCACAAGGAGGTAGAATATTTTCCCAAGTCCTGTTCCCTCCTACTAGGAGGGAATTGTTGTATTATATCAATATTTCTTTAAGATATGGGAGACTTACAAATGGTTTTGGAAACCCCATGCTCAGAAACATGCCCAAATTCACATGAAAATCAGTGGCACAAGCCAGAGAATAAAGTGCTGCACTGGGCAGTCTCTCAGCATTTGTCTTTTCATAGGAATAGTCTTTATACCACATGTTTCATTGGCAACTAAAAACATGTACCGGTATATTAAGGATTCAAGTGATCCATTTGATTCAGCAGGACAAATTAAGAAGTGGATTCAAATGATCACATTTATAGCAATAAAACATCAATACAAATGAAATTGCAGCAGAAGACCACAATCAGGTTTTTGGTATAATGTAATTTCCACTTAAGGCAACAAATTATGTTGACCCAGAAAGGAATGGTTTAAAGAGTAACTGATGATACTAGTCCTGGAACAGATTTAAACATTTTGCAGGAAAAGTTGTCTAAAGCAACAGGTGATAGTGACCAAGATCAAGATGCTTAGTACAAGAAGCATCAAGAATTTTGCAAAGAAGAAAAGAGCACTACTGGTATTTATAAGGGCACGATTCACATGATACAGAGATGCTGTTCTCACACAGAGGGTTTCCATAAGCCTCGAAAGCCTGTACACAGACACACACACACTTAATATGCAACAGGCAACATGAGGTCTCTTCACCTCTTCCATGTCTCCATCCATTCATCCTTCTCTGCCCCTTTACTCATGCTCCTGTTGGGTCCTATAGGTATCCTCTGTGAATAGGTGCTACACCTGTGCTCTGTGGATCATGCCCTAAGTAATAATAGAAACCAGACTTCCATATCTGAAATTTATACACTATTCTATCTACAACCCTCCACCGATCACCCTAATTCAAATAAATACTTTGGTCAGGGAGAAAAAAAAGTGGGCAGAAGGAGAATACCATGATCAAAGTTCTAGCCAAGTTAAAACTTACAATGATTGATTAATCGAAAACAGCACTTGTACTCAGAATGCCAGGAGTATTCCGGCTCCAATTATAAAGAATGGGTTGAGACTGCAATAATAGCCTTTCGCCTACCTGCTTGGTCCTGAGCAACCTGTAGGGGACTTGCTTCATTGTTTTAAAGAGAACTTGCATTCATGTAATATATTTAGGAATTGGGTATAAACTTTTATTCTTACTGATTACTGCATTACTAGCTGATCTAGACAGGGTTGTTGTTTTTTAATTATCCTTTAGCAAATGTTAAAGGGTGTATTAGAGGATTCTTCTGGAGAATAATTGCAAATTAGCATTTGCTTTTTTGTGTGTGTGCTAAAGATTGATTAGATGAATTTTAACAGCCCACTGAAAGCAAAATTACCATTGCTTTTGTTGCCTTGAAGACCTAAAGCAAGCCTTCTGCTATTAGTCAATCTAGCAAGTGCGATTATTTGAAAGAAGGAAAGGACAGTGTAGCTACACATTCACACATTCTAAGTTAGATGGAAGAGTCATAGACATAGCAGCAATATAAGAATCAAGAGGTGGAAAGACACCTTGGCCGCCTAATTTCTTGTTAGTGAAAATGAGGCTGGCAAAGTCCCAGGCACCTCAATATTTCAATGTTTGCTGCAAGAATAATACACTTCCCTCCCCCTAGAAAATATCCTTTCATGGGTATCAATGCAGTTCAACAGTAATTTTAAAAAATACCCCAATGACAAAAAAATGGATATTTAATATTTTGCAATGTTTACATTATCTGCTAATATTAGTATATGTAAAAAGCTGTATACAAATGAAGGTGCAAAAAATCCAATATTCAGCTTCCTTTCACCCCCATATGACACATACAAAGCAACAGGCTTGTAGTAATAATTGCAGCCAACAAAAGTATAAGTTATTGATTGGCATATTAGGCACCCAACTCATGATTGTTAATTTTAACTCCCATTAAAATTTTAACTATATTTTATAAAAAGTTAACTACACTTTAACTATAGTGGTTTATGCTTCCTATGCTTCAAGCTACAAGTGGCACTTAAAATAGGTTGGTGGGAGAAATCTACGAAGGCGACACTGACACTGTACACCCAGCTCCAAACGTGTTACATCTTCTGGCTATTCTGCCTCTTGTACATGGAAGCCCTCTTCCCTGAATAACTGCTACAGTAAATGATAATTTCCACAAAGTAAAGCATGTGGGAAAGTTATGAAACACACATGTGTTCAACAATTTACCATTCATTAAAGGCTATTTTAAAGTATTTGAAATAGAACTTTGATACCCACGACATGTGGTGGGTGATCCAATATTTCATTGATGGTAAGGTATCTTAACAGTTATACTGTTAAGTACACAATGAATCACTTAGTCCTAAGCACATCTACTATGATGTAAGTCTTACTGAACTCAGATATTTCTACCGTTAGTATGTTTAGGCCACTGTATTTTATGCTGAACATTCCAAACATTTAGCTTGAATTGGGAACAGTAAAATAATACCACCCTCTCAAGCTGATTGCTAAAAGGGAGATTCCTTAAAGACCTTGTGTTCTATAGTTTATACCTGAGCAAATGGTGTGTAAAATTCTCCCAATTTCAGAACAGAATGTTTTTAATTTGATTTATTTAGTCTGAATGGATCCTGAAAATAGGAAGCAACAAGGTATGCCTCATACTCATTTTCAGATTGACTTTTAAAAATAACATTAAATAGGGATGGTATTTTTTAAAAAAAGAAAGAAAAGAAAAAACACAAGCACACCTAGACATAAGGCTCAATGAAATTCAAATAATTCCATCCTCAGTTCATGAAACATACCACACAATCATCACTGCTTGGACAAAACATTCAAATTAATGCTCTAAACGAAAAGGGATTCTTTTCATTTTAAAACCATGAGACAATACAAAATATTTTGGGACATAACACCCATCTGAAATGTGTAAAAGAGCACATTCCATCTCATTTTAAAACCTCTTTTTTAACACAAGGCAATGCTGTGCTTGTTTTCTGCTAGAACAATTTATAAATAGTTACATATGCAGTATCTCCAAGTTTAGCTTGCATATCATTCTAGAAATCTGACAAGTTCATACTGAATAGTGTTGCCTATATATATGTTCTGTTGTGTATATGGTAAAAATGTTTGTTAGTTTGTTTTTTAAATCATACTAGATGAAGAATTACCATTGGGAGGCAAAGTACAACAATTTTAATCAATAGGTGTTGATAAAATATTTACTTATTTAAAATGCATTTTAATACATGCATGTAACCATGAAACAAGCATATTAAAGAACATTTACTGGTAGGAAATTTATAAGGCAAAAGATTAACAACAAAAAGTAGGTATTTCTAAACAGCTGATTATTATTAAATATATATTCCTGAAAATTCAGAAGGTTTTTTCCCCTCCCCTAAATGCTGTACTTGTAAATTGTATATCATTTTGAAAGAATGAACAAATGAAAGACCCTCCCAAATACGAGGATGAAAAGGTCCAGGGATTGTTTTGCTTTTAGTTGCAATTATTATTTGGAACCAGCTCATCAAAAGATTTTGGTTTGTTGGCCTCTGCTTTCTGGTTTAACTACATCTGCATTTAATTCTTTACTTGGCAACATCCTGGATTTGATTTGTCTTTGTTTCCTTCCTGTACTAGAAGAGGGGATTTCTAGTTATTATTATAAACAATCTAACACATCTTCAAGCAGCACCTGTAACTTCCCTTTTCCTTTTTCAAATAGGCATCTTTCAGCTTTCCTGCTGGTTTATTCCCCAGCCAAAACCTCATTTCTCTGCCTTGAAACAAAGGAATATTCTTGCAGGATACTTTGAAAATGAAACAGCCTGTGTTGTGGACAGAATCCATAAGGTCTACAGTACTTCTTTCTGTTCAAAGAAGCAACTGTCTTAAGAGACTGTAACAAGCCAATTTGTTTCTTCTGTTCAGCTCCCTCTCTTGAGCAGCTTATCTTTTTTGCATCTCTGGTCCTTGCTCCCATTTTTCTTTCCTCTAACCATAAATGCAGCGGCCAAGTAATCAGCCTGGCTTAGACACACATTTCTGCACAGTGCAAGTCCCATTAAAGTTTTAGGCATTCAACAGCAGATGACAGGATACATCTGTGGTAAACCCAAACACTAACCCTCCCACTAAACCAAACAAAAGTAGGGATGGAAAATTATGACAATTTTTTTTCAGGCTGGGCAGTTTTGCTTTTGGAGGATGCTTTTGCTTCAGAATGGCAAAGAGCCAGCTCAAGGAAATGTGATGGCAATGATGGTGGAATCCACCAGCTTGAGCAAGGCTTCATTTAACCATTCTAAAAAGGTGAGATTCCTAGCCCAGCTCTCTCCCTTAACTTTCTCCTTCTAGCCACGAGCCCAGCCCCTTTCGAGCTTACACTCCGGGAGAGGAAGCACACAGAGAGATCCGAACCTCACTGAACCAGCTAGCTAATTGGTGAACTGCACTTAGAACAATCCCTGTAAAGTCCTCCTTCCACACCAACTGAACCAGCACAGTACACTTTCTATTTTCCAAGAATGCAGGCTGCTAGCATTGCTCTCTCTCTCTCTCTCTCTCTGTGTATCCGTGTGTTTTACCTCTGCATAAAATGTGTTACAGTGAGTCATTCACACTAAGATGCTTAATGATGGTGGCTGCCTGGATTTAAGAACTCAAGTGTTTCTGAGGCAACACAGATCAGTCACCTCAATTCTTACTTTAACTCTCCCTGGCAAAAAAAATCAGACCTTGGCCTATTTATTTATTTTCTGCCTTCCTTTCTTGATGTGAACCTCTTGCCCTGCTCTGGGCAAGTTTTCTGCTAATCACTGCCTGCTGCTTTCAAGATGCTATCCTGCACTCATGCAAGGCAGCAAACGGAAAGCAGACCATAATTAGCAGCACTCGCCCATGCATCGCCTAACGAGATCATCGCTAAATCTGAGAGCACCCAGCTACCTCGCCTAGCATGTTAGAACAGGGGGAAAGGAGAGGGGAGAGAAACCCACCAACTGCTCTGGCTTTGCACATGCGTGGATGCTTGCAAAGCCCCCCACACCGGCGCAAAAGCAACCCTGGAACTGTCACAACATTCATGTCACCCCCGGGAAGCACTCGGGTTACAATGCGCCTTGGAAAACTTAAACGTTGCGCCGCGACTTCGGCTTCAGGGCCTTTCAGGAGAATGCATTTCTCTAGACAACACAGGCACGCTTTCCTTTCAAATGCTGCTTTCTCCTTTTTTTGCCCCAAATCTCCACGAGGTCCAAACAGCCATTCAAGTCCCAGCGGTGGCGAGGAAACTAGAAACTTTCCTCTCAGCCCGTCTATTTGGAGATGCTGCGGATCCCTGGCCGGAGTCTCCCGGGCTGGGCTGGGCTGGGCTCCGGCGGGCAGCAGCAGCAGCAGCAGCAGCCGCAGGCCCCTCAGCCCAGCCCGGAGCCGGCAGCCTACCAGTTGCTACTCTTCTCCAGCTGAGGGATCCCGCCTCGCTCCGGCTCCGGCTCCTCCCGGTTCCCTTCCTCGGGCGAAATCTCCTCCGCCCTGCCCGACTCGACTTCTCTCTACCATGCAGGGAGACGGGCTCAGGTGGGACTTACGTGGTGGCCGAAGGGAAGGGCCCGTCGGCGGAGAGGTTTATCACCAAGGACTGCAAAAGGGTCAGGGTGAAAAAGAGCCACCAGCCAGCAGCCATCTTCCTGATCGAAGATCGATGCCCCCTTGCCCACAAGTGCCGGAGAAAAGGAGGAGGAGGAGGAGGAGAATAGAAGAAGAAGAAGAATGATGCGGATGATGATGGTGATGATGATGATGATGATAGTGGGGAAGTTAAAAAAATAAGAGTCGGGGCGAGCGCGGGAGGAGTAAGACTAATCAATCAATCTCCCTCTCTCTCCTCTTCTGCGCGAAGCCACAGGCAGCTTCCGAAAGAAGCAGGCGGCGGCTCCTCGGGGGCGGAGAGGCGGAGGGTGGAGGCGGGAAGCGGAGACGCAGCCAGAGGCCGGCGGGCGAGAGAGAGAGGGAGGGAGAGGGAGAGCGGCTCTCGCTACTCGGGCGGCGGCAGCTTCTGCGCGCTGTGATCCGCCGCCATCGGGGCTACTTTTGTAACAGATCCCGGCTCCCTCCCTCCCTCCCTCCCTCTCGCGCGCGCGCCTGGCTCTTTCGGGGTGGGTTTGTGCGCGCGCGCGCGTCTCCTCCCCTGATTTATGCCCCCGATTGCAGGCAGGCAGCCGGGGGGGGGGGGAGAGGGCGGGAGGGGCGGAGGGAGAGGTTGGCGTCTGGGTTTCCTCCCGCGTCCGCGTCTGGGGGCGGGCGGGGGGAGTCCTCCTCGCCGGGAGAGGAGCTTCGCCATACAAGGGAATCAAGGGAAACTCCCCAAGTTCGGGGTCTGGTCTTCCCCGAGGGGCGAACAGGGCGGGGCGGGGTCTGGTCGAGGCTGCTGCAGCCGGCATGCTAAGGTGATGCTTCTTGTTGTTGTTGTTCTCGTCGTCACTATGATCACAGAATATATGCCGCCCGAAGATCACAACATAAAAATGCAAAAGTTTGATCCATGCCGAGGTCTGGCTGCCAGGCAGGTAATAGAGGGACTTGCGAGCGCCCTTCGGTTCTGGAGTTGCAATGGGTTGCAAAGGTCTTGATGGCACTCGCTTGGCGAACATCCCCTGCAAAGGAGCTGGAGACAAAGCACGCCCGGGGGATCTTCCAGCTCCACTGACAGCTCTTGGGCCATAGGTGAGTGCAGAACGGAGCAGTGCCAGCTCTGTGTCATCAGGGCCAAGTTACGCATCTAAGAAGGGCTCCGACTCCGAAACATGGGCATTCATTTGTTCGATAGCGACTGAATAGCTGTGGGTTGTTGTTGTGTTTCCATCTGCTGGGCGAGGGGGCAAAGTGAACAGATTCTAATTAGAGGAGGGGGAAAAGATGCAGCCAGAAAGACTTTAATCTTATCATTCAAGAGAGAGGAGGGGGGTGAGTTACAACCTGCAGAACAGAAGATTTCCCTGAGGGGCACCACCCTTTTCCAAACACACAGCAAACCTGTACCAAGGAGAACTGCTGCAGCTTCTGGCCATTAGTCATTATCAACCCCCAACACTCACTCACTCTCTCTCTCTCTCTCTCTCTCTCTCTCTCTCTCTCTCTCTCTCTCTCTCTCTCTCCTTCTCCAGGGCAACCAGGTAGCTATTCAACATGCACAGAGACAGGGATGCACACACAGCCCTCCAGCATCACTGTAGCAGCCAAGGAGAAGCTGGTGATGCCCCCATGGTTTTGTCTTGTGCAGTTCAAAAGTGCATGACAGACCCTTGATGTAAGGGCTATGACATTTCATTTCTTTCATTTATTTATTACTTACATTTATTACATACATTTTTAGTGCCTGGTTGTTGTGATCGGAGTGACATTCCGTTTTCTGACCAGCCCTGGTCATTATCCTGGCAAAGGGTATGTTTGACAGCTGACTGAGTTTGGGTTGGGACTTAAAACCTTTTCAGAGAGAAGCCTGAGAACTCTCATTGCCGGCACAGATTGCTGCCCTCCTGCCCATGGAGCTATTAGCAGGGATAGGCAATGCCCTGCGCTCCAGACACTGCTGGACTCCAACTCCCAACATCCCTGACCATTGGCCATGCTGTCTGGGAGTGATGGGAGTTGGAGCCCAAGAACATCTGTAAGGGACCACATTGCCTACTCCTGAGCATTACTTATACCAGTGTTTTGCAAACTTGGGTCTCCAGCTGTTGTTGAACTACCACTCCCATCATCCCTGACTACTGGCCCTGCTAGTTAGGAATGTTGGGAGTTGGAGTCCAGCAACAGCTAGGGACCCAAATTTCATAAATGCTGATCTATACTGAGGAGAAGAGCTGTGGACTCATCCTGGCTAAATGCATAGGGAAAGATACTGGAGAAGTTTGTGATGTCACTTTATTGTTCCTGCGGTTACTGTATGTTGATTAGTGCATTGACTCAGGGGAGCATTGTTATCGACACTGAGATAGCTGTGTGTCATCATAATTACTAAATACATTATGGGAAGGGCTGTCTTTGTTGCTGTGCTGCCTTTTTTGTATTGCTATACAGTGGTACCTTGGGTTAAGAACTTAATTCGTTCTGGAGGTCCATTCTTAACCTGAAACTGTTCTTAACCTGAAGCACTACTTTAGCTAATGGGGCCTTCCACTGGTGCCACGCAGCCGCTGAGTGATTTCTGTTCTCATCCTGAAGCAAAGTTCTTAACCCAAGGTAATATTCCTGGGTTAGTGGAGTCTGTAACCTGAAGCGTCTGTAACCCGAGGTACCACTGTATTACTGTGCTTCTGAAGAAGCGGAGAATACAAATTAGTTACAATATACCAGAGTAAGATCCATTCCCGCTATAGGATGGTCTTGCATGTTTATGAAATGATGCTTTGTAAAGATCTAAAAGGTAACAGGCAAAAGGCAGGCCCCGGTGGAATTCTCTCCAGGGATCCTGGTGTTTGGCAAATGAGCAAAAAACGGTGAATTCTGTTTTGAAGCAAAATCCCTCCTGGAGCGCAATCCTATACATGTCTACTCAGGAGCAGATCCAATCAAGTTCAAGGGGCTTACTCCCAGTTAAATGTGTTTGGTTGCTGCTGCCTAAAGATTCAAGCTCTGACTCTAAGCAAGAACTCCAGATCTTTGACTTTGGGGCTTGATTTGACCTGAACTATGTATATCTCATGCTATTTTAAATATGGAGCACGTTTCTCAATGTAAAGATACAAACATCTGGTTCTCCAGAACTTATTAGTGTGCTGCTTCCATTATTCCAGACCACTGGCCGTGCCAGCTGGAGCAGAGAGGAGCTGGAGTCTGGCTACATTTTAGAAGCTACAGGTTGCCCATTCCCGCATTAGAATAACATAGAGTTCAATAGGGCTTACACCCAGGTAAATGTGCATAGGATTGCAACCTAAGTCACCTAGTAGTTCATAACAGAAGTGAAGTTTGAATTGGGGATTTGGGGTTTCCATCGCTCCATCTTTTTCCTGTGATGCTACATTACTGGTCCAGCCAGTAAAACTATCAAGTAACTAGTGTTGTGATCTGAAAAGCCAGGACGCCCTAGACTCTGCCAAGCTTCACTCATGATCTGACAAATTCTGTTATGCTCCATCCTGGATCTACCAGGCTCTGTTCCATCTCTGCTCCTCACCTGCCAGGCTCTTGGCTTGGCTCCATCCTCTACTTCAGTCCAGAGGACCAGTATATTTAATCAAAAGTGTGCAACCCCAACATAGACCATATTCAATAACAGACACTGCACTGGCAGTTATTGGTACCCAAGAGCTGCTTCAGGGGCAGCTCAGGCCCCCTGGAATCTGCCCCATGGTGGGGCTGGCCCTGCACTCTGGCCAAAGCTATGAAAACAAAGATCAAAGAGTGGGTTTCAGGCTCCGAGTATCAATCCCATAGTACAAGGCAGGCAAGAATAAAAGTGCCTCCCATGATGCCAGCTCCCTGTGTAATCATATTTCATCTTTGTCTCTAATCCATAAAATTTTCATTCTTAAGTGCTTAAAAGCACCACTTATTACAGAGAAGATGCAGCTTTGTGGCCGAGCGTATGTTTTATTATATGCAGCAGGATCAATTCCCCACATCTTCAGTTAAGGGCTCTGTGGAAGCGAGGCAGTGAAATTATTCAGACTCCAAAGAGTCCCTAAACAGGCCGTGTTTACAGTGCTGGGCTAGATGGGCCCTTACACTGCCGTTAGAAGATATGGAGTCCAGGATTCCTCAGCCTCGGCCCTCCAGATGTTTTTGGCCTACAACTCCCATGATTCCTAGCTAGCAGAACCAGTGGTCAGGGATGATGGGAATTGTAGTCTCAAAACATCTGGAGGGCCGAGGTTGAGGAAGCCTGATATAGTCTGTAAGCACAGTTAACATCCTGTTTCATAGAACTGGATATGAGCAGGTTTGGGAGGCAGCTTCCTATAAAAGATATAAAGAAGACCAGGCACCTAATAAAATAAATGGGGTTTGTTCATTCTCTTTATTCATTTTTATTAACAAATTTGTATACTGCGGTATATCCATTTAAATATACTAATATATGTTATAAAGTATCAGTAAACTTTAAAAGCAAGTTAACATAAAATTCATAATTCATTGACATGCAAAATATTGGGATAAAATACAAACTTATTTTCATTAATATAATTTTGCTATTATATTTTTTCTTGTTTCTTTGTTTTCTTTCATTTTGAGTTTGAATGGGATATGCTTAAATGATGTCTTTCACATTTTGTTTGTTCTGTTTCACTTTTAAAAAGAGCATCCTTCACCATTTACATATGCAAATAGCCTTTCTACATTTTCCCCTTTGCTTGATTAGTTCAAGATTAGTGTCAGTCCTAATGTAAATATGAGCAACTGATCCAAATATTCTGGAATGTCTATTGCACTGTGCCCTGCATTGAATCCTGTATGAGGTTTGGCAAAAATGTCAAGTTTTGCTCTCAAAATTTGATTGGTGGTGGTGGGGATAAATATCACATCTTACCAGTTTTAGGGAAACTACTTCAAACATTTACTGTATTTGTCAGAGTCAATATAGGACATTGCATTTGTCATACAATTCATTGATTTTTTTTTAAATAAAAAAAAACGGATACTGTTAAAAATTCAGATTAAGAGTATAGATTAGAATTTTTGCAAGTGTATTTGAGAAGTGCGTTCCCCTGCATTAGTTTCAGCTCTAATTGAAGTGTAATTTTCTAGATATTGTATGTGAAATAATTGCATGGAACTCCTTTTAAATGAACATCCTAATGGGAAGAGTTTTTTTAAGGCAACAAACTAAGTCATAAACTACACTTAATTTATAGCTATTCATACAACCAATATTTATACGGTTGTGCTTACTGCCCTATTTCCTTGCGCTGACAACACAAGCAGTGTCACCCCAAAGTGTCAAACTTTCACAAAGGGTATCATAAGTCTAATCATAATCTGGTTAGCATGGCTATATGAATAGGCACCTATCTACTAACTTACAGAAGCTACAGCTCAAGAGATGGGACAGCTCCCAGGTCAAAAATCCCCCCCCCCACACACACACATACACCGTGTTTTAAATTGTAGTATGTAGGTTGATAAAATGATAGCTTTCATTTTTCTCAACATTAATTATATGCCACACAGGAGCCCATACTTGAAGGCATTGCTACAAAAACACTTGCAGTTAGAGCCTGCCTGATACCTCTCATTACAAGGAATTTTAAATTGCTTATAACTCCGCTCCACTTAAAATGCATCTTTGAAAGGTAACCCTTGAGAATATATGGATGCTATTTTGTATCCTCTGTAATTCTATCTGATTACCATCAGCATTAGAGCCTTGCCGCTTCTATACTTTCTTCTTCAAATGAAATATCTGGGTTTTCTCCCATTGATATTTGCTTATCATTTTCATTCCAATTTATTAAATTCTTCTTGATTCTTCTTTGTTCTCTCCAAGACACCTGTGCAAGTTGCATTCTCTTTCATTTTATTGTGCAGGATCTGTAGCTTTTCAGAACAGACTTGTTTCTATGTGGGAAATGATTTTGTATTTTGTGTTATCATTGCTTCTGAAATGCATAGTCTGCCCTGCAGTGGCCCCTCTGCATTCCTAAAACAGCACTCCCAATATGGTGTTCTTATGCAATGATCAATATAAATAATAAAATGTAGAAGTAAAAATAAAAACACATTGAATGATTTCTTTCTTTCCAGAAATAGTGCAATCCTGTGCATACCACTCCAAAAAGAATTTTATTTTAGAATGACACCATGCTCCTATCCATCATTTCCCCTTAGAATATGAAAATATATCATGCTTCTCTCTCCTAAATAATGGGGCCTTCTTTTCCTGAATCAATGGCAAGTTTTCAGGGGGACTGAAAGCAATATATAGATTGCTATATATCATATATATATAGGTAAAGGTAAAGCGACCCCTGACCATTAGGTCCAGTCGTGGCTGACTCTGGGGTTGCAGCGCTCTTCTCACTTTACTGGCTGAGGGAGCCGGCGTTTGTCCGCAGACGGCTTCTGGGTCATGTGGTCAGCATGAACTTGTTTGTTTGTTTACTGTATTTATTTATTTATTTATTTAAAATATTACTGCCCTTCAGTTCGAGATTTCCAGGTGGTTTATAACACAACAAAACTTTATTTTTGGTTTCATATTCAAATAAATAATAAACTATTGAGTGAAGAAAACCTTAGCTTGCAGCATCTAAAATTTTAGCTTGATTTAGCTTGTTCTATGTTAGCTTAGCTTGCACTATAGGTTTTGGCTACCTTTAAAAAAAAAAAACCCTTATCATTCTAAGACCTGCTTTTCAATCTAGCCATTTCCCAAAAGTTTACAGGCTACGTCAAGACAATTGGCCTCTTACAGGTAAGAGTGGGTGTGAGATCTGATGCATGTCACTTTAAAAGAGTTAGAAGTGGGTGGGAGGGCATTTTAAAAGAATCGGATGCCACGTTTTAGACATACTTGCAATTCATGCTTAGCTAAAGGCATGACTCCCACCTTGTTGTTTGCAAATTCCAGTATACAAGAAGTTATGCTTGCTTTAAACTTCAACACTCTAAACAGTCTGGACCTAAGCCATCAGGTAGTCCACCTGCACCCAGACTGACAGACTTACACACTGAGATCTCAGTCTGAGGCATCACCTTGGTCTGTGTGATCTACACCGTTGAAAATCTCCCCCACCTCTCTGCTGTGGCAGGCAGTTATGTGTCAGGCTTTCCAGAAGGCCTTAAAAATTCATCTGTTCCAATTGGCTTTCCATGAGTATTTTTTGGTCCCAGTTGCTGAATGGTTGCTGAAATATTTTTTGTTAGAACTTTGTAAATCTGTTTTATCCTTAGTTTTAGTAATTAGATAGATGGATAGATGATAGATTTATAAAAAATAGATAGATATAGTAAGCTGCTCTGGACAGGCTTTGCCTGGAAAAATGACATATAAATGTTTTAAAATAAAATATTTTCTCTTGTAAATTATAACTCATATAATGTTGGCATCTTATTCTAAACTCCGTCTTTCGTTTCTCATCGGTTATACTCCTGCCTAAACAGAGGATGGACTCTTCTTTGTAACAACATTAATCACTCTGTTTATTTTCTCAGGCTTTCCAGATGGATTTATTAAGCAATGGCCAACTATCAAGTCATTTTTAACTCTACAGGACTGACTTCTTCCTACATTCCCTTTTGGGTAGCATAAATAACTAACTGTCCAAGTTCAAGGCTAGGCATTGTCTTCCAGAAGTGATTTAGAAAGGGGTACCCACAATTCTCAGCTGTTTGTTTTTCTCCTTTCTCCTCATTTACTTCTCCTTTGACCTTTCTTGGCCTTCTCACCTTTCCTTTGATCCCATCTGAAAAAGCTTCAGGAGACACTTGTTAACATATGTCAAAGGGGACAAAAAGTTAAGGAGAAAAAAGGCGTCCCAAAAGAAAGGATGAACTGCCTAATAGACAGGAAATGACAAAAACAAAGATTAAGAAGGGAAACTAAGAACAAAGGGAGAAGGGAGATAAAAGCAAGAACTAGAATTAACCAAAGTGAAGCGAAGCGAGGAAAGAAGAAACAAAGGAAGGTTAAGGCTAAGGCCCAGCTATAGAAGGGCCATCCGTGCAACAGAGATGTGTTCGTTCAATTAAATACTTAGCTGTAATAATATGCAGTTAAATTAAGAGAGAAAAAGATGACAAGAGGAGTGAGAATAACAGGAGAAAAATGAAGGCCAATTTGGTTCTGTTACTCAAATGCATGTTCTCAGATAGAAGGCATTTTGCACATGCTCAAAGGTACTTTATTCTTGGATCACTTTACAAACTTTTGCAAAACATTGTGTTCTGCCTTGAATAAAGGCATTCTGCCCATGTTCTGAGACTCTAGAAAACCAAAACAGTACAAGAAAGCCTCAATACACTTGTATTTTTGAAATGAGCTACTAATTATTATAAAAATGAGTGACAACATTTGGGAAAGGTAGTCTTTTTTTAAAAAAACCTTTAAACAATGAGTATGACTTCAGGCTGTAGAAAATCAACTGAAAGTTTTGGTTGTTTAATCTGCCAGTTGAAATTTATAACCCTAATTTTTGCTTTTGGTGGGCAATGAATAATTTTCATGATAGTTACCCAATTTTCTTTGGCATATTGTAACTGAGTATTAAGCCTACAGTATAATAGGGGGAACACACTTAAATAAGGCAGCTATTATTTGCCATCGCTTTAACTTAATTGTATTGTGAGTGAAAATGTGACTCTTCAGCCCTTACCACCGTTATTTCCCAAGAACCTTAGTTAGGGCTGGAATGTTCCCTCTCTGAAACACTGCGAAGCAACTGCTGCTCAGTGCAATGGTACTCAGTTAAATGGACTGACAGTGTTACTAGGTACAACACAGCTTCCCATCGTCCTCTATTGAGAACATAAGAAGAGCTTGGCTGTTGGGCCAGACCAAACAAGGCCTACTCAAGCCAGCATCTTGTTTTCACAGTGGCCAAGCAGGTGCCGGGGGGGGGGGGGAGTCTCCAAGCAGGACCTGAGGGCAGCTGAGCTTTCTTGTAATCCCCAGTGAGTGGCATTCAGATGCACACTGCATCCAAATACAGCAGGTCAGGCACGTCCAACAGGTAGATTGTGATCTACCGGTAGATCACTGGCTCCCCCCCCCAAAAAAAAGCTAAAGAACTTTGGCTCCCCTGAAAAAAACTCAATATTTTTGCCCTGCACTCCCAAAAAACAGGGCTTTCCTCCTCCCTAAAAACAACCTTGACCTGAACCCCAAAAAGGGGGTAGATCACTGCCAGTTTTTAACTCTGCTAGTAGATCGCAGTCTCTTGGGTGTTGGCCACCCCTGCAGTAGGTGATATGGCCATTAACATAATTAGTCACCGACAGCCTGATCTTCCATCAACTTAACTGATTCGTTTTCAAAACCAGCCAAGTGAGGTAGCCCTACAGGGGTTTCCCAAATGCCATGTTGCAGGACTACATGCCATGGAAAAGAAATTACGAGTGAGATGTTTTTATCTGGTATGGGTGAGAGAATCTAGAGCAGGGAAGGACACAGAAAGTGGTTGACTTAAGAGGAGACAGCAGCCATTAAGGGGAACATCAGAAGGAGAGAGAGCACAATGAAGTGAAATACAAATGAAAGATGACTTAATTTGTGTGTCTGTGATGAGTGTTGATGCTAAAGAAGGGCTATTAGTGCTTAAGCTTTTTTTTCTTTGTCATTTTTATATTAAAAGCTCTACTGAAAGTCAATGAGAGATGCGTGGTCTTTCGAGGGAGTCTGCATATTAATGTGCAAGAGCCATCTTCAAGAAGCATAGGAAGAAGCAAGTTTAACACAAAGTCTGGAACCCTTGATTTAAAACCAAACACTGGAACAGCCTCCAACCGAAAGTTCTCCTTGAGCTAATTGAAACAGAATGTTCAAAGATGTGTCTGAATATTTTTAATACATGGTTTATAAGCTCAGTAACTCAATATGTAATTGTACCCAGCCTGCCAAGTGGAATTGCCAAGTATTAGGTGAACCAGGGGAAATATTGCACTGCAAAAAAATAAAAAATAAATAAAAATAGATCAGTCATAGGCTCCTGAATGTGTGGGTGGAATTTGAAAGCAACAATAGGATAACAGGGTAGTTTCAGTGAGTGGGGGTAGGAAATTCATGCTTCAAATATAGCCAGTACATCTGTTTACTAACTATTTTTACCTACAGCTGCAAATATCTGAAATTTCAGAGATTTTTTTACTTATCTAAGACAATTTTTAGCCTCTATAAATAACTCTCAACTTCTTTTTTCATAGATGAAATGGTAACAATTTGCTTTATTCCCTCCCACTGCTGCCATAAAAATGGCCTTTGAAACTCTCAGATCACCTGATGGGTTGCTAAATTATTGTTTCATTTTATACAAGTGGTTGTGGCTCATTTCTGACCCCTGAAAACAGAGGTTATAATGGGAACACTCAGGGACTTTAAAGCTATTGCCTCTGCTGCTCTTTCTGCTTATGGCTGCCATAGATTTGAATGCTCCATCTACTTTTGCCATGTAATTTCACTGCGGGAAGTGGGGGAGTTACTGTTTCAATATTTCATAATAACATTTTAGGCGTTGTTCCACATTGGTTATACAGTACATACTAGAAGGAAAACCTAAAGACAGAGTGGAAGGGGATTTCCAATCCTAGGTCCACATTCCAGTCTGGGGGCCCCAGGCCGATGGTGGGCGTGGCCAGAGGCAAAAGTGGGAGGAGCAATGAATGTAGACTAGTCTGTACACATGCTCACAGGCCCCTCTTTGTCCTCTAACCAGCAGGACCAGTGAGAGGTGAGGCCTGGAGGGTGTTCTGAAGGCCAAGCAGAGAAGCCTGGAGGACCACAATTGGCTTCAGGTTCCCCACCACTGACCAAAAATATCAGTGCAAGACATTAGGATATCAAACTCACAGCATTGGTTTCTCAGCTTTTGTGCTATATTGGGGTGGTTTCACAGGACCTCAAATGTTCCTATGGACTGCACCCAACAGCTGCTGTGCCACAGTGAAAAGCTCGCACAAGTCATGGCTGCTGATTTTCACACATCTCTGCTACCCACTTAAGTCCCAAGTTCCTGGAAAAGCTACAGCAAAGAACTGGGGGCCTCCTGGAGCAGAAAGGGATATGCTGTACAGAGGGCTGCACTGGTTATGAAAATTTGATGCCCCAACATGTGAAACAATGTGCTTTCCACTAAAGAATGTTTCACTTTATCCCTTTTTTTAAAAAAAGTTTATTAGTATTTTGTGAAGTAGCAAACAAGAAAACTGAACATCACAAGAAATCAAAGAAGGTTATACTCAACACAGACAATTTTCTCCTCATTCACATTATGAGGTATTTTTCCCTTCTTTGTGAAGCTGAGTAAGACCAGGGGAGGACTCTCTGCTAATCTTTTGTAATAGGACGCTCTGAGTGAGGACAAAAATTGGCAACCCCAAAGGGATATTTTCTCTCTCTCTCTTTCCCTTTTAAATAAATAAATAAATAAAATAGGATTTTATTCCTGAATGGATCTTTTCAGTTATGGATCTTCTCAATTTTGCACCCCCTCAGCTCAGCATCCTGTGTTTTGAAGCCACCCACACCACCCTAAATCCAGCACTGGGAAGAGGGCACTGACATACTACTGTTATCATAGAAACTCACTGTACCAAGGTATTCTTCCAAATGACTCCTGCGCTGTAGGAGCCTGAATGCCCTGAGTTGGAAGGGAAAAGTTTGTTAGTGTGTGTAATTTTTCCCCAGATAGCCAGCACAACACACCATAATTGGGAAGCCCAAACATAGGTCAGAGATTATTTTTCCAAGACCTGGAAATTTCCTTTCTGGCTGCTATGAAGAGGGAAATTATAAAGTCTTTCTAGGGCATCTCAAATGCATCTGAGGACCAGTTCCTGATCTGAGTTATCTGAGAGAGGACCTTCTCTGATGTGCATCCTCTTCCACAGTCTCTCTGTCAGGAGCCAGAGTCAGGAATAGGTCAGCAATAAAAAACACTAGTGTTAGGGTGGATCTAAAAGCTATAAATAAGTTAGAAATTAGATCATTATAACAAAAGAAAAAATCTGTATGGAAAATTGTGTTTTAAAATTTCCTGCTATCTGGTGCCATCTGGTGTTGCATTCAAATCACTGTTTCTTTACTGATGTAGCTGAGTCCTCAGTTAAAACTCTATATTGAAAGACAGCAAAACAGCACAGGTCTATTGATCACAGCAACTCTGGCTAATAAGACAGTTATGGGAACTGAAGGCACCCCTCTCCCAGTTCCTTCCCCAGAAGCCTAAGACTCTATCATCTTGCATCTCGTTGATCCTCCCTCTTCATTTCTCTGTGTGCTCTGAGAGACCGGGGGGGGTGGTGGAGCTGGCCGCAGGAGGGGGAGACACTCTTGACTCTTCAGCAGCCAGCCTCATCTCTGTCTCCTGGTCCCTCTCCCCTCCTGCCTCAGAGTCTAGACTGCCCTCTGCCACACTCTCTTCCTGCTCACTAAACCCTGTTGCCTCTTCAGCTTCCAGCACCTCCTCCTCCTTTTCTGCTCCATCTTCTGCCTTGGACCACTCATCGCCATCCCACCACCAATCCCCGGGCTCTGGGCTTCTTCCCCTGGGGGTTCCCATGGAGGTGCCTCCCACCACTTCTCTGTATACAGCCAGTCAATAACAGTATCTCAAATGCATCTGAAGACCAGTGTTTGGGTCTGAGAAATTTGAGGAGTGCCTTCTCTGATGTGCATCCTCTTTCACACTGAGATAGTGCCAGCTACTGAAAAAGTAGTGATTATCACTGGGATAGCTTTTTCTGCCATGACCCTGACATTTGGACATAACCTCACACAAGAAAATTACCAAGTCCAGGAGCCTGGCCACTTTAAGCAGACTTTTAAAACTTTTTTTTAAAAAAAAAGACAAAAGCTTTGAGCTGCTGTATATGCTAGTGAAAACTGACTTGCTGCCAATGGTGTCCAAACTTCTCATTCTCTGTGTTTGTTTGTGTCTGATAGTTATTTTACTGGTTTACTGATAGTTATTTTACTGGAGAGCCAGTGTGGTGTAGTGGTTAAGAGCGGTAGTCTCATAGTCTCATAATCTGGAGAACCGGGTTCGCGTCTCCGCTCCTCCACCTGCAGCTGCTGGGTGACCTTGGGCCAGTCACACTTCTCTGAAGTCTCTCAGCCCCACTCACCTCACAGAGTGTTTGTTGTGGGGGAGGAAGGGAAAGGAGAATGTTAGCCGCTTTGAGACTCCTTTGAGACGCCTTTGAGACGCCTGGAGAAGAGGAGGTTAAGGGGTGATATGATAGCCATGTTCAAATATATAAAAGGATGTCACATAGAGGAGGGAGAAAGGTTGTTTTCTGCTGCTCCAGAGAAGCGGACACGGAGCAATGGATCCAAACTACAAGAAAGAAGATTCCACCTAAACATTAGGAAGAACTTCCTGACAGTAAGAGCTGTTCCACAGTGGAATTTGCTGCCAAGGAGTGTGGTGGAGTCTCCTTCTTTGGAGGTATTTAAGCAGAGGCTTGACAACCATATGTCAGGAGTGCTCTGATGGTGTTTCCTGCATGGCAGGGGGTTGGACTCGATGGCCCTTGTGGTCTCTTCCAACTCTATGATTCTATGAAAGGGAGTGAAAGGCGGGATATCAAATCCAAACTACTCCTCCTCCTCCTCCTCCTCCTCCTCCTCTTCTTCTTCTTCTTCTTCATCTTTTCACTCACCTAAGAATATTTTATTAAAGGCAGTATTAAAGGCAAGTGTTTTTTAACAGAAACTGATTGGAAGCTCCTTCTGTCTTTCTCTGCAGAGGACACTTAGCTTAAAGTACATCTGTTTGTGACTTCACTGGATGTATAAACACAGAAAAAAGCAATTGAGAATTTACTGACTCTACCATCATGGCCTGCCGGAGGTCAGCTACATTACCCTACAAAGAGCTGATTGCACAATGCAAAAAGTGTCTCCTTCCTTGTAAATCTAATAGTTCACTCTGTCAGGTTCATCTTGTAGCATGACCCCAACCCCTTGATTTGTAATTTTCTTCATAGAAATGCCTTTTACACACCACATCCATATTTCATCTTGACATGTTTATTACTGATAATTTTCATTCAGTTTAGCAATAGACGTTATTCATTAATGGCTGTGCAATTCCCTGCAAAACAAAAGGCTATAAGCAAGTTCTGATGCTACCATAAATACTTGCTGAGATAGTTGAATAACACCCTGTGTTCATTCTACATTTTTCTCAGAGTAGACCCATTAAAATTAATTGACGTAACGTAATCATGGTCATTATTTTCAGTATACAGTATCTGCATTAATTTCAGTGCATTTGCCCAGGGGTTGCAAACTATTCTAGCAGCATTCTGGTATCACAGAACCAATGGCTTTGAAATAAAATATGCTCTTAGAAACATAGAAAGCTATTTGGGAGATGGGGTACGGAAGCAATTTGATTAAGTTCACATTTAAAGCCAACCCCCCCCCCTAATTTGCACTTTCCAAAACAATATGCAAACTGAAACAAAGCCACTCTTTGAAATTCACATTCCAAATTTTGTGATTTGCAGCTGTCCAGTCAAATAATGCGTAGAAAAAGAATTACATATGATAGTAAAATGTACAAAAAATGCACATATTGGTTAAAATCATATGCAAATGGTATTAGTGCTTCTCCGAAATACCAGACTTTCTGCAATAAGGAAAGTGACAGAAAACTGTGCTGGAAAGTGTGGGGCACCACTTGCATGACACAATATCATCTAACCTCCCTGCAGACAAATCAGAATGAATGCTCAGAAAGTATCCAGTGTTGCACAATCTCCCTACAAACACTTCAGGGTGGATGCTCACTAAACAGGTTGTCTGAAAGTGAACATAGCCCTTCAAGAGCCCTTCATTACCTTAAGGTCTGGGTTGGTCGCCTTTTTGACTTATCATCCTGTCTGTTGTGTATCAGTTATATTCCAGTCATTCAGATGTTGGGATTTCAGAAAATATTGGAATTATTTGTGGCAATTCACAGGTTGGTGAGTAGAAAAAAAACATCCATCATAAGCACAGCAAAAAAAAAAGAAACAGCATAAAGTTTGGAGGAGAGAAAATTGAGAAGCAGCACCATTGCTCTGTCAAAACCTTGCCCTCTGTGAAGAATCCAGTACCTCCTACTGCCAATTGTTATAACATTTTAAAAGAAAAATAGATTCCAATAGAACTGTGAGGCTAGAGAGCAAAAGGGAGCATTTGCTTAGCAAATTGGCGTGTATCTCTTCTTTTTCTGAGTGGCAGCTGTGTTGGCCTGTGCAATGTGTCTTAGCAATTTTCTTTTCTTCTTTTGACAATGGCTGCTACCCTTATAATCCTTTGCAGCTTTGATGGCTTTTTAAGGCCCGGTGTGTAAATTAATAAAAAAGCAATTCCAAATGTGATGTGCCGTGTAACTCTCACAAGAATGAAAAGCAAAGCTTGCAAATACTTAATTGACAAATCTCTGGATTATTTCTTAATAACAGATACCTCAACAAGTCACTATTTGTGGTTTGGCATATTTCTTGGCATTTAATGCATGCTCTCTCTCTCTTTCCCCCTCTCTATATATAATGCCTGCAGTTTCCTTGCTTTATTTCATTTTGAAATTGACTTTTGGAGCAACTGTCACAAGGCATCAAGCTGCATTTGTCTTTCAGCTTTGACTCTGCTCGGTGTAAGAAGCAGGTAATGGCAACAGGTGGGCGGGGGCCTTCCATGATGAAAGAACCATGACAAAGACGTGCCTTGAGAACAGCTGCCTGATGTATTAGATTAAACCATATTAAGTCATATTAAATGTATTGAATTAGATTATATTGGGTTGAGGAACTTGTGTATCTGTGCATGGTGTTGGACTCTACCTCCCATCAGCCCTGGTCAGCAATGGGGGTTGCATCCAGTGATGTCTGAAGGGCCTCAGGCTCCCCACCCAGGGCTTACGTGAAACTAAGGAGCAGTGAGAAATGTTTGGGCGTGTGCAGCAGGGAAAGGCTACTGACTCTGTTGAGAGAGACCTCGATTCCAATTCAATAAGCAAAATGTTGTTGACCTTGGCCCCCTATCTGAAAAATTGATTGTAATATCACATTATTTTTGCAAACCGTGTTATTGTAGGAGAAGTGCTACAAATATGTATTGGCATTAAGCAGATTTTCATCATGACCTCAGATGCAGAAAGATGTGTTTGTTTCAGAAGCATTTATATACTGCCCATAATCACATGAAAGTTGAGGGTGGGGTACAAATCATAAAAACAAGCAATCCCATAAAACACAAGTGGAACATAAAGGCAACAGATAACACATCAGGTGGACTAATGACACACAAAAGTTTGGGAAAATAAGGTTAGAATCTTGCATCCTAGGGATGAGGAAGCTGTGGCTCTCCAGACAAGGCTGGACTTAGGAGGAGGCAGAGGGAGAGGGTGGCAGTTGCTGAGGCTCAGGGAGGGCACAGAGCTGTGTGTGCCATGTGGCTTGCCCTATACTCCCCGCTGCTAGCCTCTGCCCTCAGGTGTAGTGGAAGACAGTGTTCTTTCACAAATATTGGAGTAAGAGTCAACTGCCAGCCCAGCCGGCTTCTGTATGTGCCTTGGAAGAGTGTCTCTTCTTGTCCTTCTCCTCTGGCAGCCAATGTCTTGTTGGACTCTCATCATTCCTGATCATTGGCCATACTGGCTGAGGCTGATGGAAGCCAGGGCTCCTGCACTGCCGCTGTCCTTTTGTCCTAAGAAGGGTTTGCCACCTGTGCCTTCATTCTAGCACACAGTAGCTGTTTCTGCCCCATAGAACAGACACCCCTCCATGTTAATAGCAGCAAAGGCCATGGGGGAAATTTGCGTTGGGGAGATCCTAGCAAGCTCCTGATACAAGAACAGATTTGCACATCTCAATAGTGGGAGATACACAAAAAGTCTGTATTGGAAAAGTCAAGGTGGGGCACTTTGGTGTGCAGGAAAGAGAAAGTTAATAGGATACTGGGTGGGTGTTGCAGTGCAGTTGAAGGGAACAGGACTGAGCAATTAAAGAAGTTAAGATACAGATGGAATCCTTAATTCCTTGTTCAAGGAATAGAATAATAAACCTTTCAAAATTTACATTTTGTTTTTATTTCTTATTCTGCCATCTAGTGGTTTCTGTCTGTAAGTTGTGTTACTATTATAACCATAGTCAAAACAAAAAAAATTCCTTCCAGTAGCACCTTAAAGACCAACAAAGTTAGTTCTTGGTATGAGCTTTCGTGTGCATGCACACTTCTTCAGATACACTGAAACAGAAGTTTCCAGACCCTTCTATATAGTGAGAAGGTGGGGAGGGGTATTACTCAGAAGGGTGGTGGGAATGGGTGACTGGCAGATAGCTGTTTAACCATATAAACTTTAATATTTGCCAAGCCAGGGAAATGCTTTTACTTAGTGCCATACCATATAAGGTTCCAAATATAACTTGCTGTTTTGTTTTGTCTTAATTATTATCATTGATCTGACAAAGGCCATTGTGAAGAGGGTAGAGAAACCATTTTATGGTGTGGCAGTCTCTCTCACTGGTCAGGTTGAAAAGCCATCTATCGGTGATATACCAGCCCATTACCACATCTGCTAGGATGTTCTGAGTGCTGGTTATGACCTATAAAGCCCTGTATGGATAAGGCCCAGGCTATCCGAAAGACTGTATTCTCCCATACAATTCTGCCTGGGCTCTGAGATCTTCAGGGGAAACCTTTCTCTCAGTCCTGCCACCCTTACAGCCATGTTTGGTGAGGACGCAGGAGAGGGCCTTCTCGGTGGCTGCTCCCAGACTTTAGAAGTCCCTTCCTAGAGAGACTAGATGGCTCTGTTCTTCTTGTCCTTCCACCGGCAAGTAATGACTGGTTTATTCCTGTAGACTTTGGGGAACTGGCTACTTTTAACAGGGCTCTGCTATTTTTACCACTATATTTTAATATATTTTATATTGTTTCAATTTTATTATAGCTTAATTACTTTTCAGCTATAATTATGTAAATGTTAATGTTTTATATGTTTTTAGCTTTCCCTGTTTTATTTGTGTCTCCTTGAATTCCAGTTATTGAAGAGAGATGGGATGCAAAGGAACAAGAGAAGGAGAGACATTGGACTATTTCCTCCCCTTGCTGCCAGATCACCTTTTGGACCTAGACAGACTCTCTGTGCCTGGCAGTGGGGTCTATGCAGTACCTTGAATCCCACCCTCTTGGGCAAGTGTTAAGAGCTCTTACCCCCTGGAACACAACAGATTCTAAGAGGGAAATAAACTGGGTAAATCTTTTGAGTTCAGACTTAAAATGGCCTGGTTGCCCCATCAACAGAAACCTTACAATGTTACAAAGTTATGATTCTGTGGTGCATCCAAAAAGCCCAATCATAAAGCAAATTAAATGAGTCAATGCATGAACAATTCAATCAATTTCATAACAAATAATAACAGGTATGTATGTGTGTATGTATGTATGTTTGTATAAATAAATAAATAAGAACATATATATCTTGATTTTTGCATTTTGTAGATTTTTTTCTCTGAATTAGAACAGCAAAAAGCTAAGTAAATGCCCTTGTAGTAATAATAAGTTAAAAAATAATAATAAGCAGAACAACATGCATGCAACAGATTGTAAGGTAACAAATAAAATATAAAATGTTAAAGCACTGCTTTCAAATATTTCATTTTTCACCAATCCAAATCATGCCAACCAAGCGTGATTGTGGAGCACTAAAAACAAGCTATAATTCTGTTGCACTTCCTTCAGGAACTAATATTATGACCACTTAATAGCTGGTGCTCCACACCTAAATAGATAACAAGCTTCTACTTCTGGAAGCGGCTATTAGTGCACAGCATATCTGAAACGTACAGACAGCCTGCAAGGCATCGTACTACACTTTTAATGAGCCCCCGCGCTGATCGAAGAAATGGGTGGTATTCAATTCACTCATGCATTGCAGATGCATAATCAATACCGCATGAAGGGAGGATAGTTATTGTCGAAATTATCCTGTTCACTTATGAACAAATCAGTGATTAGCATTTAACTGTCGCCTGACATTTACAGTCCTGTTGACATTCTCCCATTTTTGTGGGGATTTTCACTCAGCCAATTTACAGGTGTTTTAATGCTTCAGCTAGTGACTCTTCATCACCCATGAATTTATTGTTTGACTGGATTACCTTGCCAGAAGGTCATGGAGGCGTGGGGCCTCACCTCTGCCACCATGTGTTTCTCAGATCACAGGTCAACTCTTTCCTTCTCTCAGGGCTGGCCTAAGGCATTTTGCTGCCTGCAAAGCCAACTGGGTGGGCAGTTGACTCAACCATGCTTCAATCAGATAAAATTCTAGTGGGATAAATAATATAGCAGAGCCTTATAAATGGTTTTATCAGTGATTTTCAGCCAGTGAGATGCAGCTTGCTGGGGAAACTTGGGGAAGGTTCAGGGGAGCCACATGGCCATCCTTATCTCCCCCCCCCCCCCGTCTCTGAGGCATGTTCAGGAGAGCCTGTGGGGCTGCTCTTCCTTCTCTTGCCTGTCTTACATTCCCTTGCAGCCCATATACATCTCCTTGGAGTCCTCCAGCTCCTTCTCCTCACTGCCTCACAGACACGGCCCAGATTCCTAGTCTCCCACCTCCCTCTGCTCTCCATTTCTGGCATGCTTACATAGAGGCGTCTGGAGGAAGCGGGAAGGTTGCCTTGGTGTCCCGACTACAGATCTGGCGCGAGGAAGATGTTCCCTGGTGGCTGTCCTTGTCAGTTATTAACGTGCAAGTCACTAGGGGATTTATATTGTACTGCGATTCCTTCGCCTGGCTGCTCCAAAGTGTTTGGGGAAGCCTTGCTCCCTCCTACCCTTTTTCCTCCCCATGAGGAAATGAAAATATCCCTGCAGATGCTTCTCTCTCTATCCCCCCTTTTTCTGTCTCCCCTCAGTCTCCCCATTCCCCTTCAAGTAGCATTGGAGGCTTTTGCATGACTGTTTATTTTCTTAAAATCTCCCCCACCAACAGCAAACAAAAGTCCTCCCCAGCTTCAGTTACTAACAGTTCCTTAGTTTCACATAGAAGACTTGAGAAATGCAAGAAAATAGCAAAATAGCTTTAATCGTTTGTGTTCCTGGAAATGTTTTTTGCTTTTTTGAAAGAAAGAAAAACCAACCAACCAACCCCCCACCCCCGCCACCAACACCAATGACCTCCCTTCATTTTTGAGAGTCCCCCAGTTCTATAATGAGGGATCTAAAAATAAATCTTAAAGTGAGGGGTCCCTTCTGTGTTTCTCTCTCCTTGTACCCCCAATATCCCTCCTCCCTCGTCTTCTCTACCTCTCCCACCAGGCAACCTCCTTCTCCGCCCCCCCCCCCCAGCTTTATGGAGTCAGGGAGAATGTTGAAGGAAAGGACCATTTCTGCATGTGTGTCCTGTGCTGTGTGTTTCTCACTTTCCATCCCCCCAATAACATATTCCCCCCAAATGTGCACACTAATTTCGGAGAGGCAGGCTGGGGCTGTCGTGTGGAGTGCGTCAGCTCAGCCCAGCCCAACACAGCAGTGGCATTGCTTGGGTTCCCGTTGGTTTGAATGGGGCTTGTGCAGGAGAACTTCCTGCTTGGTTGGGTCTTGCGCATTTAGGGCTATCGTGTGTTATCACAATAAGATCCTGTCTTTTCTACAGGGAGCTCAATGTGGTGTATGTGGTTCTCCCACCCCACCCCAGTGCCCACTCTATCCCACAACAACCCTGCAAAGTAGATCAGGCTGAGAGGCAGTGAATGGCCCCAAGGTCACGCCCAGTGAACTTCACAGCTGAGGGGGATCTGAAGTCCTGAAGTTGCCCCAGCCCCGCAGGCTGGTTTGATCATTGCTCCTTTACTTCAGTTTTTCCAACACTTCAAAATGACAAGTGGCTATCCAACCATTGTTTAACCTCTGCTTGTGCTTTCCTAAAAGCTCAAAAGGATTCACACAGATTATCTCAGTCCTTGGAAAAGTCTGGCTGTTAATAGCCCTGTAGGATGGAGGGAGGAGACTAGAAGTGGAGAGGTTGTGTTTTGGGGCTAAAGCCGCCCAGTGTGTTTGTGGTTCAGCTATTTGAACCAGGTTGTTTCTGGTTTTATTTCATGCTCTTAACCACAATGCTAAACTAACTTTAAAAAATTTGATTAACAAATGGTACTTTGAAAGAACTGTTTCTGTGCACCAGATTCAGGTTTGTTCTCTCTTATTCTTTGTCCTTCAGATTACACCTTCAGATCTCATTGAGTATTTCTTCAAACAAAATATGCCATGATTGTCTTCCTTTAAACTAACTTTGGTTACAATCCTATACAGGGTTAGTCTCATGGTTAGTCTTAAAAAAGGTAACAGCAAATCACATTTTTCTGTTCTATGACAATAAAAAAAAACCCACAGCTCTTTTCTTCTTCTTCTAAGTGCTAACTCATTGCTTTTAAAGTAAAAACAAAATCCTTAAAGTTTCCCATCTATTCAGGGACCGCAGTGACACGCTGGTGCTACTCAACACACCGCTGTAAGCTAAGAGCTTTAGAAATATCCTGTGTAAAGAAACGTTTCCCCCCCCCAGTAGTTGCTGTTCTGATGTAAATAAGGCTCTCTGTGAACTATCAGTAATTCTAAATTTGATGCACTGAATTCATTGCCAAATTAAAAAAGAGGACACCACCAGTTTTTTCAAGGCTAAAAACTGTTCCTTCGGGTGCTAAGCCCTCCATGCCAATATATGCTTTTCCATCCTCCTCATTAGTGTTGTGTAAAACAGCTGCTACCTTTTTCTCAACTAAATGCAAATCATCACAAAGCCTATAGCAGATCACCATCTGATCTCCACTTCTCATTCTCAGTAGGCCCATCTCCCATGCCTTGCTGGCAGTATTGAGGGAAATGCAGTCAGGGGTCTGAACCACCTTCTTCTGTGTGGATTGACTGATGTCATTTAATTTTGCTCGCAGACGGACATCCGACACAAATTGGGTTTCCTTTTAAACCACACAAAAACAACCCAAAGCAGCAGCCTCTAATTGATGTTTGTTTTGTTTTGTTTATTTAACTCCTTTCTCTACTGCCTTTAATTGAAAAGAATACCAGGTGGTCCACAATGCATGAAAATATGATAAAACATTGCATCCAAGAGTTGATTTTAAATCCGTATTAATTCAATTATCTGCGGCCTTTAAAAATAATGCCAAGGTGGGTCATGATACAATAATGCAACAAAATAAAATATACCTCTAAAGCATCTCAGGATTGATTAAAAATGTTTATTTACTTTATGCTATGCAAGAAGAACTTGTACTCTTTTAATGAATTAGCATGGGGTAAATGATTTGTAGCACAGAAGCAAACACCTATGCCTCAATGCCAGAACTGCAGAAAAACATCGTGTCATGTGCTCTAGGTCAGGGACATCCAACTCCCAAGAGACTGCAATCTACTCACAGAATAAAAAGAATAAAAAACTGGCAGTGATCTACCCGGGGTGGGGCGGAGCAGGTCAAAGTTGTTGAGCTTTTTTATGGAGGCAAGTATAAACTGTTAGAGGGCACAGGAAAAAGCTGCTCACCAGATATCGAAAACTCTACCGTTTGGACGAAGTGAGGGGCCGGAGGCTCTTTTTCCCCCGAATAAAAAAGAGCCCGCAATCAACTGCTAGCTCCCGGGGAACGACCGGTCAATCGCGGTCAACTGCTTGGACATCCCTGCTCTAGGTGATGGAGATGTGTAGATAAGCACAATGCTTTGACATAAAAATGTACTCATAGAGGCCTACTGTGGTGTCTGAAAAGTGAAGTTTTGTTGAGTGAACAATAATGGAAGTCACTGACTAAACATCAGGAAGAACTTTCTGATGGTAAGAGCTGTTTGATAGTGGAACAGTCTCCCCCGGAAGGTGGTGGACTCTCCTTCCTTGGAGGTTTTTAAGCAGCGGTTGGATGGCAATTTGTCATGGATGCTTTAGCTGAGATTCCTGCATTGCAGGGGGTTGGACTAGATGACTGTCGGGATCCCTTTCAATTCTACGATTCTATGAACTCCTAGTGAATTTTCTCTAAAGCGGCCATTTTGGAGTGCAACTCCCATTGGTCCCAACCAAGATGGTCAGTGGTTGGGAATGATGTGCCCTGTAGTTCAACCAGGAAGACACCCAGTTGGAGAAGGCTGCTGCAAGGCCTCTTTAATACTGGATCCAGATGATGATGTAATCTTTTTTCTGTTTGAGACATAGGTGCATAGTTGCTTATGAGAAGTCGTCCCAAGCTTGGGTGGATCTACACAAAGGGGAAAAAACCCACTAGAAATAAGTCATGAATTAAATCGTTATAACAAAAGAAAAAACACCCTGTGTAAAATCACATAGAAAAGTTTTGTGCTCTACAGCGCCATCTGGTACTGCATGTTTATAACATGTTCAGCATTCCTGTGTCAGGGCCATTGGCCATCCTCAAATATTACCAGCAATTTTGGACAGAAGACAAGAGCCAGCAGGAGATTTAAGTCAGACATTTTCACTGCAAGCATTAGTCTATTATCAAACTGGTCTATGGAGAGATGTCGCAAGAGAATAAAATACTATGGGCAAATAAAGTTCCTTAAACTTTCTGGACTGTTATTTTATGCTATTTTACGTTGTCACAAAATATAGGCTTTACAGCAACTACTGAAACAGTGCTGATTTGTAACATAGCTGAGACTTTGATGTGAGCTTGCATTAAACACAATGAAAGTTTGAGTTCTTCAGCAACAAAATTTTCTTTTGCTCCCAAAATACCAAACAAAGATGTGATCCTTTCCTTTGTGTGTTGCTTTAATTATGAAGTATTCTCCCTTGACCTATACATTTCTTTCTGCTTCACTCATTAATCCATGTCTGCATTTCTAAATCTCTCTCAGCTCCCCTTTTCTCCCCCCCTTTTATTTAACCAATTCTAGGTCTTTAATCTATCTGTCTCTTATGCTATAAGTTTCTCCATAAAACTTGTTTTTTTTCTTGCACTGAGGCTGCTTCCACAGGGCAATTGATCATGGAATCTGTGCTGCTCATATCCCCCTCCCCCATTTAACCCAGACTTATTGGGCTGCATCCAACAAAATTGTCAAGGCCTTCCACCAGCGCAACAGGACTTCCTCTTCCCAGGTGCCCTCTGCCCCCCCCCACTCCAAATCTGTTCTAGAGGACTGAGGGAATCCCCAATCCTCTGGGAGCACAGGGACTTCACAGGGAAGAGAGGGGGGAGAGCAAGTCCTGTTGCACAGGTGGAAGTGGGCTTTATTGGATATGACCCATCATTTTAGCACTTCTGTTTTTTTACTTACTGGATTTTCTATGGAAATGGTAAATCCAGACAAAATGCAAGATCTGCATGCATCAGCAGTGCATAGAGCCCACAATAAACTTCACTGTGCCTATTGCTGCTGTTATCTGCAATGAGACTTCCAGTCTTGAGATAAATCTGTATGTTCAATCTGTACTTTGGCCTGTGGGTAATAGCATAGCTTGGGGGACGGCAACGTTAAGTAGGAAACTAGCCAAAGGTGAAAGTTATGCTGCTGCTTCCTCCACCACCACCACCCTTCCCACAATCCTCTGTTCAGTACTGCAGTTGCTGCTGCTGCTTTTGATTTGAAGAAGAAAAAACGAGGAGAAAATCTACAGAACTAAACAGGGCATGTGCTTAGATCTGATCATATGAAGGTGCACTCACCATGCAAAAGTGTCAGTGAAAATCATATGTCAGTGCTTTGTCCAACATTCAGATGAACATGGGGATTCTGTCAGCAAAATCCTATCCATTGAGTGCAGTGAGACTTACTCACCAGATAGATGCAAAAGGGATGCAGCTCACGAAGTCTTTCATCAGGTCTCCCAACAACTGAAGCCCATATCTGAACCATCTCTAGTTATGGATTCACAGACTCAAGTCGGGATTACATCATTCTTTAATTTCAATTCCAGTCTCACATTGTAGGCCCATCTTATTACACAATGGAATAGTTTTTGCTAATATTTCTATAAATGATGTGATGCTTCCAAGAGCCCCATCAATAACATTAGTTGCTTGTGTAGAAAGCTTTGCTAAGCAACAAACCATAAGGAAAACTTTGAGGTTGGTGCTATTAAATGTTCATATTCTTCTGTTGCCGTGTCCCTAAAAGCCGCCCACTCTTACTGTGAGTCAAAAACAAGGGGGTGGGCTATCTTCAAACTGAGTGTCTGAAAAAGCATGTCTTGACTCTTGCTCTTTGCCACCATGTTAGCCCACTTGCATGTTCCCACTCTGAATGATTTTTCTGAACTTTGCTTCAGCAAACTTTATAGATGAGATGAGAAATAGCTCTTTCCCTTTGCCAACTCTACGCAGGTGCCGCTGCCCATATTTAACCACCTCTATTCTGAGTCATAAGCAATGCATATGTTGAAAATATTTGGCATTTCATCACCTACCCACCTCTCTACCTCATTAGAAACAGGGTTACAGGCAATATGGATCCTGCATTTTGGCAAGCTGTAGACTCATCAGAGCTGAAAATAAAAGTAAAAAGGCCCACATTGTTCTGTTTTAATTTTTTAAAATTAATCTGTTTTCAGTTAAACTCAGAGCCATTTTGCATATACACTTTCCTGTCATATCCCTGCAACTTCAATTTTTCAGGACAAGGCAATGATCCACCACCACCAGAACATGCAATGAGCTGATCTCTGCCCATTGAACTTTGGGGATTATGACATAATCACCGTCACAACCGACTTTCATGCTTATTGCAAAGTCATGGCAATACCAGTGCCTTTCATCCCCACCTCTTCCAGCATTTTACAGCCTAGATCTGATACCCAAACCATGAAAATATCTGCTAGTTTTGAAAGGTTGCACACACAGGGCTTTTTTTAGCCAGAACTCACCAGAACAGTGCTCTGGCACCTGTCAGCTGGGCCCTGGAAATGCGAGGAGAGACCTGACCAGTCACAGCAAAGCCCAGCTGCAACTCTGGCTCACGAGAAGACCCTCCCCAAAGCCCAAAGGAGATATCCACTGCAGGCTCCGGAGAGGCACATTTGGGGCTTTGCTGAGGCTCTTCAGACTAACAGCTGACATGCAGAAAAGCCCCACGTCAGCTGACGAAGCCGCCACGTTGCTCCGGCTCATAGGAGTTAAGTCACTTTGCTGAGGTGCATGCAGCCGCACACCCCTCAGTGGAGCAGCTTAAAGAAGCCTTCCAACTGTGCTTCAGCTGCCTTTGCACAGCAGGGCGGGCTGCCTCTTTCTCCTGGGAGGAAAAAGGGGCCCCTGGCCCCGTGCAAAGGCAGCTGAGGCAGCCCCATGAATGGAGCCTGACAGACTCCGTTGCAGGGCTCCCTCCGCCACCGCCATCTTCACATGGGCGGACCACCTCTTCCTTCCAAGAGAAAGAGGCAGCCCACCCGCCTGTGCGAAGGCAGCTGAGGCCACCTCACCAACAGAGCCTGATAAAGGCTGCCTCTGGGTTGTGAGGAGACCCCCACCCACCCAAAGATATCCTTTTTGGGCTCTGGGGTGGGTCTTCTGAGGGAGGTGCGTTCCGGTACCTTTTGGTGTAGAAAAAAAGCACTGTGCAGGCCCATTTTTAAAAAACCATGACTTTTACCTTCCAAACAGAGTGTAGTCATGCCATCACCCTTCCCTGTTTGTGTGGGCATCTGCAGGGCCTACATTGACATATGTTTTATTTTAGGGTTTTTGGAAGATGCCTGCGCATGAATTTGTTTTATGTGTGTAGATCAGTGCACGCTGACCAACGCATAGTCTTCGCAGTAGGGCTCTGTTCCAATGGCATGGAGCAGTCACGACAAACCGGTAGATTCCTATCTGCTGCAGCCTTCATCTGCCCTCACAGCCGTTGTAACATACCGCTTGTTATCACCCACCTGTTCTGCTGTTGAGGACTTCTTGGATCATTCTTTGTCTAGCTCCTTCCCTTTGACCTTACCGCCCTGGGTGACCCTGCTGAGAGTATACCAGTGTGGTGTAGTGGTTAAGAGCGGTAGACTCCTAATCTGGGGAGCCGGGTTCGCATCTCCGCTCCTCCACATGCAGCTGCTGGGTGACCTTGGGCCAGTCACGCTTCTTTGAAGTCTCTCAGCCCCACTCACCTCACAGAGTGTTTGTTGTGGGGGAGAAAGGGAAAGGAGAATGTGAGCCGCTTTGAGACTCCTTAAAGGGAGTGAAAGGCGGGATATCAAATCCAAACTCTTCTTCTTCTTCTACAAGATTCCCGACGGCTTCACTCACAAGGGTTATAGGAACATGCAAGCCCACTCACCACAACAAGGTGATGATCCAGCGAATGGAGAACAGCCTTTACCAAAGGTGTCATGGACTTTGAAGACACTCGAACTCAGGGCGCAAGGGAGAAATGTGTTAGGAGGAAGGCACACTTGGCAAATCCACACCGTGATCAACTCCCGCCTGGAAACCAATGTCCCCACTGAGGAAGGACGTGTGGATCCAGAATTGACCTCCATAGTCACTTATGGATTCATTGTTAAAACCGTGTTTATAGAAGACAATCTTACTCAGCTACGAGTGATTGCCAAAGAAGAAGATATGTTTTATTTTAGATGGATGTATTTTAGATACTCTCACTGTGAGCTAAAAGTATTTATGGCCCTTGGGGGTTTCCCCACCCCCCCTCTTTCTCTCTTTCTCATTTTCCTTTTTCCTCTGTTAATTTTGACACTTAATAAATATATAAATTATTGAGAAGAGCAATCCTTCCCTGATTATTCCTTGTGTGTCATGCAGGGATGGCTGCAGTGACCCCTGGTCAACACCCTCCAAGCTGGATGTAAAAGTGAGTGTGCCTTTAAAGAAGAAAAAACACATTTTAAAGGTCTAGGTCTAGGATGAGTCGCAAAAAGATTCAGGCATGGATTGGCTACGTATCCCCCAGATTGGCATCATTTTGAGAGAGCCTGTGGTGCATGATGTAGCCACTAGAGCCCTGAAACCTTATGAACAGAAGCGCCCAGAAAGGCAAGGTCTCTGGGACGTATTCCTACTGATACAATTCTAACTTCTCCACTTACTACTTAGAAATCGGTGTAGGAGACAGACTCTATAGGCAAATTGATTCTCAATGGCTTAAAATCTGGTCCACTCACCCCTTCAGGTCTGTGTCTGCTAATATTAGGGGGAATTTTTGATGGTGGTCCACTGCTGGTTTTTAACCCATCTGAGTAGCTCATATTGTAAGATCTGGTTCCCCCTTCTGCTGGTGAGGTTGTAAATTATGAGGAACATGTTGGCAAATGTGATGGAGATGTAACTATGCACAAACAGATCACCTTGGACACTAAGCTATGTCTCTTACCCATTTTTGACAGTGCCAATGTTGACCTTGCTTCGCAACTATCAGTTCTGCATCTGTTGGTTCTGCTTCTGTTGCTCGTGTAGCGATCTCTTAAGGGTGAAAGAACACATCCATTATTCTATGGCTCTATGGTTTCAAAAAGTCATGTTCATTGTCTTTTCCAAAGAAACTGACTCAAAAAATACATGCCACCAGGGTGATGCAGACCCCTCCAATTTTGCTTCTGCTTGGAGTCTGTTGGTGAAAGATCACATAAAACACAAAGGTTATCAGGTGAGGAAACATGAGAAAATGGAATAAAATGCTGTCTGAATGCAGCCAAAGTTCACACTTCACACATTACACATCACTCCTGCATTTCTCGTTCTCTCCCTGAATTTTGTTCAGGTCTCTTTGTTTTGGTTGCAATGGATGGAAACTGAGTTTTGACTTTAGCATTTACTTTCAATAGGCAGCATGAACTGTCGGTTTTTAGAGCACTAAACATAGCCCTGGCCACCCACCCCTTCCGCATGGGATAGAATATTTTATCCCCAAAACATAAAATCTCATTTTGCAGCAAACTTGCTAGTTTCAAATAAGTCCAATTAAGTCTCTGTTCTAAGGCAACATTATTATTATTCATTTCATTTCCCACAGCATTATTGTGGAAAAGGATATCCAGCTGGCATTGGGTTAGCCTTTCAGGCCTTTATTGAACAAATCTTATAAGCAGGTTGTTATTATATGAACTTGCGTGATGAGAAGAGAAGAAAGATGGATGAATCAGTTCGCAGGAGTGGGTTGTCCACACTTGAAGTATAGGGACTTTTTATTTAACATTGAATGTTATGATCAGTTATTTCAACTGAAGAGGAAAATTAAAGGGTGATGATCTTTCTAAGACAATGAATGCCACAAGATGTAGCCACAGGGCCACTGATAATCAAGAGACAAGCATCACTTTGCTTGAGGGAACACCATAGAAAATATATTTTAAAACCTTAAAGAGCAAAACCAACAACAACCACCACCAGCCCAATGGGAACTATGCATACACATAAAGTGAAGCACAGTGTGTGTGTGTGTGTGAAAATGCCAAGTGGCTATCGGGAACCCTGAATGGGTCCTTTTAAAAAGGGGCATGCACTGCTTGATTTTGTTGCGGTTTCCACTTTTTATAATTCTAATCATGCCATGAAGGTGAGTCTCAATGACATCTTAGGGCCTGCAGAAATGTCATGGGAAAGTGCAAGCGGTCAGTTACTGGCCAATGCAGTTTAGCATCAGATTAGATCTCCACATTATTTTTAACGTATGAGCATTGAAGTTCCCTTCAAGTACATCAATGGCTGTCCTCCCAAAACATGAATTCTGAACTGTAGAGACAGGCTGTGTGATTCAGAAATCTTTTTATGAATGTGAAACTGCTACCTATGGCACAACTAATTTCTTTCTGCGAGCTCTAGCCTTCCTCTTCAAACTGCAGCCATTGTGGAAAAGAACAAAGAAGTCTCAAAGGATCACAAAAGTGCAAAGAACACGGAATTCTGCCCTCGTTTTTTCCTTTTGCTTGCTTCCCAAATCAAATCATCTCAAGTGAGAACACCTTCCTGTTACATTTGTCTTTTTTTAAGAAAACCAACCCAGATTTTCACAAATATAACATTGTTTTAATTTTAAAATAATCACTTTTATTTCCATGAAAATGTCATATAGATTTGTTTTAATAAGAATGTAATTTTATTTCAGGGAAAATTTATTTCAGTTATGCATTTATTTAAAAAACACAAAATACAGATAAGTACCTAAAGAAACAATGAAGAAGCAAAATCAGATGAAATATACTTTTAATATATTAAAGAAAATATAAAGTTTTATCTTGCAATGAAACAATAGCCATCTTTTCAATAACATTTGAGAACATTTGCAAGCCTTCTTGTAATAACCTAGATATATTTTTCAATTTTAAGACCTTCTATATCATAGAAAAACAAGAAAAAAACTGTAAAAACTCAGGGCATATGCACCTATAATTTGGTTACAGTTCATTTTGACAGAAGTATGATGGTCCATATCTTCAAACACTTTGTACCAGTTTTGAATTTCTTGAAGTTGTGAGTCTTTTGATGCTGATGCTGCTGGATTAAAAATGAACATATAAAAGTTCCCATTTTAGACATTTTAAACAAACAAACAAACAAACAAACAAACAAAACTAGCTCTCTGCTAGCATATACATTAGTTGCTACTGAGTTTTTTCACGTTCTCTGAGCAAGAAAAGCTTTTGCTGCAACAATTCTCATTGTTTATCATCTTCATAAGTAATTCAGCTGTTTAAGAGAATATGCAAGTCTCAAAAAGCCTCACAGATAAAGAAAACTTTAAAAACCGAGAGGGAAGTGGCAGCTGTGCAGTATCATGTATGACTTGGTGGTATTCACAGATGCAAGCTGTGCAGAACTGCCAAACATTGAGAGAGCATGTTTGGTTAGGTGGCTAGCATGTGTTTTGCATTTGTGGGCCTAGCCAGGGAATTGAGACGGAAGAGCAACTGGTTACCATGGAGTGCGTCCTCCAGCTAATCCATTCAGCGGCTACCTTCTCATAAAACATCAATCACGCAGATGCTCTCTCTAGCCGTGAACTGCCATAGCAACAGGATTTCAGCGAAGAGAAATGGGTAGCATGAGTCAGAAAGCCTTGGACCACCGGAAACAAAAAAGAGGCATTGTGCCAATAAGCTGATATAATTGCAGAGCTGCACAACCTGTGGCCCACAAGAATGTTCTGTACCCTGGGAATGGGGGAGAGACTTGGTTTGGTCCCCGTTTTAATGCAAACCTGCCTAAAAGGCACTTCCGAAACACGGTGGGTGGGATTCCCTTGAGGAACTCCTCCATGGAAGCCCTCCTGCATCTTTCATTAAATGAGTTCAGAGAACTTGCTTAAGGCACAAGATTACCTTCCCAGGTTTGTAAGGGGTTGAATAGCACAATCCTATGCACAGGAACATAGGAAGCTGCCTTCTACTGAGCCAGCTCATTGGTCCATCTAGTTCAGTATTGTCCACACTGACTGGCAGTGGACCTCCAGGGTTTCAGGCAGGGCTTAATTCCATATAAATAAGGTGCTTAGTAGGGATGCAGGTGGCGCTGTGGGTTAAACCACAGAGCCTAGGACTCGCTGATCAGGTCGGAGGTTCGAATCCCCGTGACGGGGTGAGCTCCTGTTGCTCGGTCCCAGCTCTTGCCAACCTAGCAGTTCGAAAGCACGTCAAAGTGCAAGTAGATAAATAGGTACTGCTCCGGCGGGAAGGTAAACAGTGTTTCCGTGCACTGCTCTGGTTTGCCAGAAGCGGCTTAGTCATGCTGGCCACATGACCCGGAAGCTGTACGCTGGCTCCCTCGGCCAATAAAGCGAGATGAGTGCCGCAACCCCAGAGTCGTCTGCGACTGGACCTAATGGTCAGGGGTCCCTTTTTAAGGTACTTGGGCTGCAACCAGCTGTTCCTTCATGAACATTTAGCTCTATACAAAATATTTTTAAAAATGCAAACCAAAAGCAAGAGACAATATTCAGAGTTTGACATTTAGAGAAAAGCATTACTCCTTCCATGTCTTTGAGAGAGAAAAAGTGATGAGGATCATTCTGAAGCAAAACATCTTTCTAGCTGGCGTACTAGAGTCCTGGCTGTGATGCCTTCATTCCAGTTCATTTGTGTGAGACCTGTAACAAAATGTGGCATCGTGGAGTGCTCCTGTTCCATCAGGCATGCTCCCCCTTCCAGGTTCTTTAATTCAATTCCTCTTCCAACATGTTCACTCCACTAGTCAACCAGCATTATTGTTGTTGGGTGAGTATGTCTACCCTTGGGGTTGTTTCCGAAGATTGCTTTTGTCTCCCCAAACTTCCTGATACCTCCCTTGGTTGCACGGGTGTGTGTGTGTGTGTGTGTGTGTGTGTGTGTGCTGTTTCGACTACCTAAGTATCCAAACTCATCTCTTCATAATCAGCAATGATACTAGGACCCAGGTGCATGTCATAGTGACCAAACATAGGGTTTTCATTTCGTTTATTCCATGGTTGTCCCTAGGTGGAAGCTGTTCACAAGATGAGGTGCAGGAGCCCCCATAAGAAGGGACACATGGGAGGAGGTGTTCTGTTGCAAGCAGTCAAACCCTATAAAAACCCCTAAGTCTGTTGTAAATAAAACTCAGGACCCCGGAGGAAATAAAGTCCAGCCATTTATTGATCCATCAGGGTATGTTCCGCCAAGTCTCGACCTCCTCCTTGTGGCAAGAGGGGGTATTTATAACTTTTTTACAAAGCACTTTAATTTCATCCAATCATATACATCAGGGGTCAGCAACCCTTTTCAGCTGTGGGCCGGTCCACTGTCCCTCAGACCTTGTGGGGGGCTGGAATATATTTGCCCCGCAAATAACCCAGAGATGCATTTTAAATAAAAGCACACATTCTACTCATGTAAAAACACACTGATTCCAGGACCGTCCGTGAGCTGGATTTAGAAGGTGATTGGGCTGGATCCGGCCCTCCAGGCCTTAGTTTGCCTACCCATGATATACATCATTACCTCATTCAAGTTGATAGATACATTTCAGGTGAGTATGCTTGCACAATAAGCACCGGCTCTTTCTGCCGACACAGCTTTGATTCCCACCCATATGTATGGGAGCCTGCGTTACGTGTAGCTGTGCTGTGTTTTGTCTTGTAGCAACTTATGTTCTAGCTTTGTGCTATATCTTGTGATTTACGTATTATCTGTATTTCTGCCCCGATGGGGTGGGGACAACAAACTTGCAGAATCAACAGTTTCTTAAGGCAGCAATTTCTTAAAGTGACAGACTACCATAATTTCTCTATTAGCTGCAGACTCAGGGGTTCACAGGGGTACACATATTGTGGCCCTTTGGGCTACCCCCACACTTCCACCCAACACCCTCCAATTCCAGCACCCCACCACCACCACCACTGCAGACCCCATGACTCATCACTTGCCATTCTGGAGGATCCCACCATTCTTGGGCTCAGAAAGGGCATGGGGGGTTGCTGTTAGGAGGGGAGGCTGGAAAAGACCCCTAATGCACGTGCCACATAAGGTTATTTCAATTTGGAAACGGCTGCACTCTGGAACTCCCTGCCCTTTGACACTAGCCAGGAGCCCTCACTGTTGTCAGTGCCAGCTAAAAACTCTTGCTTAGACCAGCCTCCCTGGATACATAAGGCTGGCATGTCTTCTATTACGTAATTTTATTTTACAATATTTATTGGTTTTGCTTATATTTTGAATTTTTTTAAGGTTAGCTTTTTTAACTCTGACTTTTAACAATAATTTTAATGTATATTTTATTTTGTGTCAACAGTTTTTAGCACTTTTTACTATTAAGCGGTATTCCATGAAATAAAAAGCAAATAAAATGTCATTCCACTCTGAGATTTTATCACTTTTGGGTACTTTCATAACCACACTGTTTGTTCATCACAATTCTCAATTAAAATACTGATTTAAAATAAATCTGAGGAAGTACAGCTTTTCTCACCACTTCTCCCAATGCCAGAAGAACCTTTCTATGTGCAACTAAAGCAGAGCCAGCTAAACACCTATGTGTGTTTCTGTGTGTGGATGTCTGTGGGCCAACAGAAGTGATATGTAAAATCCTGTCAGCCATTTTCTTACTCCAAGAGCCAGATAAAACTCCATCTGGATATGTAGCAGCTCATGATCCAGTTTTTATTCTCCCTCGCTTTGATGGAGAATTCCTGTGAAGCTGAAAAGCTTAGTACATATTTTAATTAACTTGAGGTGGACCAATGAAAGGAATAGCCTTAATTTTGTTGTTGTTTCTGTCAGCCAGCGGGTCAGAATAGCAAGCCAAGCTGATCAAAAAGAGACTGTTGGAAGCCATCTTTTATGCTTTAAAAGGGATGGGGGAAAGTCACACTTTGTCATGATAATGATTAGAAAGGTGTGAAACTTCTAATTTTCACATAAGGTATTGCTGGTTGAGTGGCAGTTGTCACCTACAATAGGCTCCCAACGGAGTCAATATGAAAGGCAGAAGTGGGAGACCAGAATTTATTAGGAGAACTTCTCGAGAAAGAAATTGGTGTCAATTCCCAGGGAGCGGAGAGAAAGTTCCAAGAGAATATTTTAAACAGATAAGAGACTCCTGCCGTTGATGGCTGGTTTGTTCAAATCAGTGCATGAAACAGAGCTTCACCATCTCCCGCTTCCTGACCTCCTTAGGGTTGCTGACTCACAGTGCTACAGTCAGAATAGCAGCCACAAGCAGAATCGGGACCCATTTGTGCAAATCTTAAAGCAGGGTGGGGAGCCATTGTTTACTCCAAGGCCACCTTCCCTAGGGACCACCTAAGCCAAAAGTAGGTGAGGCCAATCCAGGCAACACCAAAGCCTATATATACAGACCCTAGTCTCTCTCATGCAGACTTCGCAAGTACATCTCACTTTGACTCTGGTGTTGGCATCTGCCTGCCTCAAGCAAAAACAGGGTGCACCTCTGGGGATGAAGTCAAACCACTTGGTTAGCAGCACCAGCGTGGCCTCCCTGGGGCACAAGCCTGGGCTGCCCCTCTTGGCCTTGGTCCAAAGGAAAGCAGAGCAAGACGTTTGGCACCCGCTGGGCTGCAGGAGTTGCATAGGTAAAGGTAAAGGTACCCCTGCCCGTACGGGCCAGTCTTGACAGACTCTGGGGTTGTGCGCCCATCTCACTTAAGAGGCCAGGGACCAGCGCTGTCCGGAGACACTTCCGGGTCACGTGGCCAGCGTGACATCGCTGCTCTGGCGAGCCAGAGCCGCACACGGAAACGCCGTTTACCTTCCCGCTGGTAAGCGGTCCCTATTTATCTACTTGCACCCGGAGGTGCTTTCGAACTGCTAGGTTGGCAGGCGCTGGGACCGAGCTGCGGGAGCGCACCCCACCGCAGGGATTCGAACTGCCGACCTTTCGATCAGCAAGTCCTAGGCGCTGAGGCTTTAACCCACAGCGCCACCTGCGTCCCGCAGGAGTTGCATACCTCCCAACATTTCTTAGATGAAATCGGAACAATTTCATCTGAGGAATGTTGGATGGTGTGCTGCCCCTTTCATCGGAGGAATGTTGGAATCTAGTCCAGTGGTTCTCGAAGGGTTTGGTGTGCCACACTGGTGTGGCAAGAGAGGATGGCCAGTGTGATGGGAAGATCCAAGGACAATCGAAGAAACTCAGATCTACAGGTGGAGGGAGGTATACAAATTTAATAAAAGTTATTATTAATAATAATTTAAACATTTCAGAGTAGTATAGTATAATATAGTACAGTATCAAAATATTATTATTATTGCAAAATATGGGTAGATTTCTTTTCAAAATTAGAGGAAGAGCTATGGTTATTCTTCTACAGTTCTCCATGGCTAGGGCTGCCGAACATCCAGGTTTTCAATCCTACCCATGGCATATTGTTGTGAATAGGGATTTTCAACTTTGACAAATATGAAATATCAGAAAGAGAGGCTTTTTGTGTTGATGAGCAGATGAGAGCTTGTTTGTTTCAAATTAGATATAATACAAATGAGATTACCCAGCAAAAGCAAGCTTTCACCACTCACTGAGTTTGTATACATACCACATGCGCTGGGTTCCGCCCAACTTTGGGGGGGCCCGGCACATGCACCACAGGTCCCCTTCTGGAAAATGTTACAGCCTGTAAGCCACCCAGAGTGGCTGGGGAAGCCCAGCCAGTTGGGCGGGGTATAAATTAGAGAATTATTATTATTATTATTATCAAGCACTGTTGGGAGTTGTTTCTTTTTCCCCAATGTAATTTTTATCAATAAAACTATATGACGTGGTGTGGGCAAATGTTAATTCAGAAAGTGTGACCCAGAGAAAAAAGTTTGAGAGCCACAGTTCCGTTCCCTCATATGGGCTGCTTCCGACCACCAACTAGGCCACTCCTAGTCCTGCTCTAGACCAGGCATAGGCAAACTCTGGCCCTCTGGATGTTTGGGACTACAACTCCCATGATCGCTAGCTAACAGGACCAGTGGTCAGGGATGATGGGAATTGTAGTCCCAAACATCTGGAGGGCCAGAGTTTGCCTATGCCTGCTCTAGACCCTCACTCTAGCTCAACCAAACTGTACCATAGGTTTTGGCCTGCAAACACAATCCAATCTAGATGCACACAGAAGTGCAGAAAACTAGAGCATTTGGTAACAACATTAGGGATTCTAGTTTACTCTCCCCCCCCCTCCTTTCCTGCATTTTTATTCCTTCAGTATTGATAGTGACAGTCTGGAATACAGAGCTTTATGCTCTGGTGTTATCACTCACTAATATTTCAACCTATTGATCCACGCCTTAACAGGTACACTGAAAAGAAATGAACCTTAATAAACAACAGCCTAAGGAGGCAACATTAAGATACTGGCGCCACCTAGTGCCAGGAAACATAGAGCACTGGTTCCATGAAGGATGGAATATTAGGTGCTTCCATGCCAGGGAGTGAGCAAAATGTTACTGGCACATTTTACTGCCTTGCTTGTTGTCATGGTCTGGTTGGACACAGAGGAATGGTGGGAGGAACTAGCTAGGTGAACCACCAAGGGGAGAAGGCTCAGAGCCCAGGGAGGAGCAGTGGTAGAATGAGGATGAGAGGTCAGAGGGAGAAGAGGAGGTGTCAGAAGCTGAGGAGGCAACATGGCTTAGTGAGTGGGGGGAGTCTGTGGCAGAGAGGAGTCCAGAATCAGAAGCTGAAGCTGAAACAGGAGGAGGGAGGCCAAGTGGCCAACATGAGTCACAGGTGTCTCCACCCCCTGCTGTGACAAACTCCCCTCCCCCGCAAGTCCCAGAGCCAGGAGAGGGATAAAAGGGGAGGAGCAAAGACAGGCTGCACACAGGCACAGTCTCCAACTGCATGCAAGGAATGCTGGTGCAGAGGAGGCATAGACAGCTGTAGGGAGGCAGGGACTTGTAGTCTCGGCAATTGATTTCATGGAGTAGGACCTACAGGGCCTGAGCTCCTGTGCTCATTAGGCTTGAAACTCAGCCAAGTCTATGAAGACCATGATTTTGCTAATAAAGAGTTAACTCCAACATTGAACTGTGTGATCGGCTTGCTCTGTGACACTTGTACTGACAATCCTGAGCCTTCCTCCCAAACAATTTGGGTGATTCCCTGCACCGTCATCCAGTCTTTTTAAAAAGTGCTGGTTTATTCAATGCAGTTGTCACACAATCCTTGATGGTGTAAATTGACTGCCACAGGTGGTGCAGAGCAACATTCAGTGACTTGTAGCTGATTGATATGGTCTGCAGAAGCAGCTTGCTGGGAGGGGCAGAACCACCAAGCTGTTTTCCTGGAAGATAGGTCAAAGATGTTTACTGGGAGGGAGGGAGCTGAGTCTGCAGCGAGGTCCGTGCAATGCAATTGCACCATGCAAGAGCAACAGATTGGCTCAGCCAGTATGTGTGCACCACCCTGACCTTACTGCCTCCTCCACAACTGGGAAATAGCAGTGACCCATCTGCTGCGAAGGTCGTGTAGTGGTTCTGCCCAGCCCAGGGAGACTAAAAAGGCTTCAATTTTTCTGCCTTGCTCTGAGGACACTTGAGAATTCCTTTAGCATTTCAGTCGATGAATGGTTTTGAGCTTACCTTTGTTGCTGCAAGGTAGCTGAGAGTGCTGGCAAGGCGGACATCTTTCCACTCTGCTAGCCTTCCTGGGTGCTTCTCCTTCTTGATGTGAAAAAGACCTGTGGGAGAATTTACCTTACAATGCCTTCCCCTGGGCTTTGATGGATTGCACCTGGCAAAGCTCCAACATGCAGAGCCACAGGTGGTGAGGTAATTGTAGAAGGAAAGAAAGGACATTAGTACACACACTCGACTGCCTCAAAACCAAGGTAAGCACATCAAAAACCCTGCACCCAAACCATGACATTGTCTCGGAAATTTCCCCCCTTTGATCATTTTGATTGCATTCCCCCCACTCATTATCTGACAGAGAATGAGTTAAATAAAAAGAGGGAGAGGTTTTTGGCATAACACCTACTCCAAACCTATGGAAACTTATGCAAGTTGTGTTAAGTCAGACGATTGGTCCATCTAGCTCATTCTTGTCTAATGACTGGCAGTGGCCTCTTTCAGGCCAACTGCAGAGATCTTTGTGGGCACCTCCTTTCACTGGTCTGCACATATTTTCAGAAACAGGTAAAACAAAAACATCACTGGAAAGTATATCAGAATAAGATTTCTGGAGGATTTAAAATATTTGCTAAAACTAAGTAATGAGCATTAATAATGATCTCAGGAGTCTGAGCCTGGAGTAAAGGCTCCCAAAGAATTGCCAGATTGAACAGCATATATTTGGCTATATTTCCAAGTCATAATTAAAACAGATGAGCATGTATGAAACAGGAGAGAGACATGAATTTAACGCCATCTCCATTCTGCTTGGAACAGTTTCAAACTGCAACTCGGTTTCTCCTGGAGCCAATTATAGGCAGGCCATCTACAGTATATTCCCAGCGCTATTGTTACACATTGCCGAGCTAACACCTAGGCACAAAGAACAAAGCTATGATCACAGTTTTGCAGCTTTTCCCCAGTGATGGGGAGCACCCCTAATTCAAAGCTAGGAATGTAGTGTAGGCAGAATAAAATCTATGAGCTCATCTCCTCTCCATGGATTCAGTAAGAAGGTGTGTATCTTTGACACAGGGTACAGTCCTCCTGAGCAGTACAATGGCATTGCGTTTATTCAGTTTCCACGAACACAGTTTCTATATACTGCACCAACACAATACCTAATATATGCACATAAGGCAAATGCAAAAGTATGCTGCCTGTGAGAGGGGGATATGTGGAAGAGAATCACAAGTATTCTATTTTTAGGGCTGATTCACATTTTAGCTGCCTTCTAAGTCCACAAATTACTACAGGAACAGTTTATAATTCTGTCTCATTGTTGGGGAGAACAGGATTCTGGACAAGATAGCACCTTGGTTTGACCCAAACTGACATTTAGTTTTTGTTTCATATTGCATATACTGTATGAGTATACTTGCCTAAATGCAGACAGATAATGTGCTAATGCCAACTTTAAAGATTCAAAGTCAGTAATCCTGCTTAATATATTTACCACCTGAGTTCCACATATTGAAGATGAATCATTTTCCCCAATGCTATGTTGACTCTTTGTTAACACTGCATGTTACTGAGGCTGCAATTCTGTTCCTATGCACTTGACTTGCAACTAAACCTCATTGAACTCAAGCCTGTATGCCCAGCCTTATGGTCAAGAAATGTGGGAAGGAAAAGAAAGAAAAGATATCAGGATTCAGAGTTCTGTCCAAAATTTGTTCCTTCTTGGTGTAATTATGAAAACACAGACTATTACTCAGCTCCTGTTTTAACCCAGTTAAATTAAATGTATACCTAATGGAGAAGATGACTCTCATAGGAAATTTGGCATTGAAGTGTTTTAAAAGTATGACGAATTGCAGTACATGGCTGTGAAAATTATCTCCAATGTTAGTCCTACTGAGTTCAGAGTAAGTGTGAACAGAACTGTACCCTTAGCTACTTTCCCACCTTTTGATTCTACTTGATCCCAATCTAAACATCCTGTAGGCTTCCTTAACTCTGTGGAGCATAAAACTTCAAGTAGTTTCCTGGAAGATTTAATCTTCTTCCACTTGAATTATACCAAATGTTACCCAATAGAAGTCCCCATAGCCCAAAGGGATATATTGTTCTTTTCCAGAGCATGGTCTGAACTTTTTTTATCGCTTTCACATAAAAGGATACATCACAGCATTAATACAGTTCATAAAAAATGAAATATTATCTTGAATGTTTGTGATCCTTTCAGGAACCCCCAAAGTCACAGAAAGGTCACTAAATGTCTGGCAGTGATCAAAATCTTCCTCGATTTGTATGGAGGTACATGAAACTTGTTGTCGTACCCCACCCATCTGGCTGGGTTTCCCCAGCCACCCTGGGCAGCTTACAGCACAGTAAAACAGGCATAGGCAAACTCCGGTCCTCCAGATGTTTGGGACTACAATTCCCATCATCCCTAGCTAACAGGACCAGTGGTCAGGGATGATGGGAATTGTAATCCCAAACATCTGGAGGACTGGAGTTTGCCTATGCCTGCTGTAAAACATCAAATATTGTAAACTTCCCAATACAGGGCTGCCTTCAGATGTGTCAGATATCCCGGACCTTGGCAAACCATTCAGTAGTCCTGCTATGTTTTAGTGCTCCATTTTCTCTATGATGTGAAATTGGTGCATGTTATAAATAAGAGTCTGTCTTACCATAAGCATATGGTGTTCTGTACCTGATCTCAAATAAGCACACTAATAATCTCTCCTGGCAGAAATGAAAGCCTGTATTCAATAGTCATTTGAGCAGCATCTATTATTTTTTTTGTCAGTAAGAATAGTCATAACAGAACATAATCCAAAAATAATGCAAAAATATGGAATCAAGTGTGCATTGGCTTGCAGCGGTTACTCTGCAATAATTAATATGTGGGTGATTCTGAACAACTTGTTCCTAGCGTATTCATGCTGTTGGATAGCAATCACCCCCTTTCCATAATTTATTACAGCTTAGAGGTAATGCTAAAAACAGGTTTATTCTGGTTCTGTTATGTTCCTTTTTGACAAGGCACTGTATCTTACTTTGCCTGGTGCCTCCTTCACCCACAATTTCTGTATTATCGCTGACAGTTCAGAGATCTCCTTGACTTGTACGTTAGGAATGACTTTGCTTGCAGAACAAGGTTTTCATGATGATGCTTAGCTGAGAATTCAGGAACACCTAGTGAAGGTTCACAGTCCACTTACTCTTGCATGATGTCATGGAAGTATCGTTCACTTACAGGACGTTTCCAGGAACTTAAAAACCCTGAAATCACATGTGAGAGCTTAAAGGTTTTGCCCCTGTTTTTGTGAGCATCGATATAGTAAGCAGCCATGTTGTCAGTTCTTCCCTCATGGCCTTGGCATTCCTTCATTACAAAAGTAGTGGAAGCCAGGTGAAGTGTGATTTCTTTAACTCTGCAGTCTCTTAGGAACATGGGAAGCTGTATCTCCATCTAGCTCAGCATTGCTACACTGGTTGGCAGCAGCTCTCCAGGATTTCAGAAAGGTCTTCCAGCCCTACCTAGAGGGTGCTAAGGACCCTGGGATCTTTGGCATGCAAAGCAGATGCTCTTTGTCACAACCCTTTCTTTGTTAATTAAATGCGGTTGCCTGCAACTTTAGATTTGTTTTAGGGGCAAGGGATGGGCTTCATGGCAAATTAGATAATCTTCCATATCACTGCAAACATTTTGGATGTTTCTCCTGGCTACTCATATTTTTAAATAATTTCTGGGAAAGTGTTCACAAAAGTTGCAGCAGAAAAGAGCAAAGGGCCTCCTGGCACCTCCAGGAAACTCCAGGTGATCTTTGATTATTTTCATTCAATGCTACATCTTATTATTTTCTTTTATTGCTACATCTTAGAGCAGGGAGTGCCTGCTTTGCTGTGCTAATTCAAAGACAATTGCTTTGCAGCAATCCATCGCTAGACAGGGAGAAAGGTTGTGTGTTTGAAGCATATAATTGGTTTGATAGTAATTGTGCGATAGTGATTTTCTCATACAGTGGTACCTTGGTTCTCGAACTGAATCGGTTTCGGGAGTCCGTTCGACTCCTGAAACCATTCAAAAACCAAGCAGTGGCTTCTGATTGGCTGCAGGAGTTTCCTGCACTCAAGCGGAAGCCACGTTGGACATTCAGCTTCTGAAAAAAAGTTCGCAAACTGGAACACTGGAGCTGATTTGTTCGACAGCTAAGCCGTTCGAGAGCCAAGGTTCCACTGTATAGGCAACTGACTCAAAGCCCACATTGCTATTTTCTAAAACTCATCAGCTTGTCATTAAATAATGTATTATAAGAAACTGTTTTTATTGCAGAAACAAGTATAAAGCATTAACAAGTATTAAGCAACATCTGAGTAATAAGGCTTTGAAAGGTTTGAGTCATTAACAACAGTATAGCAAAATCCTGACCCAAAGGCCTTTTAAAAGAAAACGATGGCATTTTAGCATTGTGGTGATTCCAGTGAAATACCCCACCTATGGCAGTTCTTTTGAGACATTCAGCAGCAGTGGCGTAGCGGGGGGTGTCAGCACCTGGGGCAAGGCAAGTAATTTGTGCCCCCTAACCCATGGATTTGCGCCCCCTAACCCTACCCCCCAGATGTTGCGCCCGGTGCAGCCGGCCCCCCCAGCACCCCCCACGCTACGCAGCATGAGCTTGTGCTAATAGACATTGTATGTTGGGTAGGTACAAATACACTGTGTTTTGCAACATACTGTAACTGGAGCTGAATATAATCATAACATTCCAGTCATACGAGTTTAATATTCATGCATTCATTCCCAATGCTGCATTGCAGGCAAAAGTTACTATATGAGACATCCTAAGAAAATAAAATGATGGGAGTGATCCAATGCTCTAAGTGTTTACAAAATGTTTCTCAGCACAGCAATATCCCTCCATGTCATTTGGAGAGGGAAATTTCCTCCTCTACCAGGTGAAAGAGAGTAGCTCTCCACACATAGCCTGCTACTGGGGTTCACTTGCTGACAAAGGGTGAGCTAAAAATATCTTGACAAAAATTACTTCCCCAACCATCTCGGCTCACTGATTGTCCCTTTCTTGCTCATGCTGGCAGACTGCTTCAGAAGAGAAGGCAGGCAGGCAGACCTGCAGAGACATCTGACATTGTTGCAGAACACGCTTCCAGTTCCACCAAATGAACCCAGGATGCTGCCTTCTGTTGTGGCACTCCAAACCATTGGCTAATCTAACCCAGTGCTGTCCATTCTGTCAGCTCTCCCATTTGGACTACAGGGACCCATTTCTTCTGTGGCCGGGGGAACAGCATCTTAAGCTTTGGGTTAAGAGACAGGAGGGTGTGAAAGCAGCAGCAAACAAACATTTTGTAATAGAGAAGTGAATAGTGATGTGCTAGAGTTGAACGATGCTCTCCTCAGTGAGGTCCTTGCAATGCAGACCCCTCCCATTCATAGTGACGGGCATTTCATAGTGACGGGCATAGAAAAAAAACAGATTTCCATAGTTAGTGAGATCTGCCATTTGGAATGGCTCTGCTGTTTTGAAATTTGCTTCCATGCTTTTCTTTTAATGTTTGCAAAGCATCAAAAGATGTGAAAGAAGGCAGGCGTTAAGAGTTATGTATGTTAGGTACATATGCACAGCTGGCACGATGTAGAAGGAGGAGGAAAGAGTTGTTTTTATGAGTCACCAGTTCCACATATATTTATTCCAAAGTGCTTTGATACAATATATGCTCCATTTCACCCAAGACTTCCCCTCCCCTGTGCATTATGACTTTGCAAGGTAAGACTAAAGTTCAGGAGCAAACATCTGGCCCCCAGGCAGAGGCCTGGCCCTTCAGGGCGCGCCTCTTATGGGCTCTGCTCCTCGCCTTCTCTGAGTGCTTTGTGCCTGGCTGGATGAGTTCTTGAACTCTGATAATGCCTCTTGCTTGCCTGGATGTAGCATGTAGAGGGTGTGTGTGTGTGTTATGTGTGTGTGTAGAAGTCTTTACCTTTTGCATGGCTAGAATGCAACCTACAGTGCAAAGGTAAGTGTCACTTCCATTGCTCCAACCAGTTTCCCCTTTCATCCAGCCACCACTCATGCTTTCCAGAATCATAGAATGGAATCATAGAATTGCAGAACTGGAAGAGATGTTCCCACCTGGGAATGCAGCTCTTGGATTGAGTGGAATGCCACACCCCTTGTCTTAGCTGGATGAGTACATGAGATTTAGGCCTTGTAAGGTTTATGGCTGGTATCTGTCTGTCTTGGAAGATTGTGGAGGAGTCCGCCTTTAGGGGTGAAGTCAAACTGTTGGAAGGTTGCCGCTCCTGCTGTGGCTGTAGAGACCAATACAGGAGGCATGTTTTGTTGGAGCTGCGGTAGATGAGGGGGATCTGGTTGTGCTGCTGCAGATGCACCATGGCGTTTCTTCTTTCTGCACTCCTCCCAGCAGTCATTCCTCCTTTGGTCACTGCTATGAATGCACGACCTGACTGCTTGTCTGCTGGTGCTGCAAGGGATTACCACACAGTGGGGTTGATGTTGCCAACTTTCACGTTTGTATCAAGGAGCTGGTCTGCCAACTGGCCTGGTGCCTGAAGCCAGTTCCCCATAGAGCACCTTCCATTCTGTGGGCATGATCAAGTCAGCACAGACGTTGCTGAACATGTGGAGAGCGCCAGGTTGAGAGGCTACGCTGGACGTTGAACTTGGGCCTTTGTGCGCTGCACTATACAACCCTCCTCCATTAAGCTAACTTGCTTCTTTTGTGCTCTTCTGTTCATCTTGTGTGACTGCAGTTAATGCGAGAGAAGATTTAGTGCAGAAATTACTACAGTGTTAAAATGTAGCTTTATGATGGTTTTCTTTTAAAGGTCTAGAAAAAACCTTCAGGTCAGGCCATAGCAATACAATTGCTAATGGCTCAGACATTAACTGCCACAAAATGCAGGGTTTTATACTTCTTAAAGACTATTTTTAAAAATGCAATTTAAGTTATATGTGTGAAAATGGCAAAGAAGCAACTAAGTGTGGATATGCTAATGAAACATTGGAGCAGTCTGGGGAAATGAGGGCAGAGTCAAAGGTGTTAGCTAGCTTTAATATCATTTGGAGTAATTCCTGAGAAGTCTTAACCAATCTTGGTTAACTCAATTGTTTTATATTAGAGACAAAAAGGAGGCTCACTTTCACTGAGTGCTGAAAACATTCAAGCATTCAAGGTACCTCCCACGTATCCACACAACAGCCTTGCACAGTAGGCCAGTAGTATTAGGCCCTTGTTACAGACATTGCTGGGAGAACAATGATGTCTCTAAGAACAAATAGGCTGTGTACACGCCATACATTTAAAGCACATGGTTTCCTTCAAAGCATTATGGGAACTATAGTTTGTTAAGTGTGCTTGGAATTGTAGCTCTGTGGTGGGTACACTAGAGTTCCCATGATTCTTTGCAGGAAGCCATGTTTTTTAAATGTATGGTGTCTAATAGGTTGACTGGGGTCACAGTTGTCCTGAAGACCTCTAGTAGCCCCCATGTTGTGACACTCCTAACTGCTGCAAGAGAGTTTGAAGGTGAGAAGTGCTCTAGGCTTTTAGATTCTGCATCTGGTGTTAATGGTTTCATTTGTATTAAATGCCGCAAGAATTCCTGCTGTTTCAAGCTTTTGGTTTGTCTGGAAGAAACGCTACCCATTATGACACTTTTGCCAATGATGCAGGAAATTTATGTGTTAATAAAAGCTCAGTGGGTGAAAGAATGAGACCATCAAATCACAGCACAGGCTTTGGGCATACAAGGCTGCTTTGCACCCAAGGCAGAAAGCAAAAGAAATGAAAATGCACACAACAAAGACATTCCCATGACTATTGCAAGGATGGATTTTTAAAAATTAAATTTCTTCAATGCCAAATAATTCCACCAGACCAGTTACTTCAGATACCCTGTAAGAACTTGTTTTTGAGCAACAACCAAAATGGAACCATACCCAGCTTTGGAATTATAGGTCTGTTTTTACACTGGGTGGGTGATGGGAGTAAAGGGATGGGATTCTTCCATAGCAAGAAAAACTGACCCAACCAGGTAGACTGACTCTAGCCAGCTTCCAAGTCCAGCATAAGAACCAAAAAACCGCATGGGTTGCCATGTGGCAGCCAGAGGGGAGGCTAACTCAGCTGGCGGAGCTGAGCAGAGAGAGACCTTCACTCAACCCAAACCCCACACAGCCTGGCTTAAGGAGGAGTTGGAGTGCTTTGCCAGGCTCCAGTCCTGAACATCCATAGATGCAAACCTCACTGGAAGCATTCTTAATACTTTAGGATCAGAGTGCAAATATGCAAAGGACAGAAATACTTCTGTTTGGAATTGTTCAATATAGAAAACACAGCTCTGCCTCTCGTAATCTACTTTTACCGTTGTTCTTTCCCTCTCTGGGTGTTTTGTTTCTTAATATTTATTTTTCTGATTCAGTCACTGTTCTTCCAGTATTTTTCCACTACCAGCATATGAAATCATATGAAAATAATATAATCATAGATTAATTTTGTTTGGAAGCTTTTGGAGTTCAGTGAACATCTGGGTAACTGTTTTGAAACTTGTCTGAACAGAAATAAGCAAAATTAATTTCTGCATAGAAAATGAAAATAATAGAAAATGAAATGCATAAATTATCTTTTAAAAAAAACCTACCAAAATCTTTTGGATATCTTTCATAAATAGAGGATTCTTCTTTGGTGCTGATTAGTAGCTGAGTAAGATTGTCTTCCATGAATATGGTCTTAATGGTGTGTCCATGAGTGACTGTGGGGACCAATTCCACATGTCCTTCCACAGTGAGGACATAGGTTTCCGGGTGGGAATTGATCACAGTGAGTATTTGCCGAATGTGCCTTCCTCTTAGCTCATTTCTCCCTTTTGTCCTGATTCCATGTTGCTGCTTCTCTAGAAGCACTAGAGGACTATCAATAGAGGAGCTACTCAGTAAATATGCCAAAGCTTGTGATTTCATACACACCATCCATTTAAAGCACACACCCCACCTGTATCCTGGGAACTGTAGTTTGTCAAGGGTGCTGGGTTCCCAGGATTCTTGGGGAGGATGTGCTTTAAATGGATGGTGTGTAAGCAGCCTGTCAGGCCTATGTATTCAGGTACATTAAACAGTAGCCCACTATTATTTCTTTAAAAGCATTACAAATAGCGCCTATTATATGCACAGGTATCTTTGCAGGAGACTATTAGTTTCAATTTAACATTGTTCTTTCTCTTCCTGCAGTCTAAATGTCAGATGACCTCCCAAAGTTTGAAATTGCATGAACTTCAGAAGGTCAGTTCTCCTGATCTCACTTGCTTGACCTTAAAATCTATGAAGTATATAAACGACTACATTCCCACCCATCAAATTATGTTCTGCTTTCTTCTTCGGTCAGCAAATTGGAAATCCAGCTCAGCAACTCTGAAGAAAATAAAAGTTCCCCAGCTCCTGAAAGATCACTTGTGTCAGGCTCCCATCCCCAAACACAATGACTGGCTTTTACTTGTAAATAAGGAAGATTTTTTTTATTCTTCAGACTAATACCTGTACAGGCTCAGTAGCAAGCACAAGATCCAGAAGCCAAACTTCCAAGGTTCATGACCAATCAGAAGCTATGATAGGGGACACAGCACTCCTGCCAAACATTTAAAGAGGAGGGGGCTCAAGCTTACTCACAGGACTCTCTCACACTTCGTCTGATCCCAGCTACCAAGGCAGTGCCTGGTTTTTGACAACAAGCGTGTGTCCTGCCCTTCAGCCTCCAGCTCCTCCTCCACCACATCCTCCTGTCCAACCTCTCCCTCTGGCTGGTTTAAGTGCTCCCCATGACCTGACAAAGCTCTGCACTTCACCGGAGGGTGAAGCAGCTCTGCTACTCCCTTTCTGACATCTAGAGTCACAAGAGGAGGACCTCTCTCCTCTGACCCTAGATGCCAGTCTTCCAGCCACACTCCATCTGCTCCTTCTTCCTTCTCCTGGTCAGCTTGGAGCTGCTAAACCAGGCCAGATCCTGGTGGAACTGAGGGGCTCATAACACCTTGCTGTAAAGACTGTTTAGGTTCCTGCCAAGTTTCTATTTCAGATGTTTCAACTGGGGTTGGTAAAAAATCCAGAGTAGCTTTATAGGCTCAGTTTACTCATGAGAGAATACCAAAAACTGGTGATGTGTTTGTCATGTCTGTATGATTACAAATGTCAAGAGGTGCATGTTCATTTCAGGACAAATAAATAAATGAATCAAATATAAATAGGGCACATTCACACCATACTTTTAACACAGTCTTATATTACTTCCCCCCAAGAATCCTGGGAGCTGTAATAAAAAAGAAAGGAAAAAAAATAGAATAATACAAATATCTTAACTTTTATCCCATACAGAAAAGGTGTGCCCTCCCAGCTCTCACCTGGGAGCATCCCTTTCTTCCCCCAGCCTCTCACCTGGGAGAGCTCCCCTTCCCTGCCTCTTATACAGGGTCCTTCACCGACAGTCCATCACCATCTGCCTGCAATTGTAACTGAAATACAATAAGAGAGACTATTAGAGGAAATAAGAAGAAAGAGAAAAAGAAAGGCAAAAAATAAAAACAGAGGTAAAAATGACTTCCAGCTACCTATCTGTCAGTTAAATATACAGTAATTCTTCAAATTAGTGAAATATTTGATCTATTTTCCCCAAATCATTTTTATTGATTATCTCAATTATAACAAATCAACCACAAATTAAAACAAACTTGATACAATTTTTGCAAAAATCAGCTTCCTGTACTCCATCCTTAGTGTGTCCATAATTTCCTCTTCTTGCATTATTTTCCCCAGTTATTTCTAATTCACATTCCATTCCCTATAATTAACCTTATATTACATTTTTTTGTTATTTTTAATTTATTATCCTTATCCATCAGCTCTTCATTTGCCAATTCCTGTATGTACAATATTTTAACATTTCTGATATCTACAAATGAGGTTGCTCATCAAATTGTCAATCCACAATACAGTGGTGCCCCGCAAGACGAATGCCTCGCAAGACGAAAAACCCGCAAGACGAAAGGGTTTTTCGGGTTTTGCGACGCTTCGCTAGACGATTTTCCCTATGGGCTTGCATCGCAAGACGAAAGCCCATAGGGAAATCTCGGGGACCTTTTTTAAATGCTGGCGGTGGGGAGCAAAGCCTTTTTCCCCCCTCCGGACTTCAGAAGAGGTCCAGGAAGGCCGGCGGGGGCGAAAGGCTTTGCTCCCCACCGCCAGCATTTTAAAAGCGGTCCGGGATAGCAGGGAAGCGCTTCCCGCTATCCCGGACGGCTTTTGAAGGCAGGCAGGGGGGGCAAAGACTTTTGCCCCCCCGCCCGCCTTGGGAAGAGGTCCTGGACCTCTTCCTAAGGCGGGCGGGGGGCAAAAGTCTTTGCCCCCCCTGCCTGCCTAACCGGGGGCTTTTAAATCGCCCCGGGACTGTCCGGGGCGATTTAAAAGCCCCCGGACGGCTTTTGAAGCCTCCCCCCGCCGCCCGGCATCGGGGCATCGCCGGGCGACGGGGCGAGAAAGCCTCCCCCCGCCGCCTGGCATCGGAACCATGTCCCGATGCCGGGCGGCGGGGCGGGAAAGCCTCCCCCACCGCCCGGCTTCGGGGCATCGTCCCGATGCCGGGCGGCCGGGCAGGAACGCCTCCCCCCGCCGCCCGGCTTCGGGGCATCGTCCCGATGCCGGGCGACGGGGCGAGAAAGCCTCCCCCCGCCGCCCGGCATCGGAACCATGTCCCGATGCCGGGCGACGGGGCGAGAAAGCCTCCCCCCGCCGCCTGGCATCGGAACCATGTCCCGATGCCGGGCGACGGGGCGAGAAAGCCTCCCCCCGCCGCCCGGCATCGGAACGATGTCCCGAAGCCCGGCGGCGGGGCGGGAAAGCCTGGGCGCGCTTGCAACTCTCCGCAAGGAGCACGCTGCTTGCGGAGAGGTCCGCGCCTGTCCTGGACCTTTTCTGAAGGCAGGCGGGGGGGGGGCAAAAGTCTTTGTCCCCCCTGCCTGCCTTCCCAGGGGCTTTTAAATCGCCCCGGACAGCGGAGAAGTCCTCCGCTGTCCCGGGCGATTTTAAAATGCCGCCCGCCAGAAGAGGTCGGGGGAAGGCGGTTTCCATAGGAACGCATTAATTGATTTTCAATGCATTCCTATGGAAAACCGTGCATCGCAAGACGAAAAACTCGCAAGACGAAGAGACTTGCGGAACGAATTAATTTCGTCTTGCGAGGCACCACTGTAGATTCTTATTTCTAAAATAAATTTCTTATTTCTAAGAAATTCTTAAAATAAATTTCCTTCCTTTTGTGTCTAAGAAAACCTAATAGTTCACTTTTATTAGATGCCTCCCACTACAAAGCTGCTTGCCACAGAGGGAGTAATTCTTCCAGAGCATTTGGACGCTTATCCTTCTGTATCTCAAGAGGTGTTTAATGACAGGCTGCACCTATTGTAACCCTTCACTTAATTACATCTGTTGGGCGCTCCCGGCAGATGCAGCTGACTGGTTATGGCCTCAACCCGGAAGCCGGGAACTGTAGTTTGTTAATGGTGCTGAGAGTTGTTAGGCGACCCTTAACTAACTACCATTCCCAGAATTCTTTTGGGGAAGCCATCACTGTTAAAATGGTATGAGAGTGCTTTAAATGTATATTGGGAACTGTTGTGGACATTCAGTGCTAAACCACTAGCTCAGATCAGAAACCAAGATAGCCAACATGTCAGCCTAACAGAACATAAAATTAACATAAAGAGGCCCTACCATTTCTCTCCTGTCACAGAATCTGACTGGCAGAGCAGGTCATTCACACGTCAGAGAGAGAGAGAGAGAGAGAGAGAGAGAGAGAGAGAGAGAGAGAGAGAGAGAGACACGCTTGGCTAACTTGCAGTTAAGTTTCTTTATTAAGGAAAGCAAAACAAATACCATAAGGAAAGTTTTAAAAGAAAAACTTGCCAAAATGAAACAGTTGTTGGAACTGGGTTGTAGCCCCTCCTTCACTCTCTAGCCCTGTGCACCAGGCCCCTCCCTCTGTGGCCATTTGCTACCAAGGGACTCCCTCTGTGCCCGCCTGCTGGGCAATATGCAGCAGGCCCCTTGGTCTAGGAGGGAGGGGAACCAGCAAGCTGTCAGCAGAGAAGCTGTCAGGCCGGCTCTGAGAGAAAACTGCAGGGTCCACCCCCTCTCTGTCATTGCTGTCAGCGCCTGCATCCAAACTGGAAGCCTCACCACCCTGCCCTGTGCTGGGGCACCTGTCGGCTTCCGTCTCTTCACTATCCCTCAGACACCTTGCTTCTAACACTTCCCAGCTCATCTCTTCCTCTGTACCTTCCCATCAGATGTCAGGGAAATAAACAACTACCTGACTTTTAGAAGACATCTGAAGGCAGCCCTGTATAGGGAAGTTTTTAATGTTTGACGTCTTGCTGTGTTTAAATTTGTTGGAAGATGCCCAGAGTGGCTAGGGTAACCTAGTCAGATGGGTGGCATATCAACTATTCTTGTTATTATTCTTGTTGTTCTTGTTTTATTAATACCCCTCTCATCTGGCTGGGTTTCCCCAGCCACTCTGGGCAGCTTACAGCACATGTAATTCCCTGTGGGGCTGTTGGTTGAGCGGATTCTACCCTCTTTCTTATCCCTGACACCTCAAGACCCTGAGCAGTTGTGTCAACACCAAGACCATCCAATTAGTTTACCAAGAGCTTGTTTGTGACTGTTTACACACTCTCAGACTTGGTATAAAAGGTGATATTGTGGGATTTGATGAGATTGCAGAGGCGATGTGATGAGAAAGGGCTTGTAAATGTCAAAAGCACATTATAGGAGTGGAAAGCCAAAAACTTTCTGGATGAAAATAGAACACCTTTATTGAAAGTGCAGGTTTTTGGCATGGCTGTCAGAAACTTTGAAGGATGAAACTGAAACTGCATGTGACACGCAGGCATGCGTCCCTTTTCCCAGCTCCCCCGCCTGCCACCAAAAGCAACCTTGGGAGGGATAGGGAGCCTCAGGCCCAGGGGCGAAATGTGGCCCAACCCACCACTCCTCAGGCCACACTCCTGGCCTGCAGCCCTGTTTTGTGCCCTCCCTGAGTGCTTTAGCCTGGCTGTATTGTGTCCTTCAACTGTGTCCATGCTTCTTGCTTGCCTGGAGGAAAGAGGAATGTGAGTGTGAAGCCTGCTGTACAAAAGATCTAATTCATATTTGTTGATCTGTCCACTTCTGCCTCTGGCATGTGGCCCCCGGGAAGTTGCACAGAAGGGAAAGGGGCCGTGAGCCTGAAAAATATCCTACATCTTTGATTTAAGCAGAGGATGGGGGCCCACAGAGAGATCACTTAACCATTGCATTAGAAATGATCTATTTTTACTGAATTTCCAAATGTTTACAAATTAGCTTCAAATTTGTTGTTTGTTTCCCATTCCCACCTCCACAGTGTTTTTATTAAAACTTTTCTACTTCATTATATATCAAATTCTCACCAATATTCCTCTAGTGCAATTCCTTTATAATTTTTCTTCTGATACTCCTATCTTGAATCCTACCTGCAATTTCATTTGTCTGTAGTGCTTTTCCAGATAATCTAAAAAGGCCTCTATTCTTCTATTAAAAAGTTCATCATTCTGATCTCTGAATATTGCTGTCAGCTTTGCCATTTCTGCATAGTCCATAACTTTTAAAAGCCATTCCTCCTTCATTTGAACCTTCTCTTCTTTCCATTTCTGTGCATATAGAATTCTAGCTGCTATTGTCAAATACATAAATAACTTTGTCATTTTCTTTGGAATTTCTGTCCCTATTATCCTTATAAGAAGAGCTTTGGGTCCTTTGGGAATAACCCATTTAAACATCTTATTCATTTCACTACATATCATTATATATCATTTCCCAAAAGCCTTTAGCTTTTTTACACCACATATGAAAGAATTACCCTTCTGTGTGCTTGCATTTCCAACATTTATTTGATACATTTTTAGATATTTTGGACAATTTATTTGGCATTAGGTACCAACTGTACATAATTTAAAACCGCAGGCAGTAAATTTCATGTCCTTTCCCCATATTTTCTCCCAAGAGACTATGTCAGAAAGGTGTAAGTCACATGTAAAGAGCTCAGTGTTCTGTGCCAAACCAAAGACACACCTAACATTAAATGCTGTCCTTTAATGAGTCTTGAAGGCACGCTTCCAGTCCATGCATTTTGTAGAGTCCTTTGTAGAGTGGGAACTTGCCATTGCAAAAATGGCAACATGGACCTACATTTCACAGCTTTCTGGTTTAAAAACAAAGTATTTTGGCACATATAGCACATTAAATAATAAATTAAGATGAGTCACAGCAATAACAAAGGAACAAAATTCCTATAGCAATTCAACTACACGATGCAAATGTTCAGTCTGTGCAGCATACCGGTATCTACATTCTTAAGAAGGACTTTGCTTCATCTGTGCTTTGTCTTAAGAGCTCATAGGGACTTCACAAAATGTCAGTTGCCAATGATAAGTGAAATATGTGTGGTTGGGGTCAAGGGATATAAAAACAGCAGATGCTTTGTATGCACACTCCCATTTGTTGTTACACAGAACTGCTTGTTTTTCCCCTTCCATTTCATCAGCTTCACTAGATCTCACCCACATACAATGTTCATGATCTGGAAAGCCTTTAACATTTACTTGTGGTTCAGCAAATGAGGCAAGTTGGATGGATATATTTAATCCTGAACAATATTTGTCTACAGTGACTAGCAAAGTTAGACCAAGCCGAAGGATAAATGGTGCAGGTTCCCTAAGCTCCAACCCTGAATTTGTTCTAATACTCTCCCTCCATGGGGAAATGGAATATGGATAGTGTTGCAATCAGTGCTTCTGGGGGGCTGTACTCCCCTCCCCTCCCCTCCCGAGATGCTCAACTATATGGGGAGATGCAGCATGAGCAAAGTCCCGCTGGAGCCTGGCCGCCACCACGCCCCACGGCTGGCCAAAGTGCACAAATCCTGCTCCCCAAGGAGTGCGAGAGTGGGTGGCACAGCGTTTTCCATGCCATGTACCACGTTCTGCTGCTGGCCATGTGTGCCCTGGTTGCCTTGCTGGCAGCACATGCAATGGTTCTGGGAGGGCAGGCGCAGGAGCCACCAGAGCACTGAAGTCACTAGAGCCATGGTGGTGCCACGGCCAGTGCCAAAATAAGCCCTTCATGGTGAGTAACGACACCATTTTTTCCTTGAAAAAAGGCACTGGTTACGATGTTATGAAACTCCACTTACATTTACAGAAAAGACTTTTGAGCATCACACGAGATTCCTGCTTACAAAACAGGCTTTAGTGGAGAAATATAGCCAGCAGATAAGAGACTGTTATCATGATAAAATTAGCAGCATCATACAAAACGGAAGAGCATACAAGCTACAAAGCCAAAACTTGATGCATTCATAGGTGAGCTATGGAAGCTGTAGATTTTGCTGCAAGGCTTAATAGACAACTTTGGGGGCTAGTAATTTTACTTTAAAGCTGTTACGAATGTTGGGACTGCTGAAATTAACTCTTCCACACAAGAAGTAGGTGGGTGGGTGGTGGGGAATCCCACTGGATCCCTGCCTAGTTCAGAACCTTGTTTTCCACAGTGGACAGCCGTATGCTCCCAAGCAGGGCTCAAAGCCAGCAGCTCCTCTCCCTCTGCTTCTCCCCAGCAGCTGGTATTCACCACGGTCATCTCCTTGTATGCGGCTTTTCCACAGTGAAACCTGCTCAAGGCAGCTGTCCCAAGAAGGACAATCATTTGAAAGTTTCTTTCTTTACTGGCAGAGCATTTAGCTCCTAAAGTGCAAGGGCTGCACACATCACCCTTGCTTGCTTGCTAACTAGCTGCCTAGGCAATAGTTCTACAGGCCTGTGCTCTGACCCGGACAGCTGGAGCAACAGTGACCCCTTTCAGTTTACGTAAGCCCTCTTGTCTGGTGCAGTATGGGTAAGCACCCTATGACTCCCCCTGGGCGAGTCAGTTGCTCCCATCGCTTCAAGCCGCTCCTTGTGCCTAGAGAAAGCAGTGGGGAGGATGGGGGAGACTCCAAAGGCACGACTCTCCCTGGGACTGAGGCAGCCTCTCTGCCCCCAGAGACTCCCTGGACCTCTTCTCCTGCCTCCCCCCCCCATCTCTGGCTGCCCAGTGACTCCCTTCTGCCACCACCCCGACACCTGCCTCACAGGTTGTGCAGAACCCCACAAATTGCTGGTCCCTCCCCCTGGATCAGCCTCCTGCCCCACTGCCTCCCCAGCCCACCCATTCTCCCCCACACACCAGACTCCTGCCTGTCCCTGACAGCAGCTTACAACATTAAAAAATGCATTATTCCCTCTAACAACATTTAAATATTAATAAATGATAAACTAATGAAAATATCACAATAAATGGTTGTTGGCCATCTTAACATAATTACTGTGCCTCCTGTGGCTGCAGAGATTGGTAACTTGTAACTGCCACTTCCAGCGCTGTTTTTGCTGTGTTGGCAGCAGCAAAGTGACCTCTCTGGGGCCTGAGGCCAGGCAGTGTGTATGGAGATTTGGGCTGCCCAGACGATAAGACCTCACTGATGTGGCCCAAAGTAATACATTTGGCACCAGCTTGGCTGCAGCAGGCCTACAAGGCACCATCCAACCATCTTAGGGACTCCACTCCAGATTTGTGTAGGGTTTAATCCTTAGCCCTTGTTTCTCCTGAAGATGTCCCACAAGGCAGAGGGTATGGATTTTTCTTTGGGGCTAACTCAATAAATATACAATACAAATTAAACGATCCCCACATAATTCATCTGAATATCTAGCAATAGAAATACAGTGGTACTTCAGGTTACAGATGCCTCAGCTTACAGATTCTGCTAACCCAGAAATAGTACCTCGGGTTAAGAACTTTGCTTCAGGATAAGAACAGAAATTGTGTGGCGGCAGCGGGAGGCCCCATTAGCTAAAGTGGTACCTCACGTTAAGAACAGTTTCAGGTTAAGAATGGACCTCCAGAACGAATTACCACAGAGGTACCACTGTACAAAACCATAATGCATCTCTAGAATAAAATATTGACCCCCAACAAGAACTCCTAAACAACATCCTGCCCCCCCCCCCCGGTCTGGACTAGCAGCAAGATGGTTTCTGGTCCCTGGACCAGCAGTAGCAGTAACTTTTGTAGCTGCAGGTAATGTTTCAGGTGGAAATGTTTGGGACTCTCAGGTAAGATGGTCCCTTGAGCAGTATTCAGGTACATGCTACCTCCTTTCTTGGTTGTGGTATGGTATATAGCCATAATGACTAGGAGGCATTGATAGAAGCCTCACCCTCCATGAATTTGTCTAATCGCCTTTCAAAGCCCCCTAAGTTGGTCCCACATTGTGGTAGCAAATTCCATAATTTAAATGAGAAAGATATTGTTGTGAGTTGGGGGGGGCAGCATGACACCTGAGTCCCTTCTAATCCCTGGAGTCCTGTATCCAGAAAGGGTTAAAATCTAATGGAGGATTCATTTGTTAAAGTAGCCAGGTCAGGTTCTTAGTAATGGGCCTAAGGCAGAAGCCAGAGGAATGAGCACCACCCTTGATTTCTGCTGGAACCCAAGGCTGCGACTATGGGAGAAGCAAGATCTTCTGGGGTGTTAATGCTGTGACCTCCACCATCATAGTCTCAGGTTGTATATATTTGTAAATATACCGTAAGTCATAAAGACACCAGTCTCTGCTGTCCTTCATTCCATGGAAGCCAGACTCTGGGTTAGTGTCTGGAACCCCTGGAATCTCTCACTGCTCGGAGATTGGGGCAGTGTGCAACAATATGTGAGATTTTGTGGAAGGATGCTTATCCTAGGAATATGGAACATGGAAGTAAGCACAGCTAGAAGAATATGGAATGGTGGGAAAATTTAGCTTCAGAATGCCAAAAATAGGGGAATGCAATTAAAAAATAGTATGAAAATATGTTTCAATGATCATGGGTGTCTATGAATTAAGGATTGGGAGCAGAAATTTTGGAAGTATCTCTTTCCAATCCAAACCAAATATACAGAACAAATACCAAAATAAGGATTTTTAAAAAAGAGCAAAATAGTACAAAATATGTGTTTTCAGCAAAAACTTATCTTCAGTGAAATAAAAGAGGCAGAATGCAAGAGAGCCTTCTTCCTAGAATATGCACGCTTGCACAATAAAAATTATTCCCTTGTTCATCATACTTTGTACTGCGCCAAGGTCTGAATACTGAATACATTGTTGTATGGGTCTTCAGATCTGGTTTTAATACAAGACTTCTGGAAGTGCTGGAAGTTCATAAATTCTTATGTACTAAACCAGCATTTTAGAAGAACAGGCTTCTGCTCCTGAGTCAAAGCAAATCACAAGTGGCCGAGATAAATGACAGGAAACAGGTAAATAAGAATTCTTTTAATTCCTAGCAATAATAATAATAATAATAATAATAATAATAATAATAATAATAATAATAATTTTATTTATACCCCGCCCTCCCCAGCCAAGGCCGGGCTCAGAGCGGCTTACAAGCAATAATAAAAACAAGATGAATGATTACAACTTAAAAACAAAAATAAAATACAACATTAAAATAATGGAACATTAAAATATTAAAATGTAGCTTCATCGCAGGAGGAGAAGGAAAGGAAAAAAGAGAGGGAGGGAGGGAATCAAATTGGCTCCAAGCCAAAGGCCAGGTGGAACAACTCTGTCTTACAGGCCCTGTGGAAAGAAATCAGATCCTGCAGGGCCCTGGTTTCATGAGGCAGAGCGTTCCACCAGGCCGGAGCCATCACTGAAAAGGCCCTGGCTCTGGTTGAAGCCAATCTAACTTCTTTAGGGCCCGGGACCACTAGGGTGTTGCTATTTATGGACCTTGAGGCTCTCCGTGGGGCATATCGGGAGAGGCGGTCCCGCAGGTACGAGGGTCCTAGGCTGTGAAGGGCTTTAAAGGTCAAAAGCAGCACCTTAAATCTGACCCTGTACTCCACCGGGAGCAGTGCAGCTGGAAAAGCACTGGGTGAATATGCTCCCATGGCAGAGACCCCGTGAGGAGCCTTGCTGCAGCATTCTGCACCCGCTGGAGTTTCTGGGACAGCTTCAAGCGCAGCCCCACGTAAAGCGAATGACAGTAGTCAAGCCTGGAGGTGACCGTCACATGGATCACTGTGGCCAGGTCGGGGCGGGAATGGTAAGGGACCAACTGCTTGATGCGGCGAAGGTGGAAAAATGTCGCCTTGGCTGTTGCTGTAACTTGCGCCTCCATGGAAAGGGAGGCGTCAAGGATTACACCCAAACTCTTAACGGAAGGCAATGGCACTAATTGGGCCCCCGCAAGAGAAGGGAGTTGGTCCCTCATCCCCATGCCATCCCGACCCAGCCATAGGACCTCTGTCTTCGAAGGATTTAGTTTCAATCGGCTCCCACGAAACCATCCACCCACAGCTTCCAAGCATCTGGTCAGTCTGTTCGGGGCCGAGTCAGTGTGGCCATCCATCAGCAGATAGAGCTGAGTGTCATCAGCATATTGGTGACAGCCCAGCCCAAAGCTCCGGATAATCTGGGCAAGATGTTAAAAAGCATCAGGGAGAGAATTGCGCCCTGCGGCACTCCACACACCAAGGAGTGGCGTGATGACATTTCCCTCCCTAGTGCCACCCTTTGTCCCCGACCAGAGATAAAAGAGCACAACCAGTTACGGGCTATGCCCGTATTTGTGGGAAATGTTCCATCTGCCACTGTGCAATTAAAGTTATTGGTGTACACACACACACACACACACACACACACACCAAAATACATATATATGACAGCAAATACCAGAAATGCTGCAATGTATTCATTAAACCACAAAGAAACTAATATGTATCATTTGAGAGCATGCAGTTCTCTGATGTCTGTGTACATGTGACTGAGAAACTTCTTTAGGAAGAAGAGGTAACTACAGGTATAAACTTTCATTACTTTCTACATGTGGTGATGGACAGGTAAGATTCCTAAACCTAGGATTGTGCTTCCTTGGGTGGAGGACAATACTCCACTTATTAATATCTTAAAATGGCCTTTATCTTCCTATCTTCTGTCTTCATCTCTTCCAATTAAGTCTGCTTGGCACTGCTTGGGATTTTATTAGGCTCACAGAACAATCATATCCTCATTCATCTATTCCATGTGCAAACCCTGAGCATCTTCCAGAGCAGATGCAGATTAAGCACTGAATAGCTATGTATAGCAGACCGTTCTCTACAGCACAGCAGAGGAATTGCAGCCTGAGCCTGCAACAAAACATTACAGTGTGGACTGCTGTTGCTCAGGATTCTAGTCCCTCCATTCAATTCCCCTGGTTTTTATTTGTGTCACCACCACACCCCAGCACAAAAAGTGAAGCCAGCATGTTATGGGCCCTGAGTGAGCACACTCCTCATTAGGTTGTTTGGGGGAATATATTCCCCCCCCCCTATGTTTTGTCCTAAAAAATGTGTGCTTCTGCAAACTTCAGGGTTCCCTCAATCCTACTGATACATGGGTGGTGCTGTTTTGGCTACATGAACGATGGCATTCACAGCCTGAACTCTGTACTGGTCTCCTATCAAAAGTCTCATGAGCAGCAGACTTAAAAGACAAGCTTTGCTTCTGGTGAATAAAACAGTGAAGTCTCTCGCCCCACTGCAGTCTTTTCCTGGAAGAACTTCTTTCACTTTCAGCGGCTCTGCTAAGCCAATAAACAAGAACATTTAAAACTCTGAGTCGATCTCATCAGTCTATTTAAATACCAGGCTGCTGAACTTCTTAAACAGACACCAGAGCCGCAGGTGCCAGCTGCCTCATTCACCGCCTCCCCGAGGAGTGTGTTGGCTTCCATTAGCGCAGGCACTACTCAGCCAGCTGGCCATGGAGGGGCATCAGTTGCCCTGGCAGACAGATGAATGAAGGTTGTCATGTATAGGTCACCCACCAAAACAGAGTGAGTAGGAGGGAGAAAGGGATTCAGCAGTCTGACAGCAGGCCTTATCATCATCCCATCTGCTTATTGCACTTGCTTTATGTAATATCAGGACAATATCTGAGGATTTATACAGAACAAAACCTACAACAGCAGAACAGCTAAAAAGTAAATACTGTATACTTCTTTTCTTTGGGATCATTTACTTGTATGTCTTCCGAGGATGGTCAGAAATATTGCACACAATGTAAGTCTACACATTCTTCAACTCAAAATCTTTGGACATACAGTATTAGAGATGGGCCCTTCAGATGTTGTCAAACTCCCATCATCCCTGACCCTTGACGATGCTGGCCGGGGCAGAAGGGAGATAAAGTCCAACAATATCTGGAAGATCACAGCTTTCTCATCCCTGGACTAAAATAATGTCATTGGTTGGTCTGTCAAATTTAAGAGTTTCTGTCTATTTAGCCAACCAACGTCACATTGTCAGGTTAGTATGTGTGACTTAGTTTATCTTAATTTCTGTTTTGGTTGGGAAAGGACCGCATTAGCATCACCGGATGGACTTGTCATTACTGATGAATTAGGGTTTAATCTTGCATTACCAGAATGATCTGATTCCAGATTCACTTTGGCCCCGACCCATTCTCTTCATATCATATGCCTTTTACCAACTTTAGCTAGCTCACCAGCTGTCACATTTTTCTGGAGAACACTGATATTATCTGTGCCCAAATTACACCAAGGCAGATTACTGTGATGCTTTGTATGTGGTGAAGCATTTAATGACAGATCAGAAACTCCTATTGGTCCAAAATGTAGCAGCCAAATTATTATATGAAGCAACCACCCCCAAAACCCTGGAACAAATCTACCCAGTTTTGCAAGGTCTGTTTTGCTTGCCTATTCGTTTTGAAGCTCAGTTTAAAATTTTGGTTTTAGCCTTATCTTGACCGAATCTGTTTAGGTCTTTAGTCTTTGGGATTATCTACTCCCACACGAGTATGTCAACCACTTAATTTCAGTATGAGCAGCTTTGCCCTGAGTCCCATGCTTACAGAAGGTATTTAAGACAAAGCCTTATCAGTGGTGGCATCACAGTTAAGGAGTACGCTCTCCAGGAAGATCTGCCAGGTGCTGTATCTCAGTTTTTGGTAGTTGCTTGCTGAATACTGCTTTTAAAAATTCAGAGTACATTTATTATTTGATCGTAGTTTTCCAGTTACAACTCTCTGTTTCTAATTTGGCTGTTGGCTTAGGTTTTATTCTTGTTTTTTATTGATTTTTTGTATTTTTTAAAAAATACAGTAAGCTGTTTTGTGATAAAATATTATTTATTTCAACATTTTAATTCAACAATTGAGCGATTCATTGGGGTTTTCCATTGGGCTTATTGAAAGCAAGGAGAGTGTTGTAGCATTAGATCATGTGAGATGTATTGGGTTGCAAACCTCAATTATAAAGGTAGTTGCCTTTGAGTCTTTTCTCCCAAACTAAGTGGAATGAAGATGCAGAATGAAGGGAGAGTAAGCAGGCTGGAGGCTGGAATGCAGGCTGTGGAGAGGGAGCTATCTTTGCTTATAGGCCTGTGCTGGACAGCACAAGATGTACAAATATTTTGGATGTATCATTTGATATGTTTTGTTTTATTTTAAAGAGTTATGTGAGTAAAAGTTTGAATAATATTTTTATGGGTCTGGACAATTATTTATTCCAAAAGGAGTCAGTTCTTATGCTTCCTGCTTTCTCCCTGGGTCATCAGATCAGTTCCCCCCAGCCCCACTGGGATCTCTTGAAGCAGGATGTTCAAGTGTTAAGGGAGAACAGTTTGGCTTTTTACGACTCTCGAGTGACAATGGCATGCTGGTTCCTGAGGTTTATTCTTCACTAATAACAGTGAAAATGTCACAGGGATAATAAGATGGTAATAGATATCTCAAGGGACTAAAACTAGAAGAACCCAATTTAGTTAAATGCCAACTAGACTTCTAAAAGACATTAAATAAGGCAGCTCATCTCCCTTGCCATACTTGAGTCACCTGAGAGATTAGACTTCTAAAGCTAATGGTAAATATACTTATATTCAGCATCATAAAGGACCAACTGTCATTTAGTGCCCTGCCTAAGGGTACGATGACCTGGGATCACCACCATCTTTGACAGTCATCTAGAAAGATGCATGCAGGGCTCATGGCTTCAGGTAAGAACTGCCCCTCAAAGCAGAATTTTGAAGCTAATGTGGCTGTTCATGCTCTAGAGAAACACCCGGATAGAATAGAATAGAATAGATTCTTTATTGTCATTACACAAGTGCAACATTGCACATGTGCAACGAAATTGGATGCCATCCCTTAAAACAACAAAAGCAAAACAACAACAACAACCAAACAAACCACATTCCAGCCACACCCACACCCACACCCATCAAACTCCCAGGTCACACTATCGAGTTACAGCATTCAAAAAGGCCACAGCTCTTGGATAGAAACTATTTTTCAGTCTATTTGTCCTTGACTTGATGTTTCTATATCTCCTGCCAGAAGGCAGGTTATTTTAGTTATTTTTCTGCCTATAAATGTGTGAGGGGAAAAGTTTACTAAAATTAGAAGTTATATATTTCAAAAAAGTTCATTAAACAATAGAGAAATTCCATCTTTTATTTTTTTATTTTTAAGTTTTCCAGTTAAACAATTACACCTTTTTTTCCATTCTTATACAGTAAGACTATTTAACTTTCCAACCAGAATTTCATGACATGTCTTATTACATCTTGATTGGCTGCATATACATTAATTTGTTCACCTTATTTCCCACACCTTCGTATCTTTAATATTGTCAACTGTTAGTCACAAAGTTCCCCCTACTTGAAGTTTATATTTTAGGTTATATTTTTGTAAATATTCCCCCAAGTACTCCTACTCACTCCTCATAAACTGAGAAACTCAATTTAACTTAGTTATGAGTGGACGTTAAGTTGTGGTCATTGCATGGTGTCACTTGACTGAGAGTATGCCGTCTATCAGTGGAAGAGGGAATAAAGCCATTTGTGACCATTACTTCTCTCCAATGAAGCCCCCACACTCAATACAGAGACTGGAGCCAGCCAAAGCAGACATAACTCCCACTTCTCACTAGTCCTATGGAGTGGTGAGGGCTAGCAGCTTTTCCACATCCTGTTGAGTGTGAACACGGTTTTATTTTTTAGGCTTTGATGCAAATTGCTACAATTCCAGTCTTCCATGTAACGTTACCTGATGAAGCCACAGAAATTCACTACAAGCAAATAATTCTGCAGTTTTCCAACTTCCGTTCACCCCCCTGCACATCTTATGCCCACAGCTCTGTATCTTTTGTTCCAATGTGCAGACTGTGAGCTGTAGCTGCACAGAACCAGTGTCTGTATTCAGTTGCTAAGCAACCCCCCAAGAGACCCGATCCCCAAGGTGATTTCTTGTTAGTGTGTATCTGTCCACATCCTTAGCACATTTGCCTAGTTGACAATTTGCTTGACCTGGACAGAAATTTGACAAGGATTCATTAAGAAGCCACCCACACTATGTTTCACCTAATAGGTTAACGAAGCAGAATGGGGCTTCATTGACTTTCATGGGCAGCATCTTACAGTAAAAATAAGGGATCGATGGCTCATGAATGTAGCAGGAGTTGAAAACAGGCTGCCATGCCTGCCTCTTTTCATTGCAAAGCAAATGCATTCAAGGCGCCACTTGCATTTTACATGACACGCAACAGCACTGTCTTTTTTAAATGGTAAACATGCTGTGTGTTGCATAGTTACATGAGTAAGGGCATTTTTTCCACACAGTTGTTTTTCTCTCATCAAATGCTCATTCGTTCTAGAAATGCATTACTATTAGCAATAGTTTTTTTGATTTAAAAAATCCAATATAAAAATCACATTTGCAGCTGCAAATAAGTTTTCAAATAATTCTTGCAAATCCACCAAGATAGAAGGAGTGGCAGTATCTGCTTCTGTGGGTCAGTAAGGCTGTCACCTGAAAGGAAACCCCACTGAATTCAGTGGGACTTACTTCTGAGTAAAGTTGTAGGCATGCACTGTATGCAAAATGACGTGAGCAGAGGAAGTTGGTCGGCCCTGTGCATGGAGAACTGTGATGAACAATAAACTGGCACTCTCTAAAATAGCATGCTAGTGAAAGGAAAAATAATCTAAGGCTACTGAATCAGTTCAAATTTGAAAGCAAAGACAGGTCTCCCTGCCTGTCGTTTGGGAAGCATGTGACCTTTATTGACCTTAAAGTGTGCACAATAATACCAGTTGATGAATTAATGTGCAAAATAACAGACAAAAGAAGCTGAAACACCTTATTTTTACAAAAATTGGATCTCTGCTTCGGCAAGCATATGTCTTAAACATGTCGCATTCCTTTTCATAAAGGCAGAAATATCTTTTGGAATTATAGGGAGGTTTCTTACACTTCTCTCCACATGCTTTTGGGTGTCCTGATGCAGTTAAATCATTTGTAGACAACCTGTTTTTGGGTCAGGATTTCTTACTCAGCAGAGCAATTCTCTTGCCATGACCAATTGTCCAATTGATATCACTGCATCCAAGAATTTGGCAAAACAAATTCATGCCTAAAATGAGCATGATGGATATTAACAGATGCAAAGGAAAGAGGGGGCTTTGCCCTGCCAGACTTAAGGCTGTACTATGAAGCCGCAGCTTTCTGTTGGCTAAAAGATTGGCTACTTCTCGAAGACACTGATGTGTTAGATCTGGAAGGTTATAACAATGCTTTTGGTTGGCATGCATATTTGTGGTATGACAAAGTTAAGATTAACAAGGCCTTTAAGAACCATATTGTCAGAAAAGCAGTGTTTAATGTCTGGACAAAATACAAAGACTTATTGGAAAATAAAACTCCAAGGTGGCTTTCACCCTTGGAAGCTAAGGCTTGGAAAAGACCCAATATGGAAGCTTACTGGCCAAAATATTGGGAACTGTTAGAAAAAGACGGTGATAATTGGAAATTGCAGAGTATGGAGAAAATGAAAGATAAAGTGCGAGACTGGTTACATTACGCTCAGATTAAGGAAATTTTTAAAAGTGACAAAAAGTTAGGATTCCAGGTGGAGAAATCGAAGTTGGAAACAGAACTGTTAGAACCTAAGACTAAGGTACTTTCAAGAATGTATAATTTGCTGCTGAAATGGAATACACAAGACGAAATGGTTAAGTCGGCTATGATAAAATGGGCACAGGACATTGGGCATAACATTATGTTTGAGGACTGGGAAAGGTTGTGGACCACTGGGTTGAACTTTACTGCATGTAATGCTCTGAAAGAAAATGTAATGAAAATGATATACAGATGGTACATGACCCCAGTTAAACTTGCCAAAATATACCATTCGTCTGATAATAAATGTTGGAAATGTAAAGAAAATGAAGGAACATTCTTCCACCTCTGGTGGACTTGCCCCAAAGTGAAGGCCTTCTGGGAAATGATATATAACGAGCTGAAAAAGGTATTTAAGTATACCTTTACTAAGAAACCAGAGGCCTTTCTTCTGGGCATTGTCGACCAGAAGGTGTTAAAGAAAGATAGAACATTCTTCATGTATGCAACAACAGCAGCAAGGATACTACTCGCTAAGAACTGGAAAACTCAAGATCTACCCACACTGGAAGAATGGCAGATGCAACTGATGGACTATATGCAACTGGCGGAGATGACTGGCAGAATCCGAGACCTGGGAGAAGAAAGGATCGAAGAAGATTGGAAGAAATTCAAGATTTACCTGCAGAAATATTGAGATTTAGTGGAATGTTAAGAAGGATGCTTGGTTATAAATAATTGGCCATCACTAAAATAGATCAAGAATTAATGATAAGAGGGATTAAGAGAAACAAATTTGCAGGAGAATTATTTTATTGTATTTAAGTAAGTGGTTATAGATTTGGAAATAAGATGATAATTTGCTTGACAAAAATTTATTAATGATGTAAATGGGAGCGGGAGACGTGAGGAAGCTCAAGGATATTATGAAATTTTGTTAAAACAAAGCAATAATGTTTATTACCATTGTATTCTTTTTTCCAAAAATTCTAATAAATATTTATAAAAAAAAATAAAAAAAAATAAAATGAGCATGATGATTTTATACTCCTATGAATTATCTGTATCCATTCGCCACATTTTAAATAATGAGTCATTGTTTATTATTTTTTTTATAGTCATACATCATTTTGGTCAGATATGCAAATAGTCAGATATGATATAAGTCCAGGGATTCTGTTGGCTGGATGATCACCAATAAAATTCAATTGTAATTAAAATTATATTTTCAAATTACAGTATTTAGTAATATAAAGGTAAAGGGACCCCTGACCATTAGGTCCAGTTGTGGCCGACTCTGGGGTTGCGGTGCTCATCTCGCTTTATTGGCCGATGGAGCCGGCGTATGGCGTACATGTGGCCAGCATGACTAAGCCGCTTCTAGCGAACCAGAGCAGCGCACAGAAACGCCGTTTACCTTCCCGCCAGAGCGGTACCTATTTATCTACTTGCACTTGATGTGCTTTCAAACTGCTAGGTGGGCAGAAGATTTAGTAATATACTACTTACAAAATGGCTGCCTACCCAGTCTCAGGATGGGCAGCCCTCAGCAAGTGCCAGTACCACACATTCATTCAGAACTCATCTGAGATTTCCCAGCTTTGGAGAACAAATTATGCATTAAAATGCTTTGTTGAAAGCTCCACTCCTTCCACAATAGATTTTTTAAAAAAACACATCTGCTAGACGTGGTGCCTAAAGTGAAGTCTAACGCCTCTCCAACAAGCACTAGGTAATGCGCCATCAAATGGCTGCAATGAATCATCCTAAGAAAAGCATGTTATTCTGCAAGGATTCTCTTGCCACCAGCTTAATATTATCTTGTAGGAAATAAAAAAAAAAATGAGACCCAGTTTGTCTCACAAAAATGAAAAATCTGTTAGAGTACAGCAAACTCTGAACAGAGCCCTTACACTTAACTCCTACTAACAGCTCTCTGGGGAGGCATGAGTGGTGCCTTCACTGTGTTCCTTTCACTGTCGTGTAAATACATTTTCAGTCAGGTGGGGTTTTATTTTATTATATTTATTACTCACTTTCCTCAAGTCTCGAAGTGATTTACAAAAATAAAACACGAAGAGCACAATTCAGATCCTCTTATTCGGATCTAGTCCTCACACTACCACACAACAGTTTAAATAAAGCGAACTGCATCTCTTTGAAGAAGTGTGCATGCACCTGAAAGCTCATACCAATAACTAACTTAGTTGGTCTCTAAGATGCTACTGGAAGGAGGTTTTTTTATTTTGTATAAAATAGCACAAGTCAACAGAAATTGACTCAGACCCAAAGAAACTTACAATTCTGAATTTTGCTGACTGATCACAGCACTCCCCTTTAGAAATTTTGTTCCTGTTTGAACAGATGTTCAAGTAAAATAAAAGTAAAATAAATCTATGCAAACCTGAATAAAAATCTGTAAAACCTGAATGTAAGAGCAAAATAGACTTACAATTCTGAATCTCCCTGAGAAGAAACAGCAAGATGTTTTAATAATGGTCCCCATCATCAGTTACTGCATATAGAAAATTGTACAGTCTCCAAAGTTGTGTAGTTCTGAACACAACAAATAAATCAGTGGTTAAAACAAAACCCCAAAACCAAATAAAGCTCACTTTTCACAGCATCAGAGCACAATCCAATACAACATTGTGAAAAGTGAGTTTATGTGGATTTTATAAACCAATGACTTTCAATTAATCAAGGGCTTAATCAAACTAAGTTGTTGTTGTGTGTAGAACAACTTTTGAGTCAAAAGGTGCACCCACAGCCAGCATTGGAAGTCGTGTAAAGTCTGTGCCAGAAGCACCTTAGCAGGAAGGCTGCTCCAAATATGTGGTGTCACCACACAGAAGGCCCTTGATAATTTGGGGGCTTTTTTCATTGAATTGCTGTATATTCTTCTGCAATCATTAAATCATTTTGAATATTTCAAGTGACAAATGGCAGCTTGTTTTAATCATTATTTTTATTTTTTTATTTTATTTTAAATATTCATGCACCAGGCGGCTTGCAACCTCGTCCTGTGTATCTTTAGGGAGAAATAATTCTCAGTCATTTCAACCAACCAGGCTTGTGCCTTCAAATCATACTGTTGTTAACCCAGATTTTACTCTGTGCTTAAACACTCAAATAAGCAGCTGGCTACATGGCTAGACACTGGCTTAAGAATGCAAGGGTCAAAATCAAATGCTGCCCACTCCTTAAGGGTGAGGTTAAAAGCAAAGGTTATACATAAAATAATTACTAGCATGACTGGCACTAATTGGTATCCCTATTGGCAGCTTCAGAACAAAGATCCAAAGCAGAATGGACAGGATCAAATGCCCTTTTTACCCTTAGAGATACTATCTCCAAGCGAAAGTTGAGATACTGTGGTGCTGTGAAGTAAGACCATGTGCACTGCTACTCTTTCAGCCTGATAGCAAAATGTCTTGTTTCAGTGCGGTTGTATGGAATTTCCCTTGAAAACAGCCCATAAATCATAATATGCAAGCCCAGAAACAGCCTACGCCTGTTGTGGTGTTCATATTTTAGTAGGGTGGGGTAGTATTTGTATTTTTAATCATATTGCAGGATGAATGCTTTTATTTATTTAACAAAATTTGTGTGCTGCTTCATCGTAAGAAACCTCCAATCTTGAATAAAATATGGGGGCAGGCAGGTAAGCCCCCATCAATGACATGATGCGATGCACACACACACTAGCTGAATGGCAATACCCATCAATGTGGGGGGCGGCTCCCTCAAATATTGTATTTTGGGGAGCTGAAAGAACCTCAGCCCCTGGGAGTTGGCTCCTCAGCCTCCAATTGTTGAGACTAAATTTAAAATACAGGTTAAAATTATCAATAGAAGTCAGAAGTGTTAAAAACAACTCCAGTGCCAGTTTGGAAGGGGTCATGGGGACAACAGTAGTGTTGCGAGTGGCTTTGGGTTTTTTACTTTAAATTTTTTGCCCAGTCTGCCTGACTCCCACCTTCAATTCCCTTCCCTGTCAGGAAGAGAAACAACAACAACAGATCCTTCCTCACTTTAGAAATACTTCCTGGTGGTTTATTTTAAAATTGTAAGAAATATGTAACATGAAGATGAAACCTCCTTGTATTGCATAACTGGACCAATTAAGAATGCACACAACTGCTGCAGCATGCTCCTATTAATACTATGTGTTTTTTGTTCCCTCTTCTTTAGTTTCCTGTTTGTTAAATGATCAAAAATGCAATAAAGTTCACTAACAGACACTTTTCTGGAACCATTTTCCCTGTCAGGCACCAGTAACAGAATTTAAAGACCTGAGCAGGGACACAAATGTCGGAGGCAGTAACCAAGCAAGTGTATCTTGCAGGGCATGAAGGAGCCCAGAGGGACAGGGGGGAAGAAGACAACCCATCAACGTCAAAGAAAAACATTGCATTTTTCAAATAAAACTTCTCTCGAACATTATTTTAACCATTTTCCTTCAGCCCTTTTATGTGTACTTTCCACAGGGGGATGATAGACTGTGTTCAGTCAGATAGACAAATGCACTTTTAAAGATGAATGCGTTGAAAATATATCATTCAAAATACCATACTGCAGCTATAATCAACCAGGGGGCCATTTCATTCCTAGGGACTGTTTCAGAGGGACTCAGAAATTGGATATTTTTATGTCTAAGAGTTAAAATGCACACTGAAAAATTTACCTCATAATAGCTGTCAACACTCCAGCAGAGAACAAATCCAGTTAAACGTGTGACAGAATTCAGAAGGTATAGTGGCTTTGTCACACATTGGAATCAGCCTTTGGTTTCAGATGGGGAACGTTCACAAGATGTATGGAATATTTGTCTGAAATCAGGACACGTAAACTGCGGTGACACTGGGGTCAACCCATCATATGGGTTGCCACTGCCCCACTCTATAGCCAAAAAGGCCCCCTGAGCAGCCTTACAAAATTAACCCCCCCCCCAAAACAGTTCCTGCCCTCAGGCTTCCAATCTAAAAGAAAAAGGGATGGAGAAGTGGGGGTGGGATCACATTTGCTAGAAAATGCACCTAAATGTTTTAAAGCATTATATATCATCATATCACCAACTCCCTTTCCCCCTTTTTTATTTTCATGGACTATATAAGTGAGATTCCCTTTTTCAAATATTAACAGCCTTTAGACCAGGGAGAAAAATATCCAGTAACAGTCACGAATGTATATGCTTGCAATACACAAGTCGTTTTTGCTAACACATGTTAAAATGAGTGTGCAAAATTGCTGTGAAAACTGACAATCACATAGGAATGCTGACAAACCCAGAGGAATTTTGTGAATCCAAATTCTCCACCCCTTTTTGGACATCTACCCATGAATGCTGACAATCACATTTAGATGTTGCCAACATTTTGTGACTTGGAAAAAATGGTCTGAGATACAGTGATAGCCCAAGACATCTGTCTGGCTGCCTCTCCACCCGGCACCTTCATGAAGCAACACTTTAAAAAGTCTTGCAGGTATTTCTTACTGGTACACAAATATACAGGAATGAGCCCTCCCAGACAAATTGACATATAAACCGAAAACCTCCAGAAGTCTAAAAAGTATTTCTGTTTGGTTTGATTTGTTTACGTTAATTATGCAGAACATAACCAATCTCTATAAATGCCTATAAAGGCCTATAAATGCCTGTGGAGAATACAATAATGTAGCAATACATGCATAGCTTCGCAAACGAAAGTTCACTGGAACTGCAGCTCATCCCACTGAAAAAAAAGGGCTATCCATATCAGTGGTTTTATTTTTAAAGACTTGTTATCATTTATATTATAGCCAAAGTCTGGAACGTATTACTGATGTCTCTAGCCCCTTGTTTGTCTCTGCTTCAATATTTTGCACCTGTTTTCTGTGGTGATTTTGTTCTATGCTTCATTCTGCATTTAAATAAAGTATTAACAGAAAAAGACTTGTGGAACCTTTTTTAAAGAGAGACTTGTGGTACAATTCAGACAACAATTTTATCATCTATCCTTGACTAACGGTGGTGCCTAAAGCAGATCACTTCACCCTCATGCACAGCTAGGATAGTCAATATCCATATGTGAACAGTGACACTCATAAGCTTCTAACCTGTGCAGTGTATTTGTCTATCTTCACAGAAAGAAGTCCCATTGAATTCAATGGAGCTTACTCTGATATGCTGGTACATGACTGCAGTTCTACACTAGTCAATTATGGTTGCATTAGGTAACCACAATACTTTCCTGGCTAGTTCTACACAAATAAATGCTCCTGGTTGCTGCAACAAATTCTCCCAAGGCTAGATTTGTGAAAGAATGGTAGAATTAAGAATGCCTGGCTTTCTATTACATGTGGGGTCTGGTGCTCTGTATGAGGGCCCTATTATCCTTATTTGATGGTATGGAAAACAGAGGTGTCCAATAAAGAACTACTTCGATTCATGCTCACAGTGGCCAAACACTGGAAGTCAGCTGAAAGAGACTTGCAAGACAAACTGGCGCCTCCAGATCAGGATCATTGCTTTAATAGAATAATTAACAAATATACACAAGCCATAGGGACGCAGGTGGCACTGTGGCTTAAACCACAGAGCCTAGGACTTGCCAATCAGACGGGGTGAGCTCCCGTTGCTCGGTCCCAGCTCCTGCCAACCTAGCAGTTTGAAAGCACGTCAAAGTGCAAGTAGATAAATAGGTACCACTCCGGTGGGAAGGTAAACGGTATTTCCGTGCGCTGCTCTGGTTCACCAGAAGCGGCTTAGTCATGCTGGCCACATGACCCGGAAGCTGTATGCCAGCTCCCTCGGCCAATAAGGCGAGATGAGCGCCGCAACCCCAGAGTTGGTCACGACTGGACCTAATGGTCAGGGGTCCCTTTACCCCAGAGTCGGTCATGACTGGACCTAATGGTCAGGGGTCCCTTTACCTTTACCTTACACAAGTCATATGCAATCCAAAAATGAAGGACAACCTTTCTTTACTGAATACATTAAAGTATAAAGGAACATGATTAGCAACCATCTCATCTCATGGAAACCTTTGGAAAAACAGTCTTGCTTATGAAGGACAATTGTCTGGAATTATAATGCTGTTTTTGAAATACTACTCATGCCTTTCCCCTCATAGCCGTCCTTTCTCTTTCTTGCTTTGACATCTCTTTCTCTTTTTTTCTGTTGTTCTCACTGCTTTTTTGTTAATACATGAAAATGAAAATAATTATTAAAAAATAGAACTGGTGGGCAGAGTAACCCTAGGCTGCAGGGGGTGAGGATTCTGTGGTAGAGAAACCATTAATTCTGGTCAAAACGTGGAGGGGGTGGATTTCCTTCCGGTCAACTTGTTCACCCATTTGAAATTTTTGCTCTGGTGGGGAATGGGCAGGCCTTTAGATCTGGCAAATCCAGTGCCTTCCCCCAGTCCAGCACTGACCCCAGCCTCTGAATGCACCATTTCTTGCCCTCTTTTCCTCAGACCTCCACTGACAGCACAGGAATGGGGGCAGAGCTTTCCGGCCCCGCACTGTGGCAAGCCTCTGCCTGTGGACCTCCCTCTCCAGCTGCAGAGGGGGAGCTCTGAAGCATCTATTAGCCTCTCAGCCCCTCCCTCCCCCAGGAAGCATAGAATTGCTCCCTAAATAATATTATTTTTATTATAACATTAATGTGCACACCACATTTTCCGACTCGCCGCACAGTAGGTCAATTACTAACTGACTGCAAAATGTAAGGTACAAAATTTGCATTCCTCAACTATATCACTAGTGAAGCATTTACACCACTCTATTACTTACAAGCTATGCATCTTTTGCCCTAAAACTTTAGATTTCTGAAAGCAAGCTGTGGAAAGATAGAAGGATGAAGATGGGATATTTAGGCATGGTGGGGAGAATTCAATCTGTGAGGAAAAGGGCCTGAAGAAAAAGAGAAATGGCCATTGTGAGACCAGAATGCTGGACTAGATGGGTCACTGGCCTGATCCAGAAGGCCTGTCTTATGTCCATATCTTCCTGACTGAGCTCCAGACCTGTAATACAGAACTGAAAACAAAACCTGATGAGGCTGCCTTGGACTGTGGAATCCTAGTCATTTATGAGTTTGTTCAATGGACAGGATCCAGCCTTATGGTAGGTATGTGGGGATTTTCAGTGTTTTGTTTTTTCAAGGCAATAAATGAACACTGTATGATAGTTCTCCTCCTCCCATCTCCACCCCCTTTATTCTATCCTTGACCTCAGAGGTTGTTTCCTGGGTGATCGGCTTCAGCTTTTTGTAAGACATAGCCTTGTCCTCTAAAGAAGATGAAGTGTGAGTTATTTAACTCTCATCCTTGTCACTTAAGCTGAGATTGTGATAAATGGAACTAATTGAATTTATTTTAGATTGGAATTGCATTGATTCGGGGGAATCTAAATAGGCCAGATTCAGTTTGGTGAGCCTAATTGGTATCTTGTCAAGTGGGAGAAGTTGTCTGAAAGCTTCTAGAGTTTTACTGACTGTTAAGAATAAAACAAGACCAGCGCAGGCCAGCCGGGGAAAGAGTAGAAGGAAGGTTTTCCAGCGCGGCTCTGAAGTACCCCCTTGTGGAAGTTCACATAGTTACACGCCACAGCCCGCAGCAGACGTAGCCAGAACGTTTCATTAGCTCTGATTATTAGTATCTGTCTCCTGGTTATACACTCAGGAGGGAAATGTGTAATTATCAATTTTTATGTTCAGCGGTTTGATACTTTTGCTGCTTCACAGCTGTGGTACAAACTGTCAGCCTGGTTTGCAAGTCTCATAGTACAAAACTGGGCAAATTTAAATTATGACTCACCCACTTCTGAGATAAGGTATGGTTATAACAATGGGATTTTACTAGCATGGTTTAAAACTGGAAAACCTGGAAAAGGAGACGCAGATTCAGAATAAAGGGGCTAAATGGAAAGAGACACAAAGAATCAGGCAACAGTCAGAGCACAAAATCTGTGCACTCTAGGAAAGAATTAAAAATAGGTTTATTTAGGTTTCCTTGAAGAATTTCTGTTTATGGAACAGTATGCAGAAGAGTGGACAGAATTTCCTTTATTGGACTTGATAAGAATTACTTTATAGAGTACTCTAGTTTTGTGGCATTTATGTTACTGTTTCATACAGTTTTGCAGTAAATATTAGGCAAAAATTATGCATGTATTAGGCAAAAATTGTTCTTTAAGTGATGATGCATTGAAATTTAAATGAGGACCCTGTTGATGTTCTCTACTTCAGAGCAGAGTTTGCTGTCTTTCTTGCACCAACATCCCAAAAGGCTGCTTAGAGAAATTGGTTAAAAGCAAAACAAAAAACAGTGCTGCAAATTTCTCAGGGTTGTAGCCCATGTTATTCCTGCTCAAAGTAGACCCATTTAAATTATCAGACATGAGTAACTCAGGTCCATTAAGAACATCAGAAAAGCCTGCTGGACCAGGCCCACGAAACATCACATCCAGCATCCTGTTTATACAGTGGCCAACCAGATGTTACGTATGTCATGAAGCAATGATCCTGGGAGCAAGTATCACTAGGTGGGGCCCCTCAGGAAGGTGGTAACAACTAGTCCCCAAAGTGACAGGGCTGGCTGGTTGCCAGCATTCCCCAGCCCCTATAAATATTCGAGTTAACCTGCCAGGAGAGAGAGACAGAACATGCCATATATTAGACTTGCTCTTTGATGCTCTGTAGCTGGTGCCAGAGAAGAAGCCAATAAGCCTGGTAACCCATTAGGTGCCTGTGTGTGAAGGATTGGTAGCTTGGAGGGAGAACTGGGGAAAGTGAGCCGCTCCTTGACAAAGTAAAATGGTTTAATGCACACAGAAATGAAATTTGTATGTGTGGAAATGGAAATGGCTAAATGTGTGTTGCTAACATGGGTTTCCAAAGGACTTTGAGCTCTTGCTGTCTAGTAGCTACTGTAACATGTGAGGGTTGTAAGCTGGATTGTGTGAGAAAGTAAAGGTAAAGGTAAAGGTACCCCTGCCCATACGGGCCAGTCATGTCCGACTCTAGGGTTGTGCGCCCATCTCACTTAAGAGGCTGGGGGCCAGCGCTGTCCGGAGACACTTCCGAGTCATGTGGCCAGCGTGACGAAGCTGCTCTGGCGAGCCGGCACCAGCGCAGCACACGGAAACACCGTTTACCTTCCCGGTAGAAAGCGGTACCTATTTATCTACTTGCACTTAGGGGTGCTTTCGAACTGCTAGGTGGGCAGGAGCTGGGACCGAAAGACGGGAGCTCACCCCGCCGCGGGGATTCGAACCGCCGACCATGCGATCGGCAAGCCCTTGGTGCTGAGGTTTTACCCACAGCGCCACCCGCGTCCCTGTGAGAAGGTACTGGATCGCAATCTCCATTTTGAAAGGAGTTGCCTTTGAGTTTTTGCCTCGCAAACATAATGGAGTGAAGATGCAAATGGAGCCACATCTCTAAATGCCACAGTGAGAACAATGCAAGTAAATGGCTCTCCAAAAGGGAGAGGAAGGGAGGGGGGGAGAGAGGGGGGAGGGAGGGAGGGAGGTTTACTTATAAATCTGTTTGTGTTATTTTACATTTTGTAAGATGCTGAGCCTGTGCTGGAAGCACAAGCTATTCTATGGATTTTTTTTGATGCTTTAATTGTTTTAAAGAAAGTTATGCCAGTAAAGGTTTAAATATTTCTCTGGGCCTGGACAATGTTTCATTCTTTTGCTTCTAGTCGTTTCAAACTGCACAATATTTTTGCAACACCTGATGCCTCAAAGGGAAGTCCACAAGCACACCATATGAACATGACAGCATTCTCCCCACTTGCAATTTCCAACAACTGGTATCTAAAAACATACCACCTCCAACTGCACATGAATTTCAGTGGATCAACTCCAAGTAGATTTAGTTGGATGCAACCCCTCAGTGCTTAAAACTTCATCATCAGTAGACTAGCAAAAGAGTGAAAGGCTATTGCAGCGGATCTGCCTAGATAAGATTCATTTCCTTAGCCTTTATGTGACACAAAAACAGATGTACTTCTGTCATTGCTCTGACCTCTCTGGCAAGATGAACAGCCTGTCTGATACATTTATTGATCAGAGAAAGGAACACTCCCTGGGAAATAAGCAATAGATGCTGTGCTGGGAAACCAAGGATTTTAACATCTGTCCCATGCAGATGGTAATTAATCTGGAATCTCTAATGTCTGCAGTCAGTTGGTTGTTTGGCAACGTTACTTTCTTAATCCAAGCACACAGATAAACAAATTTATTGGAGTGCTTGGTGGAAAACATTTTATGAATGCATTATCATTGCATATGCAACTCATAAATCAGCAAGATCTCTCCTCTACACTCTTAATTGTGTATATTACTGAAAACATCTCTCATTTTGCTCTCAGCTTAATAGCTTATTTCCCATCTCCCTCATCTAACTCACTTGAATTATAATGTAATGTTCACTGGATCCCAGGACTGCAGATATATTTCTTAATAAAATTATCATAACTGAGCAAGGAAATTCCTCTAGATTTTAACTATCCATCATTTAGGTTACCCATGAATGAATAAAGAAGCGTGCAAAGCCCATAGGAGAGAATTGACAAGACCTACCAAATTAATCGGGACGCGGGTGGCGCTGTGGGTAAAACCTCAGCGCCTAGGACTTGCCGATCGCAAGGTCGGCGGTTCGATCCCCGCGGCGGGGTGCGCTACCGTCGTTCGGTCCCAGCGCCTGCCAACCTAGCAGTTCGAAAGCACCCCCGGGTGCAAGTAGATAAATAAGGACCGCTTACCAGCGGGAAGGTAAACGGCGTTCCGTGTGCGGCTCTGGCTCGCCAGATGCAGCTTGTCACGCTGGCCACGTGACCCGGAAGTGTCTGCGGACAGCGCTGGCTCCCGGCCTATAGAGTGAGATGGGCGCACAACCCCAGAGTCAGTCACGACTGGCCCGTACGGGCAGGGGTTCCTTTACCTTTACCAAATTAATAATGAGGGGCAAAATCTTCAGAAACACAGTGTAGTTTTATCATGTGTTTTGCCTTTTAAAATACGCCCTGTCATAATTAGACTTTGGTTTCCTCTCCAGGTTCTCCAGGTTGGCTGAGGCTCCTGGATGTTTAGCATGTGCTGTAATGCACACAGAAGCCTTTCGAATGTTGCAAAAAAATGTATTTTCAATCCTAGGTTAAAATAGACACATGCACCATCTCTACTGTAACTGAGTCTCCACAGTTAAATACCAATGCAGCACTAAGTTCCTGTTCCATCATTGCAAGGATTTCTACTTCCACAATGGGACTTTCCCCACACAGTAAGCGCCCCTAAATCTGTTCTGGGTTCAGGAGGGAAAGCCCAACTCTGCAAGCATATTAACACGAGAAGAGGCTGCTGGATCAAGCCAATGGCCCATCTAGTATAGCCTCTTGTACTCACAAGGGCCAAGCTGATGCCCATGGGAAGTCCACGCGCAGAACTTTGCACAGGACCACTCTCCCCTCCTGTGGTTCCCAGGAACTGATATTCAGAAACATTACTGCCTCCAAATGTAATTTATAGGGCTAACGTGAAACCTGCTGAACTCATGCATTTGCCTAATTGGAGAACTGGAGCTTTTTCCATACATCCAGCTTGGGCATAAACCCCAAATTGGAGTCTGCTGGTTTGGGAATGGGGAAGAGGATGACAGTACTGTCAATTTCCACTTCTTTCCACCCCATTCTTTTACATGCTAAAATCACAACCTTTACGATTAAAACCAACTTATTTATATGGATCTACAAACCTGTAAGAACTTTGGGAATTTCATAAATTTGATTAGAGGATTATGTGCATTATCAGGATACAAAAATAATCTCCCAAATTGAGAATGGAGGAACTTTAATATGGATAATATTGCAAAAGGGGAAAAAAATAGATAAACAATACTGGATCCCATTGAAAGACACTCCAGTAAGATACTTTGAAATAAGGATTACACAGATACAGGAAAAGGAACTCGGTGTAACCGTGAAAAACAATAATGAGCTCAGATATTAACATGACAGCAAAGTGACAATGAGCTCCTCTTTTTTATTTTTTCTGGAGTACCTGTTGCTCATCAGTCACCTTCATCCTGCCTTAAACCTGTTATTTTGCATGGCTAATGGAGAGCCAGGATTAGCAAGGCCAAGGATCTTTCTCCTCCGTGTGTGACTGCATGTCCTCATTGTGCATGTTTATGCCTCTATTAGGAACTAGATGAAGGTGAAAACACTCCATAATGGAACCACAAATGAGATACAAACCTTGACATTTCCCATTCTGCTGCAGCACTTGCTTTAAAAAAAGCGAGAGAAAACGATTAAGCCATAGAGTAGACTTTCTTCCCCCTTGCTTTGTGTCATTTTTTAATGGAGGGATATTGCTCATCGTGCAAAAGCATTGCAGTGACAGAGCCATTGTGTGCTCAGGTCCTCTCTGCTCCAAAGTACATCACAGAAATACTGTAAAGCATATTCCAAATGGCTAACCTTGTGTCTAGATTTTCACCTTGAATTCAGTTTAGTTTTCCATTCAGACTCAGCATTTAGGAGTATTCACCAAATTTTCTGCTACGGACAGCCCTAAGAGGTGGCATTCTTTCCTTGTGTAATCTTATTTCTCTCAGCCTGAAACTGCCTGAATATTTGTGTCACTGTAGCAAAGATATCTGCTTTAAACTTTTTGAGACTGTACATGCCCTACATCCAAATGCTACTCAATCCAGCTCAGTACTATGTATTTGTGTATATTTGTAGGTGGATAGGGTATCACCTGTGTTAAATAGTGGGTAGACATGGCAGACGACACAGCGATTTCTCCAAAGAAGCTCTTTATTTTGTAAGCTGCTACAGAAACTGAACAGCAAACAGCTCAGCCGGCCTGCTTTTATAGGCAGCCAGCTATCAACATTGTAGCAACAACAACCCAGGGTTTCCTGCCTAAAATAACTGACGTGGACCTGAGTGAAAACTACCTACAGTATCCCCCTGCTGGCCCAGGGTGAGAACTTCAGTACATAACAACCTGTACCATGATGTGCATGATTTTCCAGCCCAGTCCAACTGCTGTGGCTGCATATGCACAACCCTGTTTAGTAGCAGAATCAGGTAATAGATTAAGTCCCCCTTCCTCTTCCCCACCCAACTGCTGATTGGTTGGACTTCAGCTCTCTCCCCAGCCATGGCAGTAGCCAGGAAGGGCAGGGGGCAGCTGCCCCTCAACCAAGTAAATAAATACAAATATTTAACTAAAAGTAGAAATTTTAGAAAGATTTTGACAGATATTTCTGAGCACTTGGGTTCAAAAGAAAGTAACTTGAAATAACCGTTGTTGAGACATTTCATTCTGAATTTGCTATACAGAGCCAGACAGAGGATGGCAACAGGTGGGTGTCCTGCCCCCGCTAATGTAAATCCTGGCTACGTCCATGTCCCATCCCTTTCAAAAAGTCTATGTATATGTTAACCTAATGCTCCATGCATGGTTCATGTCATGGCAGCTTCCTTGTGTGAGAGACTGCAGTCAAACATAACTATGCATGACTGCTAGTTAGTGCACAAAGGAGTAAAGGACCACAGAGTTGTATTGCAAGATAGACTCAGCCAAGTCACATCCCTCAAAGTGAACACCCCCCCCCCCCGCATCATGTAACCAATGAAGGAAGATGTGTGTAAGCTTGTTCCTGAGCTTACAGCAAGTGTTTGGAACTATATTCTGTATTTTCTACCCAAGAGTACTTTGCTGGTATCATCCTTAACTGCTGCATGGAACAATGCATGACTGAGACCTTGAATCTGTAAGTAAAGCATCTGTAACCATGGAGAGACCTGGTCTGAACAAAGACATTGGATTCTTATCTCATTATACATGACAAAGCCATTTTTCACCTTCTCACCCCTTGCTTTTTCCTGTAAGACCTATTGCAGTCGTTAAGAGTGGTCAACAGGCTCATCACAGCTATCTGCCAATCACCCATTCCCACCACCCTTCTGAGTAATACCCCTCCCCACCTTCTCACTATATAGAAGGGTCTGGTAACTTCTGTTTCAGTGTATCTGAAGAAGTGTGCATGCACACGAAAGCTCATACCAAGAACTAACTTAGCTGGTCTTTAAGGTGCTACTGGAAGGAATTTTTTTTGTTTTGACTATGGCAGACCAACACGGCTACGTATCTGTAACTAAAGCATCTGTAAGTAAAGCATCCAGATCAGGGCTCCTGTGTTGACAATTTGTGTTGTTGTTGTTATTATTATTATTATTATATTATTATTATTATTATTATTATTATTATTATTCGGTTTTATTCAGCAACTGTTATTCAGATGCATACTGCCTCCCACAGTGGTGGTAGAACAGAGCCATCAGGTTGCCCCCCCCCCCATTTACCTTAACCCACATAGCCCAAAATGGCTCTCTGGGAACTGTGCCTTCTTCTCCCTGGTCCCCCCCCCCCAGTACACTTTGTCAAAATGGTGGACCCCAGAAAATTGCTTTTATAGGTATGATAAATATACCCAGGGTGCATTCAATGGGTGGAAAGCTTTAAGTCAAGGTTTATATACTGCATAACACTGCTGAAGCTAAGTTACCAGGGATATTTTTATTACCGTTCCCAAACAAGCATTTCAAATGAACCACATATTTATTCAAGGAAAGGCCAGGGTCTTTCATTTTGCTTTTGCGATATCTGTAAATAGGAATCTGTGGAGGTCTGATTAAATAAGCCTTAGAGCTCATCTATCTGTCAGCCTGTCATCTGCCTCATCTCTTCTTCTTTTTTTCTTTTCCATCAAAAAAATAAAACCTATTGACTTCAGAACCTGCTGCAACGTCATCTTATAAAAAGTGGTTACTGGATTATAGGTGAATAACGAGACTTTTCCAGGCAGTGTTACAGACATGAGGTGCCATCTGTGACACAACTGTCATACTAAGACTGCAAGTTGACATAATAATTTTAGATTGAAGTCCTTAAAGAAAGAACTCCAGCCTCACAATCCAACCAAAATGAGTGTCAAGAAACTGTATAGGTCATATTCCTAGTGCGCAAGAAAACAGAACAGCTTCTCACCAAGAAAAGTATTAAGCAAGTGGAATGAAACTCTTGCTTTGCGTTGAAGGACAGCAGCTGAATTCTAATTATGGCTATGGCAGAACTTTTGTTCATGAATCTTTTGGGGGTGGAAGGTCTCTCCCCCCCCCCCAGCTTATTCACATTTCTGTCCCATGGTTTCCAGGTAAAGTCCCAGAGGTTTTTCTTTTGTCCTGCTGCTCTCCCCAGCAAAACCCACCATTTGCTGCTGAATCACAACCAATATCTGCTGAAAACCCAATTGATGTTTGTTCTGATTCAGCAGTAAACAGCAGGTTATCCCAGGGAAAGCAGGAGGACAAAAAAAAAGACCACTCAGACCTGTGCCTCAAAATCACAGGACAAGTGGAAGTGGGGATGAGCCCCCTCCCCCGCTCTTGCATACACCTTGCCCACCTTTTCTTGTTCTGCTGCTTCTTGTACCAGTTTTTGTAAGAGGAGCTTTTAGCTGAGGTGATCACATAGCCAACTATAGGGGTCTCTGGGTGCCTCAGCACCCACACAAAAAAAATTGTTGTGGGTGCTCAGCACCCACACTGCAGGGCCCCTAACACAACTTCCAAGGTCTCACAAGGCCTTGCAGATGCTTTCCAAGGTCTCGCGAGACCTCAGAACCTGACTTCTGATGCCACCAGAAGGCCAGGGGGCGCATGTGACGTCATGATGTCACACGCAAATTGGCTCCCCTGTTGCACAGGCAGCATATTTATGTCACATCATCATATGATGAGAGATTTGGCATTGGCACAAAGTACATCTGAGTGAGGGCAGAAAGCACTTCCCTCACTCTGAACGGCTTTTCTACTGACACCAAATATCATCAGATTTGGCTACATGATGACATCGCAAAGCCAAACCAGAGCAAGAACAATGCTTCCTGGTTTCCCTCTTAATGGGTGAACATCTTTGTCTTGTTTTGCATTCTTATTTCCCATACTCTCCGATATTTCTTTGGTGAAAATAGGGATGGTCCTATTCCAACATCTTATTATTAATACCCCACCCATCTGACTGGGTTTCCCCAGCGACTCTGGATGGCTTCCAACATATATAAAAACATAGTAAAACATCAAACCTTTAAAAACTTCCCTATAAGGGTTCAGATGTCTTCTAAAGGTTGTATAGTTACTTATCTCCTTGGCTCGGGATCACATAACTCCATACCCTCCAACATTTATCCAATGAAAATAGGGGTTTCCTAAGGAAGAACGGGACATTCCGGGGTCAAATCAGAAACTGGGAAGCCTTCTGTAAATCTGGGCCTGACCCTGGAAAATAGGGACACTTGGAGGGTCTGATTTCCACCTTGGCTACCCAAAACTTGGTGCGAGCTGGTCTGCAAGTTAAACAACAACAGAAAACATAAAATATGTTCGTGGCAGAGCACTGAATAGCATTTGGCCAGAAGTAATAGAAACACTTGCTGGAAATGATTCTGTACAAGAAATGGTTCAATGACATGACAGCCTGACGTTACCAATACATCAGGAGTTTGGCAGGAATAAAGGACTTTGCCTTGCCTGAAGTGTCATGTTGCCTAGTTGCATTACCTTGTGCTATATTGATCACACAGTATATATCAAACAACAGACGGTTGCTATGTTGCATCAATGAGCCACTTGTCACAATGAATATGGCCTTCCATTGAAGCAAGCTAATTACCCATCTTGTCCAGTTCTGCTATAAGCAATGGGCAAGGTGTTGTGAGTCTCAAATAGCCAGTGTGTCATAGTGGTTATAGAAGCCTTCTCCAAGCACTGCCTGGGGGTACTAGATTGGTGAAGGTGGATATTGGACTAGCACTGGGGAAACCCAGCATCAAATACTCACCGAGTCATGTGACCTCTTGGCCCGTCACTTTATCTCATGTGTTAGTCTAACCTACCTCAAAGGGTTGTTGTAAGGATAAGTGGTGGGGTGAACTAAGTATGCCACATTGAGTTTTGGAGGTTATGCTGGATAATAATGTGATCAGTAATAATAATAAATATAAAAATTCAAGGGTCCCACAAACTACCTTGACTGAGACACACACTCTAGACCAAGAAACCAGATTCCTCAGACGAATTTGGAAAATGCGCTAATTTATAAATTTATAAATTTTCCAACTTTGTTTAAAAAGCTGACCACAGCTGTTTGCCTGTTAAAGGCAAGAACTGTGCCGTTCGGGGAACATAGGAATCAACGTGCTTGTTTTACAATCAGTGGCAAGTAACCTCTTCCAGACAAAAGGAAAGCTGAACAGCAGGCGAGCTTAATCTGTGACGTCAAGGCTGCCTCTTTCTCAGCTGCTTTGTGTTTAGACAGTTCCATAATAAGCAAATAAGGTTCCTGCCCAGCAGCTGTTCAAGGCCTGTGGGGAAAGAGAGCGTGGTCTCAGGCTTCCTCCGATTAGGCAGATGTCCCCATAACAGTTGTCACCATAGCCATTAATAGACAATGGTTTAGTCTGTAATTTGAATTACACATGTTTGGAGAGGCACCAGGACAGGAAAGGTCTTCTGAGCAGGAATAATCAAACTCTGGGGGAAACGTGGAAATGAACTGTGCTATAGACAAAATGGCTTCTTCCACCTTTGGCCTCAATGTATCTTGTCTACTAACCTTATTAACTAAGAGCCTGTTGATGTCATTCATGCTTTTTAAAAAGCATATTTAAATAAGCCACTTTTATTTTGCCAGAAAGACTGCTGGGTGCGCCTCTGACCTGTTCCTGATCTGAAACCACCCCCTCCTTCTGCTTCCATTTGCTTCCCTGACAGAAAATGGCAGCACCTTCAGCAGAGGTGGTCCATTCTGCTTTGCCACTTGAGGCGAAACAAGAATTGCCGCCTTGCCTTGTTTTGCTGCCGCTCCCTCCACTCCCTGCCTGCTCCTGCCACCACTGCCCATCCTGCCTCCGCTACACACCCCACCATATCTGCTGACAGCAGAGAAGAAGTGCCATCATCAGCACCAATTTTGGGCAAGATCACACTGCTTTTAGGTGAAATCTTGAACAAAACGGATACAATCTTGCCCCCAATTAGCAGTGTGTCTCTTCTGCTGGCAGAGGTGACGAGGCAGACAATGGGTGTGCTGTCTGAGGGGTTTCTGCCACCTGAGGCAGTGGCCTCACCCTGCCTAATGGCTGGCCCAACTCTGTCTTTCCTATTCAGTTTTAATTCTCCAGATTTCCACATCAGTGTGCAATTTTTTTAAAAAAAAGTCATCATGAAAATTCACCAGCATTTTAGTGTGAATTTTGCTCAATATATATTTAAACTGCAATTTTGCCTAATATACACATTTTTGTATGTCATTTTCACCAATATGTGCATCCCACATAGCTAGACATCTACTTAAGCATTTTGCTACAGTAAAATAAAAAACCATTGGGCTTGCAAAGAAAGATTTGGCAGTGGGAGACTTACTTACGGAACTTAAAGCAGCCTGCATGTTCTGAGGGGGTCATTGCTCATAAATCAGGCCCAGGGTGTTGTGTAATCCATGAGAGAAGCAGCCTTTACACCAGAAATATATTGGCCATGCCAGGGGTAATTAAATTTCACATTTCACACAGTCTATACATTTCTAATGGCATTAATTTAAAGCAGATCAATAGATGCAGAAGAAACTTGCTTAGAGTACTTTAGGAGCTGCTCTTTAAAGTATGACAAATGTCCCTTCTCTCCAGGCTCTCCCTCTTAGGTCACACACAAAAGAACTCGGCTCAGCACTTCCCCCACCTCTGAATGTTAAATATCTAGAAAATGGAACTTTAAACACTGTAAGTCTAAGGAAATGTGTTCTTTTCCTCTTACTCTGTGACCCAAGTCTGCATTCTTTCTCATGCTGAAACTTGTTGGAAAAGCATGATGTAGGGCTATTCTCTGGCTGGTTTGCACAAAATGCTAAACCATGGTTTAGTACACAATGATTTATTTCACTGTCAAAACCCAGGCCAGTGGCTTAATCATGGTTTGTTAACCACAACTGAACCACACTTGTCAGCCACGAGTTGTTGGTTTATAGGCCTTGGATTAGGTTAACCATGACTTAGTGCTACGTGCAAATGTGGCCCTGTCTTTCTAGAGGGTGAAAACAAGTGAAGAGTCAGTTGTGGATAGGATTGCCCCCTTGAAATCCAGAATATAGTACATACTACAGTATATAGTACAGGGACGTGGGTGGCGCTGTGGTCTAAACCACTGAGCCTCTTGGGCTTGCCGATCGGAAGGTCAGCGGTTCGAATCCCCGCAATGGGGTGAGCTCCCGTTGCTCTGTCCCAGCTCCTGCCAACCTAGCAGTTTGAAAGCACGTCAAAGTGCAAGTAGATAAATAGGCACTGATCCGGCGGGAAGGTAAACGGTGTTTCCGTGCACTGCTCTGGTTTTGCCAGAGTCATGCTGGCCACATGACCCAAAAAAACTGTCTGCGGACAAATGCCAGCTCCCTCGGCCTGTAAAGATGAGTGCCACAACCCCAGAGTCATCTGCGACTGGACTTAACTGCCAAGGGTCCTTTACCTTTTTTTTTTTTTAACAGTATATACTACAGATTAGACTGGTACAGGGCTAGGCAAAGCTTCTGTAAATTTTATCAACTCCAAGATAATCTACATTTCCAAATATTTTATGTTGACTCTTAATTATTTGAAATATTTATCCAGCCCTGGGCTGGGATATTTATGACCTTTCTCTAGTTATGCAGAGGTACATTTTGCTGTTCTCTAAATTCCCCTACAACAGGAGCCTCCAAATTTGCCTTACTGTTTTTGCTCAGGCAACATTTGTTAGCAACATGGATCCTAGATCAACTTTGCCCACTCAGTGAAGAGTTTCTCATCAGTGCAACATTCACTCCCATCAGAGTATCCAATGTCGGTGAGGAGGAAATTACACCCAACACACAGCTTGACTAGCAATCTATTATAAAAGTACCATCAGACTCCGTTCTTTCTCCACTCAAGCAAAAGGCTGCCTAGGGAACATCTGACTTCCCAGCAGAGAGGGGAGCGCAAAACAGGTAAAATCAAATCTCTCAAAATAATGTTTAGCCATCTGCAATTTCTCAGTGATGGAAAACAGCCAACAGTGTTGTTAACATTAAGTAGAATATGTCATGCTTAAATTGTTCGGGGGGAAGAAAAAACTATCCAGCCCCTTTAATTACAAAAAAACCCCCACCATAAATTCGCCAGAAATCTAAGATGTGGTTTAAAACAGAATGTGGGAAACAGCAGTGACACTATTATTGCACTGAATCATTTTTATGAAGATATGATAAAGCCATAAAACAAAGAACAAACAAGAAGGCAGTTAACAAAGCAAAGCAGCTCTTTATGTACTTAGCACGACAGTTTTATGAGCGCAATACACCCAAATCGCCATAGCAATAAGAAATCTAATAAATGTAAGTTATACTAAGGCAAAAACGCACCTCGGTCTATAGCTCTCTGAGATTTTCATAAAATGTGCCTGGTATAGAATGATACAATTTTTCTGCTGGAAAAATGGCAGGCATATGGAAAGGCTGCAATATGTGGGCATTTTACTTGAGATCATAAAAAAAGCTAGGTGGTGCTCACCTTGAAGAAAAGAAGGCAGGCAAAAGCTTTACACATAAAATCACATTCTTTTTTTGAAAATCAGACAAAAAGACTGCCTTCCTAGCACAGTAAGTGCCCCAAAGGACTGTTATTGCTGACCTGCCAGCTGGCCACCAAGTATAAGCCTTGTGGGTTCCATTTTGAACTCCATATTTGAACAGCAAATGCAACTTGCTTCCACAACCTTCAGCGATGACTAATCTACCCCAAGTAAATGAGGGTACCCCAAAAGCATCCTAGTCTGTTGACTATCTCTCTAGGGATGACAGTATCAAAACATTCTCAATTCATGGTGCAAGGCTATGTACGTTTCTGTTGATCTATCCCTTTGATCTGGGAGGCTTTCTCAGACTTCTCTTTGATATCCATAGACATGAAGGCCTCGTTTGAACATAACATGAAACTACGTTACGTACCACCCCCAGTCTCCAAGAGTTGTGAGGTTCCAGGGGTTCCAGGCACACTTTACCCAGAGTCTGTGCTTCCTTTTGGAAAATGAGACACAGCATATATGATCTGAGCCTGTGATGGACCACTATACTTCAAGAGGTTCCGGTTTCCTCCATAGCTGCCTTGGATTTAAGCAGACCCCATGTTATGTACTAAGCTTGGATGCTAGAACAATAGGCAAGTAGGATCCTAGAATGCAACAACTGATTGGCTTGCAGCAGCAGCCCAGTCAGACCCCAGGAGGAAGCTGGTAGGATCGTAGAATGCAACAACTGATTGGCCTGCAGTAGCAGTCCAATCAGGCTCCAGGAGGGAAGCAGAATCAGCCAATCAGACGGGACTCATTGTGTAAAGAATGCAGTGGCATAGCGTGGGTTGTCAGCACCCGGGGCAAGGAAAGTAATTTGCGCCCCCTAACCCGTGGATTTGCACCCCCTAACCCGTGGATTTGTGCCCCCTAACCCATGGATTTGCACCCCCTAAACCCCAGATGTTGTGCCCGGTGCGGCCAGCCCCCCCTGCACCCCCCACGCTACGCCCCTGAAAGAATGTATATAAAAGCCTGAGGTTTGGTGGGAAATTCAATCACTGTAATAAAGAGCATGAAATCACTGCAGGACTCTTTTGAGTATATTTCACCCCAAGCATTGCTTTCAAATGTTTCTCTCTGACTCTCTCTCCAGCCTACTCCATACTAAGTCTGTTGCATAAAACCTTACTCTCCCTCACTAACCTAAGCTCTGGCCTTTTCTAACATGGAAAAGCTCCATTCCTTTGATCCTTTGTTGTGCTGACAGATCATACCCCCCCCCCATCACCTCCAAGGAAATTAGTCTGACTTGGGGCTGCCATATTTTGAAGAGCTAAAAAAGAAGACACATTTGCAGACTTCTACTTTTAACTATGGATCCCTATGACAACTCTACCCATGAAAAAGAGGACATGTCCTGGGAAAAGAGGACATATGGCAACCCTAGTAAACACATTTACTAGGGTTGCCATATGTCCTTGATTTTCTGGGATCTGTTATTACAGTGGTACTTCAGTTTAAGAACAGTCCAGTTTAAGAACGATTTGGTTTACAAACACCGCAAAACCAGAAATAGTGTCCTGGTTTGAAAACTACCTCAGTCTAAGAATGGAATCCGAACGGTGGAAGGGCACCGCCAGCGGGAGGCCTCTTTAGGGAAAGCGCACCTCGGTTTAAGAACGGTTTTTGTTTAAGAATGGCTTTCCAGAATGGATTAAGTTTGTAAACCAAGGTACCACTGTATTATTATGATTTATTGAATTTAAATATTGCCCTATACCCAGAGGTCTCAGAGTGCTTCACAGAACAGGGTGTGTCTAAACACTTCTAGAAATGTCTTGGCTTAATTAGCTTTTCACACATGTTAATTCCAGAGAATTAAAAACATCTAACACGCAGCTCAAATACACATGGGTCCTGATTAGATTCTAACACAAGGGAGTCAGATACACAGTTTTAACACACAAGCCTTCATTAAACTCTAGCACATAGTGGTTCTAGATGTTTAGGGGAAGTCTAGCTGAGGCTCCAGGACTTGGCCACCTCATGAGAAGAGAAGACTCCCTGGAAAAGACCCAGTTGGGAAAGATGGAGGGCACAAGGAGAAGGGGACAACAGAGGACGAGATGGTTGGATAGTGTTCTCGAAGCTACCAGCATGAGTTTGACCAAACTGTGGGAGGCAGTGGAAGACAGGAGTGCCTGGCGTGCTCTGGTCCCTGGTGTCATGAAGAGTCGGACACAACTAAACGACTAAACAACAAGGACCCACAAGCTCATTAACAATAAGAAAACCAGAAGGGCCTGCTGGATCAGGCCAATGGCCTATCAAGTCCAGCATCCTATTCTCACAAGGGCAAACCTGATGCTTATGGGAAGAATGCAGTTAGGACTGAGCGCAAGAGCACTCTCCCATACTGTGGTTTCCAGCTACTGATAGTTTAGCATTATCTGTTTCCCCCTCTGGCATGGCCTTGAGAAGGAGATCAGAAACTTACACAGATAATTAAAAAGTAAAAGTAAAACCTTCCCGTCTGCTACTCGTGGCCATGAATGATTGCTTGGGCATTTTTATTGTATAGCATTTTTCTTTATGCCTGATATACAGTGACCCATTTCAGAGATCTATGAGAACAGCTCCCTTTAAATGCTCAGAACACTACAGTGTTGTGAGTTTGGTGTTTTGTGCTTTTTTGCGGAGAATGTTGACAGCTTCTTCTGAGCAGTGCTTTGTGAGGGCCAAATGCACCAAGGGTTTAACTTTGCTTGATTCTGGTCTAATTTACACAGGGAGCAAATTTGGCCAGATGTGATTAAAAACTGAACAAAACGCAAAGGAATCAAGGGAAATCAAGAATATTCAATGAATTCCTGATGCGGGTGTATCACTTTATATCCTTGAGGGCTTATTACTGATGCACACTTTTTGTTTGAAACTGAAAGATGTTCAGGATTCAGTAATGTAAAACAAAGAAGGAACCATACCATGAAGGATTATAAAAATTATCATATATATTAATCTTATGCAGTTCTAGAGACTTCTGCCAACTTCGTAAGCTGGTTAAGTAACTGTTCTCTCTTTTCCCATCAAATGAGAAATATTTTAGGCTTCACTGATTGTGAGGATCTCAAGTTGCAAGATGTTCTGCCGTATTCACATTATTCTCACATTTCATCTAGCAGTCTGGTATTCTTGAGGGATAGAACTGGGATAATAGCATCGAAAAGTGCTGCCAGCAGCAGCCCAAAATCTGTTTGCGACAGTTGCTGTGACCAGCTAATCAATCTCAAGCTGAAATCAGCCATATACCGGTATTTTCCCCAATTACCCTGAAAAATAGAAAAACTAAATCCCCACTCACCAGAGAGCCAACAAGGCAATCACAAGAGAGCCAGCCATTCCTAACAAGAAGTCAGAGACTTTATTGTTACAAATGATACTGACATGTCACTTCTAAACCCATTTACCGGGAGGTGGGGTGGGGGACCCCTACTGATTTTTGTGTTATTTAGAGCCAATCCACGTGCGTGGAAAAAGAATGGCACATAGCCTTCCTGGAATGCCTGACTGGGAATGCCTGAATGGGAACAGGGCAGCAGTGACTGGCAGCCATTAGAACTGGTAGGGTGGAAGGCAAGGAGTCCAACAGCAGGTGGCGCCAGAGCCAATGAGAGGCAGAGTCAACTACTCCAAGATTCGCCCCCATCCTCCTCCTGGTGAAGTTCTACTCTTTTCCAGTAACAAAAGCAGAGCTAGGAAGCAGGGAAACAGAAACTCCTCTCTCCTAGCCTTCCTTTTCTCTCTAGAAATTCACAGCTCTAATGCTGCTGTTAACCCTTGCGGAGCCAACCAGCAGGAACCTCTTGGCTGCTCCGAGCAGAGAGCAACGAGAGGCACTCAGCTGGCAGGGTATGCATTAACTTGGGGGGGGCTCTGCCCCCTCAAATATTTTATTCAGGGGGGATGAAGGGTGCTCAGCCCCTAGGAGATGGTGTCTATGGTGAGAGCCTTAACCTTGTGCTGTATACAGTGGCATAGTGGGGGGGGGGGGTGTTGAGGGGGCAGTTGCCCTGGGCACATTTTTTGGAGGGGGACGACTAGGTGCCGCCAAAACAAACTCCTAACAGAGTCTGGCTCTGGCATGTGAGGGTGCTGCCAAGGCAGCTTCCTCACCCCCAGCCGCAGCTCTGCTCCCAGGTCTGAGCTGGGGGCGGAGTGGAGGAGAGTCAGTGGCAGAGCCATCACTCCTCTCCTTGGCTGAGCTGCTGAGGGGGCAGAATGGAGGGGCCGGCAGCAGCTTCCCTGCCCCTTGGTGCTCCCAGGCACTGGTGGAGGAAGGGGGGTGCTGTGGGTGCGGTCCACCCCGGGTGTCATCCCTGAAGGGGGTGACATCGCCGCCCCACCCCCCTGGGACACTAGCCCCGCCCCCAGGTGTACCACTCCGGGTGCTGGAGCAGCTTGTTCCGCCTCTGCTCCCAGGTCAGGTGTGGAGGAGAATAGGGGGCAGCGCTGTCACCCCTCTCCTCTGCTGGGCTCCACGCCCTGCCCCTCTTGGGGTGCACCCTGGGTGGTAGACACCTACACTCCGCCACTGACTGTGTACAATGTCATTGAATGATGGTGTTAATCTGTGTTTGGGTGTCTGTGTTTCAGGGAGCTCCAATGATCTTGCCTCAGTTTTGCTGGTTGTGGGGAGAGTGAGGTATAGTTTCAGTGGAGGGGATGACTACCATCTTGGAGGTCTAGATGTTTGGTCTCCTTCTCCCTTCTCAATGTCTCTGCTCCTCCAGATGTTTCTGGTCGCTCATCCACTGGGCTCCCTGGTATGGGGGTACTGTGATATAATGCCCGGCCAGTCTATAATGAGACAATGTTCATCCACAAGGGGCTGACCTGCATGTATTACTGAGACTTGTATGACTGATTTGGGTGGTCATATTACTCGCTCCTGCCTATTTTGGTCCTGGCTACAGCACTGGAGGGTCGAGCATGAGCGTGCTGGCATTGTCCACAGAAGTACCATCTCACATACCAGAAAACATCTTGATCTTGGGGTAGATTTGGATGGTTTGCCTCTGTGTTGGGCCAGAAAGACAAATTGGTGATGATGATGCCCAGCAGCCTTGCTGTCTAAGGTACTCAGTGGGATAGATCTCTGGCCTCGTTGAGCACACGTAGGAGAACACTGGTGACAGGAACTATGGAAAGAGGCCACTTTATAAAAAAATACTGTCCTAAGGGCACAGATTGAAATAACAGGTTGCTACCAGACATAGTCTCAGAACTAAGTTACACTGGGGTTGGTAGTGTAGGTAGTGTAGTGGGGTTGGTAGTGTAGTGTAGGGATGCGGGTAGCGCTGTGGGTTAAACCACAGAGCCTAGGACTTGCTGATCAGAAGGTCAGCTGTTTGAATCCCTGTGACGGGGTGAGCTCCCGTTGCTCGGTCCCTGCTCCTGCCAACCTAGCAGTTCGAAAGCACATCAAAGTGCAAGTAGATATATAGGTACCGCTCTGGCGGAAAGGTAAACGGCATTTCCGTGTGCTGCTCTGGTTCGCCAGATGCGGCTTAGTCATGCTGGCCACATGACCCAGAAGCTGTACACTGGCTCCCTTGGCCAATAAAGCAAGATGAGCGCTGCAACCCCAGAGTCGGTCATGAAAGGACCTAATGGTCAGGGGTCCCTTTACTTTTACCTTTACCAGACATAGTCTCAGAACTAAGTTACACTGGGGTTGGTAGTGTGGCTGGGATTTGAGGATCATAGGAGTGTTTCGCTCAGCAGATTTAAGTTTGTAATGAAAATGATTAATTAAAGAAGATATTACAAACAAGTTAAGTAGCAGCTGATCATCTGCCAGCATTTATACAAATCCGTTCTCCTCAATTAATAAGTTTATTTTAGCTCTTTCTATAAAGTTAGCCATGTTAAATTCTGGGATGATATTTGAAGGTTCATTATTCGAGAAAGAAGCAATGACTCAAAACTGCAGAAATGTGGCTGCAATTCTAAATCAAGCAATTTAGCCAAGTGGAAATACGGGGAAGGTAGCAGCTCCTGACTATAAAGTAATTACACTAAAGTTTAAGGGAAGCATCGTAGCAAAAGGTTAAAGCTCATTAAAAAGTCACAGTGCTATTTTTCTAGAAAAAGAGGTGGCGGAACTCACCATGAACATCTCTCTTATCGCTTGTAATGGCAAAAGTGCCCACCTGAGAGGGGACGGAACTGAGTTCCGGTGAGTTCTGGCTGGAAAAAAGCCCAGGTGCAAACTATTTCATATTCTCCACACTAGTGAATATTGGCATATATAGTCTTCATTTCAGAAACAGGAATGGTCAGTTTTCACATTAGAGGTCAGAAATGATAAAATTGGTCTGCTGGAAGCACAGACTCAGATTTTGTTGGTGGTGAAGATGCTTTACCTTTCATAGTGCATCTGATTGCACATGGGTGATCTGCTTATAGAGGTGAGAAGGAAAGCAAACTCTGTACAGTTCAACACACCCACCCTACCCCCATTATAAAGGGGACAGCATTGTGCTGGGAAACAATAACATTAAAACACTCTTCCAAATAACAGTGGGCTGTAACTAACACTGGGTGAGCAGCATTCCCTTCACACAATGAGACTTCCCCCATCTCTCCTCTTCTCGTGCCACCCCCATATCTGTTCCAGAGGCTCCCCTCACGCTCTGGAGCAGATTTTGAAGGGGGGGCTGCATGGAAAAAGAGGAGAAGTTCTGTTCAGCAATTGGAAGTCTCTTGAGCAAGTGAAATGGCAATGTTGAATACATCATACTAATATAAATAATGGGTAACTGGAACAACTGGAAAAATATATTAACCCAGAATCAGGCTTTTTTCTAGAAAAATAGGTGCTGGTACTCACCATGAAGTTGTTACAGTAAATGTCACACTTTTGACAACCACAAAAAGGAGGTGCTGGTAGTGCCTTGAGTACCCCCTAAAAAAAGGCACTCCCCAGAATCAATATAACCTTATTTTTAAAGTTCATACCAAAGACAAACAACTTCTGTATTCCCAAAGATTCTCTGTGACAAGTGTCCTGATCCCATTAGAGGTGCTAAGCTTTGGTTTGGGGAAAAGTTTGTACCCATTAGTAAAGGTAAAAGGTGCCCATTTGTAGGGGCATCCTAGTAATGACACTGAAATGTTTTGGCATAATTATCATGGCATTATAATCATGGGATGAATACATTAGCGTGGCTAGGCCAGGGCAGTGTATGCAAGCTCAAATACAATTCTAACATGAAATTAATTTCTATTTCCTTATGAGGGAGTCTGCGCTTGATGGGCCAGGTCCCAGCCAGCAGGAGGCTAGTTGGCGATTCCCTGTTGAATGCGTGCTTTAATAAAGCCATTCAAAATCTCTCCAGAATATATAAAACAGCTGCTCATTTTGTTGGACTCTAAAGATTTATAGATGCTGTACAGATGCACTTTTAATTCCTCTTTACATTTATAGAGCTCCATTATTTGCGTATCTTTCTTAGACCCCTGGGATATGTCGAAAAAAGCGGGTTGAGAGTGTCACTGACTTATATCATGCAGTTAACACTTAGAGACAGAGGGATGAGAATTGTCTAATTTGCCTCCAGCAGTGTTTAAATTAGATTCCAGATGGAAATCTCTGATTCCCACTTTAAAAACCTGCTAGCAGTAATCTAGGTCAGATGGGATGAATCCCACAAATCAATATTTAAAACAAATTTTGTAGGTGTTATTCAAGATGAGAAAAAGCACAAAGTCTTGATTGCAGACAGAAGCCTTTACTTAGGATGAACAACATTTTACTCCCTATATATAATTTCATTATGATTACTGTAAAAAGAGGACAAAACAGGCAAGGTGATATAACATTTATTCACCCAAGCCTCTGAACTAGGTCTAATTCTTCCTTGGAATGGTCCCAGACAGGGTCTGAGTTTTCTGTTACATGAATTTGGCACATGAGCTTCCACATATTCCTGTTTAGTTCATTCCTAATATTCACTGTTATGTTTGCCGTCTACATCAGATGCTGGAGTTTCATGGAATATATCTGGGCTCTGCGTGTCTTTTGTCCCTCCTCTCCACCTGTGCCCTCCAAAACCTGCATAAAGGTGTCTGTGCACACAGAACCTGCCTATTAAAGAATCCCAGGAAGAGTGTTTCCAGCCTCATCCAACCAGGTACCATGTACCACAACAGGCAAAATGGAGGCTTAGGCTTTTAGTAGGTTGTTAATATTAACCTCCTATCTATATCTATCTATCATCATTTATCTATCTAATACTGAGTCTTGCAGAAGGGTGAGTGTAAGAGTGATAAAGGGGTATTGTGCAAAACCTCTGGATTATGTATATAATTTTTTTAATGCCTGATATAGATATTGTTACAAAAATTGGGTGCCTCACCCACTTCTGCAGACACACTAATCCTCACGCTGCTCCTGGGCACCCTCTTCCACTAGGGGAAATCCCACAGGAGCCAGCTATTGTAGCACCCTGCTTGTGGTTAACGCTTAGCTGGAATGAAATATTCAACGCAGCAATAGAGAAATTAAAATAATAATTTATTTGTCAGACAAATAAATGAGAGGCACAGTGGTATATGGTTACCAAGCTCTGGCCTGGGCTCCTGCCATTATGGCCAGCACTTATATTCCCTCAGCCCAGCCTCCTTGCTCCTCCTTTGGCTGCCTCTGTCCAATCAGCCTGGTTGAAATTCCTATTGGCTGTTTGCTAGAACCAATCACAAAAGATACACCCATTTCATATTACCTTTTATGGGAGACAAAAGCTATATATTCTTCTATCTATAAATGACAAATAAGTAATCATATATCTTACATTTATCTCAACAAGGAACCTTAATTACCAGCTCACCTCTTGCCCTCCTTGCCCTATTGCCCTCCAAAACAAATGGTTAATAGTTTTAAATTTTTATCTTAAGCAGATGTCAGAGATCTTGAGTTTATCATTGAAAGATCTCCTTCTTTTGGAGGTCTTTAAACAAAGGCCTGACAACTATATATCAGGAGTGCTCGATGGCGCCTCCTGTCTGGCAGGGGGCTGGGCTCGTTTGCCCCTCTGGTCTCCTACAGCCATGATTCTATGAAATAAGAATCTAGCATAAGGTTTTAACATTTCTTAGTTTCTAAATCCTTTGCATAATTACATTTAAGCTAATATATTTCATACATAACATAAATAACCTTTTAAAAGGAAAAGAAATCTTAAAAGGATCTCAGTTTAAGAAAGAAACAACTTTAGAAAAAGACTTCCCAAAAGACTCCCTCCCTTTCTGCCAGCCAGATGCTTTTCCATTTGCTCTTGGCCTTTTAACCTTAGGAAGAAGATATGGCTCATTTTACTATTTTCCAACTCTTAATTTGTAGGGTCAGTGTAACCTTGCTCTCCGCCTGTAATTCCCTTTTTACGACTTTGAGAATTGTTTTCTGCTATAAATCAGGGGGCCCCCTTGTCCAGGAGGATAAACATCTTGCCAAGGTTTTTAGGCAGCTGGTCTTCTGCCTGGCATGAAACATTTGAAAATCTTTAAGCTCATTTTAAAATACAGGCCCTGATCAAAAATATAAGCTTTGATAAAAATGCAGGCTATGATTAGATGCCTCACTATACCCCTGGTGATGTTGGTGTTTTCCTCCATTGAAGAAGGCACCATTTCCCCTGGCACACAGGAAACCACTGTCTTCTCCTTGGGGACACAGGAAACAGCTGCCTTTTCTGTAGATGCTGGCTTCTCCTCCAACTCTTCAAGGAACAGTTTCCAAATCAGAAGGACCCCTCTTCTCCCCTCTTTCTGGTACCTCCACAGGCCCCCGTTCCTCTGGCAGGGTCCCTGACACCTCCATTTTCTCCTTTTTCTTCCACTGCTGGCTCCGGTCTTGGAGTCACACTTCGCTCCCCAAGGAAATCTCTTGCTCTGATCACCCACGTTGGTTTTGGTTCATCAATTCTGTTGAAAAGCTGTCTCAGCTGTTTGTACAATTGCAGAAGCTGCTCCAGCCTTTGGTTACTTCACTGCCTGTGCTCCTCCCTTGCCTGCTTCTGGAGCTGCTCCAGCATCAACATGGACTGCTCAAACGTTGCTGCTGTTTCGCCCTCCATTTTCAACTTCAGGCACACGTTGCTCCTAGTCCTTCTCTCCCACAGATCCCACTTTTGACACCAGTGTTTAAAGTAGGGTGCTTCCCCATTTCTCTTCTCTGCAGAGCAGAGGCAAAAGCCCATGGGGTTCCAGGCACTCACCCAGGGCCTGTGTTCCTTTGGAGAATAGAGGCACGGCAGAGACTGTTGTAGCTTTAAGAAATATGGTTTATTCACCTATTTATACATTCAGTCTGCATGGAGTCCAGGTTTTACAGGATGGTCATTTCAAGAGGGGCTTGTAATTATTATTATTATTATTATTATTATTATTATTATTATTATTATTTTCTACCCTGCACATCTGGCTAGGTTTCCCCAGAGTGGCTGGGTGTTCAACAGAACATAAAAAAACAGAATAAAACTTCATGCATTAAAAAACTTCCCACAGCAGTGCAACCCTGGAGTCTTACAGGCAGCCTGCCCAAGATTCCAGGCTCTCTTCCTGCTTCTTCTTCACAGCAGTCCTTGCTCAAAACTCTCCTCTCCTGTCAACTCACACCCAGTTACCCTGGCAACCTCCCAAACCCCTATCTCTGTTCGCACCACAGGGTAGTGGGGAGGGCAGTTCTCCTGCATTGCCAATGGTCCAGGTCATTTTGCACAGGCTAGCCCTCTGCATCTTGTATTTCTCCCTTCACAACCCAAATCATCAAAATCACACCATTTATTAATTTATAGGGTTCAGGGGGTCCCCCCAGTCTGTAACACAATATATATCATAATTGCCGTCTCCTAGGCAATCCTCTACATTTACTGTGGAGTGAGACCTTGGGATAGTATCTCCCTCAATGCATATATGTATGCCTTGGGCCTGTGGCAATAAGTGGAAATAACCTTCTTTCCTTTGGTACAGGGGCTGCTGGCGATGAAATGGTGATGATGTCGTGCTCAGGTGTCCTATAGTAGATATCAGACATCTAGTATAGTGCATGCAATCCATATGAAGTTAAGCATGCCTAAATCCCATTGGTAAGCACTTAAATTCCAGTTAATCCCATGCAATGAGTTTTTGATATTCATGTTAAAGAGAAGATGCTTTAGTAATCAAAGTACCTTGACAGCATGAAAGTAGAATATGCTGTACGGTCATAGCTGATAGGAATTTGTTTCATATTGGACTTCAAAATTAGAGCATAAAGCCCTCATTAATCTCTACATACATAGTAAGCATTATGATGGTCGGGGAAAGTGTTGGTAGTCTCCCTCAGAGCAGCGTATTCAAGAGCAGCCACAGGGGCCATTATTTCTCTTGAAGACAACAGCAATGTCAGAACAAATCAGCCAGTTTGTGACTGAGAGAAGCAGGATAAGCAAATAAGACAGAAAGGGAAGGGACTTAAGAAAAGTGCAGGGCCAGGAAGAGTAAAGTTTGTTTACAATTAATGCTCGTCATAGTGACGAGCCCTTTGTTAGTAATTTAATAGTTCAAATGTCAGAAGAGTAGTGGTGTTAAATATGGAGTAGCAGATTTACAGAATATACAGAAATTCCCTTCAAGGGAAGGATGCAGAATGGGAGTGGTCCTTTTTGAGCCTGTAGATGCAGCTGAACAGCAATCTTCTGGGATGAAGGGGAAAGCGTGTGGACCCTTGCTCTAAAGAAAACACAATACTAGCACCTTGAGGCTGCATGCATGAAGTTGTTCCTTCTTTATGCCTTGGGCACAGTGGCAGAGTAAGCCCTGATGGTACCAGGGGCGTGTGTGTGCGTGTCAGCTTGTGCTGCCCCATGGAGTGGGGCATGCGGGCGCAGGGCATGCCACCAGGGTTGCATCTCTCCCCAGAGCCCTCCACCTGGAGGGTGGCGTGGAGTACGTGTGCTGGCCCCACGCTACCCCAAAAAGCAGGCTGCCTCACTCCCAAGCTCCCTCTTGCTGGAGGGCAGCTGAGAGGGAGGTGGTGGGCAGAGGCCCTACACTGTCCGAAAAAGCAGCACGGGGGCTGCAGGGAGGGTGCCCAAGCCGCTGCGTCAATCCCAGACGCCCTCCAGCTGAAGGGCGCCTGGGAGATGTGGTGATTCGGACGTTCTGCTTTTGGGCACAGTGCGCCTGGACTCCAGTGTGTTATCCCCAAAGGTAAGTGCCGCCAGGGGCCCCCACCTGCCCCCTTCCTACGCTACTGCTTGGACACTTAGTGCTCCTTTCTCTTGAGAACAAAAATGGAGATTTATGCATTTGATACGTTGGTTTTAAGGAGAATAAAACTGTAGGCAAACTACTGCTGTCAGCCTGTTAACTTATGGATAATGAAAAGTGATTGTTTTCTTGGGAGCATCTTTTAGAAGATGCATGGTGAAAGGGTTGGAAGCCTAGCAGTGTTCCTCTGAAGGGGTGCCCATTCTTTGAAAACCTACCTCAGGGAGCTAGAGACTTGCTTTTATGCGGCTTTGTTCACTGGTTTCCCTCAGAAACAGCAATTTGCATGAGAAAATGACACCGCTCTTATCTTTTTAATTAAAGTGTGTAATGCATCAGTGGCTGGCTAAAAACAAGCACCACAGTCATCAGCTTCACAGCCACACATAACATGTGGAACGAAACACCAGGCCTTCTGCTCTAGACTGCATGAAGCAAAGCATTGGAGAGCTGGATTTAGCATGCCAAAAGTCGGAGGAATATTTTTGGCCTGCACCTCCTCAGTCTCCTCAAATGCCACCAACTTCTGCCTACACAGAAATCTCCCAATATGCTCAGTAGGCCTCGTCCAAAAAAAAAAAATCACTGAAATCAAAGGAGAATAAGATGATATGTCTGTTTGTGTGGAGGGCATATTTCTACTTGAATATGTAGACTTTGCTCTGGGTACCAAAGCTCATGGCTATGAGGAGGAAGACCTTATTGGTGGAGGTGCCAGGGAACTCCCTGAGACATAGCTGTCAACTTTTCACTTTTCCTGTGAGGAATCCTATTCGGAATAAGGGAACTTCCCTTAAAAAAAGGGAAACATTGACAGCTATGCACTGAGAGAGGCTCATCTGGCTTGCTTTTCTTATATGTTTTCGGCAGCCTGTGGTGGGTTTCTTGTGGGGAAAGGTGGGGTGAAAATATGAAATATCCATTATTTGGTGCATGTATTGACATAGTTTTACTTGTGTACATGGCAATTTCCAAAGAAAGGTCTGACAGTTCCAAGAAGAGGAAGGAAATAGAGGCAAGGTCATCAGGGGATGAGTTTCAACTGCACATACTTCAGCTTATCTGCAATAGGCCTATGCAGGCGTGCAGCGTGTGCTGCTGGTGCCTGGGGTGGGCGCATGCCCCCAGGTGCAGAGGGTTAACGGAGCCTGTGCTTAGCCCTTGTCATGGACACCCTGCCCACCAGAGCCTAGTGGGGCTGAATTGTGCCCCTGCTCACCCGCAGCCCCACACACTCTGCCCTGCCAGCACCACACTGCTTTGCGATTCTGAAGGGCTGCGGGAAGAGGATGCACGATCCTGTTGCACCCTCCTCACTGTCCTGATCCCCTGGCCCACCAGGCAGACAGACAGTGTGCCAAGATGAAGTTCCAAGCAAAGTCCAAAGATCAGGAGACGCAGTCCAGAGTCAGTCCAAGTAAGCCAAGGTAGAAGTTCAGCAGTCAGGATATAGTCTGGAAACAATCCCAAAGTAGAATCCCAGGCAAGGTCCCTCTGCTGCCGTCTGACACTGTGCCTGCTGATTGCAGCACCTGGGCTTGATGAGGCCTGTGACCCTCACCTGCTCTCAGCTTGCCTCCTTCGTCACCTCACCTCACCTGGCCTGCCTCTGCTTCCTGGAGTGCCCCGGCCATCTTGTCACCCAGTGAGTGCTTCCTACATCAACCATCCCTTTCCCATCCCTAGTTTGCTCCCATGTGACCCACTCCCAGCTGCACCCCTCACCAGAATCCTCTTCCTTGTCCCCAAAGTCCTACCGGTTCATGACACTCACGCAGCCCTGCAGCATCATAAAGTGGCATGGGGCAAGCGGGACAGTGTGAGTGTGCCCCTTGGGTGTATTTTTGTTGTGCCCGCCAAGGGCCACAGGTGGACAGGGGCACAGCAGTGCAGGGCTGACAGGGTGGCAAGGAGCAAAATGCATCCCCCAATGCTCCCTGGGCCACCGCCCCTCTGGCCCTCCCCATGCAGTGCCCCTTTCCCCATATCCCCCAGGTGTTTGGTGCTACAACTTCCATCTGCTCCAGCCAGCACTCCACTCTGCTTTCTCCCCTTAAATGGAGGCCACCAGGTCTGTGAAGATGGAGTGGTTCCAAAAGCTTTCCAGAAAAAGTGAGTTATGGAGAGGAATTTGAAGGAAGTAGAAGAGATGGTGGCAACCTGTGAAGTGTAAGGAGCAGAAATGGAGAAAGGGGAGGGGAGAGATGTTTAAGGGAGCAGAGAGCCTTCAGACTGCTGAGGAAGGTGAAACTGGACATGCTTAGACCACAGGTGTGTTGGGAGCAGAGAGATGAGATAAAAGGCAGAACTGAAAGTATTGATGAGAAATGCATGATGATGTTGCTGACAATTGTTCAGATGTCTATTGCATTTTAGTGACTGTTTTAACAGTTGCTTGGACTTGATGCTTACGTGGTGGTGGGTGGGGCCAGAGGCAAAAGTGGCCAGAGGAATGAATGTCAATTTCGCCTTTGCACAGTAGGCTACTTAGGTCATAAGTGGACTGTGGTCTATTTTTCCTCTCCTCACCTAAAGGGGAAAACCATCAAATACCAGCATTCCCAACAGGTAACCTTTGATGCAGATAATGTTTAACAAAGCAGCCTAAGGTGCACTTGATTTTTTTTTAAAAAAAAACACAACACTGTCAAGAATAAAGAGATTATCTTTCAGCACAGTTTACAGCACCATATGGTGACTAAGCAAGTGGGAAGAATTGATGCTTAATATGCAGGTCTACTGATTTATGCTTACCAACCTCCTGTGGAAAATTACAGTTCCTTTCATAAAAAACTCATTACTTTCAGAAGGATGTGTTTGCAGACAAAAGTTACATTGACAGTGTACTGTGACAATATATTAATGGTCTGTAAACTACTACAGTAGAGGCAAACGGTGAGATCCATCTTGTTCTGTCCCATTAACTCCCGGTGCCAGGAGTACTGTTCAAAGCAAATACAAAAGGTTTTTTTTTTAATAAAAAAATTCACTTAATTAATGTCATGCAATCAGGGGGGTAAATTTAAGCCACAAGTCAGTCTCAAAGTCTGTTTTTGAAGCCTGGACTCTAAACTCGAACGTCAAGAAGAGGAGGCTTCATAACCTATGAACACTGATGTCCATTGAGATCACCAAATGGGGCCTTACTTCCAGGTGTTTACCCAGGGTTCATGTTTCTTTTCGAATGAGGGACAGCGCAGGCTGTAGTGACTTTGTGATATGGTTCATTTACAAATATATACCATCTGAGCCTCTGATGGAGGGGTTCGCAGCATTAACACCCCAAGAGGGCCTTGCTTCTTCCAAAGCCACAACTTTGGATTCATACAGAAATCAAGCTTTCCAGCCTGATACTTCTTTCCTTTCCACTTCTATAACTCAACTCTCAACTCTGGCCTTTCCTTTTAACTAGCAGCCTGTTGAGGAAGGGGGCACTACCCATTTGCCATATGGTGCTGAACCACTTTCTTTGCTCCCTTAATGGCCCATTATCTAGGCCAGTGATGGCCAAACTTGGCCCTCCAGCTGTTTGGGGACTACAACTCCCATCATCCCTAGCTAACAGGACCAGTGGTCAGGGATGGTGGGAATTGTAGTCCCAAAACAGCTGGAGAGCCATGTTTGGCCATCACTGATCTAGGCTGTCACCTCAACAGGAAGCTAGCCTGGCTATTCCAGGAATTAGAAGGGGGTCCAGGCATTAGGAGGGTCTAATAAAACTCACAACAGTACAGTAGTATAGCAGTGGTGATAGTTTTATAAATTTAGTTCAGGTCCCAGAGTCTAAATTTAGCCTGCATAGGAAAATTACAGAGGAAGAAGAGAGGCAATGGAAACAATAGAGAAATGGGAGGTGTAAGTGACAATGTGAGCAAATGGAGTTTATGCAAATGTAGGCCTAATTGTGATGGGGGTTATGCTACAACGATAATGGAAAAGATGGGATCTGAGGAGGGATTTAAAGAAAGAGTGGAAAGATCTGACCATGCAGGAGTTCTGGGCATGAGGACATGACAGCAAGGGAAAATTGAAAAGTCATCCACTAGATTGAGGGAGATCAACCTGTCACCATGGCCACGTTGTTTCTGAGGAGTAGAAAACATACGTCTTTTTCTAATGTCAGACATGGATGACCTTGATGTTATGCTCTATCATAAATGGCTGAGGTAATTTGCATCTTTTCATGGTGGTTCAAATGGATTCTGGTGTTTTATGTGGCTGTGGGGGCAGGGGTTGTTTTACTTAATATATTTATATGTTGCCTTTCTTGGAGCTGATACAGCTTACAGAACTGCAAAAAGACACTGTAAATATGCATTTATTTATTTATTAAATCTGTATACAGTGGTACCTCGGTCTTCAAACGTAATCTGTTCTGGAAGACCGTTCGACTTCCAAAACGTTCAAAAACCAAAGCATGCATTTCAGGAAGCATTTATGTCCCGAAAGCTTTTTTTTTTTGGTAAATAATTTTTATTAATTTTCCATTAAAAACATTCCAATTAATCACATATCAAATCAAATCATCAAACAGAAAGAAAAAGAGAGAGAGAAGGCCAAATTACATTCCAATTTATTAAATTTCAAATGGATTTCCCATGTGCTGGACCTCTGAAGAAATTATGTCACATGTCTGCTTTCTTCTTGTTCTCTTAATTTCCAAATTCCAATCTTAAACTCTCAAAATCTCTCAGTCACTGGTATGCGATTCTCAATCATGTTAGACAAGCATATATCCATTCATATACCAGGTACAGTTTAATTTATGTTTTTTGTTCATTGTAAATTTCTCAGCGCAGCTCTCCTCCTAGTCCATCTTCTGGTCTCCCAATCTGGGCTGTTGTCCAAGCCTACTTTGTCTGAAGTCTATTGACGCAATGAACTCCCACATTGTTTGACATACTGTTCAAAAGTTTATGTAGCAATGAAAGCCATAGGATATAATTCACAGTTAGAAATCATTTGGCGATTAATCAGGTTTTCCAGGATCCACGCATATCTCCTCCCTCTGGGCCATAGAGGGGGCTGCTATACACCAGCTTCACCTTCTCTTTCGCCTTTCATAATAAAGAAAAACATGCAAACAAAGGCACTGTATATTGTGAAGTATTTCCCAAATTATAGTCAGACAGTTTGCAGTCCAACAGATGTTTCCCACTCCCTTAAAGAAAGGAGGGATTCGCTTTTCCCCCCTTCTGCATCACAACTAACAAACGCCATTTTGTCCACTCCTTTATCTTTTGTCAAGTCCAATTAAAACATCAAACAGGGGCTGCGCAGCTAAGTAGCTAATTGTTGATAGAGGTCCACCTGTACTCCATTAAAAAAAATAGTTCTTTCTTAGTGAGGCTCGGCATATAAAAGCAAATGTAGATATAAGAGAGGAACATATCGATAACCTCCGTAAATCAAAACACCACTATGAGAATCCATTGACGTCCAAAGCTTGGGCTCCAGTGACTGTGCAGTTCAGCAGATTGTTTCTTTTATCTCCTTCAGTCCAGAACACGCCTTTTTTTAGTCCAAATCTTGTTTATTTTTAGAAAACAGGTGCCCCTGCTCGAGAGATTGACTCCGGAGAGTTCCCAGTCTTCCATGCCAGGTTCGGCACCCAGTGTCCTCTGCCCCCCACATCTTGTTGTGGGTGACAGATAAGGGACGGTCTGTGGGTGAGACAGCCCTCTCCTACCCTGGAGGGGTTGGCTGTACTAATTACCCTCATATTAGCCCTTAATTTCTGGCATGACTGGGGGTCCAATCTCATGGGAGGCAGCCATTTCCCTCGGCAATGTGGCACGTTCAGCTTCCAAAAAGTGTTTGAAAATCGAAGCAGTTCCTTCCAGGTTTTTAGAATTTGAAAGCCGAAATGTTCAACTTCTGGGACAATTGAAAACCAAGGTACCACTGTACCATCTGAAGGGAGTGGCTCACAGGGTTCTCTCTAGCTCTGTGAGCTTCAGCTCCTATCATGTGTCTATCTAGCAAACATGCACTATTGGTTTGACTACCTTGTAAATATCTCACAAAAATCCTCTTGGTGGTCAGTTATGGTTAAGTGATTGGGAAGTAGAAGCAGTGGCATAGTGGGAGAAGCATGAGATTTGTAATTTCAGGCTTGTGAGTTTGAAAGAGTCCTACACTGCAGGAAGTTGGACTAGATGACCCCTGAGGTCCCTTCCAACTCTACAATTCTATTCTCCTACTTGTAATGGAGTTTTGCTAAGGTGTTAACCTGGAGGTTGCACTGTGTGTGGATTGCTAACAAAAAAATGATTTTATTTGCAGGCGTCTAGTGGGGGCAGGATAAATAGCTATGTCTTCTGTTGTTAGTTGATGTATTCATCAAACTTTTCAATAACTGTTACTGACTCAGAAATGACAAACATATGTACTGTTGAAGACATTTTTATTATTCTGCACCTAGATATTATTCCTGAAAATAAATAAAAATATGCAAAAACAGAAAAAAGGGTGCCATCTGCCAAGGTGTTTCTCTGTGTGCCTTTTCCATCAAAAGTATAAAGACAATCTGCAAGCGGGAGGCCATATCAGCCAAGGCATCTTGGTTAAGGAATGCCTTCCTCAAAGGGGTCTGCCTGACCCCAACGCTGCAGCTACAGATCTCTATCCAGCTAGGAATATACACTAAAATCTGCTGCTGTGCTTTGGTACCCTGATCTGAATCAGGATGTAAACCTAGATAGGACAAGGTAATTTATTTGGGCATAGCTGAGTGTGAATGCCTGCTGTAATCTGGGGGCTGTCGTGTGGTATATAGGCCATTATTGTATGGCAGACCAGGTGTTTGACAGCCCTTTTTGAAGTTCTGAGCAAAACAGGAGAGTCTCTGGTAGGCAGCAGGACATAGCTAGTGAAGTAATCTAGGCTTTTGGCAAATTGAAAGTTCTGCAGGCCTGATCTAGTGCTTCCATTCTAAAACTTTATAATTACAGGATTAATATCAAATCCAAAGTTGTTGTTTTTTAAAAAATAGTCAACAAATGTTGATAAAATATCAAGTAAAACCACTCGGTCCCGCTGGAAAACACAAAGATAATTAAGCCTGCTGTTGTCAATTTTCTAGGGAAGAAAGTTACTGATCTCAAGAGATGTCTTTGGCAGTTATTTTTCATCATCTAAGAAAAATTACACAGGAATAAATATATTACTGAGCATATTCATATTTTAGGCATTAATTATCATCAATACAGAAAGGCAACAGTTTCCAATTACAATGCAAATACACACCAAAAGCGTTCTCTACTGATTCCGATCTGCAAAGTTAGTTCTTAACTTTGCAGCTCAGGTTTTACTTTTCATAAAAGACGTTCCCCAAAGTATCTTAAATCAGAACAACCCTGAACCTTCTGGCAGTTATTCTGCAAATACTGTTAAGTGAGCATTATAATATTCTGAAGCCATCTTGTCTCCATCCAGTACAAACACTTTTCAAGGTTTGTTTTTCTAGCTAATGTGAAACAGCAAAATAATAAATGTGTTTTGCTACGTGTATTGTGGGAGCTAGACACATCAAGGAAAGTTGACAATGGCCTAAAGTTGACAATGGCTATCACAAACAGGTTTTTAGCATAACATTGCTGTTGTTGTTTTTTGTATTTTTAATGATAGACTAACATGCAACAGGAATGATATCCCTGATGCTTAGGACAAACCACAGTGAATGGCAAGTCCACTTATCTTAGACAGGCAACATTGAGCCTAGCCCAAGCCACAGCCATGGGGACTGCAGCCTGCTTGCAGCCTGACCAATTGTAGGCAGGCACAGGTGCAAGACATGCTTGGAGGGTGGACCCAACCAGCCATAGATGCTGCATGCGTCCGCTCTCGGGAGATGTGGTTTACCCTTAGATGCACTCCCAGCAGGTGGGCTGGAATGGGAAACCGCTGTATCCTGTGCCTAAGCCAAACCATTCACATCTGTAATCAATAAAGTTGTAGCCTATTTAATCCCAATTTATATGTTGTCGTCTTGTCTGGTCATTCATTGCTTCAGGAACAACGGGCTCATGGAGCCTTGGCACGCAGTGAGCATCACTGCCTGCTTGTGATTAGACTAGATGTACTTTAGTCTAATCCAACAAAGCAATGCTTGTATTCTTAAGAATATAACAAAGTTGCTTCTTTTGAAAGGAGAGATTGGGTCTTGAGTTACATGGCCTTTAAGCATAGGAAAATTGAAAGTTGCTTTATGCTTGTGCTAAGCTGCCATTGGTCCATCTAGCACAGTATTGGTGAAACTGACTGGCAGTGGGTCTCCAAGAGAACAGCTGGGGAAGATTCCCAGCCCTACCGGGAGAGGCCAGTGACTGACACTGGGACCTTCTGAATGCAAGGCATTTGCTCTGCCAATATGTAGAGTGAGCGGTGGTTCCTTCCCTAATCATAGTCTCTTTCATGTGGCTAAAACAGGCATTCGGCTGGCTGTTTCGTACAATATATATTTAGTACATGTGAGGAAAATTATATGGAGTTATTCATTAACCTATTGCCCATTATCCTATTGCCAATTACAGATAATCTGTTTGCTGGAAGAGAAATGATATGACCATTCACAGATTGAATTCTATGAGCTTTCCCCAACAGAGGGTTTAATATTGTTGTTGGGAGAAAATAGAACGTAGCAACAGAGATGCCATAAAGATGTAGGTCATGGCTGTGATACTCTGTTGCCAGCAGTCGTTTGATAATGGTTAGTTAATGGCTTATTAACTTTCATGTGCCATCTTCATAGGTTCATTGGACTATGAGAAAGCTCTCACAATGCAGCTCCTCTTGGAACTATTCTGTGGCTAAAATTCCAGGCCAGTTTTCCAGCAAAACATTGATATCACTAGCCTCCAGATTAGGTGGTTAGTTGGCTGTAGCCTGTGAGAGATGGTAGCCACTGTGGTGTTCTTTGAGATGCATCCAAATATTGATCTGATGAAGCACTGAAAATGGGAAAACAGGCTGTCCTGTAGCCCAAGAAGGCAACTGAGTTGAGGAAAAATGTTATTACATGGAATAAGATTCTGTTGTTTGGGTCAGTTATCTCTGGTCTCAATGTGACTTACCTGTACTGATGAGCGGTGTCTAGAAAAAGAGTCATAAATACAAAATTTTTCGTAGACACAAAAACATATTCGACTTGTAGGTTTGGTTGAGTGTTTGTTCTCGGATCAAAGCAACAAACTAGGCTTGAGAAAAAGGAGGTTTTATAATGTGAAAATTAAGAACTTGCACTGTAATGAACAGCATAGTAGATTAAATGAAATCTGCTTCAACATTTCACAGATAAAACCAGAAATTCACATGCATGCTTGTAAAAAAGCAACCCTTTTCTCACACCAAGGATCACTGCTCTCCCCACCTGACGCATTATTGTACCTTGCTGAAGGCTCGTCTCTGCTTGATCTACACTATATGCATTAACTCAGGTACTGACCACTGAATCAGGTCTATTAGTAGGCTGACCAGAATGCCCTGGAATTATGTACAGTAGATACCGATAGATTGCAGCCCTCATAATCCCTGGCAACTGGTTATGATGAGGGGAACTGGAGTCCAATAACATCTGGAGGGCCACACATGCCCCATCCCTGATAGAATCATGGAATTGTAGAGTTGGAAGGGACAATGAGGACCATCTAGTGCCACCCCCGCAGTGCAGGGATATTTCGCCTAACGTGAGGTTCAAACCGACGCCCTTGAGATTAAGACTCTCATGCTGTTCCATCTGAACTCTGGAAGAAGAAAATGATGACTGCCAAGAGATATCTGCCACAGCAAAAAGAAGAAAAGAAAACAAGTGAAACAAAACTAATGAGAATGCAATTAATGAATAATGAAACAAATGTGATTTTAATCAATGAGGTATTTTTTGAGGAATACAAAATGAAGCATGATACCCCCAAATAAGTCTTGCACTCCTCTTAGTGATTAACTTTGTAAAAGAGCTCCTTATACTTTTAAAATAATGGAATAATAGGTATAATAGGCCTGATAAGTATAGTAGCAGAATCAATTACTTCATTGTTTATGTGTAGAAGCAGGATCTTTAGCAACCAAATACTGTTGATATGTGCAATGTATGTGCCAGATATCCAGGACTTCCCCTGCATGCAAAGACAGACTCTGGCAGATTGTGGGTCAAGAAGGCAGTTTCTGCTGTAGAGGGAAGTGAGGGGCAGGTGGGGCTCGTCAACCTGGGAAGGTAGCCCTTTCAGGAGAAGAAAAACTCTCCTCCTAAACCTCTGCTGCCTTCAGGAGATCTTTGGGAGAGAAAAAGGCTGAGTAAACCCTACACAAATCTGGAGGGGAGTTCCTAAAATGGTTGGATGGTGCCTTGCATGCCTCCTTCCAGCAACTCCTGCAGCCAAGCTGGTGCCAGATGTATTGCTCTGCTTTCCTTTGGACCACATCAGGAAGGCCGAGAGGGGGGTCTTATCGTCTGGGCAGCCTAGGAGCCCCAGACACACTGCCCAGGCTTGCACTCTGGAAGGTCACTTGGGTGCTGCTAACACAGCAGTTTGACTTCACCCTGGAAGCATGCTCCATTGTCTCTCAAGACAGATATATGCCAGCATATGTTCATGTGTTAAGGGTTGCATTAACAAAGGGGCAATTGGCTCAACTCCTAAGAATAATAACCCTGTTCCAATCAAACAGTACAGCTCTGACTGTGTCCTTACATATCCAAATGTGAGTCACTCCATTTCTTCAATGTATATTTAACAATGACATAAAATAAGCTAGACAATAGTTCACACTGATTTAATATCTTTCTTGTGCCAGCCATTTCTATAAAAATTTAATGGGTGAATACAAAATGAAATAGTTTAATGTATTCTAGAGAATGCAGACAACTCTGTAAACAATTTGGGGGGGGGAGGCACTGTAACAGGCACTGCCAGTAGCATATACAAACTTTATTAAAACAATATATTATTTTAGGATTATGAAAATAGAAGACTAAGGAGTCATATCACTATTTTATTGGCTAGCAGTTTTGAAATGTTCATTGTAAAGTGAAGCAGCAGAAGGTCAATGGGATTAAATTCTATAAATTTTCTTTGCCTTCAGCCTTTACCAAAAATTTTAAAGTCTGCTTAAAAAAGCTAGTGTGGTAGAAAGAACATATTTTCCTGTTCTCAGCTGCATACAACCACTGGGAATGATCATAGCTATAGAAAAGGGGATGGATAACCCTTAAGATCAAAATAAGGCAAAGATCTGCACCAGAAAAACCAAACAGAGGTATTGGAGTCCCTGATGTGGCACAGATGGGGAGCTCCCATGATATCAAAAATTGCCCTCAGCTTTGAAAACACAGAGTGACATTCTTCACCCCGCTATGACCCTGGACCACTACAACTGTGGTTACCACCAACCATCAAAAACAATAGCTATTTAAACAAGCATTTCCTAGAAACATAGCTGTCAACTTACAGATTTGAAAATAAGGGACCAGCAGCCTCGAAAATAAGGGATCAGCAGGCAAAATAAGGGATTTTAGTCAACCAGCTGAAATACGAAGTTAAAGGGGACCAGATAATTTGGGAGAGCAGCACCTGTTTTTAGCCCTTCGTTTCCAGAGGTTGCTGCTCAAGACACCAGCCGATGAAACACTGCAATGAAATAACTACAAGCAGCAACCACTTTTCGCGCAAAACGAAGTCTAAGCTATAAAGATGCTGCTGCAGTTCTGTATCTTTTCTCTCATGCTCCATCTGCAGCTCTCAGTTCCATCAGCTGGAGCAGGAGGAAGGGGGGGAATAGCGCCCGAAGTAAACCCGGAGATCAGACCATCTATGCTAGTCTACCACTACAAATCTATGGGAGAAGCGCTTGTGGTTCTTCCTCCGCTTTCCCCCAATATGGTTAGCCCTTGGAACACCTGCCCGCGCCTCTGCCTCCTCCTCCTCTCTCTGAACTGCTTTCTCTATGGTTGCCCTCGCTCTCCTCTCAAGGCTCCTCAGTCCCGGTGGGGAGGGGCTCCCGGGGGCCGAGGCTGGTGAGAGCAGGCTGGAGGGGGGCGGGCTGTGCAGCCAAGCAACACAGTTGGAGCCTCCCTCCTCCCTGGCCGGCAGGGAGGGAGGGAGAGGAGCTGCTTCCTTTGAAACCCGGGAAATTTAAGGGACATCATCAATCCGGGACAGCAGCGGGACACGGCGCTGGGATAAGGGAGTTTCCCGCCAAATAAGGGACAGTTGATAGCTATGCCTAGAAACCAGTGCTTACAGCCCCAGCCAGTATAGCCAATAGTCAGGGATGATGGGAGTTGTAGTCCACCAACATCTGCAGGTCCCTCTTCCCTGCTTTGCATGTGTACTCACGTGCTTAATTATTCTCTTACTTTGTTGACTCACTTTGCTGGTTTACCATGCACCCCTTTACATGTCTACTCAGAAGTAAGCCCTTGGAAAACATGTACAGAACTGCAGCCTCAGCAGTCATAGCTAACAAAAAAAAAGGTACCTGTGAAAACAACTTTTCTTTTGATGGGCCTTTGAACTGTACCCATAGGCAGTATTTTCCTTTCCTCTTCTGAGTTGTGTGGTGCAGTTTGTACCTGAAGAAAGTGAAGATTCTATCTGTTGAGAGAAAAACAGTTTTTTCCTCCCTGGAAGTTTCCAGTCAGCAATGCTTTTGAAATATACTCATTACAAATGAGCAAACAGACTGTGCTATACAGTAATCCAAGCAAAGTTCATCCATTTGGCATATTCAAAATGGCTGAGTGGTTCAAATGGATTGTGCACTTCGTTTCAATTTCCAGACCTTTATCTCTGTCCTCATGCTGAGGAATCCTATGCAGAGCCTGGATAGCTCAGTTGGTTAGACCATGGTGCTGATAACACCAAGGTTGCAGGTTCGATCCCAGCTGCATATTCCTGCATTGCAGGGGGTTGGACTAGATGATCCTCAGGGTCCCTTCCAACTCTACAGTTCTATGATTCTATGATTCTAGGTTTCCTTGGAAGAAAGCAATGCCCCCCACCGCCCCATGGAGCTTGCTTGTTCCTTTGATTCCAGAAATTCCAAAGTCCAACAGCCACTTTTTAAGAGACATTTTGGGGGGGGGGGGCAGAATGCTCTTGAGATGCCTTGGGTGTGGTGGTGCCAAATGCTTTCCTCAACTTGTCATCTATCTGCTCCAAATCTCTACTCCAGTTTGAATGCCTCCCTCTCCACACCATAGTATTCGAAATGTATACCATCCAACATTTCTCTGATGAAAATAGGGACATTCTATTCAATAATACTGTAATAATAATAATAATATTTTTTATTACTCTGGGTGGCTTCCAACATATATAAAAACATTTAAAAAATAAGCATTATAAAAACTTCCCTATACAGGGCTGCCTTCAAATGTTTTCTAAATGTTGTATAGTTACCTAACGCCTTGGCTTGGTGATTGCATAATTCCATACCCCTCAACATTTCTCTGATGAAAATAGGGACATCCTAAGGAAAAGTGGGACATTCCGTGATCAAATCAGAAACTGGGATGGCTTCTGTAAATCCGGAACTGTCCCTTGACAATAGGGACACTTGGAGGGCCTGAAAATGCTTGTTAAGCAGCAGCCCTTTTCCCAACACCTATAGCAAATCCACCACTCCAAATCCCTCCCTCCCAAGACTGCTCTAGGAAAAGAAGTGGCCAGACTCCTAATAGAGACATAAGCCTAGAATGTGCCGTTCTGCCTTCTAGTTTTGCAACACCACATAGCCAACTGGGAAAAAGAAGTGTTACAGTTCTTGCTCTGAATTGTTAATTAATTGGACAAACCTTGAGGAAGTTTAAACAATGTGAGTCAGATGAGAAGTGAAGTGACATCCTTCCTAGTGGCACATTGCTTGTCCAATCAAATATTGTTTAATGAATATTAAGTGATCTCACTTAATTGGTCTATAATTAGGGTGGACATCTATAAATCCTTTGTTCTGAAACATTTACAACAAAAATTTAAGGCTAGTTTGCAAACTGGATTATGTACAGTGGTACCTTGGGTTACATACGCTTCAGGTTACATACGCTTCAAGTTACAGACTCCGCTAACCCAGAAATAGTGCTTCAGTGTGGGAAAATGATTGCTTGTACATGAGAGCATGAGCAAAGTTCTTATTGTTACAGGGTGATTTCATAGCTAGAAGCATCCTTGGAGCATGAACAGCGCGTGAACAGCTCGTGCTGTCCTATATGATTGGCTAACGTGGCATGGCCTGATGCTCGCATGGTCTAGTGCGAAGGTCCTTATCTGCTTGCTAGAACAAATTGCTTGGCTTGTACTTTGTATCTTTCTGATTTCACACAATAAAAAGCTGTGCTGCATTAGCCCTAGGGGCAGCCATATTTCGGAACCTATTATGGTGAGAGACTGATTTTTCTTTGGATGCCGAGCAGCAACTCGACAATTGGTGCCCCGTGTGAGGCCTTCGGACTTCACGTTGTTTTTCATTATTCAGCACTCACCAACACGTCGTTCATCCACGTAGTGGATCCCTGGTGAGTGCTCCCGTGTGATTTCTTTCGGACTTCATGCTGTTTTACAACGTTCAGCCTCACCTCGCCCGGCAGGGCTGCAGACGCGTCGTTCATCCACGTAGTGGATCCCCGGTGAGAGCTCCCGTGTGAATGTGATTCTGGACTACGTTACGGACTTATCAGCACTTATCTCCGCCCGGACAGGGCAAAAGGCGCCTCCCTCATCCTCCTAAGGATCCCTCCGGTAAGTGCTCCCTGCTCTTTTTGCAACTCTTGCAATCATGGGAAAGTCTCTCTCTGCACCACAGAAAAATTTTTTTAAAGACCTTAAATTCCTTTTGGCCAGTAACAACCTTGCTGTTCAGAAAGCTGACCTTAAGTCCCTTATAATAGCCCTGGACACTCACTGTCCCTGGTTCCCCCAGGACGGAAATTGGGAGTTAGACGATTGGAAAAAAATTGGACACTTCTTTCAAAATCATCCTCAGATTGATGTCAAGGTTTTGCATGCCTGGTGTAACGTCTACAAAGCTATGTCGTGCTTAACTCCTTCAAACATTCTTCTGGCTGCCGCAACAGCTTCTTCGCCCGCCCTCCCAGCTCCCGCTTTGCCTGCCTCAAACCTACCTCCTAAACCGCCGGACATTTTCCCTTCGGCTCCTCCTGTCACTCCCCTGCATTCTTCAAATTCTGCAGCACCCCCCGCTCCTCCACCTCCTCCGCCCAAGGCATCTGGCACCGTTTCCACCCCACTTCAAGAATCTCTTCGCGCCGCTGCTCCGTTGCTAGCTTTTGATTCTACAACTCCTAATCTTTTTCCTGTGATTGCTCCTGCCGCGCCAGGGGGAGGCCCAGCCCGGCACGAACAGTTTGATTTGAGATTCATAAAGGAACTGTATTCTTCTGTCAAGGACAATGGCCCTGCACCCCCAGCCCCCATCATGCTGAACCAAACTGATGTTCTTGATGGGCTGACGGGAGGAGGCGATTTTCTTATTATTGCCCAACAGTTGGCCCCTGATCCTATGTATTGGGCAACCACCATCGCTGCTGCCCAAGAAGCTTTGTCCTCTGTTCCTGATGACAAGAATGAGCGCGGTGGCAGCATCAGACAGGGCCCTACAGAGCCTAATGGACAATTTGTCAATCGCTTGAATAACACTCTTAAGCGGCAAGTTCAAGACGTAGCAGCCCAAGAAGTGATCGTACACCAGCTTGCGTTTGATAATGCAAATGAGGACTGTAAGCAAGCGCTGCGCCCTTTGATGACAACGCCAAATATAGCCATTGCAGATGTGCTTAAAGCCTGCCAGTCAGTGGGGACTGAGACGTATAAAGCTCGCCTGCTAGCCACGGCTCTGTCCTCCACCGTGTCCCAGAATCCTGCAAAGGATAAAACCTGCTTTGGATGTGGCAAAGTGGACCATTTTCGTGCGCAGTGCAGATCTACCGCACAGCAATGTCACTCCAGCACAAAGTGCCCCATCTTTGATACAGGCCAGGACTTGTCAATTTTCTGAAGATCTTAGATCACATATTGGTCACCCTGGTTATTTGGCAACAGGAATTTTACGCCTGCTGAACTTCATTTCCGGAAGGAGGAAGTATTGCAACGCCCTTTAGTGTCTTACAGGTTGCTTCCAGATCCACAGTGGAAGGGTCCAACTTCCTTGATTTCCTGGGGTCGCGGGTTTGCGGCAATTGACGTAGACGGAGTTCCCCGATGGGTTCCAGCCCGCTGCGTTCGACCTTGGCGCTCTTCTGTTGCCTCGTCTTCGCCCAAGGAGACACCAGCACCTTGAAACCGTATTTTACGCTGTTTGCCGGTGATGACCTCTCACCTGACCTCAACCCACATTGCAGTTGGAGACATCGCCATATTGATGTGCCCTGGATTACGTCACCTTCCACAGCGGTTCCAGTGTTTCCTGGCACGTTGAAAGGCCATCTTCAACCCTATCGCGTTGGCCCCCCTTCCCCCTGGGAAGCCACCGTTTCTACCACTTATCGTTACAGTTTTGCCGCCTCTTGTCTGGGAAATGAACCTGGCTTTGAAGGATGCCCTCGTCAGACCGGCATCGCTTGGGTTTTGCCCCCCAATAGCGACCATCCCATCTGTGTCACCACATTTCGTTGGGTTTGGATTTTTGGCTCCGCAATGCACGGAGCAGTACATGAGGCCTATTTACAGCAAATGGGCTCCTGTATCTGCAGGAATGGCTGTGTGGCTTCTCCTGGTTTGTGGTTTTTACATGCCAATAATCGAGCCACGAAATATCACGCAGGTTGCTCGGAAACAGCTATTGGAATAATTTACCATTCTCACCCTTATTGCCCCCCCGAGCAACCAATATGGCATCGTCCTGAGTGGCCCCACAATTCCACTTCAAACGGATGGAGCCTCTCCGTGAACTTTGTAAAACGCCGCTTTCGTCGTGCTGCTTTCTTGCAGAAGGCCAGGAGGCCTGAACTTTATCATCAGATTTGGACTAACAATACTTACGTTAGAGACATTAATCATTTTGCTTCTATGCTTAACCTTTCTGATTGTTGGATGTGTATGCATATCCCTCCTCAATCAAAAAGATCTGGCATTCTATTACATGGTATTCCTATAAATGCTTCATATAAGATTAGCAATAATATGAAGGACAATCGCATAAGTTTACCTCCTGTATTTCTATCGCTTGTAGAATTAGCTCCTTATTGTTTTCATTTTAATCACAATAGCAAAAAATTTTTAGGTCATTATCCATATTGTAATTGGACACATGAATACATTAATGGATCTTCTTGTTTTCTTAATGTTACAACCATGAGTGGCAGACCAAAGGTTTTAATTAATAATGTCACAACTTACATGACCTATGAACAACAAGCTGCGTGTAGAGACTTTTATGTTTGGTTCGACTGGATGAGAAAGAGCAGCAGAACTACATGTTTGCTTCAATCTGATTTATGGTTATTTTGTGGCACACGTGCCTACAAAGAAATCCCCTCTGCCTTTTCTGGTACCTGCACGTTAGGTATAGTAGTACCCTTGGTATATAAAATAGATAAGCTCCCAGCGGTCCGTTTGCGTAACAGAAGGGAAGTACTATCACCTATTTCTCAATATACAGGGACGGCCATCTCTAGGTCCCTTCTGCCTTCTTTAGGTGCAGCCATGAATTACCGTGATTTGCATAAATTGGCAAACTGGACAGAAAATTTGTTTAATTCCACCATTTTGGCTTTAAAAATGATTAACAAAGAAATATCAGAAATAAGAAATGTAGTTCTTCAACATCATTATGCTTTAGATGTGATCCTTGCTTCTAAAGGTGGAATTTGTGCCTTAATTCATTCTCATTGCTGCATGTATATAACTGATCAATCGACCAATATCTCTGCTACTATTGATCATATGGAACAAATGATAGCCCATAATCCTTTGAATCCACCTGAAGGTTTTGATCCATGGGAGTGGTTGTCTTCTTGGTTACCTAATGGATTATGGTTAAGAAAAATACTATTGATTGTAATTGCATGTATTGTTGGCTTCATTATGGTGTGTTGTTGCATTCAATGCATACCCTCTTTGATTTCCCAATGCACTGCATGGTGGTACCGACCACGGCCCACCACAGGGGTTACAAGAGGAATTTATGTTGCAAAGTGTAGACGCTTAGGCAATGAAGTGTACGATTTGGACTAATGGTCCCTCTTTTCCTCTAATAATATAAACAAGAAAAGGGGATATGTGGGAAAATGATTGCTTGTACATGAGAGCATGAGCAAAGTTCTTATTGTTACAGGGTGATTTCATAGCTAGAAGCATCCTTGGAGCATGAACAGCGCGTGAACAGCTCGTGCTGTCCTATATGATTGGCTAACGTGGCATGGCCTGATGCTCGCATGGTCTAGTGCGAAGGTCCTTATCTGCTTGCTAGAACAAATTGCTTGGCTTGTACTTTGTATCTTTCTGATTTCACACAATAAAAAGCTGTGCTGCATTAGCCCTAGGGGCAGCCATATTTCGGAACCTATTATGGTGAGAGACTGATTTTTCTTTGGATGCCGAGCAGCAACTCGACACTTCAGGTTAAGAACTTTGCTCCAGGATGAGAACAGAAATCGTGTGGCAGCAGCAGGAGGCCCCATTAGCTAAAGTGGTGCTTCAGTTTAAGAACAGTTTCAGGTTAAAAACGGACCTCCGGAACAAATTAAGTACTTAACCCGAGGTACCACTGTATTAGTACCCGATCTACAGTTTTTATACTTGCTACGATAAAACCATTTCTAGATATAGGTTACTACTTGGTTAGACAAAAATCTTATGGGTTAGAGTCCACTGGCTTATTTTACTTCCTCTGGCATCAAAATTTCTAGTTATTACATATTACATATTACAGTGGTACCTTGGGTTACATACACTTTAGGTTACAAACGCTTCAGGTTGCAGACTCCGCTAACCCATAAATAGTTTCTTGGGTTAAGAACTTTGCTTCAGGATGAGAACAGAAATCGTGCTCCGGCGGCGTGGCGGCAGCGGGAGGCCCCATTAGCTAAAGTGGAGCTTCAAGTTAAGAACGGACCTCCGGAATGAATTAAGTACTTAACCCGAGGTACCACTGTATGTGTGTGTGTGTGTGTATATATATATATATATACACACACATCTCAACAGCCTACACCCCAAAATACAATTCACTATGGAAAAATACAATTCACTATGGAAATAGAAGCCAACAACCAACTTCCCTTCCTTGACGTCCTAATCTACAAAAAACCTGATGGCTCCCTAGGACACACTATCTACCGGAAAAAAACACACACCAACCGCTACTTACATGCACAATCACACCACCACCCTGCACAAATAAACTCCGTAGCCAAGACTCTCATCTCCAGAACCAAACGCCTGGCTGACAAAGACCACTTGACAACTGAGTTACAGAATCTCTCAAATGTGTTAATTGCCAATGGATACCAGCAAAACAGGGTTACGAAGCTAATCCAAAAAGAAACACCCCCCAAAAACCAAGACACAGAAGAAAACAATGGCATGGCCCTCCTTCCTTCAACCCAGATGAAGCCAATAAAATCAGACTTGAAGTCACCAACATCCTCTGCTCCAGCAAACCACCCAGAAGCAATTTACACAAAGAAGAACAGAAAGCACTCACCAACCTGAGGAAAGACAACAACATAATCATTCTCCCAGCAGACAAAGGTAATGCCACTGTTGTGATGAACACATCGGACTACCAAGCAAAACTATCAAACCTACTCCAAGATCCTACCTACCAACCTATAAAAACAGATCCCACCACCTATCTGGAAAAAACCACCAAATCCAAAATAAAAGCCTCTCCTATCAGTGAAGAAATCCAGCTAAGAATCATCCCCAGAGAAAAATCATCCAGATGCCCCAAACTCTACGGCCTCCCCAAGATACACAAAGAAGGAACACCACTCAGACCAATAGTCAGCTCCATAGGCTCACCTCTACAAAATCTCGCTAAATTTCTCGCCAAGCAACTTCAGCCCTATGCAGAATCCATCTCTTCACACGTTCCAAACTCCTTCCAGTTCATAGAAACAATAAAGAAGCAAAACCTACATCCTAATGACCTACTTGTGAGCTTCGATGTTGTATCTCTCTTCACACAAGTGCCCATTAATGAAGCCTTGACAGCCATTCAAAACAAATACAATCCCCCCGAATACATCTTGGACCTGACCAACCACTGCCTAACCAACACGTACTTCATCCACAATGGACAAAGATACAAACAGATAGAAGGAGCACCTATGGGATCACCCCTCTCACCGGTCATCGCAAACCTGTACATGGAACACTTTGAAACCAATGCTTTAGACAAGTCAGAACACAAACCCAAACTTTGGCTCAGATATGTTGACGACACCTTTGTAATTTGGCCACACGGGAAGGAAAAACTGGATAGCTTCCTCACACATCTCAACAGCCTACACCCCAAAATACAATTCACTATGGAAATAGAAGCCAACAACCAACTTCCCTTCCTTGACGTCCTAATCTACAAAAAACCTGATGGCTCCCTAGGACACACTATCTACCGGAAAAAAACACACACCAACCGCTACTTACATGCACAATCACACCACCACCCTGCACAAATAAACTCCGTAGCCAAGACTCTCATCTCCAGAACCAAACGCCTGGCTGACAAAGACCACTTGACAACTGAGTTACAGAATCTCTCAAATGTGTTAATTGCCAATGGATACCAGCAAAACAGGGTTACGAAGCTAATCCAAAAAGAAACACCCCCCAAAAACCAAGACACAGAAGAAAACAATGGCATGGCCCTCCTTCCTTATATCAAGGGCACTACAGATAAAATTAGCAAAATCCTCCATAAACACAATATCAAAACAGCCTTTTGCACCAACCAAAAAATAGCCAATATCCTCAGAAACCCCAAGGATAAAATCCAGTTGGAAAACCAAGGGGTCTATGAAATACCCTGCAAAGTCTGCCCAGCCACGTACATTGGACAAACAAACAGACGAATAAATGCACGTATCGCAGAACACAAGAATGCCGTCAAAAAAGAAGAAAAAACTTCCTCTCTTTTCCAACACATGAAAGAAACAGGACACGAAATTAATTTTGCAGATTCCAAATTGCTCTTTAACATGGAACATCACCACAAGAGAATAATCATGGAAGCCATCGAGATAGAGAAACACCCTCACAACATGAACAAGCGTGACGACACATCCCGCTTGCCAGACATCTGGAAATTAGCCCTCCCCACAAAAACTGACACCAGATCCAGAGGCACACAGAACGCCATCACCAATCAACCACACCAGACCCAAACCCAGACCCTCTCCACAGATAAATTACAGACACCATCCAGTAGCCAAACCATGGTGGCACCTCCGGATGCTGCACCCCCCTGCAATCCCTACACAGATCTGGCTGACACAGGCCACAAAACCACAGCTCGCCCCTATACACGAAGCCAAGCCAGAGCACAACTAAGTGCAGTACAGCCATCTTCTCAGAAAAACTCTTCACAAAGTTCAAGAGGTCAAGACACAAAGACTTTAGCAACTAATCCACACCTAATGACCCACCTAAGTGGTACTCAGGATATCACTCAAGAAATCACTCAAGATATCCCTCAAGTAATTAAGGAACAAAAGAAGAAAAGGCACACTAGCCTGGGAACTTCCTCTCTGCCCAGAACATTGGAGGCTGTGCACCACACCCCCTCAACAGTGTTTGTAGGAGCTCAAACACTGAGATCCTGCTCTGTTCCAGTAACAAGAAGCCGAAAGCACCAGCCTGAAGATGACGAGTGAGACCTCGTCGAAACGTCGCCTAGACACCCCAACTTTTACACGGGAAGACACCCGAGGACACCAAAACCTGCATATATATATATATATATATATATATATATATATATATAGCATAATAATAGCAATCATATTGAAATTAATCTTAAATACTATTATGATGATAAAGCTATAGTAAGCCCACAATTTACATGCATTTAACTTTATGTGCACATTCAGCTTTATGTGCTTGGCAAAAAGAGAGACAGATGGGGGGGATTGAAAAGGGGGGCGAGGAGCAGGCATTTTGGTGGGGAAACTTTGGTAATTGCACCATTGAGCTCAGTATGTTTTGGTTATATGCAATTTTGACTTTAGGCACGATCTCCTGAAGGTCTTCTTCTTTGGCGATCACTCATAGCCAAGTAAGATTGCCTTCCATAAACACGTAAGTTGCAGGCTTACTGTATATTATTTACATATGTAGGGTTAAGATTATTTTGGTTTAGAGCTTTATTTCATTTTTTATATAGAAATTTTATTGGTAAGGAGTAATTGTTTAACATCTTTTTACATTCAAAAAGCTGATTAGCACCACTTACAAAGTTTTAAATTGTAGGTCTGTCATGTGGTTCCATTGAAAACTATTTTTACATTATTGGGAAATAAGTGACACCTAGTGGTGATTCATATGACTGAAAATGTTTTAAGAAGGCACTTTGACTAGTGTCTTCACAATAGCCATACTCAACAGGTGGGCCAGTCCACCTCCTCTTGCTGTTGCAGCCTCTGCCCATTCACTGGTCAAGGGTGGAGAGAACCATAGAGGACCCCCCCCCTTTTCCTAAGCCTGGCCATTAAGGAGGAGGCATATCAAAGGCAGATGACTCCAGGGGTTGGCTTGAACAGAAGTAGCATGAATTTTGGTGCCTGGCAATACTGACTTTAACAGGAGGGCTGCAGGTGGTTGTATGTCTGTATAAGTGGCATTTTACATTGTGCCCAAAAAATATAGTTCTGGGAGTGAAGACACAAGCAGTGAGCTGGTTCACGAGTCAGAACAGCAGACTGTCACTACAAGGGGAGGGAGGAATCCTTTCCCTGACCTGTAAGTGACAGAAGCTTGCCCTATAAGCAGCTTGTAAGTCAGGAGTGGGGAACCTCAGACCAACAGAACAAATATGGCCTCCATTGGGCCCATGAGGCCATTTTCAGAAAGCTTGAAGGAGAAATGCAGGGGCGGGGGCATGTGAAAGCCCATTGTTAACTTTTCCACATGAGGATGTTTACAAAGGACTATGGGAAAGCCCCATGGTTCACCTTGAACTCCCGGATATCATGAAGAAACGCTTTCTTTTATCTGTCCCAAATCTTCCAGCATTCAGCTTTGTTGAAATGTCCATGAGACATGTTCATGAGAAATGTCTTACGAGACAGGAAGAAAACATTTTCTTTAGCTACATCATGCATAGATTTATTTTTTTAATGTGAATGTTTTTAGCAGTTCTTATTTTTATATCTGTAAGCTGCTTCGAGCCTATCAGGGAAATAAGTAATATCATATACAGTATGTATACATCCTCGTCGCTTGAGGCTCAGGTTGCCTCAGTGGCCCAGAGTGCCTTCCATTAACTTCAGCTGGTGGCCCAGCTGCATCTCTTGTCTGCACAGGGACAGCCCAACTTCTGTTGCCTATGTTCTGGTAAGCTCTAGGTCAGACTACTGAAACACATTATATGTGCCTCTGAATATGGTTCGAAACTTCTGCTGGTGCAGAATTCAGCGGCCAGGTTGCTCTCTGGGGCAAGATGGTTTGAGCATATTACACTGATCCTGGTCCACCTGCACCTGCAACCAATTAGTTTCCGGGCCCAATCAAAGTGCTGATTTTGGCTTATAAAGCCTTAAATGGCTCGGAACCGAATACCTCAAGGACCACCTCTTTCCATATGCACCTGCCTGGACCCTGTGAGCATCCTCTGAGACGCTCCTTTGTGTGCCTCCTCCACATGAGGTCTGGAGCGTGGCAACAGGAGAACAGGCCTTTTCTGTGGTGGCCCCCCACTTGTGGAATGCTCTCCCCAGAGAGGTTTGCCTGGCACCTTTAGATGCCAGATAAAAGCATTCCGCTTTAGCCAGGCCTTTGGCTGATTAACATTCTACCACATTTTATATGTGTTGTGGGGGAGGTGGGGTTATTGGTTTGTTTTTGTTCTTGTTTTATGTACTTTGTGTTCTCATTTTGTACATTTATGTTGTGCACCACCCTTCTTATGAATATACATATGACATAATGAAGTTAGTTGTGACAACTTTCAAGAAGAGAGTGGTACTTATTTCTGATTGAAACACTGCATAAAACTGAGGCGTGCACTGACGTCTCTGATTCAGGTAAAAAAGTAAAGGGACCCCTGACTGCTAGGACCAGTCATGACCAACTCTGGGGTTCGCTTTATTGGCCAAGAGCTGGTGTACATGTGGCCAGCAGGACTAAGCGGCTTCTGGCAAACCAGAGCAGCGCACGGAAACGCCGTTTACCTTCCCTCTGGAGCGGTATCTATTTATCTACTTGCACTTTGACGTGCTTTCGAACTGCTAGGTTGGCAGGAGCAGGGACTGAGCAACGGGAGCTCACCCCGTTGCAGGGATTCGAACCGCCAACCTTCTGATCAGCAAGTCCTAGGCTCTGTGGTTTAACCCACAGCGCCGCCTAATTCAGGTAGCGGACTCCAATTCCCAGCAGCCCCTGGTAAGCGGGCACTCCCTCCCTCCCTTCTTTCCACGCGTAAAGAGCTCCCTCTGGCTCCTCCACAAATCAAGGCGCAGTCGGTCTCCAGACCCCGCCCGCCGCTTCTTCCCAGCGAGTCAGGCTGTGACCTCCTTGTGATGGACGGGCCTCCGAGGCAAATGAGCGCGCGAAGGGCGGGTGGCGGGAGGAGGGGCGTGAGGGGGCGGGCGAGAGGCGTCTTGGCTGCGCTCTTTGCCCGCTGCGTTGCATCTGGGGGCTGAGGCGGCGGGACCCCGAGGAAGCCATGGGGGCCTATCTGAGCACCGTAAGTACCCGGCCGGCTCCCTCCGCGCCTTGCAAAGCGCTGCTCCCCGGGGACGGGCCGAGGCAGGCGGCGCCCTCTGCAAATGGCAGCCCGGGGCGCGCGCCTCTTCCTGCCCGGCGCTGCAGGTTCCCGGGGCGGGCGCTCAGCGCGTTTTGCAAGGGGCTTGCCTGGGCGCCTTGCACGGAGAGCAAGTCGGGGGGCGGCACCTTCCTTTCCTGCACGTTTCTCAGATAGTCAGAAGGCCCCGCTCGGAGGCTGCTGCGCCTTTGCAAGGGGGGCGGAAGGAGGGAGGGAGAGATCCCCCGCGCGTGCACCTCGCGAGTGCATCAAGAAAGAGAAAAAATTGTTGGGGAGATCGAGATCAGACTGGTATGCGGAGAGAGGCCTATTCTATCAGCTGCTCCGAAGCTTGCAGGGCGGGGTTTGTGACTCATCGTACTTTGACAACTCATAGGAAAAACACTCCAGACTTTCCTGGCGATCACCACACTGGAATAGAAAAGGCTTTTTGCCTTCTCTCTGTTGCTAGCCATCCATCAGCAATGGATGGTTTTTAAAGTTATTTATAGAGCTTTGAATTTTTTTTAAAAAAGGGGGTGTGCCTAATGTACTTTGACATCATAATGCTGACAGTATATTTTGCATTATTACATTTTGGTGAGAGGCAGTTAAGAGAACATTATGTACCCCAGCAGCCTGATCTAAAGAAAAAATGTTTAAGATCAATAGCCTGATTCAGTATATGTTTAGTAACTCTTGGCAAGTTGTGTTTTACTCCCAAGTAAATCTTCATTGAGTCAGTAGTGATGTGGTAGCACTTACTCTTGAGGAAATATGCGTAATGTAGGGCTGCATATCTTGCTGGTTTTTAATAGCTCTTGCTTTAGCCATTATCTTATTTACACTCTGGATTTTTTTATGCATAATTGGTGCCTTTGGAATGAGAGCATAACAGACGGCTAACTATCTTGCTTACAAAAGCACTGCAGTCCTTGGAGAAAAGTGGTGGAGCACATGTTTTGCAGGTGGTGCAACCCCTGGTAGGCCTTGGGCAGCAGGATTAGGACAGACCTTGATGAAATGCAGAGATTTACCAAGAGTCAGGCTATGGAGCAAGTTGGACCAAGATCAGAGGTATTTCATCTCTGACCTCCTGAAGAAGCAATATACAGGAATGGCACAAATGGTGGCTTGGGACCCAGCCACACTCTCTTCATCCACCTGCAGATCTCTGAGGTTCCTGCTCACCAAGAGGATTATCAAGAGGTGCCAGGCTCCATCCATTGCCCAGAGAACTGCATGCTCCCATACAGTTTTGTATTATTGCAACTTGTAAATCATATTGAGGATTATTCGGTCAGAAGGCAGAGTATTAATCTTCACAATTCAGAGAAGGAAAAGTTACCATCACAGTTCACAGTAATGGGGTTTAATAACTGATCTCAGGGGTTGTTTGTGCATCAGCTCCAGGGCAGACATTTTTTGGTCATTTTTGATGGGGTTGTTCCTGGAACACCCTGTTTTGGGGAGCATCAACACAGTGCTGGCCATGAAGGTTTCTGCTGGCATAATGGGGAGGCCACAGCCTATAGAATGGGAGATCCATGGCAAGCTGTTCGACAGTGGAATTTGCTGCCAAGGAGTGTGGTGGAGTCTCCTTCTTTGGAGGTCTTTAAGCAGAGGCTTGACAACCATATGTCAGGAGTGCTCTGATGGTGTTTCCTGCTTGCCAGGGGGTTGGACTCGATGGCCCTTGGGGTCTCTTCCAACTCTATGATTCTATGATTCCTACAGACTCTCAGCCCACCCTACCAGGGAGCATAGGGTTACTTATGTATTCCTTTAATTAACTGAAATTAAACATTTACCAGATCTTCAGTATAGGTACTTGATAGGTGATCAACGTGGCACCCATCAGTTCCCGCCAGCTCGGCCAATGGTCAGGTGTCAGGTCCAGCAACACCCAAAGGCTGCCACATTGCTTTGCCTGTACAGTATCATACCACAAGCAAATTATTTTCTGAGAAATAAATTGCTGTAGCTCCTCAGCCATCACTAGTTAATATTTGCCCTCAATTATTAAAATTAAGACTGAACGCTCCATAGAACAAATGGGCACTTATATATAAGTACAGCAATTCTTTTTGCTTTGAATCTGCCTGGGTCTCTCTATGCTAGAAACTGAGTTATCATTATTTACATCTCTCGTAAACATTTTCTGTGTCTTTTGAAGTTCTACAAAACAGAACTTAACACCACCACTTAAAACTTGGTTGAAGAGATGGGTGGTGTCTGGAGAAATTTAATTGGGTACTTTCCAATATATATTGTGAGAGCACAGCGTTTTCATGAGAGTTATAAATCCTTGTGTAGCCTACTTGCAGTGGATATAATATAGCAGGTTTCCTCAGCCTCGGCCCTCCAGATGTTTTGGGGCCTACAATTCCCATGATCCCTAGCTAGCAGGACCAGTGGACAGGGATGATGGGAATTGTAGTCTCAAAACATCTGGAGGGCCGAGGCTGAGGAAGCCTGTAATGCAGAGTTCAGAGGGAGCCCCATTTATGCGGTTCGAAGTTTTCCATCCCACATGTGGGGGGCTTAGGCTTCAGGCAGCCCCCCAAGGGCCCAGCGAACTTGGCAGGTGAGCAGGAAGGGGCCCGTAGCTTAGGGGGCTGGATGGCAATTTTTTTTGCCTGCCTTGCTCCCTATGCTACCCCAAAGGCCACCAGCCTAGAGCTTAGAGTCTAACTCTCTGGGCTCTTGAGTGGTTCAGAGAAGCTTGCTGAACTTTGCAGCTGCTGATACAGATAAATTCCTATCCAGTTTGTTTTAAAAAGCTAAAGTAGATCACACAATTGTATAAAATGAGTGAGGCACCAAAACAAGAAGTTGCAATATATATGTGTTGTACCTCAGGACTGTGGGGATAGTCCTCCTCTTTGAGGAGTGGCACCTTCATGAAAGGGAAGTGTGTCTTCTTGATGGGCTACGGTTCTGGGTTCCTCCAGAAAGCTACACCCCCCCACTTGGTCCCCTTCCCTTCCCATCACCTCTGTTGTTCATCTTTTCTTTCCCTTTTTTTCTACTCCTGGCTTCCAGATTACTCCTCCTCCTCTCCTTGTATCTTTCTGCTTCCTCTCCCTTCCAAGTTCAGTCGCAGCTACTCTTGGATTTTTCTGTTGATTCTACCAGCAGCTCTCACTTTCGTTCCTATCTACGTTTAAAATAGCATTTCAGCATGATTCAGGAAGTGACTTATTCAAGACAGCGAGATGGTTGTTTCTGCCTTCTTGTAGTTGTTTGTGTCTCCCTTTGCCCTGTTTCACTCCATTTTTCTACTTCCTTTTTCTCTGTTCATTAACTAGTCAGTAGTAGAAGAAAGTGAAAGAGAAAAGCAGCTGAGAACAGGGCAAGAGAGGGGGAGATCACTGCTCCTTCCAGTCTCTTTTCTTAACCCCCACTGTGGTCTTTGCTGTCTACCTTGGCTAGACTCTGGCATGTCCAGCAGCTGAACAGCAGCATTTTAAAGCCTCCTGGTTTTGTGACTACGGTATGTCCCACTGTTCTCTGGCCACTTCCAGCCAGCCAGTTCCTTACCTCTTCGCCCCAGCGTTTTCCAAAGGACTGTGCTCCGGGGTAGCTGAGCATGCTTAGCCTCCATTGCTATGTGTTGGGGAAACCCAGCCAGATGGGCGGGGTATAAATAATATATTATTATTATTATTATTATTATTATTATTATTATTATTATTTTATTATTTGCCCCATTAGTTTTGATCTTTAGTTAGCATTTTGCTTGTACTTCTGCAAACCTTGGGGTTTTCCTGAGACATTCCTCTTGTTTCTTGGTGACTGTTTTGACTTTCTCTCATATCTTTATGTATCCCTGTCAGTAACCTTTGCCTCCTCAAATCTGCCTGAGCTCTCTGTTCACCTTTGATGTCCCCTTGAGTATTGATGGCTCTGTATGAGGACTACATTACACTGAAAATAAGTGTGTCCTTTTTGTAATCAGTTGGATGTAGAGAAGGAAAGAAAAATATATAGAATATATCAGTTATGCATGCTAGATATTAGCCACATGTTTGTAGGAGAAAGGGTTCCATTGCAGAAGTGACTTGGGAGGGTTGCATCAGTTTGAGACATTTGCAAGACATGGTCTATTGCAGTTGGCTTGACAGGATGAACCTGCTGTTTTTGTAGCAGGCATTGTTGGCATCTTCTTCCCACCATTCCCTCTGGCCAGTCTGACTGAATTCCTCAGAGGGCTAAATCTGAATGTGCTGCATGCTGCTCGGCCGCACCCTAAAGCTGGAGGCAATAATCCTTAGCTGACCAAGGTCCTGGTTGAAAGCTTTAAGAACAGAATGCTAACTGCTCTGCGCTTGTTTCTTAAGAAGACTAAATTCCCAGGGAAGGGAGAGAAGCCATATCGCTTTTTCTTCCTTGACAATAATATTCTGATGTTTGAAATGTTGAATGTCTTCCAGGAAACTGATGCAAATACTGTGTGTGTGTGTTTTGGCTTCCTTCACTGGTTCTTGGTCAGGAAGAACTACTAATCTGGAAACTTCAGCTGGTGGGAATGTGTTGCTTGTTCATTTAACTGAATCTCATGAGGATTTTAAACAAACCGATTCCATGTAGCAAAACACACATGCCCTCTTCATTCATAAAATAGATACTATAGTAGCAGTGCTTGAAATTCACACAATTATGTTTTATTTATGTTTGTTTGAAGTATTTGTCATCCAACATCCACTCAAGAATCCCAGGGTGGTTTTTAAGCAACTCGTTTATGTGTTGTAAGTTATATTGTTTTATGTGTGGAAAATAATAGCATTAAAAATCACAATTAACAATGAAGAAAACTAGCAAATCAACCTATATGAAATTAATAATAATTGCTATAAACCATGAATAACAGTAGTTATTAATTAATGTTCAATAAATAATAGTGGCCTTAAATTCCTTCAGGGCACACCTCGTCCTTTCAGGAGATTTATGGTTCCTGTCTTTTTTCCTCTCTCCCTCCCGACCCCACAAAAAACTAAAAGGTAACGAGAAAACATGCGTCAGATTTCCCACTCTTGGAAGCAGCTGCCAATGAAATGAGATAGGGAAACTTGGAAGTGCCGTGATACCATATCACACATTTTACTTGCTAGACACAATGAAGGGGCTTGGGGAGAAACATATTTGGAATTGCTGCCATTTGTAGCAGCCACGCAGCTCATGCAACAGTTTGTTGTACTCTTAGACGTTCCAATAGGATCTTAAGATGTTAACCATGCCTTGGTTGTCAGGCAGGCTGCAGTGCTAATCCAGTGGCAATGGCTGCTTTCCCTGTCTTATGTTTGAGAGCCTCTGAACAAGAGGATAAACCAGCAAGAAAGGGTAAAAAAAGTCATTGGCCATTCAAAGTTGACAAAACAAAATGGCTCCCCTGGCTTAAAATTAGATGGTAAAGACAGCTGAAGACGCTGTATTGTTGGCTCTAGTGGGGCAGCCTGGAGAAGGTAAGACTGGAAGAGCATAGAAATGCAGTGCCAACTCCACTAGCCTGAGAAGTGGTTGGCCAAGCCTCTGAGACCCTGATGATATGTTGGGGGTGGGGTGGTAATAGTTTCTGGCAATATAGCCTAGTGGGTACTGGATTGGAGCCCCAAAATGGATGCCATGTCTGTTGCCTAAACCAGTGTTTCCCAACCTTGTGCCTCCAGATGTTTTTGGCCTACAACTCCCATCATCCCTAGCTAGCAAGACCAGTGGTCAGGGATGATGGGAATTGTAGTTCAAAAACAGCTGGAGGCCCAAGGTTGGGAAACACTGGCCTAAACTCCCTGCAGGAAAGGATTAGAACAAAAGTAATAAAATTTAAATTGTATCTGGTTTTCTGGGAGAGACAGACTCTAGCCTAGTGGGTCACAAACATAGGGTAGTTCACTAGTATTATGCGCAAACGCACCATGTCAACAAGACTGTAGTCAGAATATTGACAGAGAGCTCTCAACTTGTCTTTTTCAATGGGGCATTCGGAATAAGAGTGTTTTTATGTTCTCCTTAAGAACCGCCTTCATTAGTGATTAATTAACATTAGTGCTAGCCCTGGGAATATCTGATGTTGCGGCTAGAGGAAATTGATTTTTTTATTGCTTCAGCACCATCAAATGGTGCTCTGGATAAAATACATGTCTGACATGGTGGAATTAATTTCAGCTTATGTACCCTGATGTGTACAGGGTAGAATAATAGAATTGTAGGGTTGGAAGGTACCCCAAGGGTCATCCAGTCCAACCCTCTGCAGTACTGTACTTGCAAGTTAGGTGTCTCTCTACATCCGTGCCCAGCAGAGCTAGTGAAATCTAGCCTGGCGAAGAGAGGAGGGTTGAGCAGTCCAGGGGGTGGTGAGCGCTTCATTGCATAAGGGGTAGTTGCTGCCACCATGAAGGTGGGGTAGGGGGAACGGCTCTGGACCTAGTAGATTTTGACATCTATCACCCAGTTGCAGATACCTTCTTTTAGGGGAAGGTGATTGAGGGGGTCATGGGAGAATAACTTCAAGCATGTCTGGATAGGATCTGGCTGACGAGAACAGGGCTTTGAATGTGGTGATTCCAAGGTCCTGTCTTCAACGCTGCACCCACAGTTAAAATAATCTTATATAAAATAAATTGGGCCACTTGAAACCGTATTGGTCCCACACCAGGGCAGATATAGAAGAGAAGAAAATTATCTTCTATTAGATGAACTGGGAGAATGAAATATTGCAAGATACTGAACTTCAGGGTCATTGTTTAGAAATGTTTTGGGTTGTTTTTTTTAGGAATGCTAAATTACTGTAAGATAGACTGTGTGTTTCTAAATCTGCAGCACCTTTAAACAAATCATTCCATGAAGTTTGTCTGTTGTATGTGGGGATATTCTCTAGTTCCTTTCCTTTCTCTCCTTTCATGATGACAGATTATCTCTCCTGCCTCTCGGCAGTATCTAATAAGGAATTATAAACCACTAAGGTCAACCATGCAGTTAGATAAGTTGGCATCATGTATAATATTCAAGAGTCACTCAGCCCAATCTGATAAAGAGCTTCCCTTGGAATGAAGAGTGGAAAGCAGTTGGAGCAGTCCAGCCGCTCTAGGCTCCAAGTCCAGATCTCGCCCTCTGAGCAACGCCTGCTAGTCCTCAAGTTACTTCTTCAGAGGAGAGCAATGGCAGGGTCAGCCCACCCATGAGGCAAGGTGAGGCAGCCATCTCAAGAGGCAGAATCCATAGGGGCAGCAGATCCTGATGTGTATCTTTATTCCCCTTTGTGCCTGATGTAGATCTTCACTCACGCTTCTTCCCTGGTGGGGAGGTGGGAATCATTCTGTGGTTCATCTCAGGTGCTGAAATGTCTTGGGCCAGCCATGAGAAATTGCGGCAGGGCATGGTCAGTCCACCTGAGCAGATGGAGATACAGTCTTGACCACTGTGCATTTTTCCCTCAGAGTGGCCTTCTTATAAAACTGGTTACTGAATTATGGATAATAATGAACAGCTTGTTACATGATGCACAGGTATCTTACACTTGATATTCATACAACTTAGCATATACCCACAGATGCCCTCCTTGTGTGCATTGCTGTAAGTTAGATACTGTGATCGAGTCACATGCAGCTTCACTTCTTATCCTGTATGAGCTGTATTCTATTATTTTATTTATTTATTTATTTATTTAATCCATCCAAGTTTGTTTTGATCATTTCTAGACCCTTTGCTCTGATTCTGGTTCAGAAAAGCTAAAGTCCTAGTTAACACAAACAAGACCTGTGTTTGACATATTTACATCATGGCTGCATAATTACATCCACCATTTTTTTTTAAAGGCAAACTGCTGGTTCATAGCTCATAAATGTTGGCTAATAGTTAGGAAATCTATGTGTGTGAAGTATCAGTTGGGAAGATATGCAGCATGCACACACATTGCGCCACAGGGAGGGATCAGGTGTGGATGTATGTGAAAAACAAGGGCTGGTGGTTGGGAAGAATCAAACAGCTATGAATTAGCAGAATGTACCTTGGGGATTTGGTGTGCGCTGGTGGATCTCCTGTTTGCTTCCATTTGTGCTAGCATTTTCATTTTCATTCCCTCTCCCTCTCAATGTATATAGGTAGGTATGTAGGGAGATGGGTATTCGTAAATAAAGCAAATATTTTAAAATGCCATAAATCTCTTATGTGCTCTTGGCCAGCTAAACCCAGGCACCTGTTAGAAGTAGGAAACTTGCAGAACAAATTACATTTGTGTGTGTTGTTGTTTGAGTGTGAGCTGGGAAATCCCCTTGGCCACAAGTTCACTACCTGGCTTTATATATCCCTCCATTTTTCATGTTCCAAATATTGGCACAACTCATGGGGTTATTGCAAGGGTTTGTGGAGTAATGGATGTGAAGCACAGGACTCTAAAAGCCACTTACCTTTACAGTACAGAGGTACTATATTTTACTTCATCCCTCAAGAAAATAAAGATTACTTGAACTGTTGTTTTAAAAGGAAAATTAGTATCTTATGTATTGCTTTGTGATACTATGCTACTAATGTGATGTTACTTGCTATTTTATTTTTTATTTTGCTCATGAATGTTTACTGATGTGGGCTGTTCATATTTAGAGTCATGGTAGTGATACTGTCCTTTCCCTTTCTGTGTTGCAGTTGGGAAGAGTTGCGCTGTCTCCAGTATACTTCGTGATCAGCTTGATCATGAGAATTTTCTCTAAGCCTCTGCCTCCCATTACCCTGGAGAATCCAGATGTGAAATATGCTCTGCGACTGATTGACAAAGAGGTAATAGTCACCATAGCTCAATTTTCCCTCTTCTCCCCCTGCCAAGTTAAGATAGAGAACAAAATGTACCAGGATTCCCAAACAATCCATGGAAAACCAAAGTGTGTGTCTCCCACTCTCCTTATAAGCATGCATGTTTATTTTCTAAGCGAACAGGCAGTTCTGAAACATGGCTTGGTGCTGTCATCTAAACCACCGGGCATCTTGGGCTTGCTGATCAGAAGGTCAGCAGTTTGAATCTGCGCGACGGGGTGAGCTCCCGTTGCTCTGTCCCAGCTCCTGCCAACCCAGCAGTTCAAAAGCACATCAGTGCAAGTAGATAAATAGGTACTGCTGTAGTGAGAAGGTAAATGGCGTTTCCATGTGCTATGGCTTCCATCACGGTGTCCCGTTGCGCCAGAAGCGGTTTAGTCCTGCTGGCCACATGATCCAGAAAGCTTCTATTGACAACGCAGATCCCTTGGTCTGAAGTGAGATGAGCGCCACACCCCACTGACAAGTTTGACTGGACTTGACCATCCAGGGATCCTTTACCTTTACCTCTTATCTTGGTTATAAATATATGTGGTAGAAGAATGTATAATACTCAAGCATTTGCGCTTCCCTTCAAAGCACTGACTTGCCTGCTGTTCCTTTTTCAGGAGATTAGTCATGACACAAGAAAATTCCGTTTTGCCTTGCCATCCCCAGAACACATTCTAGGCCTTCCTGTTGGTATGTTTTTATTTGAAGAAAATGAACACTTTTTGCAGTGCAGCTGCATCTATCTGTCTGTCTGGGGGTTTTGTGTGTGGTGGAGGAATAGAATGGGAACCCAAGACATTTGGTTGAATTGTTGGGCTTTGAAAGGAAAGAGCCTTATGAGCAGCCCACCCACCCTCTCCTGTACTAAGCCTATAGCTACGGTTCTCCATTGGCAGAAGGAGTAAAGCTCAGGGGGAAAGTATTCATGATCTTTTAAAATTGTCACAGCACCCAGAAATACTGCTGCACCACTGAGCTAGATCTGGATCTGGTCAGTACATGCATGGAACATCTCCTGGGAGCTCATGGCTTTAGTTTCAATATGAAAGGAGAAAAAGTCAGAAGGTAATGCCAACAAGGGCAAGAAGAGTAGCTTTCAACATTCCTGATTCTTCATGGATCAGTTGTTTTTCTCCTGGAGAAATTGAGTCTTTATACATTTAGCTAATCGGAAAGATGCCCCCACCTTGCTCTTGGGACACAAGTGGTGGCAAAGACAGAATGGTACTGTGGCGTCCATTGTCTTCACACAGCTGGTTTAAGGACTTGATGAGTTGGTTTACTATAGCCCCTCTGTCTCTGGTTGCAACACAATTTCTTTTCCTTCTCTGGTGTTGGGATGATTTGTCCAGGAGAACAGTTGTACTGTTCATCCACCTCTCTTACCACCTGGGAGCAAGTTCTAACATCTGGGCTTGCAGAAAGCAAAAGTATCACAACAAAGCCACATGTTAGTATAACTTGTTAATATTGCCCACAGATCAACCATGAGAATAGGTACTTTGTGTATAGATATATAGATAGTACTTTGTGTTATTGATGTGTAGTATGACCATGGGGGGGGGGGGACGCAGGTGGCGCTGTGGGTTAAAGCCTCAGCGCCTAGGACTTGCCGATCGAAAGGTCGGCGGTTTGAATCCCTGCGGCGGGGTGCGCTCCCGCTGCTCGGTCCCAGCGCCTGCCAACCTAGCAGTTCGAAAGCACCTCCGGGTGCAAGTAGATAAATAGGGACCGCTTACCAGCGGGAAGGTAAACGCCGTTTCCGTGTGCGGCTCTGGCTCGCCAGAGCAGCGATGTCACGCTGGCCACGTGACCCGGAAGTGTCTCCGGACAGCGCTGGCCCCTGGCCTCTTAAGTGAGATGGGTGCACAACCCCAGAGTCTGTCAAGACTGGCCTGTACGGGCAGGGGTACCTTTACCTTTACCTTTTATGACCATGGGGAAAATTATCCATTCTGAATACCATAAAACAAGAAGAGTCAACTGTTGGTCCACAGGTCACATTCTGTTTAGTTGATACTCCTGAGGACCTTGGGAAGTTGTTGGAAGAGCCAGAGAATAGTCTCAAGGTACATAGTTTAGTTCTTGTGCCTTGTACACACCTGGGTAGGAGACCCCTTTGGGGCTCAGTGCAGATGTGGACCACTCTGGTAGCACAAACCTATACATGTCTACCGAGAAGTAAGGCCCACTGAGTTCAGTGGGACTTAACTCCCAGGTAAGCAAGTGTAGGATTGCAGCCTGAATTCCTGAATTCTGTGTGTAGGAAAGAAGTACAATACTTGAGCTGGCTTTATACTGTAAATGTTAAATTGAAAATGTGGAGAGGGTGAGTTGGGAAAACTTTAGTTTTGGATCATTTTTTAAGAAAAATGAAGCTCTACAGATGCATTTGCTGATTTGATCTAGAATGGCCATAACGTAACATAGCATTCTGGGAGAGCGTAGTGTGTTACCAAGTATGCTAAAGGGATGCCAATATCAAGAAGAATGTAAGCATGTTCTTCAGTCTCTTCAAAATATGATGTATTTTTAAAACTTACTAATTTACCTCTAGGGCAGCACATCTACCTCTCTGCAAGAATCGATGGGAATCTGGTGATCAGGCCCTACACACCAGTCACCAGCGATGATGACAAAGGTTATGTGGATCTTGTTGTGAAGGTAATGGCTGTTGAGAATGATCGCTTCAGGGCAATAAAGCAACAAAATTTGAAGTATCTCGTGACCCTCTGTGAAGTATTCAGTCTGATTTGAAACCCTCACGGATGGCCCCTATACAGCCATATGCTTGCAGTGTGGTGGTGAAACTGTTGATGATTAGTCTAGATTTGCAAAGGGTGTGAAGTGAGACATGTTTCCTATCCTTGCATTGCCCACATAGAAAATCTGAAACTAATCTGATATATACACTACTATTGTTTTTTGTTTTAAAGCTATCATTTTTCTATTCTCTCTCTTTTAAATAGATATATTTCAAAGGAGTTCACCCAAAATTCCCTGATGGAGGGAAGATGTCTCAGTACTTGGAAAACCTAAAAATAAATGACACGATTGAGTTTCGTGGACCCAGTGGACTGCTTGTCTACAAGGGGAAAGGCAAGACTGGTTTTTATAAATAGCATGGGCTCATAAGAAACATCTCATTCCTTATATTCCATGGGTTACCCACATGTTGCACTTCTGATGTTGTTGGAACTCCAACTCCCATTATCCCTGACCATTGACAAAGCTGGCTGAGACAGATGAAAGCTTTCTCTTAAGTGGAATAAGACACCAGTTGCTTTCTTAAGGAAAGCCGGCAAAACAATAAACAAGCTTTTAAAAGAAAAGGAAAAATCAAACACTTTGTGCTAGCAGCAGAGTAAATTGGATAATTTGGTCAGATGGAAAGAAAGTGAGAGGGTCTCCTACATGATGGAAGATGTGCAGAATAGGGTCATGTGGGGTGTGTGCTGCAGGTGCCGTTGGTTACAGACTTCTAACTCCCCTGCAGGAGTACACACTGGAGCCCATTTGATAATCTAAATGGGACCAATGTGCATATAATGGCACACAGCAATACGTCAGTCATTACAGGGATTAAGAACATCTACTTCCTAAATCAAAGCAGAGTTACCACAGGAACTCTGGTTGCTTTCAGATAACTGAAGCACAATTTAGTGCTCGTGTGCTGTGGTGTCTTGAGCTCAAATGTGTCTCCTCCCCTTGCTTGCTTGCTTGCTTGCTTGCAAGGAAAGAACTTGCCAGCTGTAGCAGACGCTATGCAACCAGTTTCCTGGTATTATTACAAGCCGTGATGGTGTTCATCTGTCTGTCTCGGGAGACAATGGAGTGCGCCTCCGTGGGCAAAGTCAAACTGTTGCATTAGCAGCCCTGAAGTGACCTCCCAGGGTGCAAGCCTGGGCAGTGTGTCGGGGGGTCCTGGGCTGCCCAGACAACAAGACCTCCCTCTTGGCCTTGCTGATGTGGTCCAAAGGAAAGCAGCAATATGTTTGGCACCAGCTTGGCTGCAGGAGTGGCCAGAAGGAGGCTCGCAAGGAGCGATCTTTCATATTCTTGCACATGGAGGGGGAGAGAGTGCATGGGCCCAGCTCCTGCTACAGCACGTTCTCTCAATGCGAAACCCAGGTAGCACTGTGCCTTCATGCAGCCTCTCTAGTAGAAAGGTGCAGGGATTTCAGTAGTAAGTAAACCACCACAAGAATTGTGGCTTCTAATGGGAATTCTAGCAGCTGCCTTTACTCTTCCTGTCACCCTGCCTTTTCTTGCAGAGGAGCACTGGATGGGGCTTAGGTAATGAATTGGTTGGCAGCTCTCAAGATAGCATTTTCCCTAGCTTATGTTTATTTTCTCATAGAGGGCAGCAGAGGGTCTCTCCCTATTCTGCTGAGGCAGCGGGGTCTCTAGATGTTGTTAGACTCCTGCTCCCATCATCCCTGGCCATTGACCGTGCTCACTGGTGCTGATGGGAGTTTCTGTGTTAGCAGCATTGGAGGGCCACAGGTTGCGCATCTCTAGGACAAGGTTTTCTTCCTCCAGTCTCCTGGTTAAGGGTGGGGAAATTGTGGCTCTTATCAACTTCTGCTTCTAGCCATAAAACCACTGTTTATATCCTTTCTGATGTTTCCACAGGCGTATTTGCTATTCGTCCTGAAAAGAAATCTGAACCGGTTCTTAAACATGTCAAATATGTGGGGATGATAGCAGGTGGAACAGGTACAAAATAGATTGTTTGCTGTCTTTTGTGTATTGAGTTTGTGGCTTTCTTTGTTTGACTCTGCTGTGGCTGGTTTTCCTCCCCCCCCCCCCCTTTCTCTAAAGGAATTACCCCCATGTTGCAGCTCATTCGGGCTATCATGAAGGATGAAGAGGATCCCACCATTTGCCATTTACTCTTTGCTAACCAGGTAAATAGACGTCTCTATTTTTATTTTTTGTGAATGTTAATCTGAAGGAAAGGCAGGATTTTGGCAGGGCTCAGAAAAGCAAGGTGGTGGTGTTTTTTTAAAGGGACATATTCATTGATATTCAGTGCAATCCTACACGTTTACTTGGCAATATATTCTATAATTTACATAGGACTTTACTCCCACATAAGTGTGCATAAACTTGCAGCCTTATATCCCTTTTCGCACTGCTCAGAACAGCTTGCATTGGGTTCCCACAGTGTTCCATCTCAGAAGGTTTCTGGACTCCTCCTTGGCTTCAGCAGTAGAACTAGGTCATGTTCCTTCAGACCATCCCATGGGCCAGGAGTGGGAACCTTTGGCCCTCAGGATATTGCCAAACTGTAAGCACAACCAGTGACAATGGGAGCAGTATTTCAGTAATATCTGGAGGTCCAAAGGTCCTAGATCAACATTGAGTTTCCAGACCTTGTTGGCCTTACAACTCTTGGCCAGTAGATGTGATGATGGTAGTTGAAGTGCAGCAACATCTGGGAACACAAAGTTGGGGAAGCCTGCTCTAGACCAGGGTGGAGAACCTCAAGCCCAGGTGCTAAACGTGCCCCTCCAGGCCTCTCTGTTGGCCCCTGGGACTGTGCCCAGGCTGCATTCTCTCCATAGGCCACATCATTTGCTAGTGGCACCATTTCACATCTTCAGTGCTTTTGCCTGGATGGAATGTGCTCTTGAGCTGTGAAAAGAGGCCTTGCCTGAGTGGAGAGAGGTACACAGAAATCTCACCCTACCATGCAGAGGTAAAAGTTGCACTCATTGCTCCACCCAGTCTTCACTCAGACCCCACCCAGCGTGGCCATGGCCCACAGAAGGCTGCCCACAAGACAGGGTTGCCCTTGGACTGAAAATGATTTTCTACCCCTGCCTTAGATCCTGGGATCTTTTGTATCCTTGCTGATGTGAAGAGACTGGATTTAGTTGTGATTTGTGGTGTTTTCATACTCAGTTGTGCTTGGTGTCTGTATTGGGATGATATATCAAGCTACATGTGTTGTTAGTCCATCTTAAATATTTTTTACACCAAAATAAAAGTAGCCCTAACACTAATTATCTTAATTTAGTTTTCTCCACAGGGTGATTTACCAATTTAAATCCTGTAACGTAACCTTCATTGATTTTTAATAACGTTCTTCTGTACCTCCAAGATTCCTTCTGCATTATTTACCCTCCATTGTGACATCTGCCTTGAGATAATCCCATCCAAGAATAGCTTTCTTTTGATAGAGACAGCCCCAGAAATAGGTGTCTTCTCCCAGCAACAACAGGTGCAGATGAGTCTTTCCTTGCAACCCTAAATATAGTCTTTTGTTTTGTGCCAAATTCCTTTGGATGGGTAATATTGCTCCCTTTCGTAAGGCAGTTGCTCTAGTCACTTGATCATTTGGGTTGCTCTTTTTTCTGCACTTTTTCCAGCTCTACAAAGTATACACGTAGTGTATACAGATGTGCACATCTATATTCTATTGATGAGCAACTGACGTGTGCCTAGCTGCAAAAGATAGTGGCGCTGGGATGGGAAGAAGCCATGTGATATTTATGCTTCTTTTCTGTAAGGAGCTCCTGTCCCCTCAGAATGACTTGTCATCATTAGCCTTCCCTGCATTCCTTCTGGCTAGCTAGAGGAGGGAGGCCTGTCCAAGTCACAGTGCACCAAGCTGAAGGGAGCCCACCAGGCAGAAACAAAAGCCTGCCTGGAGCTGCCTTGTGTCTGGTGTGTCAAGAGTCTTAACAGATGAAGCCTGAAGAAGTGTCCCTTATGGTGCTTTGAGAAAGTAGAGGATTATGGGCAGGGCTGAACATCACTGTATAATTTCTTCCGACTTCTGGCATTATCAAACCATGATATCAAAGTCGATGGCATGCATCACAACTAGACCTGTTTTGTTATTCCTTGCTACCGAGAGTCCAGCCAGACCTCAAACCATAGCCTCATGGAAAAGTGCGGTGGGATGACAGCTTTCTAATTTACGCCTGTTACTGTACTTCCTTCTTCATTTACTGGTTTGGGAGTGGCTTTTACCTAGTCTTTTAAAAAAGTTTGTACAGTGGACAGCACAGAGCTACAAAAACCCCCCTGTTGTTCCTTTTTTTTCTTGGACAGACTGAGAATGACATCCTGCTACGCCCAGAACTTGAGGAAGTGCAGGCTCAACATTCAAACCGATTTAAACTGTGGTACACGCTGGATAGAGCACCTGAAAGTAAGTCCCTTATTCCATTATGGTTATTATCATCTTAGTTGTCCATCTAAAAATATGTTTGTATCTTTGCAAATGTATGTATTGTACAAGTACACCTGTTAAGTGAGCCAGGATTGGTGGTGGCTCGGTGTTGAGTGCATGCAAGAAAACTCCAGTTTGCGGCGACAAATGCCAGGAAAAAAATGGACTTCTGTGGAAAATGTCTTCCAACTGTAATCACAGAATTGTAAGCTGGAAGTAACCCAGAGGGTCATCTAGTCCAGGCCTCTGCAATGCAGGAATCCTGCCCACAGCTGTCCCTGGGTGGACGTGAACCACCAGCCTTCTGGTTAACAGCCAGGTGCCCTGACCCTCACCACGTGAAGACGATTGGAAATTCATGATGTAATAGAGATGAGTCAATGTTTGTGACTAACGACCTTTTTAAAGTTAGTTGACAATAACTCCTGAATATGTGAAGAGGCTCATTAGAAATGGGTTTTGGGTAAAATGAAATTTCTGTCTGCAGTGTTGGACTCATTCACACATGCTCACTATCACCTGGTTCACAAAATACAGTGAGCCCAAACTATGGCTTACTACTTTGCTCCTACTGAGACAAGAACAAATACTGACTAGTGAGGAGAGAGCTTACTCATGAACTGTTCAGACAACAGCTCAGTTAAACCTTGGCTTAACTTAGTGTCGTGTGTGAATCAGCCATTCTGTTCTTCAGCACCAGCAGTGGACTTTCTCCGCATTGACTTTGTCTGGGAATTAAAATCTTCATCAGAAGCCCTTCTCTGGTATGCCCTCCCTTGGTAGTAGCTACAGAAAGGGCCTCTTTACTGGGGCACAGGATTTCCTCCGTGTGTGTGCTCACCTGATTCCTTATTCATCATTTTAGGGACTAGACAGAATTTACCCTCTTAGGCTTTTAATGGCTAATAATAATAATAATAATAATAATAATAATAATAATAAATAATTTAATTTATATCCCGCCCTCCCCAGCTGAAGCCGGACTCAGGGAGGCTAACAACAGTAAGACAGTACAACAGTACAACACAACACTCTAAAATCATTCATTATAAAATTAATTAAGATCAAACCAATGGCAACCATTGGGCCAGAGCTCCGCGAAGATTCCCAAAGGAGGGAGTCAGGCTGTGCCCTGGCCAAAGGCATTGTATTTGTTTTTACTGTCCAATTCTTGTTGTTTTAGTGTATTTGATTTTTAATCACCTTGAAGCTCTTTTTTTTTTTTTGACAGCAGAATAAAAATCCATGAATACAAAATGTATATATGCATTTATTTTCTTTGGTGTCTATAGATACTGCAGTGTCTCATTTTTAACAGATAATTTGGATTGTGGTCTTTCCTAATTAGGTTGGGATTACAGCCAAGGATTTGTGAACGAAGACATGATCAGGGACCACATGCCCCCGCCCCAAGACGACGTTCTCATCCTGATGTGTGGCCCCCCTCCAATGATTCAGTATGCTTGCATTCCCAATCTGGATAAATTGGGATATTCCAAAGAGATGAGATTTGCGTACTAAAGGGGAATGGAGGCACGATAAAATCAGAATGTGTAAGTGGGGGAAACAATGCATGGAAGAGCAGGGAACAAGGCAGAAAAAGTGCCTGGGGCATAGAGGTGTGAAGCTGCGTTCAGAGAGATGCCAAACTCTCTATACAAGTTTGGTGTCTCCTTATTAGTGACACGCTGAAAATTCTGTAATGGATATCTGTGTTGTATATGGTATCTTTAGCTTCGCTATGCTTAACAAATCTGTTGTAAGGCCACTGGATTAACTCTTTCACAATAGATGTAGCCGGCCTCTTGCATCACCAAAGAGTTTCTTACTGATGCAGCATGCGTGCGTGATATGCAACTGTCAAGCACGCTTATGTGAAGGAAGAGTTTTCTTGTCACGAAACTATACAATGAGCAGTTTAAGCATAGCTGTATTAAATACACACTGATCAATAATTGAAATTTCATTATTGCCTTTATTTGAAGATTGGTGGTTTAGCCAGTTTGGGGGCGGGGGGGGGAAGTGTTGCTTAGTTAATGAAAATACATTAGAAACCTCTGTATATTGAGAACACAGAGCTGATTTATTGTCTCACTACAGAGCAATGTCTTCCTTAAGTTTTTCTTGCTAATCATTCCCAAGTAAAGCTTTGTACACAAGTGTTCCTTAAAATGCTTCCAACCTTCTTTAGTAGTGAAGTGTGTAAAACAGCCCAGCGCTAAACACATTTCCATGGAAATAAGTCCCACTGTTGTTGTTTTTTTAAATGGTATTTGTTTTTGGGATGTCGGTCACCTTTGGAATGCTGTGGGACATCGGACAATTCCTTAAAGCGCTAAGTGTGTGTCGTATACATCTTCTTAAACTGTAAGCTTTACAACTGCCAGAAGAAGACTTCTACAGATTCCTGAGAGATGTGCGTAATACCTATTAACTGCAGAGGTATCGTGTGCATTTTAACTAATCTTTTTATATAGATCTTTTTATAAGTTGCTAAATAGCGTTGTTAAATAAATTAAAATTCTGTGGCCAGATCCCCCCCAAAATTAATTCCACTGTGTATGAACATGTGTGTGTGATGAGGTCTCGTATTCCCAAATGAGTAAGTTCTAGTCTCTTCCAGACGTCCTTTTTTTTATCTGCATGGGGTACTATCCCACTGGGACATTGGGATAAAAAGCCACATTGAAATGAAGGGGAAACTCTTTTGGCACATTAAAACTAGAACTGCAGCCTAGCACCCCTCCCCGTGCCTGTCTAATGAGTGTTTGCGGTTTCTCCTTCCACCTAGAGAGAGCAGGCTCCTGAGTCTCAGCATGTTTCTCTCCTGTCCTGTATGCTGATTCTAAGGCTCTTCTATATCTTGCTCTGGAGCATCCTGTGGGTTCAGTTGATCAATTCCAGGACTCCTCCGTGGCAGGACCATACTTGCCCTTATTGGGAGTGTTTTGAGGAACAAAAGTAAGCCACTACATATATTTGCTGAAATCTTTTGAGAAGGGAGTGGGAGGGGTTGCAGCCTGATGGAATGCTAGTCAGGTGTGCACAACTTAGGACCTGGAAAATGCTAGTGGAAGAGCAAGAGACTGAAGATAGATAGAACAAAACACTAGAATGGTTTGACTTCTGTATGTGCTCAATTCCTTGATTGAAACAACTCTTGCGGCAGAAAATAAGCAAAGTCCATGTAACTATCTTTTTGCTTAATATTTTTGTATATCACTGTGGGCAAAAGGAACCTTAACTTTTTAATAAATGTATTATTTGAGGTGTTGAGCAGCTCTGGCTCGCCTCACACAAACTGTTCTGTAGGACACATCCTACCTGTTCAGCTATTAAATTTTCCAACTGCGGCGTGGTAGAAATAAAACTTTTTTTGCTTATCGTTTACTTATTTCATGGATGTCATCTTACCTTAATGTTGGACTAAATGTTTTTAAAAAAACAAACCAAAGGTGAAATAAATATTCTCTGACATGGCTCACAAAAGAGAACGCAAAACAATAATAATAATTTATTATTTCTACCCCGCCCATCTGGCTGGGTTTCCTCCTGGGTTTCCTGTTTCTGGGGAAACAGTTGAAATGGCACTGTATCCGGCAGAGCCAGAAAGATAAAATAATAGGAGAGTTGGAAGGGACCATGGGGGTCATCATGTCCAATCCCTGGCAAGGCATCGAGTTCACGACCCTGAGATTAAGAGTCCCATGCTCTACCAAGCAAGCTAAGTCAAGAAGTCAAACATATTAATACTGCAATGATGGGAGATTAATTCAGCAACAGCAGGAGACACCCAGGTTGCACGTGAACCATCCTAATGAAAAGCTCCAGAGAATTCAGCTTGCACAGACCTTGGTTGACCTAATAAACAGTAAGTCAGATGAACAGACCTTTGTGCAGTATAATTAACAGCAGGCATTGGAGACCAAATGGAGCTACTCAGAAGGCAATTATCCTATTTCAATTATTTAAAGCTCTTTCAAGCACATTTTCTTAATAATCCTTAACTACTCCAAAGTACGACAATGTGATTACCTCCGTATTACTACTAGCTAGATCATTGGGAGGGGGAGGGGTTGAGAACAAGTTACTGAAGTCTCTCCAGTCTGTCCAACTATAAGCAGTTAGTCCATCTGCACACATTATTTCTGTTCCAGGGGGTTCTGATTCATACACCCTCCCTTTGATAAGATATATGATGAATGGGAGTTGAGGTACCAAAAATCCTACCTTAAAAAACATGCTCTTCCACCCAATGGGGACTGGGTGTATTTATAAATTGGAAAATGTCTGGTCTGGCAGCCTCTTGCCTGTGGTCCTTGCCCCATCTTGCAAATAGCTACAAATATCCTTTAGACCACGTGTACATGACTAAGAAGTTCCCAACAAGGGGACACAAATTCCATTCACAACAATATTAGCAGCTCCTACATTCACTCCTCCATCTGCCTGCAGGGATAATGGCAGGATCAGCTGAGTCAAGCAAGAACCATTTCCTACTCCCACCTCCCCCTTTTTATAGCCTTTAGAGCAGAGGAAATGTTTTGCCAGTGTGCACCAGGCTAGCTAAAAATGGCTCTCTTCCTGGTCATCTGATATTTCTAGGTAAGCAGTACAGCTTAACAGCTGCCATTTATATATTAATTTGGCCTATTACTGTGTGCAGCTGTTGACTTGCACCATGATTTGGCTTAACCAGCGAGGAAACCTGACAACAGGATTGAAACTGTCTTGCCTGTTGCAGCATGCTTTACGTGCAATAGGATGATGAAATCAAAATCAAAATTTGCAGGGAGCAGATCATCATTTTCTCAGTCCCAGTTCCTTGTATACAAATAAAAAAGCATATAAGAAGCCACAGAGCAGTTATAAAACACTCATCACACAAGGTTTGTTATGTAAAAAAGGGAACATAAACAAAAGTAGTTTTGAGGTGTGCTTTTTTAAACCCTCTTGCTTCACGAGTGTCAACCATGAAGAAAATGAATGAGGGGATTAAACCATTTCATTAGTCCCGCATGCCGATGGTAAATCAGACACTTGGAGTATTTAAAAAGAGGCTATCAGAGGTTTGCCATATGCAAAGAATATCCAAGAACTGTCCTTTGGCCTTGGTGGAATTAACCTCGTGAGCAAAAGGGGTTGACGGCCAGCAGGCCACCATAAAGTTACCCCTAACCTGGACTGTAGCCCGATGGGCTGCATTTACTAGGAACACCTGTTCCACTGATTTTCTATCACAGTATCACATCTTACTGATACAGGAAACCTGGACCAGGAATAACATCATTAAATGGATACCTCTCCTTTACATTTGGAGCTGAACTGGGGAAGAGGCATTGCAGAGCAAAAGGGGAATTGGGGATCCCACAAGATGATCAAACCTATCCATATCAGCCCTGAGTGCTCACTGGAAGGACAGGTCCTGAAGCTGAGGCTCCAATACTTTGGCCACCTCATGAGAAGAGAAGACTCCCTGGAAAAGACCCTGATGTTGGGAAAGATGGAGGGCACAAGGAGAAGGGGACGGCAGAGGACGAGATGGTTGAACAGTTCTCGAAGCTACCAGCATGAGTTTGACCAAACTGTGGGAGGCAGTGGAAGACAGGAGTGCCTGGCGTGCTCTGGTCCATGGGGTCACGAAGAGTCGGACACAACTAAACAACAGTTTCTAACAACATCAGCTCCACACCAACTTATTACATGTCTCTGTGTGTGCACATCTATTTTAAAAAACTTATACGAAAAGGAAGATACAAAATGAACAAACATATTTAGCCTAACAACAACAAGAAGCCTAAGGGTTTAAAAAGAGTTAATGACTATTTAAGTGTTGTATCCAACAAATTTGCCCTGTACAGGCAAAGACTTCCACTTGTGCAACAGGAATTTCCCCTCCCTCTCTCCCCTCCCCCATAATCTGGTCCAGAGGGTTGGAGAGGGGGGATCCTCAGAACTGATTTGGTGGCATGTACTGGGGCAGGATGAACAAAAGCCATTATCTAAATAGGTACCGTATTTTTCGCCCTATAGGACACACTTTTCCCCCTCCAAAAATGAAGGGGAAATGTATGTGCGTCCTATGGGACGAATGCAGGCTTTCGCTGAAAGGCTTCAGGAAGCTCTGTGCAACCCTCGGGAGTCCGGCACGACTTTGCGCCGGTCTTCCAAGGGCTGTGCAGAGCTGCCTGCAGTCCCGGGCTTCGCGCAGCTCTGCACAGCCCTAGGAAACCCGGCACGAAGTCGCGCTGGGCTCCCGAGGACTGTGCAGAGCTGCCTGCATTCTGAAGCCTGGGGCGCGACTTCCCGCCGGGCTCCCTCGGCTTGTGGATAGCAGGCTATTCTCGGAGGTGGGGTTAGGGGAAGCTCAGGCTTCTCCTGCGCCAACCCCACGCCTGGGGGGGGGGGGAATAAAACTTTTTTTCTTTATTTCCCCCCCAAAAAACTAGGTGCATCCTATGGGGCGGTGCGCCCTATGGGGCGAAAAATACGGTACTTGCATCAGATAAATTTGTTACTTAGCTTCACTATACCTATTCCTGTTAGTAACAATACCAACAGCAGCACAATAGCTATGTGATGCATGATGCAGGACTAGTGCACTTGTTACCCATCCACGTTCCAGTCATTTTTTCACAGTAAGTGTCCTTTCCTGTGGTGTAACTCACAATACACCATGGCCACACAGGCCTTGTTTACATTTACATAACCGTGGAAGTGCACCCCTCCTGCCGTGTGGGCCAAACAAGCCATGGAAAACTGGACTTTTTTTATTCAAACAAACCCATTGAAATAAACTGGAAATGAGGAAGCTTAAAAGGAAGCAACTGAGACATCACCAGCTAGTTAAAGCAGCTTGCTAGAGCATGTTATAAACGCCAGCCAATGATAACCAGTGGACAAATACACTGAATGAATGAGTTAAGATAGCACTGGACCATCCACAAGTGATTTGCCATTGCTTTTCCACAAGCTAAGCTCCTGTCTAAGCAATATATAGAGAGATTTCAAAGAGGGCTTCTGCACCCCACATATTGATTTCCTGGCCCAGATCTACACAACTTTCACAGGCACAGAGGTCTCTGTTAGCAAATATTTCTCTAGTTAGTGTTCAATGTGAGCGTTCCACTGCATATTTGCTGATTTGCACCATCAATTAAATTATCAGAAAAGGTCAGTTGCACATAACTTCTTGGGGGTCTGGACAAGAGAAAGCTTTAGAAAGCTTTGTGCTGCATAAAAACGACAAAAGGCTGATCTTTACAGTTAAGGGCAAAAAGGGGTTATTGAAAACCTTGTATATAACTTTTGCAAAGAAAAGATTATATTCCAGAATCTTTTTTACTTCTCTCAACAGGTATTTATTTATCTAGCATGGCAATACATATGTTTATGCTGACTACTTTGTACACACACATCCAAATAAAATATCATTTATAGCACCTGTCAGGGTTTCTGGGAGAGAGGAGGAGATGACAGAGGAGACGGAGAGCGAGTGGGAGGAGGGGCAGAAGGATGAGGAAGAAGATGACGGAATTCTGAGGGAATCCACGAGTCTGAGCAGCGAGTCAGAGGATTCTCAAAAGGGGGTTACCTTAATCAAGCAAAGGGGAGGAGAAGGGAGAAGCGGAGAGGAGCCCAGTGGAAGACAGAGGAAGCAAGAGACGTCTCAGCCGGAACGGAGTAAAGGGGGTGGAGTCGTCAGCCTCTCGGAGGGAGCAGGATTAGGAGAGAACAGAGAGAGGGGGTTGGAGCAGGGTGTTCAGCCGGAAAGGGTGGAGAGCAGAGCAGGGGGTGGTGTAGCGGTCGAAAGAAAGGTCAGCAGCAACGTACGCGCGCCAAGTTCAAACGTAGAGGCGCGCGGAAGTGGAGAGAGCTCAGGGGAGGAGCCCGGCCCTAAAGCCAGAAAGAGGGGGGAAGAGGCGGCAGAGGATTCAGCCTCAGGCGAGTCACGGAGAGAGGGAACCCAGGGGGGCAGGAAGACCCTGCGGAAAAGAAAGGAGAGGAAGAGGTGGTCTAGAGCCAGGCTATTAAGTTGGTGCGGAAGAGGGGAGGAGTCAGAGGGGACTTCAGCGGTCTAACGTGGCAGACGTACGGCCACAATGCTGAACTGTATGAGAAGCAGAAATCTTCAATAAACTTTTCCTGTAAATAAGCTGCAACGGAGTGAGGTCTCTTGTGAGCTGGGACCAGTCCTGGGTGGCCGTGACAGTAAGTCCCCTCTCAGAAAGCAAAATTTTTTTTTTTTTTGCGAAGCTCACGAACGGGAGCAGCCATGAGCGCTGAGGAGCAGCTGGTTGCATTGCGGAATCAGGTTACCGCTCTCACATCGGCAGTCATTGCTTCGCAGAAGAAGAATGACGACTTGGAGAAGACGTGCCAGGATTTGCAGGCAAGGTGGGAGCGCGCGGACAAGGCGGGGGCCCCAGGATCCAGAGCGGAGGGCATTGCGCTTGGACGAAGGGGGGGTGCCCTAGTTCCGCATTTTAATGGCAACTTGCAAGACTATCCCAATTTCAGAGCGGACGTTGTATATGCACTGCACTTACTCCGTCACGATTTTAAAGATGAGGAGGAGAGAGTGGGGTTCATTGTTTCGCACCTGCATGGGGAGGCCAGGGCTTGGCTACGCAATTTGTGGCGCGAAGATGGACCGGCCCGTCGCGATTCAACTGCGTTCATCAAAGCGATGGATTCTTGTTTTCAATCCTCTGTGGATGTGGACATTGCGCGCCGTCAAATGCACGGGCTGAGGCAGGGGAAAGCGACTGTGCGCCAATACCACTCTAAATTTTTTGCATTGCTCACCGCCTTAGATTGGCCAAAGGACAGTAAACCGGTCAGAGATCTTTTTTGGGAGGGATTGAGCCCCCCCATCAAGGATGAGATCGCTAGGGGGGACAGACCCCAGACCCTAGAAGACGTGGTGCAACGGGCTTTAGCTCTTGGAATTCGACATGAGGCGCGTCCGTGGCACGAGGAGGACGGGCCCCAAGCGCGTGCGCAAGCAAGGACTCTCCCTTTTGAGCACAGGGACTTCAGCCGTGCGCACCCCTCGCCAATGGGGAAGGACAGAGAGGAGCCAATGGAGATTGGTGGTGCTAGGGCTCAGAAGCCATCCCAGAGCCCTGTCCCTGGTGCAGCCAAAGCGAAGCCTCCTAGAGGAACCAGGAAGTGTTACATCTGTGACAGTGCGCACCACATGGCGAAAGAGTGCCCCCAGAGGCTCCAGAAGCACACTGCAGCGCTGGCAACTGTAACAGCAGAGGTGCAACCAGGGGAGCAGCTTCAGGGAAACGACAGTGCCTGGCTGGAAGCAGAGCTACTGGGGCTCAGCCAGGCGGATCTGTAGACAAGCCCCCAGCATCACTGCAGAGCGTGGACCCTTTGCCTCCCAAACCGGCAGTTCTGCTCACAGCAACACTCCAGTTGCCTGATGGGAGACTCCTCGAGGTTCCAATAACGATCGATTCGGGAAGCAACGCCGACTTCATGGGACTGCAGTTCGTTAAGCAGCACAACATGGCGCTCCTGCCTGCAACGACGCCTCTGAACGTGGTCACGGTGGACGGCAGGGAGTTGCTGGGGGGGCAAGTGGTGCAGCAAACCCCTCCCATGATGATGCAGATTGGCAACCATCGAGAGCTTATTAGTTTCAATGTCACCCACTTATCGGACACACCCATCGTGTTAGGCATGAGTTGGCTGGAGAGGCACAGTCCCGCGGTTGCGTGGTACCAGAGGCAGATCAACTTTTGTTCATCGTATTGTGCTCAGCATTGCTTTCAGACCGATCAGGGAGGAGAAGCTGAGCAGCCATTGCATCTGGGTATGGTGCAAACAGTGCCTCACAAGTACCAGGAATTCTTGGAGGTTTTCTGTGAGAAGGAAGCTGACAAGTTGCCGCCTCATAGACCTTACGACTGCGCGATTGATTTAGTGCCAGGGGCGCAATTGCCTGCTGCCAAGCTGTACTCCATGTCGGAGGACGAAATGCAAGAGCTTCGGGAGTTCATAGACCATAACCTCAAGCGAGGTTTCATCCAGGAATCTAAAGCAGCGGGAGGCAGCCCTGTTTTCTTTGTGAAGAAGAAGGACACGCCCCAAAAAAGGCTTATAGTGGATTACAGGTTCATCAACAGCTTGACTAAGCCCAAAGCTTTCCCCATGCCCAAGATTGACGACCTTTTAGCGACCGTCAGGAGGGGCAAGATTTTCACCAAGCTGGACCTACGTGGAGCTTACAATCTCATCCGCATCCGGAAAGGGGATGAGTGGAAGACCGCCATGTTCACCCCTCTGGGCACATACGAATACAGAGTCATGCCTTTCGGCCTCCAAAATGGCAGCCACGTTTTTCAAGCATTTATGCACCACGTGCTAGCAGGTCTCCTCTACAAGAAGTGTGTCTGCTTTCTCGACGATATCCTGATTTTCTCGGAATCGCCGGAGGATCACGATAAGGACGTGAGGGAGGTCCTGCAGAGGCTGAAGGAACACAGGCTGTACGCCAAGTTGGAAAAGTGCCAGTTTGATGTCAGAGAGGTTGATTTCCTTGGCTACAAGTTGTCCGACGAGGGACTGGCCATGGACAGGGCTAAGGTTCAAGCGCTGTTGGACTGGAAAAGCCCTCGAAATCGGAAAGAGGTCCAGAGGTGCATCGGCTTTGCCAATTTTTACCGCAAGTTTATTAAAGGTTTTGCGAACGCGACGGCGGCGATCACTGACACCCTCAGTTCCAAGAAGAAGAAGTTCGTCTGGACCGAACAAGCGGAGCGGTCCTTCCGGACGCTTAAAGGTCTTTTCGCCTCCGAAGAGCAGCTGCTCCACGTGAATCCCGGCAGACCCATGCGGGTAGAGACCGATGCGTCAGATAGAGCGGTTGGGGCCGTTCTTTTGCAAGAGGATTCACAAGGCAACTGGCGACCGGGTGCGTTCTACTCCCGGAAGCTCAGCAAGGCGGAGCGCAATTATACCATATGGGACAGGGAGTTGTTGGCCATTCATGCAGCTTTCAAAGCGTGGCGACACTTCTTGATAGGAGCCAAGCACACGGTGCAGGTCCGCACGGATCACAAGAACTTAGAGTATTGGCGGACGGCTAAGTTGCAGACCCAGCGACACATGCGCTGGGCGGAGTTCTTTGCGGATTTCGACTTCAAAATAGAATACATCCCAGGAGACTCCAATGTTATTGCAGACGCGCTGTCCCGAAAGCCGCAATACTTGGAGGAAGCAGCTCCAATCGCAGCAAAGCACATTTTCGCACCGCAGGCGTGGACGTGCGCTACCATCGCAGTCGACCTGGACGCGGTGCGACGCGCGTTGCAAAGGGATCAGTTTGCACAGTCTAAGATGGAGGAGCTACGCGGAGGGTCGCGACACACCGATGAGTTTCAATTACAAGATGGACTTTTGACTCGTAAGGGTGCCCTTTACGTGCCCACCGACGATCTTCGAGCCAAGGTTCTGCAACAGTTGCATGACGCCCCTAGTGCAGGCCATTTCGGCAAAGAGAAGACGATGGAGTTGGTGGCTAGAGACTTTTGGTGGCCCCAGATGAGAGGAGAGGTGGCGGACTACGTCGCCAGGTGTGATATCTGCCAGAGGTCCAAACCGGTGCACCAGAAGCAGGCGGGATTGCTAGAACCGCTGGAGACACCGCAGCAACCATGGGAGAGGGTAGCGTTGGACTTTGTTACAGACCTGCCCAGCTCCAGAGGTAAGACGGCGGTGTTAGTGGTGGTGGACTTGTTCACCAAGATGGCGCACTTCATCCCTTGTGCCAAGGTGGCGACGGCAGAACAGACCGCAAAGCTCTTCATCGATCACGTCTTCAGAGTGCATGGACTTCCGCAGTCCGTCTTGTCCGACAGGGGGCGCCAGTTTGTTTCCACTTTCTGGCGAAAGCTTCTGGGCATCTTGCACGTCAAAATCAACCTGACATCGGCGAGGCATCCACAAACCAACGGTCAAGCGGAGAGGGTCAACGCGATCATGCAGCAGTACCTGCGGTGCTACGCCAACCAGCGACCTGCGGCGTGGGTGGACTATCTGCCGATGGCTGAATTCGCCTACAACAACACGAAACACGCTTCCACCGGGGTGACGCCTTTCTTCGCGAACAATGGCCGTCATCCCAGAACCTTCCCGAGATTTGCGGCACCAGGAGGGGGGGGGCCTCAAGATGCCGACCAGTTTGCAGCGGAGTTGCAAGAGGTGCACGAGGAGCTGCGGAGACATTTGGAGCTGGCAAAACAGGCGTATAAGGTGCAGGCCGATAAGCACAGGAGGGCGGGAGAGGACATCCAGGTTGGGGACTGGGTGTGGTTAGCAGCCCACGCGATGCCGGCCAGGTCATTGGCCAAGAAGAAGTTAGGACACAGGCAGCTAGGGCCATATCAAGTTGAGGCTAAGATCAATCCGGTGGCTTTTCGTCTAGCCCTTCCGGAAGGTTCCAGGGTGCACCCGGTCTTTCATAGGTCGGTGCTCACTCCCTACAAAACCCCACACAGGTTTCAAGAGTCAGGAGCACCCCCGGAGCCACGTAGGAGGGCGCCTGAGAGGGGGGAATCGCCAAGACCAGGACCTCTTAACGAGGTCACAGAGATACTGGACTCGAGATGGGGGGAGGAGGGAGTTGAATATTTTCTCGCCAGGGAGGGCACACCAGCCGCTGCTAATAGTTGGGTGCCAGGCTACGAGTTAGACGAACCCCTTTTGAAAGAAGAGTTCCATGCACTTTTCCCACATAGACCCATGCCAGCTGAGTACTTTGATGACTGGCTTTTCACACCCACATTGTCAGATAGCACGTTCAGGGGTTTCTCTTCCCCCGAGGAAAGAACACCAGAATCAAGCCCGCCCAGGGGATCGTGCTCGGGGGTGGACACGGAAACCCCTTATTGGTGGGAGGAGCAGCCAGAGGAGGAATGGCGTAAGAGGTGGCTGATAGGTCCTTGGCGGGCAGCACCGGAGGAAGTAGCGATGGAAGCAGAGACTGAGAAGCATTTGGGGGAAGAACCCGACTTCGAATACGCTTACACAGAACTGCCAGCAGAGAACATTGACGTAGACGACCTGTATCCTGAGCCTACCCCCGAAGAGCCGCAGTTTCCACAACCGGTCCCCGGCGAGCGGGAGGGGGGAAGGGGGGGCTTCGAGGGGGGGATGGATGTCAGGGTTTCTGGGAGAGAGGAGGAGATGACAGAGGAGACGGAGAGCGAGTGGGAGGAGGGGCAGAAGGATGAGGAAGAAGATGACGGAATTCTGAGGGAATCCACGAGTCTGAGCAGCGAGTCAGAGGATTCTCAAAAGGGGGTTACCTTAATCAAGCAAAGGGGAGGAGAAGGGAGAAGCGGAGAGGAGCCCAGTGGAAGACAGAGGAAGCAAGAGACGTCTCAGCCGGAACGGAGTAAAGGGGGTGGAGTCGTCAGCCTCTCGGAGGGAGCAGGATTAGGAGAGAACAGAGAGAGGGGGTTGGAGCAGGGTGTTCAGCCGGAAAGGGTGGAGAGCAGAGCAGGGGGTGGTGTAGCGGTCGAAAGAAAGGTCAGCAGCAACGTACGCGCGCCAAGTTCAAACGTAGAGGCGCGCGGAAGTGGAGAGAGCTCAGGGGAGGAGCCCGGCCCTAAAGCCAGAAAGAGGGGGGAAGAGGCGGCAGAGGATTCAGCCTCAGGCGAGTCACGGAGAGAGGGAACCCAGGGGGGCAGGAAGACCCTGCGGAAAAGAAAGGAGAGGAAGAGGTGGTCTAGAGCCAGGCTATTAAGTTGGTGCGGAAGAGGGGAGGAGTCAGAGGGGACTTCAGCGGTCTAACGTGGCAGACGTACGGCCACAATGCTGAACTGTATGAGAAGCAGAAATCTTCAATAAACTTTTCCTGTAAATAAGCTGCAACGGAGTGAGGTCTCTTGTGAGCTGGGACCAGTCCTGGGTGGCCGTGACAGCACCCATTTATGCTAACTGCTTGGCTGAATCATGAGTGTTTTATATTATTCTTCCCTCCCTCAATCCCGTAAAAATAATAAAAGAATACTCTTCTAACCAGCAAAGTGATGATGATGATGATGTTCATCCAGCTTCCATTTACATCAGCGTTAAGAAATGAGAAGTTGATGTTGCTCATATGTGCAAGTTAGTGTATAATTCACTTAATATTTGTGCATTTGCACTCGCCCTTCTTTGATTCTCTAGTCACAATTTTACCCCTTGCATTTTATTGCGACCAGTGTGTGCCATTATACAAGGTTTGCAGTGTTTTTTATACAAATGTGAGGCTGCTGGCAGGTGATCTCCTTAATTCATAAATACATTTATTCACAATTAATGGCAAAGTAATTGTTCTACCAGGCATGCTATCTGCATTTATTCAAAAGAGCCCAGACACCAAGGTGGCCATGAACAAATTTGTGGAGTCCATGTTATTAAGGACAGTCAGTCCACACCTGTATATACTGTATTGGCAAATCTCTTTGGATTAAACAGAAACCACAATCTGATAAAATTTTTGACAACTGTAAATAAATGTGTGTGAAAAAGTGCATACTTTCAAGGATCAGCACTGGTTTATGAAATCAAACTGAGGGCCAGTCTATACATGATACAATCACTTGCTTGAATGTCCCCCATGGTGGTTGTTTTTTAAAAAAGATTCCTTGCAAACAAAAAGCTAGCATGTCAGGAAGCAGGCAAGGCCAATCTGCACATTCAGCTATATATTGTTGTACAGTTTTCAACAACAGCTCATAACAGCTGAGCACACACCAAACACCCAACTTTAAAACTCCTGCAAAGGTCTCTGGATTACTATTTTCAAACTTTTGAAGTACTGAATTTGAAAAGAATTGCTTACAATGTAGATGTCAGACAACATCTCCGAATGTTTGCCACATCATCATTTTATGCAGTTACTAAATTAGTCGTACAATTTCAGGGTGATGGTGAACTGGAAAGAGAGAGACACTCACACACACAACACAAGAGTCAGGTGTATTCTGCTGAAAGCATCAGCAACCATTTTTTGACCGGCTAATCTGAATTTTACAAGTTTTTAAAAAGTCAATACAAGTTGTGTTTTACAAAAAACCAAGTACTATATAAATATCTGTCAATATGTTATATTATGGTCAAATATACTTAAAAGGCAAGATTCCATATCTGAATTCAATACTGTAAAATAAAGTGAATTCGCTAATGCTCCTTTTGGTATAAATTTAAAGAACACTTCCATTGCTGCATCAAGTGAGAGAGAGAAAATGGATCTTTCTAAAGGCTGTTCCTCAGTCTCAAAATTTTAAAATGTTATTAAAATCCTATTTTAATGCTGGAAAAGGGACAGCTCAGAGATTTTTCTTAATGATGAAAAAAATCTCAATTTTTATAACTCATTCCTAATGTAAGAATGGAGGCATCACTTGGGGGGGGGAGGCACAAGTCATTTATACGATCAGTCTGACTTCTCCAGTAACCAGCTGGTTTTCAAACTGGAATTCCTCTCTTTTAAAAAAAAGTAATCAACTTACACTACAATATAAAATTCTGATTTGTATGTACTCAATACATTTTTTTTCTTTTAATAAAAATTGTATAAAAATAAGACAAGAAGATTTTGATTTTGTGGATTATATGAGCACTGGTTTAGCCACCAGTGAATACTCTAGTTATTTACTTTTGAGCAATTTGTTCAAACAGGAAACCAGGATTTCCAGGATTAGTTTTTTGCCCTGCTGAAATATATACAATGGATGCCAATTCCAGAGGTCTCTAGTTGAATGGTTTTCTTTTCTTTTTGTATTACTTCAAGAAAAGTATGAACAGAGCTTTCTTTAAGGCGGCACGTGCCCGTCTGCTGCACAGCTCCCTCATTCCCCCTGCCACCACCTCGCCATCGCCACTTGCCCACCCACCCGCACCTTTGCCGCTTCCTTCTCCGCTACCTCCTCCCGAGGCTGCAGGCATGGCTCCCGGAGGTGCTTTGGCACAATGCTTACTATCGCCAAAGTGCCTTCCAGGAAGGTGCCTGGCGAACATAAAAAGGTCGCCTCAGAGTAGAGGTGCTTTGGCACAACCTTTTTACAATTGGGAAGCACCTTCCTAGAAGGCGCTCTGGCTCCAGCCTTGGGAAGAAGTGGCCGAGGAGGAAGGGAGAGAGTGGGTAGGTGGCGGTGGAGAGGGGGCATGTTTAAAAAAAAAAACACTGAGTAAGAGAAATACAGATATATGATATGGCACAGCTCTGTGAAGGAACATTACAGCAGCAGAGTCATATTAAATATGATACTTGAAACATGTCACAAGTTTCAATACGAGAAAAAATATACACAGGAGGAAAATATACATATTTCCCCCACTGGTGTGGATCTTATGGCAACTTTAGAATTGGCAACTCTTCTTATTGTCTCCCAGGAAAATATCACTTCTAACAAACAGAAGCAAAAGCGACCTTCAGTCTCCATCGCATCTAACAGTGGCACTCTGAGGATTATCAGAAAGCAGAAGCGTCCAACGCCGACACTGTCACACATTTGAATCCTCATCAGTTATGCTGGCACTAGGGGAGCAAGTAGCAAAGTCTTTGAACATTTCATCTTCTTTTAACATGTACTGGAAACAGAAGAAAGGCAAGAATTGGGGAACATTGACTGAAACTCAAGAGCCAAAAAACATCAATGGATTGCACATCTAGCAGCAGGCAGACAAGGGGGCACCGTTCTCTGAGGGCAATGAGGGAGACCTGGGTTACATGACACACTGAAAGCACATGCTCTGCGTGGACAGTCTCAGGCAACAGCAGGGAGAAGGTCCCAGACAAAAGGGGTGCTGCCAAAGAGACAAACAACAACCTAGATCAGTGGTGTCCAAAGAGGGCCAGATTTGATGAAGTGAAGGGCAGTGAGGACCGACCAAAGGGCCAACCAAAGTTATTGACAGTTATTGACCTTTTTTTTTTAGGATTGAAGCTGTTGTTTTTTTCCTGATTTTACCCCAAAGTCATTGATCTTTTTTTAGGATTGAAGAGATGGAACAATGGTTTGGTGCAGTCAAAGTATAGTGGGCAATTGTGGACTACAGTGGAACCTCGGGTTATGAACTTAATTCATTTCGGAGGTCTGTTCTTAACCCAAAACTGTTCTTAACCTGAGGCACTCTTTTGCTAATGGGGCCTCCTGCTGCTACTGCACCGTTGGCGTGCAATTTCCGTCCCCATCCTGGGGCAAAGTTCAGAACCCCAAACTTCCAGGTTAGCGGAGTTTGTAACCCGAAGCATCTGTAACCCGAGGTACCACTGTAAATGGATCAATTATTTGCATAGAAGACAAAATCATGAAGGTGCTGAGAAGTGTGTCACAAAGCTTAAGAAGCCTCAAAGAATTCTGAAGTTTTCACTGGGGAAAGCTATGACTCACACCAATTTAAATTTGCAGTGAATATTTGCCTCACCAGTGCATTATATAGTGTGTGTGTGTGTGTGTGTGTGTGTGTGTGTGTGTGTGTATTCAGTGATGGAACTTGGCAGGATGTGGTTTTTGATGACAAGTACAGATGCTACACAGAAGCACAAAGAAGAGAACACTGAGAAGTACATGAGTTCTCCAACAGCCTTGGCTCTCCCTTTCCTAAAAAGGACACTTCTGTACCTCAAAGAACTAGTGGAATGCCTTAAGATACAGAAATGGATAATCAGCACCTTAAGGGTAAAGGATGTCTGCTATATATCTGAGTAAGTATGGCTATCAGCCAGCACTAAGCTGGTACTCACGGGGCTTTATCTGGGGATGATCATCTTGCTGCATTTTATTCTTAAATATTTTAGATTATGAACTGGTCTGAGAGAAACTCATAGCACAAACATGTGGATTTCCAGAGAGGTGGTGGCCATTGCACTCCTCCTTGAGCCTAAACTCAGGCTCAATGTCTGCTCCATTCCATTCCAGACAAACCATGTGCTGTATATCCAAGAACAAACCTTGGTTACAGGTCATGGTTTGTCTAGAGAGGGGCAAACTACAAACGCAGGTCTGGACAACAAGCTAAGCCAAACTATGACTTGGCTTGCAGCAGTGCCACAGCAGCTGCAGAACCAGAGGAAGAGCAAAGCAGCAGTGATCTCCTCCCCAGGAGTCTTCATGCGTTTGCACTGAGCAGTTGTTTATCCTAGTGTTATGCAGTAACCAGTTTACAATCTTTTTTTTGAAATATATATATATATATATATATATATATATATATATATATATATATATATATATATATATATATAATGTTAGCATGCACTGAGCTTTGGGGTGGGACAGATACATAAAATGGAAATAAATCATTTTCACTGGGCATATGCTTTGGTAATAGATACATTAATAATGACATGAATGAAGGCTGCTTTGAAATTGTCTGCTTATACACTCCTTATTTCTCATATTCTGGAACCAAACTCAGGAAAGTCTCTTTACTGTGGATGGACTGTGCGTCTACATGTCCATCTGACAGCATACTCCAGCATGCATCATTGCAAAGCATTCTGGTGTGTACTCCTGACTCAGATGCAGTTTTTCCAACTTGGCTGGGCACCATTAGACTCTATGCTAAATGGATTATTCAAAGGAGATTGTTCAAAAATCAGTCTATCACTAAGATGCAATCTCCAAGCCACCAACTGAACACCTTTGCCATGTACCCTACCACTGAGAATCTCTGTATTGGTCCGAAAGTAAGACTAGCAACATTTTAGGGTGTGTCCATTATATTAATTATAAGGGCTTACAGTCAAATTGTTGATGCCTTCAGAAAATGCCCCTATTTGCCTCACGGTACTTCTGAATCTTCCATCTACAAGAAAGAAATAGTTAAGGTAATAATTCATGTAAATTCTTCCCTTTTCAAACAAGTGTGTTAACACATACAAATACAACATTAGGCTATAGCAGAACCCTAGAAGGGAACTAGTCAGTTGAACACTTTATTGTAATGTAGGCAATGTTTGGATAAGGAGGTGAGGCTAAGAGAAGACTCTGGGAGAGTGTGCAGAGTACCAGCATCAGCCTAGTTGGTAGCTCAGCTGCATCAGCCAACTCCACAGTCTCTGCTCCTATTGGAGAAACCAGATAGTTGAACACAAATTTATGGCCTTGCCTTTGACCGCTCAGATGTTAAACAAACAAAGAACTCAACAGATGCAGCAGCAGCAGCAGCAGCAGTGCAGGCCAACAAGGAAGACAGAGACCAAGAAAATACTGTACCTAGTTGTTTAATAATTTCACATTAAGAGCGCCCCACAAAAAAACTTAGGCAGAAGCAAGCACTGATAAGGGAAGAGAAACCACCTGCACCACAGTACCTTTTATAAGCTTTGAGGGAGAGACGGGGAGCTGAAGAAAAGAGATGGCTGCTGCAAGGGGAGGAAGGCTAAGTGTCAGAATGTCATGAGCAAGAGGTGAGCAGGAAAATGCCACAAAGGTTGAAGGTGGAGCTTGAGGAACTGCATAGGGGGAAAAGGGCATGCAAGTTCAACTAGAGGATGAGCCAACCTGAGAGGAAGTATGGTGATGTGGACACAATATAGGACTAGGACTGGAAAGACCTGGCTTCAAATTGCTGCTCAACCATAAAGTCCTCTGGGTAGCCTCAAACCACTCAGTCTCTGTCACAGTTGTTATGAGGGTAAAATGGAACACTTCCCCCACAAAAAATGCACACACCCCTGTGGTCGTTAGCAAAATGAGAGACCAGTAATGTAAAGAAAAAACTCTCAATTACGCCAATAATTCTGACTGTGGAGAAGGCTGAAATTCAGGTTTCTCCTGTTGGTTGATAGCTAAAATCTAGATGCCCCTAAAGAAGCCCTGAACTGGTTTATCAAGGGTTAGATAACAGTTTTTAAGTACTAGTACGTTACAAGACTGCTAAACACAAACTGCAGAATATGAAACTATCAGGAGGAGGGGGAGCACATGCATACGGAAAAACCAATTGTTTCAACTTACTGCAACAACCATTACCTGCTCCAGTCTGTCCAGATCGTCCTCATCATACACTCTGATATCTAAAGCAGGCTTCATCCCTTTCTTTGATCCCATTCCAGATGCCTGTCCCAAATCCATCGAACAAACATACTCTTCCCCATCTTCCTGCTTCTTCTTCCTTAAATTTCCAAAATTACTAAAAGCAAGTTTCTTTGGCTGAAAAATAAAGACCAAAAAAACTGCTATGAAGTCAACAACCAGATAATTTATTTTCCTGATGACATATCTAAAATCTTTTAAAATCTATAATAAAGGCACCAAAACAATCAAGAATTCCTCAAACATATATTCTCGCAGAAAGCTGGTTGGAAAAATTGGAGCAAGATTTCCACATAAAACAGAATATAGGATAAAAAAATTAATCTATCATGTTAATTAAGAAGATCCATATTTGACAATTTTGGCTTTGTGTGTGTGTGTGTAATTCACTGTTTGTATGTTTAGTTTTATTTGTACTTAAGCTCAAATATCTGAGCTTATGAAACTTCAAAGAAAGAGGTTTTTTCCCGAAAGGAGGTTACAAAAATGTTTGATGAAAACTAATTTAAAAATCTGTATTTGTAAAATGAGGCTTGTAAAAAGCCTATTGACTGTTTTCTGCATGGGCTCCTATCTACCTCTGGCCTCCCAGGAGAAGCTACTTAAAGAGGTGGTTGCTGCTTTTCTTTCATGGACAATGATGCACGACATATGACTAACACAGCAGATGGGCTACTAAAGATTTTGTCAAATAGGTTACTTACTTCTGTAAACTTGTTTTTATCTTTCAGTTTTCAGTAAAATTTGAACTACCTGACAAACCTTGCAAGCACCATTGAGACATTTTTAAAAAGATGCATCGCAAGAGGCCGACAGAATTCATATCAGTAATTTTTATAGTGAATAATGTAAGCCGATATCAAAGGCCTATAAAACACACCCTTAAGTGGCATGAATAACCTGCTATGAAAGAAAGAAAGAAAGAAAGAAAGAAAGAAAGAAAGAAAGAAAGAAAGAAAGAAAGAAAGAAAGAAAGAAAGAAAGAAAGGTATAAAAAATAAAATAACTGTTAATGTTGTTTTGTAGAGAGGATATGTGGCAATGACATATATAAGAAATACTGTCTATGCTTTACCATGCAGCACCTCTCTACGAAACCAGGAAAACTACCATCATAGAGTCATAAAACTGTAGCACTGGAAGGGACCACAAGGGTCACCTGAGATTGAGAGTCTTATTCTCTACCAGTTGAGCTACCCCCTGTTCAGAGATTAAATCAAGCCAAGCCAAGTTCTTTATCACTCAACTCATTTTCTATTGGCCTCTTAAAAAGCACAACAATAGGAGGTAACACTCCAGACTAACATGCAAGTCTGTTCCATGTGAGAGTAGTGCTTCCAAGGCTCTCGCCGTACCTTCACTTTGGCTGTAGCTGTTAAAAGGACATAATCTGGAGATTCCATGGCTTCACGCTTTTGCTGCTGGGCCTCTTGACCAATCAGCAAATTAAAATGGGTTGCCAAGTGCCGCCTCAGGAGGGTCTTGTTGGGTGGGATGTTCAGCAGCTGAGCCATGGTCTCTACATTGAAACGAGGCTCCAAAACCTGCGGAGCAAAACCAGCATTTCAGAACCAAGATTTGTATTACATTTTGATTAAGCAATTTCCCCAACCATTTTAAAGATCTGAACCACTAAGAAAGGTATGAAAGGCATGAGTTGGTGGGTGGTTTTATTTTTGGGAGGGGGGGTTGGGGGACGACAACAACAAGGCCTGAATGTTTACAAAATACCTATGACACAATTGCCATGACTTTTAGAAAACCCTACCTAGGAACAAACAAACAAAACTGGAAACAAAAACAGGCATGACATTTCTCTTATAGCACGATTAGATTATTTATTTACTGCCTGTGTCTGAAAAATGCCACACACTCTTACCATTAGCCCTCCATGAACGCCACTCCCTCTCAAATTAGGAGCATATTCTGCAAGGTCAACTGACCGCAACCACTCCATCACCCGATGATTGGTCCACTGTGAAACCTCTGATGGTGTGATGTTATTCTGTCAATAAGAACCACATTTAATTTAGAAACAATGCACTGCTTTTAGTTCTTTTTCTTTTAGTTCTGCAGTTAATCCAGCCTCCACTTTTCTTATTTCAATTGACCTTTCTGCCCCAAAATGCTCAAAGCCAAGCTAGATCAAGATCAGATGATGAGCTGTACCTGCAAAATGTGTTATGGGTTAAAGGTGCTTGTAGGCTATCAACCCCAAGTCAAGGTGTTGACTAACATACTATGCCTTCAATAATTTGAGACCCAAATTCCCGAAGGATCACCCCCAGCCTGTCTATTAAGATCAGGATGAGAATCCCTCCTTGTGGGTCTCCTGTTGATTCGGTCAGCAGTGGCCGAGGACAGAGCCTTAGCAGAGGTGGTGCTTGAGCTGCCAGCTCCCTCCCTCCTGGGGTACAACTGGTGTCTACGTTGTTCATCTTCTGGTGCCAATTGAGGACCTATTCACCCAAGCCTTTGTGCGTGGCGATATGGTATAACAACCCTGTTTCTGCAGTCGTAGGGTATGAAAATAGGTTTTTTAAAGCCCCTGGTGGCCTGAAAGATGCCGATGTAGCGTTACATGTGTTGTGCTGGACTGACATAAATGGTGTACCTAATAAAGTTACTATGGAACACCTTCATATAAGAGATGGGATTAATGTGAAACTGCAATTCATATCTGCGTTGAGCCATTCTTCCGCCTCCAAACCAAACAATCCTGTATTATTATTTTTTAATAATATTTTTATTGGGTTTTCTGCAAAGGTAACAAAATCACAACAAAACAAGAAAGCAAACACTAACAAATACTACAACAAACTAAAAATAAAGGGGGGGGAGAAGAAAAAAGTTTGCATCAAACAATGACTTCCATAAAATGGGATTATCTCAATCTCATGACTTCCCTTCTCCCCTGGTTCCTTAAAATTCTTTTTAAACTAGATATCATTTCTATTCCAAATTTCTATTTTAACCTCAAGTTTCTTGTACCATCTCTAAAACTACAAGTGTTTTTAAATTCCTGCTATTTAAGATGTTTGCAATACTTCTGTAAATATATAATAACCATTTCTCATTCTTTTTTAAATTTTGAACAATCCTGTATTTATGACTCATGTTGATCATATGCAGTGCTATTTTTTTTGCCGGAACTCACCATGAACGCCTCCCTTGTTTTCTTATAATGACAATGGCGCCCATCAAAGAGGGGCCGGAGCTGAGTTCCGGTGAGTTCCAGGTGAAAAAGCCCTGATTATATGACTTCATATGTGTGTGTGTGTGTGGTAAATAAGGGCTTGGGGCTTTTAAATTTCACCCACTTACTTCCCACATCTTTCAAATGGACTCTCCTGCATTAAATAAATTGTAAAGAAAACAAATCACCAGGCACAAAGACAATTAGAACAACATGGAGAAACCTGGAATTCCTCATGCAGTGGTCTAGTTCCCCACCTTCACTTTCAAGTCTGGCAGTCCATAAAGGGCTTATCATGGGACATTAACAGCAGCAGCAGCAGCAGCAACCAAAGCGCTAATATCACATTCATATTTTCATAGAAATACTAGTGAGCAAATACTTTGCAGAA